>NC_045781.1:19052120-19652120 GCF_008692025.1 Phocoena sinus
TGGTCAGCGGCCACTCACAGGAGCCATAAATCGGCTATGAAGCATCCTGTCTTTAATTGATAATGGCTCATTGCAAATTTTACATTTTTATTAGCATATTTATTAATATTGAGGTTTGAGATCTGCAACCTCCCCAAAGCGGAAATTCAGATCTTTTAAAAAGGAGCCTGCAAAATTCCCTTACAAGTCTGGGTACTTAGAAGTCTGAAATAGCAACGCTGTTTATTAAGTGGGGGACCGGATCCCTCATTGTGGGCCGGGTCTAGGGATGGGAGGAGTACAGAGCCCCCTGCAGAACCTTCTGTGCCTGTTATTTGCCCCTGAGCAGGTGCAGCATCCTGGGTCCCAAACCTGCCATGCTGTTTGACATACCGCATACCACATGTGCTGCCTAAACATTCTTATTTATACACGCTTTAACTCAAACAAATTTATTTTTAAAATGAAAGTGTACTGTGTTACTCCTATAAATGAAGATCTAGAATCACTTGCCATAAAGAGAAAATAACCATAAAAATAAATGCAGTGAAATCAAACAATGTCATTAAATTCTAGTTGGCTTCTCTTGCCTGCCTATAAGTCGCATGCCTTATCTCTCTTTTTAAAAAGGGAAGATTAACCAGTGTCGGGGAGGTGTTAAAGACCCACAGCACCTCCCCGATACTTCCTCCTTGAAATAATCAGAAGGAAAAAGAACGGATGAGGGCGTAATTTATTACCGTGAGATTCAAGGTGAACCACCTGATACGTTCTCGTACTACTGGTGGGATTCATCCCACACGGCGAGATAGTCTGGATTTCAGTGAATGTTGACTTCTGTTGGGTTCCCAAAGGGGTCCTCAGTCCCCAAAGGGTTGAGGACTATTTCTAGAGGCAAGTGTCTTTTCTAAAGAGGGTAGACAGAGGGAGGACATCCGAGAGCCAGAGGGTTCAGGGAAACAAAAGGAGCGGACCCCACGACCGGCACAGACAGGGAGCTGTCTGCCGGGATGGAAGTGTCCTGCTCTGAGGTGTCCACCCCTTGTGACCGTTGAGCATTTGAAAGGTGGCAGGTGCAGCTAAGGAGCTGAATTTTAGATTTCTTTAATTTTAATTTAAACTTGAATAGTCACGTGGACAGCACAGCTTTAGATCTTCCTTTTGTGGCTCTGTGCATTTCTCTGACCAGAGTCTGCCGATGCATAATTTCCAGCCATGGGAGGGAAGGACAGGCCTCGCTAAAAGCCGCGGTGTGCATGGCGCATAGCAACGTGCAAAACACTTTTCTCTCTGTCGCCCCTCTCATAGCAGCCCTGGGAATACCTGGCATCGCCATCCCCTTTTACAGATGAGGACACTGAGGCTTGAAGGCAATGAGACGGAGGGGCCAGGATGCAGAGGGGATGGCCACGCTGCCCACCTCCTATCCCACCTCTTTGCCCTGTGTGGACCTTCAACAGTATCTCATCTTCCAGTACTCCTGCTTGGCCCGTGGACCCCGCGCATTGGTGTGGAGCCTGTGAGTGGGGCAGAGACACATGCCCCACACCTTCTCTCCGTTTCATCCCCTGTACTGGGGCGTTCTGTAGTTCCATGGCCTCTCTTCCTACAAGGAACAAACCTCTGCAGTCGGAGGCCACAGACCCTCACCCCTTTTTCTTGCCTCCCACCTTGAAGACGATCCTGGGTGAGAAGGGCCGTCCAGGGTACAGCCAGGCTTCGGAGCCCCTGTTTGGTCCCTGTTTGTTTTTTCCCTCCACTCTGTGCCACCTCCCCAGACATGAATGCCCCTGATCTGTCCTCAGAGTTAAGAGGGAGGGTGGAGGGAGGGAGAGGAGAGAGATTTGATTAATACATCCACAGCCAGATTGTTGGGTGGATTAATACATAACCCTCCCTATCCTCCAGCCTCCCTCCATACTCCCATCCCAATCTTCTCCACCCATAATGGCTTTTTGTCAGAGCAGCCAAAACAGGGCAGTGCTTAGCCCAGAGTCTATCTGGCTTGCGGCTGGTGGAATTTGTAGCCTGAGATGGGGAGAGGATTTTGGATGGAGAAAGGTTTTTAGTACCCACACTGCCAAGGCAACCACCCTCCTTGGCTCAAGAAGCTGAGCTGATTGCACAGGCAAGGGTTTCCTGGACGTTTAATGACTCTTGAAGGTACAAGGGCTGGGCCCAGTGGAGGGACTGATCCTCTTGTCACCGTGCAGATTCTGCCCTTTCTTGTCACTGCAGGGATCTTTCCTGCTCATGGAAAGCATAATATCTATAACCAAAAACACCTGTTCCTTATTGAATGTTTGCCACGTGCCAGGCACTGTGTTAAATGTATAATGCCATTAACAACATTTCTCAGAAGAGGGTACTTTTATTCTCAATTTATAGATGAAGACTCAGAAGCTTTTGTAACTTGCCCGAGTCCTCCAGCTGCTCACGACAGAGTGGAAGAATCTCGCAGAAGGGCCCGTGAGATCCTAGGGTCCGTTAGCATCAAGCCATCTGCACCACCGAGAGCCACCACCTCACCCAAACCTTTTCCCTGGGTTTATTCTCCTTCTGGCCCTGAGCACTGGACCCACAGGCCCATCCATTCATCATTGTAGCAGATACTTGCAAGCCACCCTGGATGCCAGTACCTGGGATCAGCATTATAACAAAAAGAAAAACAAAATGCATGTGGAATGGCCCCAAATCCCTTGGAGCTCACCTGCTTGGGGAGACGAAGGAAGACTGTGATTTTCTTCCTCTGGTGACCCCACACTCTCTGCTTTGGTTCACTCAAATCTGAGTCTTCACTTTTCCATCCATTGGCATCTGAAAAGTAGCTTATAGGGAAGAGAGGCTCATTATCTGGGACCAGGATGGGGGACAGACAGGAGAGAGGGTTGGGGCACTAAAGTAGAGGCTTGGCAAACTGTGATGTGACAGCGCGATGAATGGGACCCTGGGTTCTGGGGATGGGGGAGACGTTGCTCAAGCCCAAAGAAGGAAAATGAACTTGTGTGCGTTTTCCTGTAATCACAGATTGCTCTGAGGGCACCAGGTTACTGGAGCATGTGTTCTGTAGTCATTGGAACAAATTGAGTGGATGTATATTGAGCATCTGCTCTGGCCAGTGCTGGAAGGTGCAGTGGGTACCCAGATAGGAAGTCCTCGTGGAGGTCAGAGTGTGGAGGATACAGCAGACAGAAACAGGTAATTCTGATGTGGGTACCACGTTGGAGAAGGAAGTAAGCAGGATGGGAGCACAGAGGAGGGATGCCTCACTCATCCCAGGAGGCGAGAGAAAACTAGGAATGGCTTCTTGAAAGGAGGGTGCCCAAGCTGAGTCTTAAGGGAATAATACGCCAACAACAGTCTTGAGAACCATCTTTCCTCTTTGTGCCCCATTGTCTAGTGCTTTGCAAGACAAGCTACCCTGGGATGACTAGGGGAGTGCTATGCTTTCTACACTCATTATTTCCTACCTAGACTTCCTGGTCTGGGGACTATTTCCAGAACTTTCTTGATTCCTCTGCTAATCCAGAATGTTCGTTCTTGTTGACTTGATGGTTCCAAAGGCATGAAATCACCCAGATGTGATCTTCCTCAAAGTGAGTCTCCATTCAGGGCCCCTGCTCCATCAGGGGGTGGAGGTGCCCTGCCTTGGGGTCCTGTACTTAGAATATATTCTGTCCACATGGTTGCAGAAAAGGTACAGCCCAACTGATCTGAGCCCAGCTAGAGGCCACATTCCTTCTTGCAGGCAAGGGATTCAGAATCTGTGCCCTCTCTCCCTTCCATCCTTCTTTTACCACCCACCCACCTGCCTCATCGTCTCCGGGGGTCAGCCCAAATCCCATTACCGGCATGGGTGTTGGTGGCGCTGGGAGGCCTTAGGATGGCCAAGTCCTGAACCCAGGGCACTGAATAAATGGATGCCCACTGACATGCTCTCTGCTGGAATGACCAGAGACACTGTGTATCTTCATGCCAAGCAAAACTCCAATCAGCCTGTATTCCAGAGGCAGCTGGGAAGAGCAGCAGGCCCTACAGATTAACAGCGTCCTGGTCATCAGCTCACAGAAGGGGAGCTCCAGGGCCAGCCTTGGAGAAGATGGCAGGTGGCCATCTTAGGATGGCTCTTGGTGGTGCAGATGGCCCTGTTGTGGGGGGTGGGCCCCAACTGCAGAGGTAGGAGGTTTGGATTCTGGTCTCAGCTCTGCTATTAACTCCCCGGGGTGCCTTCCAGCATTTCTGTCCCTTCTTTGGGCCTTGTTTCCTCCTTTATCGAATGAAGCGTTGGACTTGGTGCCTATCTGTAAAGATCCCTGGTACCTCCTTTGCTCTAGAATAACATGACTCTGAGTAGCCACAGCCAGAATTTCTGCAGGGGTCTTTTGATGGTGTGTCCCTGTTGCTCTCTGCTCCCAAGCAAGAGCATCGATTGGGTGGAGACCACTGAGCAGGACAGATTCCTGGCACAAAGTGGGTGGAGGATTGCTGTCTCTGGTGCACATGGGCATCAGGCTATCAGAGAATGAATACTGGGTTAGTTGTCACTTTACCGTACCCCTGGGTTCCCACAGAGCTCTCAACCGCCCAGGGAAGGAAGCAGACCCTGGAAGCACCCAAACCTCCATTTCCAGGAAGGATGGAGAGCCAGTCTCACAGGGATGGAGCCCATATTGTTGGTCCAACTGGAGAAGGGAACAAACAGTTGCACCGGTTGTGCCCCCCAAGCTGTGGGCTCCCTGGCAGTGACTTCTGAGCTGTCTCTCTTTTGCTTGTCGGGTGAAAGTTCCAATGCATTTTTCTTTTTATGACTTGATTAAGGACACAATAAACCCTGGCCATGATTTTTAATCTACTGGCAGTAATATCTCTCAGTTCTAATTTCAGGGATTAGCTTGTTTTCAAAACACGAAATGAAGGACAAACCTTGTCCCATAGTTGCCTAGCCTTGCCAACACAGCCGTAACCACCACCCACCACTGACAAACAAGCTGCTAGCCACACCTGCATGTCAGTACCATGGGAAGAAGCCCCGAGACCATCGGAGTGAGAGGCAGAGCATTAGAGATTTCAGTTCTGCTTTATTTTCAACTTGAAATGGAGGAAAACAGACAAAAAACAAATAAGAAAGCTAAACAGTTGCGTGAGAGCTAGCAATTTGCTGGGCTCCCGATGACAGACACTGCATTATCATAATTGTCTCTTCTACGTGATAGGACGGAAAAATAATAATGTCATTTTATTTATAGCTGGGGTGGCCCCTTTATGAGAGTCATATAAGTTTCTGCCAAGTGGAGTAGGTCAAATGACATCTTTTGATCAGGCCTGTCCAAAGAGATCAAAGATGAATGGCAGGTAATGGATACCCAATGACAAACCAAATCTAAAACAGAAATAAGGCTGCCAGGGCCTGCCAGTTACCCATTAAAGGCCCGCCTGAGGAAGGCAGGCTGCTTGACACGTTGGCCGAACACCTAAATCAGCTAAGCGTCAGTGCTAAAATTGTGTATTATCATTGGAAATGGCTATTATGTCCTCGGTAACATTTCTGTTAAGGCTTTGTTTGTGTACGACCGACCCGCAGTCAGAAGTGGAGTTGGAAGGAGGCAAGCCCAAGGGGCCGTTGGGGCACCCTCGGCTTTGGCCATTACCTGGTTTTAACTGTGGGATCCTGATGGGGCATCACCCCTGCCCCTGCATTCTGCTCAGGTGGAGAGGTGTTACGTTTACAGGTAGGAGGGTGGGCTGGCCCCTTGGCCCTGACCTGCATGTCTCTGTATCCTCTGCATCGCTCCATCTTCTCCTGTCTTCCCAGACGTAGGCACTTGGGCCCATCACAGGCCACACAAAGCCCAGAACTTTCCCAGAATACAGGGTGAGCAGAAGCCCAAGCAGATGGAAAAAAGAGCACTGACACCAGTTCCCACCCAGGCTGAGGGAGCAGGGTGGACACTGGCTGTTCATGCAGTCAGCACTACAGTTTACACATACAGCAATGGGTAGAGACAGCTTCCAAAATTATGGAAATAAATGCTATTTTTTCCCCTTGAGTTATGTAATTAAGTTGGGCTTTGTAGAGATGTTATTTAAAAGGCTTTGGTGGGAAACAAAATTTACTATCTTTTCTTGTTTTTGTTTTTAATTTGCGGGGGTAGGACGGGGTGAAATACAAAGAAATATTCAAAGAAATATTTGCAAACAAGGGCTTCAGAAACTGCAGGAGAGAACTCTAAATCCTCCTGTCCCAGGGGATGCACAGGTGGTGCTGTGGGTAATTTTTTATTCTGCAGCTTATGCTGCAATGTTAAAAAATATTATTAAACATTGAAATGAGTACACTAGTTAGCTAATTAGTATGTTTCTCTTTCTCTCAGTAATCCCGATGCATTTCCTTTCTTTCCTACCCCCATTTTTATCCATGTGGTAACCCTAAAGAACATATTTAGAAACATAATTAGTTATAATTAGAAGCAAACAAATCTAGCCCAGGGTATGTCCAATTTATTACAAAGAATTGCAGGTAACGGTGGCAGCAGCAGAAAGCTAGGTTCTCTACTGCCTAGTGAGAATTGTGGTTTTACACACACGTGCGCACACACACACACGTGTACACCTACACATGCATGTGCACACACGCGTACCCTCTCAGGATCAAGGAGTCGCTTTTGCATGGCTCTTGAAAGTTTCATAGGCCTCACGTTTCTCGATCATTCTGCATTAACTCTATCTTTAAGTACCGGAGACACTATGTCAGAGTGGTAGCATCATTCCTTGGTGATGAGAAGAAGACAGACATTTGACTGTGAGGCCTCTTGGCAGGAAATTTGGTAGTGAAGTCCCATCCAATTTCTCAAGCTCAGAAGTGGTCTCTGCTCTGCAGGAAGCTTGCAGCCTGGCCCCGGCACGTCACCTGTCTGGGAGACACCTCGCAACTCCATCTGAAGTGACAGGCTGCATATGCAGGGCCGTCCTGGGAACCAGGCCGCCATGTTTTCGGTCATTTGCTGTGGGGGGAGGGCACACTGCTCCTCTGACAGGCAGGCAGTCACCTTTGACATTTGACCCTGCCCTGCACAAAAGCCCACACCCCCTTTGGTGGCTTCCACCCCCAAACCTCTATGTAAATGAAAGTTTAAACAAATCCGTGCTCATGCTGGCTTTCAAGTGAGAAATTTTTTTTTTTAATTTCTCTTGAATTATGTAAAGATGCATCACAAGATATTTACGAATTTTTTTAAAAACAGATATTCTTTTTATATACTGATAAAATTGGAAACTTGGAAGCATATTTGGCAAGTGTAAACAGATGGTTAAAGATATTTGCTGGGAAGTATCAGAAACAGTTATTCCTGACTTGCCTGCTTGGCTAAACATTACTCTGAAAAGTCAACTCACAGGGCACAAAGCAGGAGATCGGGTCTCCCTTTGCTTCTAAACAGAGCGGGCCAGGGCGCTGTTTCTATTCTTTTATGCTATAGGTAAAACCTGCCCATGGAAGCCTCTTGTCTTTTCACCTATACAGACTTGGTAAGGGGCTCTTGAGCGACTGAACAGAAGGCTTCTGTGTTGTCTCCTTAAGTCAGGATGCCTCCCTCAGAGGAAGCCGGGCATTCTTCACCTTTTTCCAAGTAAGGTGTGGAATTAGCACTTTTCCTTTGCTCTGGGGAACGCAGTCATTTTATTCATAAGAGCTCCATGCTAGGAGGTTTCCTTCAAAGGCAATGGATGCGAAGTTGCATAAAGGAAATCACTGGGAAGAAAGGAAGAAGAAACTGACATGCCGCTTTTTTTAAACCCCTATCCAGAGAGCAGAATTCACCCCACAAAACATTTCAAATAACGAAATCAACAGTGCAGGAGATTTAGCAGAAAGCATAGAATTTCATGAAATTGTCTTCTAGTCCGATTCGCGGCGTCTGTGTATGTGGGTAGGGGGGTTGACTGGAGGTTGGGCGGGGAAGGGGGAAGCTGCCGTATTTTTTTACCAGCGTATGAAACACAAATGCTCGTGGCACTTGCTAATCTGAAATGCTTTCGGGAGAATTGTTCAGTAGCAATAATCTGTCAACAGATTACAATTTTGCTTAATTTTAATGTGGCTAACTTAAGATGGTTGTATAGGAAATTTATGCAACTGATCACAGTTATTAAATTACTGCATCTGCAAAGGAAGCAATCAAACCCCTTATTACGGTTGCTGTGAGTGAATGCTAAATGTCAAGGAGTTACCAGTGCGCTGCGGGGAATCACGCTCCAGTTAAAGATGCATAAAATATCGGCACTTTTTTAATGCTTGTGCATTCAACAAAGACTCCCATCATAATTAACTGGTATGGAAATAAATAATTTTTACAAACTACCTTAGAAACAGTTGTGCTACAGTTTTTGTCAAAGTCTCCTGCTCTCCAGCGATATTTAAGCCCTTAGACACGCTTCCCTCTAACTCACGTATGCTATAAAATATTTAAACCTCACAGAGAGGTTTGAAAATGATATTATAAATCCAACTCTCAGTGCTAAAAAGGAATTTATGATGATTAATTTAATTATACGTTTTAAGGTTTTGATATTTTAAAAACTTGAGATTAATTTTTTTGGTTGTGGTCCCAGTTTGATAGTTTGGGGAAAGGGGCTGCTTTCTGTAAACAGCTGAAGACGCACATAGGAGCTGAGCTTAGCCGGAAAGGTGGAGAGTGAGAGTTCTGGGCACAGCAGCTGTGGCCAGACAGCTGGGTTCAGATCCTGGCCCTGCATGATTAGCTCTGTCCCCTTGAGCAAGTTTCTCAGAGTCCCCATCTGTGACATGCGAGTGGGTCTTACCATTCACAGCTCCTCAAGCTTCTTAGGGGGAGTACGTCGGGGAGGGCGTAGGGGGACCAGGGTGAGCACCTACCCCTGGCCAGGCCTCGCTGGTACCTGGTTATCGGTGTGAAGGCTCCTACCTGGATGCTCACGAGGGCTCCATCTTTCCGATACCCGTTCACTTTTGCTGGCAGGGATCACGGCTGTAACAGAGGACCCCAGTTCATCCCTGCCAGTGCCCACATTCAGTGGCAGGCTGCGGGGTTTTAGAAATCTGGCTTACGAAACCTTGGGACCTTTCTGGGCATGAAGTACTTGGCTGAGGGGGAGGGAAGCAGACAGGGGTGGAGTGAACAGCTGCTCCAGTGCTTAAAGGGCAGGCCTCACCCCTGAGCTGATTTGGTCCACTCAGCGCTCTCACCGTGATGGATTAGCTGGACCCTAGGAAAGCTGAGTTATGAACAGAATCCCCCTCCCCACGAGGGACTCTGGGCCGTGGTGCAAGGCTGCTGGCTGCCCTGTGGACTGAGTGCCCCTGTCCAGCCAGGCCTGCACCATCCTCTTGAGAGAGAGGGTGCAACCTGGGCCTCCTGTGGGCACCGTGGAGGGGAGTCCCTTTACAAGTTTCTGGGTATGCGGCCGACAGCCCAGGGGTCCTTGATCGCTTCCGAGAGAGCTTGGGGGGTGATGCTCTGGAAGGGATGCTTGTTTGCCAGGAATCAGATGTTTAAATAGCAGACCCTGTCCGTGAGGATGACTTTCTCTTGCCTGGTGTGTTCATTTGGTGTCTGTTTGGAGTTGTTTGTTCAAATTTATTTAAAGGATAACTTTGTAGGGCAATCAGATTCATGCAAATGTCCATTTGTGCGTATATAGATGGCTGTGTGCATATGTGTTTATGTATATGCATTTGTATGTGTGTATATGTTTACATATGTATGTATGTGTAGTCTATATAAAGAAATGAAAATGAACCCAAGTCACTTGACTCATCCGTCACATCTTATTCCATCAGACAAGCAGTGGGGCCCTCAGAATCCACCCCCACGTTTGGCTTTTTTAGACTAGAACCTTGGCTTCTGGATGCTCCTGTTTTGGCCTGTGGTCTCCTCAATTCAGATCTCTCCTAGAGTCTGGAGGTACGTTTTGAGGATGGTTGTGGCAGCCCTTCGCGTTATTTCTTTTATACGCGAATGCACACTTCTAACGGTCAATCAGGGAAATGTCTGTATGTTTGGGAATGGGGAGGAGACAGCTTTTACTTAAAGCGTTTGGAATATAGAATCTCTTCAAAGGAACTCATTTTGTTTTACATATAACTTAACACTGATTTCTGAAATAACCACAGACATCAGATCCCCTGGCCTGACTATAAATCCGTTTGAGTCCTTTGATTTTCTGCGTGTCCTGCGTATTTCCTGTCTAGCAGGTTGGATGTGACGTGGCGTCTTGTGTCTCCTCCACTCCACCACAGTTGCTGTAGCCGACCCTTTCCAGAGCCCGGGTCACAGGGGTCAGCCCCGGCCCCTGGGCACTTTGGGGAGTGTGACCAGCGCTCAGGGACTGCCCGGTCACCCCGATGCGGCAGCGTTTGTAAGCTTGCGGCTCAGAACCCTGAGATGCCCAGTGAGCGCCATCCTGCACAGCCCAGGCCTGCGGCTGTGTCTTCCGAACGGGACGGACTCGCTTGTGGAGATGACGGTGGCTTCAGGACCCCTTGCCCGCCTTTACGAGGGTTGCAGCTGCTCTCACGTGCTTGCAGGGCTGGAATCTCTGCGGACTGGCTCACCGTCACCATAACTAAGACGTCCATGGTGTTGCCTGTGGAAGGGGCCCAGGAGACATGAGTTCCAAACCTGGTGCTCCTTGACCCGCTGTGCATCTCACGGCGGCACAGCCTTCTCATCTGGGAAGTGGGGGAAACCACCAAACCTAGCTCATGGGGTGGGTGAGGAGAACACAAAGTGCTCAAAAATAAAAAATATCAAAACATCCTAGCGGGCATCATCACCTCCATCATGGATTGTCACATCAGGTAAAACCCAGGCTGTGTGGTTTCCCGGGAGCATTTAGAAGTACCTTTTCCAGCGCCCTGGGTTCCCTCCGACCCGACCCTCTCTCACCTCCCACGGGAGCCCCGTGGGTGGGCCTTGCAGCGCCCTCCACTGGGGTGTCCCCACTCGATGCCCAGCACGGGACTAGAAACTTCCCTCTGGACACGGCTGGCTCAGCTGGACCTCTCCAGGCCCCATGCTGTCATTTTGGTTATTTCCACGTCGCCCTGATTGTGTACACACCTGTGTGATCAGGATGCAGTGTTTGAACGGTGCCCCGTCCCGGCTGTTGCCGCCTAAGTCGTCATTCCAACAGTTGCCCCTGTGCACCTGCTGTTTGCCTTGTCAGATAAGGTGACATTGGACGTGTGGCCCACCGCAGCCAGGAGGCAAGCAGGTGCCGCTTTTCCCTTGGCTTCGAGGCTTTTTGGGGACTAAAGAGGGCCCTGTCATCCCCTCTTAGGGGAAGATGGGATCACGGTCCCTCACGTGAGACTTAGGCGTCACCCGCTTCTTTTCAGCTGGATGAGTCGAACTCCCCCCACCATCCATTCCACCCTCACAGGCCCGCACCCAGCCTTCTCCCCATCACTCCTATTGTAGCCGAGGGGGGAAAAAGACTTTTAAGGATTTGCTAATGGTAATGAAAACTATTCTGATATAGCACTAAGGATTTTGCTCCTGAAATGTGTTTAAGGTAAATATGCTGTCAGAGACCCTTCAAGTAATTGACACAAGCAGATGATTAGCGGTGTTCTCAACGGTGTTTTTGCATAATCTTACGTTTTGACAGAACTCCTCAGTCACATTTTATTGTCAGTGCTCCGCCATCAGGAGGACTTCCTTCCCTGATAACACTTACTTTGTCATTATGCGCCTTGTAAGAGGTCATTTCACTGGTTCTGCGTGCGTGGGGGGGCATCATCGCCAGGTCTGGGGATATGTCTTTCTATCAAGAAACCCTCTTGAAGAGTAGACTTTTCACCAACTTGGAAGAAATCGGAGATGCCATTTCCCGGCCCTGACCTGGGCTTGAGGGACAGCTGCAGACTGCCAGGGGGTCAGCTCCTAGAGAGTTGGGGGACCTGGCATGGGAGGCCAGTGGTCACTGTCAGCAGGAGAGACGTCTGGGCGTGACCCACGTGCCCACCGCTGCCCTGTGGCCCCACTCCCAGGCTGTCATCCTCTGCAAAGCTAGTTGTAACCTATTTTCCGAGCTGGGCTTTTTTCTTTCCTTTTTATTTTTCTATGTTGAATTGAGTTCATCTTTGGTGATGTAAAAAAAAAAATTGGTGCTCAATTATAATCATATCTAAGTGCCCCAAATTAAACTGCCCTGATCCATAAGCATTCATAACGGCATACAGTTAAGTTATATTAACAGTCAATATAATAAGCCTTCACCTTTATTGAAGCTGCTCTTGTTTCTACAGCAGTTCTTTAATCTATCTCAATAGATTTCTGGTGTACGGCGCATATAGATTTGGCCAGTGACAAGGGTTAGAGTAGTCTTGTAGAACATTTACTTGTAGCTCTGGAAAGCCCACATTCATCAGACGATAAAGTCAATCAGATTGTACCAGGATCAATGGAAGGCTTCTGGGATCCCTCTTAGGCTTGTAACGTGTTCACCTTCTATGGAGAGGATTCACACACACACACACACACACACACAGATACACACACACACATACACACATACACGCGATCTCTCTTTCACACACATACACCCCTCTGTCTTAAAGCCATTTATCTCTGAATGTCAAATTGCAATAATTAACCATTATTGATCTTAAATTCAATTAACTTCATTAGCACAGGTCATGGTGAGGGTGCTTGTAAGGGAAAGGCATTTGACAAGTGGCTTTGCTCGTGTGACATCCCGTGTTCCTGGTGGTAGCTACAGACTGTTCAGACTGTCTCCTCAGAGAGGCATAGAAGGCCGCTCTGAGACGTGGGCCCAGGACTGGGCGAGGGATCCACGCCAGGGGACTTGTGCAGCAGGAGACGGGGGGCTGCAGAGTAGCATTCGGGCACCCTTGGGAAAGGTAGACAAGGGAGCCTCTTAAGCACACATGTAGCTCATTTCCAGTGGCGGGGGGGATGCCGCCCCAGGTGCCCGCCCCGCCTCTCTCCAGAGAATGCTTTCCCATATGCTGCAGCCTTGTCACAGTGATGTTCAGAAACTTCCAGGGTTTGCTTGCCTCAAAAAGCAGCCTTTCCATTTGTAGTTTTACATGAAAAAAAACGACTTTCCCTTTTGACCAAGGAGAAGAGAAGAAACCCAGATCCCATGGTTGGGTCTGGCAGAGGGCTCTGGACACCTGCACCATGTGACGTTTGCTCCTTTACTTCCTGAGCATAATTTGTTATTTAATTTTCACTACAGCCCCCCCAAGGAAGGTTATATCACCCCATTTTACCAAGGATTGTATGCCATGCTTTTCAAAAATGAGGGGACTGTCCCTCTGTGTCCTCACACTTAAGCAGGATCTTTCAGTGTGTATTCAGGAGGGGAGCAGTGAGATAACGTGGGAAAGGCCTAACTTCTGACCTCCCATCCTAGTTCTGAGTCTTAGGAGTCCTGAGGTCTGCCTCCATCCCCTGATCTCTGTCTCTGAGCCTCCATCTTCCCGTCTGTTAAATGGAGCCCCTGATGTCCCTTGCCCTCCAGGGTTGTTAGATAGCTGGGTGGAGATCCTGCACAGGGAGGTCCCCAGGGATACAAAGCCCCCGGGGGTGGGGCCGTCCGTGAGGCACAGCCTCAGGGAGATGGGATGCTCCTGGCCCTTGCCCATTCGTTCTTCGTTTTTAATTCTTTACGGAAACGCAGCTTGGTGCTGAAGTGTCTCAAGGAAATAACACAAAACAAACAAAAAAGAGCAAGAGGAAGTCTGCCTTCCATATTTGTGACATATTTTCCTTTGAAAGTCTGATTCAATTCAAAGGATTTACCAAGCACCCAGCCTGTGCCAGGCCCCATGCGGGGCGCTGTGGAGACAGTGTCCTTGCCTGCCCGGGCCCAGCCCACTGTGGAAACAAGTGACTGTAGGATCCCTGAAAGGTGGTGAGCATGTAGAGGTCAGGAGGATAGGCTTGGGGTGGAGGGGCCAGAAAAACCCCAGCCAACACGGGACTTCAGCGGGGCATCCGGAGGTGAAATGTTTCTGGTTACGTGAGCAGAGCTGCAGAGGGACCTTCCCTGGGTACACAGGAAGCACCAGGGGAGCCGGGAGGTGCTGAGATCACAAAGGTCCCAGGGCCGCCTGAGGAGTGGCAGTTATCCCGGAGGCCATGGGCAGGGAGTGCCACTGGGTCCTCCCCACCATGCCAAGCACGGTGTCTGGGTGTCTGCTGAGCCGTCTCAGGCAATGCCTGCTGGTTCCTTCGCAGAGGGATGGGTGTTTGGAGGCTGTTAGGAGCATTGTTTCTGGGGCTGTCATTAGGGAATGGCAGGGAACAGCCAGGGACACATCTTCTGGTTTATTGTGAGGAGTCTCCCTCATGCCCTCAAAGCCTGGGTGTTTCTTGAGCACCTGTGTTAGACTCAAAAAATCCAGGCTCTAGAGCTTTCCGTTGACCCTAGGAAGGGGCAGGGCAGAGGAAGGGGGAGTGGAATAAACCACACAGTGTGGTTGACTCATTAACCAACAAACCACTCAGTAAACCACGTGGTTGACTCATTCAGCCTTGAGAGGTTATACTGCAGACCTCTCACCAAGCCCTTCACCACCCCGCCTGTCACACAGCACCTGTCCCTGCCATGTTCATCTCACGGCCTCAGGAGAGTCGGTGGGGTGATCGCAGAGCCGCAATGAGGAGAATTGAGGACTCTGCCCTGTGAGGGGATGGGGCTCACCTGGGTGTCAGCCCTGACTCTGAAGGAAGACCCACTGGTTTCCACCTGTGGTTGGGGGCGCCATGCCCCATGGGTGCTTTGGGTGTCGCTGCAGCCAGATGCCCGGGTAGCCCAGTAGCCTCTGAGGCCGGTGGAAAAGTGGCCGCCACCTCCTCCTTCCACTAAAGTCAGTGGTTTTAGCACAAAATTCCCCCCTGTCTCTCTTTTCCCACAGTCCATCATGACTCTCCTCACCGAGAGTACCGATGGGCAGGAGGAAGCAGAGGCTGGAGCTGCTGACGGGCTTGTGGACATCCCACCAGGCTGGTCCCTGAGGCCTTGAGCCTTTGCATCCAGCCCCCAGCGCAGGAGCCCACTCTCACCCATACACCTGCCGTCCCCGAGGAAGTGTCCCAGGAGAAAGGGGCTTCGCCTGCCTTATTCTTTGCAGACAGTGCCCAGCACAGAGCTTGACACACAGGAAGTGCTTACTAAAAATAAATTTCCTTTCATACTTCTCAGCATTTCACGATACATTTATGAATGTTGTGCTTGTGAAAATTTCAGACCATGTAGAAGAGAGGCCCTTTTCTCCCCCTCCTCCTGCCGTCTCCCTCCGCAGCAACGGTGTCCCCTCTGGCACCCAGGGAACGCCCCTCACATCTCCGCGAGGATCCTTTTCCTGGGTGCCCGTCACACAAGCTCACACGCCAGCTCACACAGAAAACAGGGATCAGTGTTTGTGTTTCTGAGACTTCTCCCCGCCAACACTTGACAGTATGTCTTAGAGACCATTCCACATTAGAGTTTAGAGAATTGTCTCATTCTTTTAAAGTCAACTTTTCATTCAGTATAATATACAAAAAGACAGCAAACAAATACGGGTGTAGAGGGCGATGGATTTTTCCCCAAATGAACACATTCATGTAACCATGGCCCAGATCCAGAAGTAGATCAGTTCCCGCACCCTGGGAATCCTTGGTGGCCCCTCCCAGTCACCCCCTCCCAATGGAACATCACAGATTAGTTTTGCCTGATTTTGAAACTGATGTAAATGAATTCAAACAGTATATTCATATTATCTTTCTTGTGTCTTTCCCTTAATATTATTTGTAAGATCCTTCCAGTTGTTTTGGATAACAATTCGTTCATTTTCACTGCTGTGTACCATTCTATTGTGTGGGTAGGCCACAATACCTTTATCCTTGCACTGTTGATGGACGTTTGGGTGGTTTCCAGTCTCTGTTATTATGAAGGATGTGCCAAAGGATATCACGGTCCCAGTCTTTTGGTGAGATATGTATGCATGTCTGCTGGGTAGAGATCCAGGAGGAGAATTGCTGTGTCACAGAGTGTATGTATGTGTAGCTTTAGCAGATAACTGCTAAATAGTTTTTCAAAGTGGTTGTACCCATTTATGTAGCGGCAGCCTCTGGGAATGAGAGTTCCAGTTGTTCACATCTTTGCTAGCACTGTTATTTGTCTCTTATCATTCTTGTGAATTGCTAAATATTATTTCATGGTATGGATGTTCCTTAGTTTGACTATCCACTTTTATGGTATTAGAAGAAATGTTCCTGAGGACCCCCTTAAACACAGGGTTTTTTTTTTTTTGCACATGTATATTTCTGTAGTATAGATTCCTAGCTGGATCAAGAAGTATAACAGATTTTCAATATCGATACATGCTGCTCAATTACCCTTCATAAAATGGCCATGACAGGTAATACACGAGCCACTAGTAATAGTGCTGCTCTCATTACGTGTTGCTGTTTTGTTTCTTTTTTCTCCACAACCCCCTTTTGAAGATGGTGAGGTGTTGAGGGTTCTTGACTCTAGCACAAGAAACACCCAAGTCAAGACTATATAAAAATGAGTGAGACAGGGTATTTAAAGGAAACATGCAATGTGACACCGACCAGCCAACAGGTATTATTTATCTATTGGTTGGGGGAAACCTATTTTAATAAGTAGAAATGAAGTTGAAATCTATGGGCATTTATACATTTTGGTCAAAACTATAAAACATTTGAAACTTTACTTTTTTCAAGCTGACTGGGAAGATTACATCCCTGTCCTGGATGTGACCTATCCATTCAAATGGTCGTTACATGTGTATTAGCAGACCTGGGTGTGTGCTGGGTGTGTGCTCAGTCAGTGCTGGCTGAGTGCTGGTTGTGTGCTGGGCAAATGATGCCTGAGTGCTGGGTTGTAACTGCCCAACTGCTGGCAGGGCTACCAGCTTCGGGAAGGTCTGTCCAGGTGGCTACCATGCTGGTTGCCCAGTGCAGTGAGGGAAGGGCTGGGCTTCTCTGGAGTCGTTGAGAGCATCCTCTTTCCCGGTTTTCCCTGTGAGCATAAAATGAGGAACCTTGTTAGGAAACACCTTAGTGTTTTGTGCAGTGGTAGTGAGGGGGCATGAAGAGATGAGTGTGAAACAGGAGGGCACTTGGGGCTGCTCTGCCTACATCTGAGAGCGTGGGGGAAGCTGGTGGGAACTTCTGCCTGAGGTTACACTTGGTCTGCGTGGTTCTTAGACTAAGCAGCGCCTACCAAACTCTGTGAATTCGACCAGGAGTTACTCAGAGAGCTGACCTGCCAGGCTGTGTGAAGGGTACAGAGGTAAGGAGTGCCTGGTCCCTGACCCTGTAATGTATATGGAGAGACCATTTGTGCATGTACTTAGCCATTGTAAAAACTATGAGACATGAATGCCAGTAGGGATGTTCAAATAATAATGCCAATAATCGTTCCTGATATTTCTCTAGAACTTAGAGTTTAGAGGACTTTTCCATCCATTGTCTCATCTCTGAGATTAAAAAGGTCAGTTCCAGGGCTTCCCTGGTGGCGCAGTGGTTGAGGGTCCGCCTGCTGATGCAGGGGACGCGGGTTCGTGCCCCGGTCCGGGAAGATCCCACATGCTGTGGAGCAGCTGGGCCCGTGAGCCATGGCCGCTGAGCCTGTGCTCCGCAGCGGGAGAGGCCACAGCAGTGAGAGGCCCGCGTACCGCAAAAAAAAAAAGGTCAGTTCCAGAGAGACAGGTGAGAAAGGATTTCCTGGGGGGAGGTGGAATGAGCAGGGTCTTGGAGGGCAGGACTGAGGATGTGAAAAGATGAAGCATCATATATGAAGTGAAAGAAACGGCGTCAGCCAAGGCAAGGCCAAAGCAGCATTATTAGGGAAGGTTAGTGTGTATGTCTGAGGGAGGTGGGCAGTGGAAGATAAACTTGGAAGGTAAAATGGAGCTTGGTTATGCGGGGCTTTGAATATCAAGCTGAGAAGTTTGTGTGTGAAGAAGGGCATTCCCTTGTGATCTATGTAACCAGGGCCATCTTGGCCACATAAAAGTAAAGCCCATGACTCTGAGCTGTTTATTTTGGTAACTTCTTATCCCTAACCCTAAAGCGTCTAGAGTATGTATTTAGTATTGTATACATGTTGGATGAAGGGATGGGTTTTTGGGTGGATGGATGGATGGTAGATGGGTAAATGGGTAAATGGATAGATGGGTAGATGATTAGGTAGATCAATTGCCTCCTCTTCCAAGTAAATCTTGATTACTCTTTCAAAAAAAATCATCCGTTGACCTTCTCCCTACTGCAACTCTTTAGATGCTATGGAGAACAGCCAGTGAAGCTCAGGAAAATTTTGAATTGTATATGTACAGCCCATTTTGAAGAGGACCATTGTAAGAACTGTCCCAAATTTTCCCCAACCCATTGCCCTATTTTCAACTGTAGTTTCCCTGGGTCTTGAGATCACTGAGTGTGCAGACAGGTAAGAGTTCCACTTTGTTCCACAGCTGCCTCATAGGGGACCAAAGCTACCCCATGAGGTCACTCTGTCCTCCTCCAGGAGATCTTGTGCTCCAGAGCTGGAGGTGCGTAAGGCATAACTCTTCTTAGCCGTTATCGAGATTGACCACTGTTTATGGTGTCCCAGCACATCCCCTGCCCCTAATTCACCCGAGTCCTATTTGCTGCTTTCTGAAATCCCACCAAGGTGAGAAAATGTGTTCTTTGGATGAAGTTACTCTTCTAATTTACTAGATCCGTTACAGATTAGGATTTACCTTATGGGTTTTGTGGAATAACAGAGAAAAAGGCTATAGGGAAGAGGTTCAGACCCTAGAGGTTTTTTTTTTTTTTTTTTAACTCCAGGTAGGCAGGAAACTAGGAAATATATGGAGCTCAGAAACAGAAAAGGGAATATGGCACCCACAGCAAGCTTTACTTCCTTCCCCACTCTTGCAAGGACTTACCTTCAGAAGCCATGCTTTGCCTGATAAACCGTCACTGCTTCCTAAGCCGAACTGACTGGAGTGTCAACCTAGCCACCCTCATCAACACAGGGATTAAGGTTCTGCCTTGTCAGCTCCAGGGTGGGTTAAGCACTCCTGTGGGGCATGGGGAGTGAGAGTATAGGTCCTCTGTGAGAGCTGGGTGTAGGGACCGCTGTTGATTCCCCCAGTGGTTCATATGTGCTTGAAGCCAAGGACAGAGGTGACTCAGTTGGTCCCCAAACTAATATTTATTTACTCTCTGTTATCTGAAGGTTTGTTTGAGGCAATTGCTTTGAATGTGAGTGTGTCCTTGCTACGTTTATTTTTCTTTGTGGTGAGGTTGCAGTAGGATGAGTATGGTTTCAGAACGGAGGGAGCTGGCTTCCCTCTCTGATCTCAGGAGCTTCCCAGCTTCCTGGCTTCCTCTGTCTGATCCATCTCTCCCGTGGGGAGGGTCCTGAGAAGGGGAGGGAGGTGGTCCAGAGGGGCTGCTGAGATGGCTGAATGAGGCCTTTTCACGACAACAAGAATCCAAGGAGACAAGCCCCGGCAGTGTTTTTCTTGACCTGGTGGTCAGTGGCGGCTCCAGGTTCAGCTTCTGGAGGCTCCCGGCCTCACCACCACATCTAGAGGAACAGGACTTGGCCTGGATACCGAATCTTCAGGACGGGCTGGGGTTTCCAGCAGCGGGGAGGTGTCCCCTGGGCCTCGCTGTCATTGGCCTCCTAGAGAATCCACAGCAGCCCATTGTGGCCTGAACGACTACTGGCCACTCTGGCTCTGCTGAAGGGCGGTGTTGCCTTATTCACACTGGCTTGATTCACCAATCAGCTAATGCCATGCCTTTCTTGGCATGAAAGCATCGCAGGTTTATTAACACAGTGATACCCAACTGAACAAGCATTCATGTCGCACATTACATCAAATTAGCATGTACAAAATTAATATTCCTGACCTTGCTAGTGGGAAGAGCCATCAATCTAGGGGAGGTTGTCACCCCGCCGCGGCCAGCCTTCCAGAGAAGCCCTGACCATTATAGCTGCAGCCACCAGTTCCTTCCCCCACAGCCAAGCCTTGCACCCTAGCCTCCTCCCTGCCCAGCTTTGGCCCTTTGGGATTCTCCAGGTTCCTGGGAGGCCCCTGGTCTCCCTGGTACCATCCAAGAATGCCATTTCCTCTTTGTCCCCAGAGACTGCGACCTCTGTCACCCCAGATGGCTTGGGTGACATCTCTTGTGACTCCAGGTGGCCGGGTGGATGGAGAAGACTTGTGTTCTCTGCCGGGTTGTGACTTCCTGGGTACCAGCCACGAACACTCCTCTAGAATCAGTTTTCTTTCTCTGCTGCCTATTTAATATCCTAACGGAGGCCCAACAACTCAATCTAATCGCCTTTATATTACCCAGCGCGTTTAGCTAAGCTCCCCTCCACTCCATCACTCACTTCCTTCTGCCATCGCCTGGCTCTCTTGGCACCAGAAGGAAGTCTCCCATCAGAGTGCTTCTCCTTGGAACTCCCTCCCGGTCAGCAGCCAGCAGGGTGTACCCCATCTGGATTTCCACCTTATGCAGGACCCCTAAGCATCAGGGATCTGGGAGCATGTTGGTCATCGCTGGCCCAGGTCTGAGCACCCTGCCTGTCTCATTGCTTCTCACACCTTCCAGAGATCCTGGCAGCTTATTTTAGGGGCTCTCAGAACACCGGGGGATAACTCTGGGCCCCAAATCAGGCTGCACCAGACAGGGAAGATGCTGCCCATGTGGCTACACTCACAAAGGAGCCCTCCCGTCCCTGTCACAATTAGGTGTGCAACACATGTGCACAGAAGAGAGACCTGTGTAAAGAAAACCCAGAGGGGCACAGTGCACTTTGCGTGAGCCCTTCATAAAGCAGAAATTCTTGTGTAGAATGGATCAATCTGGCTAGAGTTTCCAGGTGTGTTTAGAACAAGGTGTAATTCAGGTGACCTTTTTCTGGGAACTTTGAGCTCTTTCTCCCGTGAAGAGATGACTCAAGGCAGAAGCTGACCTGAAGTGGGGCTGCACTCAGCTCGGAGGAGGTGGCCAGGCTGGGGGCCGGGGGGCTGCAGGGACACTGGTAGCCAGAGGGCTGTGGGCCTCTGGTGGCTCCTATCGCAGAAGGTCACCTGACTCTAACCACGCCCCCAGGGATGGGCGGAAACCGGGAATCAAGACAGCCGGGGGCAGTGACGGGTGGGGCTGTGGGTAGAGCGGGGCTTGAGGACAGCCCAGGCCTGGGGGGAGGCACGTGCTGGGTCAGGGATGTTAACTTCGAACCCCGTGAATCCGATGGATGTCTCCTTCCTCTCCCTCCTTCCCTTGCGCTTCATTTCCCTCCCTCCTCCCTCCCCTTCCTCTCTGGCTTGCTTCCTTTCCCACAGCCCACACCTTCAGGCCGCCAGAGGGATGGGGAGAAGAACACATGCCCCATGGGCACCTCTCACCTCAGCAGGGCTCTCTGCTGGTCCCCGCTGCCCCTCTTCCTGAAAGGCAGCTGGAGAATCTGGAGGTTTGGGCTCCATCACCTCAGAGGCCTGTCTTGACAAGCGTAGGACTCAGCCCAGAGGCTGTCCCAGGACCCGCCTCCTGGGTATGGGGACTGCAGGATGGGCCCGTGTACTTCCATGGAGTCGGTGCACCTGTGCTCGTAGAGCCCTTTTCACTTGGGAAAGTCCTTTCTGCTCACTGCTTATGACTTCCTTGTTGTTTTGCAAACACCTGGGAGGTGGGTGTGGCATCAGTTGTGCCCCCACACACACCGCCCCCATTCGTGGGGAAAAAAACTGGAGCCCAGAGACTTGAAGTCAGTCTCATGGCCACATGGACACCATGGGGCAGAGCAGGGGCTGAGACCCGGGTTCATGGTCTGTGACATCACTCAGCTGAACAGAAAAATGCACAACACGGGAACACCAACAAAAACGGCAGGTCCTCTTGGAGTCCAGGGTGGCACCTTCATGGCCACCTCTCCAGGTGGGGCTCCTGGGGCTTGCCACCAGCCCACCCCGGTTGTTACCGGGAGTCTGCTCTGTTATGGGCCCAGGTGTGGAGTGGAGGGGAGGGCTTCAGAGGTGACCAAGACACCTGTGATGATCTTGGTGTATTTCTGTGTCCAAGCACAGCTAGAACGGTTGAGAAGACTCGGGCCTCCCTAGGCCTTTAGGCAGGGTGTTTATTAAAACTCGACTTGAGGGCTTCCCTGGTGGCACAGTGGTTGAGAGTCCGCCTGCCGATGCAGGGGACACGGGTTCGTGCCCTGGTCCGGGAAGATCCCACATGCCACGGAGAGGCTGGGCCCGTGAGCCATGGCCGCTGAGCCTATACGTCCGGAGCCTGTGCTCCGCAACGGGAGAGGCCACAACAGTGAGAGACCTGTGTACCGCAAAACAAAACAAAACCCCCAGCAGCACCCCAGGGCCCCTCTCCCCGCACCAGTCCTGCACCGAGACCTCCAGCTCAGGCCCTCTCCTTACTGTCCTCACCGCTAGAATAATCTCTTCTTTCTACCTCTTCTCAAATCTCCATCACTGGTTTTCTTTCCCTCCTTCCCTCACCGCCCTTGGGGGTCTCTATCTGTCTCTATCTCTCTCCATCTCTGTCTCTGTCTTTCTGCCTCTTTCTGTATCTTTGTCTCTGTCTCTCTCCACCTCTTTGTTTCTGTCTCTGTTTCTCTCTCTGCCCCTTCCCAGCACCACCCTAGTCCTGGTGGATTCTTCCCTCTTTCCCGCAACTTTCTCCCGTTGTTCTCGCTCTGATCCCTGCCCCCCACTCTCTCCTCACCCTTCTCCAGCCCTGTCCTTCTTCAGCCCCACCCCTTCCTCTCCCTGCCTCTTCATCCCCCTCCATCGCAGTCACTGAGGATAGAGGATGCCCATTCAAGGTACAAGAGGAGGTGCTCTTGTACCTTGAATGGGCCACCTGTCCTGAAGAGAGGGGAGGGGGGGGCCCAGGACGCTTTAGCCAGTAATTCATCTTCCCAGGCAGTCTTGGGAATTTGAAAACAGGGTTATAACTACAGAACCCTCATTTCAGCCCAGAAAATGCAAAAATCCGCAGGACGGTTTACTTTGAAATTGCTTCTGGGAGCAGGGCGCAGCCACGCCCTCTTTTCCTTCTCTCCAGCTCCCTCCAAAGCTGCCCTACCCCCGTCCCAGCCCCGCCCCACGGCTGGAGACCCACCCCCACAGGGACACCCCTCAGTTCCTTCACCTCCTTGTTTGCACAGCAGTGTGATGAAGGTAGTTCCCACTTGCCCAGAACTGAATTCCATTATGGCCCAGCTGACTGTTTTTTATTTATATCAAAAGTATTCATTCCTTTTTACCTAGCGGTTGGGTTTAGTTAATGATGATAATAAATATTAATGAGGTTGCTGCTGCCTCCAGACCTTCTGATTGCTGCACTGGCTGGCTCCTCGCTCCTTGGACAGTCCGCTGTCACTGTGGCCACGTCTTGGAAGGCACGAGCCCCAGGGAGCTGCGGGAGGGGACTCAGGACCCTCCTGGAGGGGCAGGCATGGGATCCAACGGGGATGGGGCATCAGGGAAGGCTCTGATGCGGCAGAGGCTCACTCCATGCTCCTTCTGTGTGATTCCCTCAGGAGTGTAGTCAAATCCCCTTTATACTGACTCCTGAGGGGAGTCCTGACTCCTGAGGGGTCCCCACAGAGGGCTTGGGAGTGTCCCATTTAACTTGTTGCAACTGAAGTTTCCTAGGCTGCAAAAGGGAAATCATTTTATCCACCTGCCAGGACCATTGAAAGGATCAAATGCAGTGAATGTGAAAATGGTTCATAAACATGCACATATTAGGTAGGAGTGTGGTTTTTTCATCGCTTGACATTCCAGGGCATTGGGCTGTGGAACTTTGTAGAAAGCCTCTGTAAGTGTGAGAGCTTTTTGTTTCTCATGAACATGCATCTCTGCCCAAGAGTCCCGTTTGGTTCTGGGCATGCCAAGTTCCTGAGTTCATCCAGTTGTCCAAAAATGTGTCCTTGGCCCTCAGCTTTGGGGTGTTGGATTGACGTCTTGCTGCTTGAAGAGCTTACATTTCATTGAAGGGGAGAGCAGGTGGGGATGTAATAGGGAAGCAGTCACAGCAATTGGTAAGGGTTCACCTCTTGGAGAGGAACTTTTTCCACTGAGCGACTTGGGGAAAAATGAAACACAGGCCCCAGTCCATCCTTCCTTGAGTCTCCACTCTCGTGTGTTTCTTTGCATCTTTGCAGCTGATGATTTGGTTTGAATGCGAGTCCCTCCCCCTTACAGTTCAGGGCCTCCTGTGCTGGAACCGGCAGCAGAGGTCTCTATTTTAATAGTTTTTGTTCAAGAGAAAATAGTGATGCTGATGCATTCTTGGAGAGGTGTACTGGGATGTGGGCACAGCCAGGGGTGACTCCAGTGCAAGGAGACCACCATCTGGGGGGGCTTCCTCCCCTCTTCCTCAGTGGAGGGTTCTGTCATCCTGTCCCCCAGAGGCCGGTCCTCATGCCACTTATGCTCAGAAAACGGATCCAGGAAGGACTTCGGATCAGACCCCAGCACATCTGCTTTCTCGGGGACCAGCTGGTGTCTGGATCCATCTAGATGTCCTGGCAACTGTTTAGGAGGTTTGAAGAAGTCACCTATGGTGTTCATTCATTCATTCACTCATTCATTCCGTGGATGTGTGTTGAGTGGCTACTCTGGGCCAGACGGTAGGGTTGCAGCAGATTTGGGGGGGGCGGGCGCGGCTGGTCCTGACCCCATGAAGCTGACAGTCTGTTGGAACACCCTGGAACATCTGCTGTAAGCTAGAGATTTCAGTGGTGTGCCTTGTAAAAAGAAGGGAGTGGGTGGCGTGCTAAGGGGACAAAGTTGGGGTCGAGAAGCCCCCTTCCCCAGATATTACATTCCACTGAAGCCCAGGGAGGGGTAGATGGCTCCCCCTCCTCTTTGAATCTGCCCCAGGGTTTCCAGCACAAGAGGCAGCAGTGCAGAGTTAGAAGCTCTGGCACGTTCTAGAAGCCGAGAGGCTGGAGAGGAAGTAGGGCCGAGATGGTGGAGGACTCTGGGGCAATGGGAGGTCACTGAGGGTGTTCCACGGGCGGGGGTGGGGCGTTACCCACCCGCTGAATGGTAAGGATCCGGTGGCTTCTGTCTGGAGAACAGAGGGAAGGGGCTGGGGCTGGAGTCAGGGGTTCCTTGAGGAGGGGTGAGAGATGCTGGGGTCGGAGGGAACAGAGGCTGGAAATAAGCATCTTGCTGCTGGATGTGACCTCCAATCATTCTCTTTCCAAAGCAGGGAGCAAGTGTCTGTTGCTCACCTACTATGTGTAGGATTTTAAGAGTACAGTGGGTCCTTGGCCTTGGAGAATCCAGACAGGAAAAGGAGAAAGTTACGCAGAAAGTTACATAGCAGCAGGGATCAAAATAACCGTCCACAGTAGTGAAGCCTCCCAAGGCCTGATTACCTGTGCGCGATTACCTGTCAGGTCCAAGCCGGGGACAGGGCCTGCCATCGGCTCCCTGACAGGAGGGACCCCTGATGGCCACCTCGGTGGGGCTGGCTTCTCACCCAGTGCCCCCCCCAGCCCCCTGTTGACCTCTCACTGCCCACCCAGTCTGTGATGGAGACACCCAGTCCCCCTCGCCTCCTGGCCTGATCTGGGGCATCACCTGTCCCAGTGAGGACGTTCTTCCTCCTCTCCGGCTGGGGACTTTGCTGGTTAGTGCAGAGCAGAAGGGACAAAGGAGTGACTTAACGGCTGCGTGCCTGTCAGGAGCAGCGCGTGGAGGGGATGAGCCAGAGCAAGTGGGCTTTGCCTCACTACCCTTTCCTCAGAAAAGCCACGAAACAGAGAAGTAGAGGAGGAGGGCCTTACAGATCAGGCCACATTGCCCTGTCACTTACCCATGGGGAAATGGAGGCCGAGAGAAAGAAAAGGATATCCTGGCAGGCGTGGGATGCGATCAGAATTAGTGGAATGAATGAACCTTTCCATCCCTTCATCCCCTCTGCCATCTCTCTGGGCCCGTTTCAGCTTTCTCACCACTATTTGAAGTTCAGTCATCAAGAGTGGATGTGATATTCTCGGAGGAGTGCAATTATTGCAAAACATAGCAGAAGGATTCGTGCTTTGCCCTCCAAGTACTTCTCACTGTTGGGTCTGGAAAGCAAATGGCTGTTTTAGGAGGTGGTGAGGTCCCTGTCAGGGCAGTGTGCAAGGGTGCTTGTAAGGAGCCTCAGAAACCATGACAAGGGTGGTGTGTGGGGTGATGCCACGTCTCCCAGGATCCAGGGCCTCTTGGCCCTGAAGCTTTTTAATTTTCCTCAGAGTAGGATTTGGTTCCCACCAGGGGGGTTGGCCTTACTTTTCTTTCAATATTAATTTCCTCCTCAGTCATCAGACTGATGACATTCTGATACTGCTGTGCGATTTCCAAGGCATATTGGGGCTCGCTGGGGGCCAGCTCAGGGTGGGAGCCGGCCAGGCTGATGATGGTGCGTGTGTGTGCTTTGGGGGGCGCTCCAGACAGCCTGCTGTGCTCCCCACACCGTGCCGCGGCTTCCACGGGGGCCACGCTGCCCCTGGGTGGGAGGTGGACCGGCAGAGCCACCAACATTCCCTTAGCTGGTGGCCTTCATGCCACATTGCGCTCGTTCGTGTCCACCGTTAGCTCTGGCTTCTTTTGCCTGCCTGGTGTGTCTCTCCTGTCGTGGCCAGATGGGGCCATTTCTGGATTCCTGCCTCTCCTGGACTGAATTCCATGGGAGCCGTGATGGGTGTGGTTCACGCTGCGGACTGTGGCTCCCAGGGCCATTTCCGGGAGAGAAGGGGCCTCTGGGATCTACCCTATTCACACGGGGCTGGGCAGGGACACAGGCCATTGTGGTTTTCCCCTTCCTTAAAGACGCAGTGTTCCAAATGAGGCCCCTTGGATGCAAACGTTATACCTACTCGCACCCAGTGCATTTCTGCGGACAGTCAGACCCACATGGCCCTGCTCTAGCTCCTCTGCGAGAGTAATGCAGATCTGCCTGGATGCTCTGACTTGGTTCTGCTGGGTGTCCCCTGGCCAGGGTGGTCGGCTGACCGGGTTTGCCCAGGACTGAGAGGATCCCCGGGCTGTGGAACTTTCGGTGCTGAAACCAGGAGAGTTCCAGGCAAACTGCGATTCTTGGTCACTTTGCCCCCAGCTCCCCTCCCTGCAGACCTGCCAGCCCTGTTGTGGGGTTTGAGTGTGCTGAAGCCGAGGATGGTGTGCAGAGGGGGAGATACCTTCTTTCCTTTTTATTTTCCTCTTCCTTTCCCAACAGGAGCATTCATTTTCCCCCTTGTGACCAGCACCGTAGTCCGCTATCCACTGTGGCCCTGGCCCTAGGAAAAGAGCTTGTTTGCCATGTCAGCTCCAAGTGCATGGCCTTGAACTGAAGGTTCACCACAGCTGACCGGAGCAGGGCACTTTCTTCTGGTCATTTGGGAAGAACATTCCACAGCTCCAGCCCAAAACTCTTGTTTCACTGTTTGCATATAAGCAGAAGCATCCCTGCCTCTACAGCTGATCCGAATGTGTGTACCTGGGACACTCTTCCCATCCAAATTCAAATCACCTCGGTGTTGGGATGTCGGCAGTTTCAGCTTAGAAATCTTGGTGCTCAAAGGGGTCTTAGGAAAGAAGAAAATCGCACATGACCTGGAAGGAAGAGCCAGGGGAAATATCTGTGTGGCTTCCTGGGACTCTTCTTTGAGTCATTTCACTGTTTTGTTTTTTTTTTTTTTTTTTCTGGTGTGAAATTGATTTGGGGCCCCGATCTCTAAAGTTATGGGAGTGAATTCCACAAACAAAGTTTCCTTTTCTTTCCTAGGAACTTTTAATCAGCCATGCAGTTAGCACTGTGCCATTCCAGCTGCCTCACACACTCAGCCACTGGCCTTTAGAAGCAAACAGGTATTGAGGAGCTGACAAGAAATTACTTTTCATTCCTTTTCTGGCTTAACATTTTCACTCACCACAGGGCTGGCCATGCCTAATTTTCACGAGATCAACCCAACTTGGTTTACAGTGTCAGGCAAGCTCCAGTAAGGAAAAACCAAAGTCACTGAACACAAAAGAATGAAAAAAAATATATATATCACTCAGTTCCATGAATGCAAGTGTTCTCCTGGCTTTGCATCTCTGGAGTGCGTCTTCCAGAACCCACGGCTGCTCAGCCCTGCTCAGAGCACCTCCACCTGCTCGGAAGTACAGGCTGGATTTACATCCCCAGTTACATTGCTTCCAGAAAGACAGGATCCCTGTTGGATGCCCATGAAGCTTATGCTGAGTAAATATTGACAAAGTAGTCTAAAGAGCAAACACTTTGACATTTGTAAGGTCCACTGGAAGGTCTTGTATATATTTATACAGCAGGAATGAGCACCGCATACCAATTTGCCTGAACTTGTTCTGACATAATTCTGCATGGATAGTGTGTGTGCCGGTTGCTGAGAACGGCTGAGTGTACACATGGGGGACACGGCCAGGGCTGGGTGGTGGCGGGTCAGAGTCTTCCTTCCCATCTAGAACAAACCAACACCTGTCCAAGCTTCTATAAGGAAACTTACTTTAAGCTTCGATAAGACCTACTTTTTCAGAAGGAAGAAAGCCACAAAACCTTGTTTTTAATTTACTGCAATTGATGTACTTTCTTTTTACTTTGTAAAAATTGTAGTGATGTTTTTGTGCTTTATATTTATTAAAGATTGAGCCTCAAAAATGTAATGAGTAAAAAATGCTTGCTTAATTTAAATTGTGAATCTGTCTGTTAAGAAATGCATTAGGGGTAGGAGAAGCATAAGACATATTAATTGACAGACAGGAACTGCTGTCTCTGAGGTTGATACAAGTAATTTATTACTTTAGAAATGAATGCCACCTCCAGAATGTGCTTCATTAATTTCAAATTTAGTTTTAATTTCAAGCTGTTGCCCCTTGAGAAGAAAAAGGTGGCAAATTATGTTTGAAGAGCAGATTTTTTTTTTTTTTTGCTCCAAAGAAACACCACATTTTAACTATTTAATTTTACAAATAAATGTGCCTGTCTGCTTTGCTGCGTTTTCCCGAGAGCCGAGAAAATGTTCTAGGTAAGATCAACACTTACTAATGCTTTTCTTTCTTTCTTTCTCTCCTTCTCCCTGTGTCCCTTCTTTCTGTCCTACTTGTCCCACCTGTTATCACGGCAGCCTATGTTTCAGATGAGTTAAAGGCTGCCGCCCTGGTAGACGAAGATATAGACCCAGAGGAGAGCCTGGCAGATGGGGAGCCCTCGGCTAAGTACATGTGCCCAGAAAAGGAGCTCAGCAAGACCTGCCCCAGCTACCAGAACTCCCCAGCGGCTGAGTTTTCCAGCCACGAGATGGACAGTGAGTCCCACATCAGTGAGACTAGTGACCGGATGGCCGACTTTGAAAGTGGCTCCATCAAGAACGAAGAGGAGACCAAGGAGGTGGCGGTCCCACCGGAAGACTCGACCGTGTCGGACAGCCTGGAGCAGATGAAGGCCGTGTACAACAACTTCCTCTCCAACTCGTACTGGTCCAGCCTCACCCTCAACCTGCACCAGCCGTCCTCGGAGAAGAACAACGGGAGCTGCAGCAGCAGCAGCAGCAGCAGCAGCAGCTGCGGCAGCGGGAGCTTCGACTGGCACCAGAGCGCCATGGCCAAGACCCTGCAGCAGGTGTCACAGAGCCGCCTGCTGCCCGAGCCCAGCCTGTTCAGCACCGTGCAGCTGTACCGGCAGAGCAGCAAGCTCTACGGCTCCATCTTCACGGGGGCCAGCAAGTTCCGCTGCAAGGACTGCAGCGCCGCCTACGACACCCTGGTGGAGCTGACGGTGCACATGAACGAGACGGGGCACTACCGCGACGACAACCACGAGACTGACAACAACAACCCCAAGCGCTGGTCCAAGCCCCGCAAACGCTCGCTGCTGGAAATGGAAGGGAAGGAGGACGCCCAGAAGGTGCTGAAGTGCATGTACTGCGGCCACTCGTTCGAGTCCCTCCAGGACTTGAGTGTCCACATGATCAAAACGAAACACTACCAAAAAGTGCCTCTGAAGGAACCTGTCACTCCCGTCGCAGCCAAAATCATCCCTGCCACTCGCAAGAAGGCCTCGCTGGAGCTGGAGCTCCCCAGCTCCCCGGACTCCACCGGCGGCACCCCCAAAGCTGCCATGGCGGACACGAACGACGTGCTTCAGAAGAACTCCAACCCATACATCACGCCAAATAACCGCTACGGCCACCAGAACGGGGCCAGCTACGCCTGGCACTTCGAGGCCCGCAAGTCCCAGATCCTCAAGTGCATGGAGTGTGGCAGCTCACATGACACGCTGCAGGAGCTCACGGCCCACATGATGGTGACCGGCCACTTCATCAAGGTCACCAGCTCGGCCATGAAGAAGGGGAAGCCCATCGTGGAGACGCCTGTCACGCCCAGCATCACCACCCTGCTGGATGAGAAGGTGCAATCCGTGCCCCTGGCCGCCACCACCTTCACGTCCCCCTCCAACACGCCCGCCAGCGTCTCCCCGAAACTGAACGTGGAGGTCAAGAAGGAGGCCGACAAGGAGAAAGCGGTCACCGACGAGAAGCCTAAGGAAAAGGAGAAGGCCTGTGAGGAGGAGAAGTACGACATCTCTTCCAAGTACCACTACTTGACTGAGAACGACTTAGAAGAGAGTCCCAAGGGGGGGCTCGATATCCTCAAGTCCCTAGAAAACACAGTGACGTCTGCCATCAATAAGGCCCAGAACGGCACCCCCAGCTGGGGGGGCTACCCCAGCATCCACGCCGCCTACCAGCTCCCCAACATGATGAAGCTGTCTCTGGGCTCCACGGGGAAGAGCGCAGCCCTGAAGCCCGTGTTTGGCAACAGTGACATCGTGTCCCCCACGAAGAACCAGACCCTGATCTCTCCGCCCAGCAGCCAGACCTCCCCCATGCCCAAGACAAACTTTCACGCCATGGAGGAGCTGGTGAAAAAGGTCACCGAGAAAGTTGCCAAAGTTGAGGAGAAAATGAAGGAGCCCGAGGGCAAGCTTTCTCCGCCCAAGCGGGCCACCCCGTCCCCGTGCAGCAGCGACATCAGCGAGCCCATCAGGATGGAGGCGTCCAGCGACGGGGGCTTCAAAAGCCAGGAGGACAGCCCCAGCCCCCAGCGGGACGGCTGCAAGGAAGGGAGCCCCCCAGCAGAGCCGGTGGAGAACGGCAAGGACCTGGTGAAGCCCCTGAGCAGCGGCCTGAGCAGCAGCACGGCCATCATCACCGACCACCCGCCAGAGCAGCCCTTCGTTAACCCTCTGAGCGCCCTCCAGTCGGTCATGAACATCCACCTGGGCAAGGCTGCCAAGCCCTCCCTGCCTGCCCTCGACCCCATGAGCATGCTCTTCAAGATGAGCAACAGCCTGGCCGAGAAGGCAGCGGTGGCCACCCCCCCACCCCTGCAGTCCAAGAAAGTGGACCACCTCGACCGCTATTTCTACCACGTCAGCAACGACCAACCCATAGACTTGACAAAAGGGAAGAGTGACAAAGGCTGCCCTTTGGGTTCAGTGCTTTTGTCACCCACGTCCACATCCCCAGCAACCTCCTCATCCACGGTGACAACGGCAAAGACGTCCGCCGTCGTATCGTTCATGTCCAACTCGCCGCTCCGCGAGAACGCCTTGTCAGATATATCCGATATGCTGAAGAACTTGACAGAGAGCCACACGTCAAAGTCCTCCACCCCTTCCAGCATCTCCGAGAAGTCTGACATTGACGGGGCCACCCTGGAGGAGGCCGAGGAGGTGACGCCTGCGCAAAAGAGGAAGGGCCGCCAATCAAACTGGAACCCCCAGCACCTGCTGATCCTCCAGGCCCAGTTTGCCGCCAGCCTCCGGCAGACCTCAGAGGGCAAGTACATCATGTCGGACCTGAGCCCCCAGGAGCGCATGCACATCTCAAGGTTCACCGGGCTCTCCATGACCACCATCAGCCACTGGCTGGCCAACGTGAAGTACCAGCTGCGAAGGACAGGTGGAACAAAATTCCTCAAAAACTTGGACACTGGCCACCCCGTGTTCTTTTGTAATGACTGCGCGTCACAAATCAGGACTCCCTCCACGTACATCAGCCATCTCGAGTCACACCTGGGCTTCCGGCTACGGGATTTGTCCAAACTGTCCACCGAACAGATTAACAATCAGATAGCACAAACCAAGTCACCGTCGGAAAAATTGGTGACGTCCTCCCCCGAGGAGGACCTGGGGACCTCCTACCAGTGCAAACTTTGCAATCGGACCTTTGCGAGCAAGCATGCGGTTAAACTTCACCTCAGCAAAACACACGGGAAATCCCCAGAGGACCACCTTCTGTATGTTTCCGAGTTAGAGAAGCAGTAGCGTTTGCTTTTGATGAAAGCGACTGTGATTTGCTTTGAGGGAAACTGTTGCAGGCACCTTAAGGCCCCTCTGTCTTGTTCTAGGCACATGTTCTTATTTTAACTGCAGAGAATCACTCTGGGCTGGACTGTTTTGTATAACTGTACAGTGTTTAATAGAGGTGCATACTCAGCTGTTGTCACTGGTAAAATATGAAGGTTAAAACGCAGTGGTTAAGTGTTTGGAACTTTGTGTAAATGGGATTTAGTTGTGAGCATCCCCCGATGCTTCAAGCTGCATGCATTAACAGACAGTTTAATTAAGCATTTATGACGAAACCGGCCCCATTTTTCCACGCGGCCGAGTGTGCTGGCATTTTTCACCCTTTCATCTTTAGCCCTCTGAGTACTTTGAAGCACTTTTGCATTAATTTGGTTAAAAAATAAAATAAAAGAATAATAATGTATGAAGCTCTGTTTTTTAAACTCCTTACCAGCTTAGTTATAATTAATAATATGAACCTCCATTTATGCAGGTCTGCAGGGGTATAACACGCCTTGAAATTTAAAAGAATATTATTTTCACATTGAAACATAGATGTATATATTGTATAGATTTCAGACTCTCTTATGAAAAATGTGATTGTGGGTAAATGACCTTTTTTCCTGCATTTATAGCAACAGTGTTTTATGTACCTGCTATGCTCTGGGCATAAGCCATGCCTATGTATAGTGTATATTTCTTTTTCTTTTTTTTTTTTTAAGGTCTATGGGTTTTGTTTTTTTACATGCAAACATTGTAAATTATACAGAAGATACCACAGATAACATTTATAAAGTATACAGAAACATTATCTGAAAGCAAAGTATGATTGTTTGTTTTGCTATACAGTACATCTATATTGATAGAGGTTCACGTTTAAATTATACATATTTATTAGCATCGTATTATCATTTGTTTTGAGCAGTCTGAATAAACGAGGCCAGGAAATCCATCCACGGCAGGCATCATAACTATTTTGCACATGAATTTTAAAGGTATTTATTAGAAATCAAAAAAAAAAAAAAAAAAACCGCTCAAAATAAACTCAGTGCTCAAAGGGGTAAGTCTATTTCAAAAGGAAAAAAAAAAAGAACAAAAAAAGAGAGAAGAGAGAACTTGTACTGTATTTCCTAAACATTGATAAAGCCTTTAAAATGTTTGTACTGTAATACTTTGCTTAAAAGTCACGAGGCATTCTGTGATACAACCTCTTTTACTTATTTATAAGCCCTCTTGGTTGCTATTCCATATTGTAGGATGCCTTTTTTATTTCAATTGGTAACTTTCTGTTTTGTTCTTCCTAATTATTCTCCCAAGATCCCACACTGCAGCTTTATCTTTAGGCTTATGAAAGGTAACCCGTGGTTACCGGCTCTCCAAGTGATTCTGTTCTTCTCCATTTTTGGCAGTTAATTTGCAGAAGTAACTGACAGCTGACACCATATGAGAACCTATGTATAAAATATTGGCATGTAAACAGCACAGACACTCTGTGACCTGTTTTGTTGTTGACAATGAACCACCATTATGTGACTCTTCATATAACCCTCTTTTCTACGGCAGCATTAAAATTGTCTTTTTGCTATAATTTTGTGTTGCGTTCACAATTATGTCTGAAATGTGCTACGACTAACGAGCACATTAAAATTAAATTGTGTGCGATCTGTTTATGACTGCGTTGGTTGCTGTGTCTGCCAGGTGCTGGCAGTCGGAAACCGCCCGTAAATCAGGGGAGTTTTAGTGAACCTTGGGTTTGGAGAGCAGCAAACATTCACTTAGAGGCGGCGTGGACAGAATTTTCCCCAAGAATAAAAATGGAAAAGAAAGGAAGATGTTCCCGTGAGGTTAGAGTCTCGCTGGGAAGGCGATGCTATCAAACATCGGTAGTGGAGCTTCGGTCACACCTGGTGACCCGCGTCGGGGCCGGAGGTTGGTCTCCCATCTGCATTAGAGAAGTCGAAGCCAGGGCCCAGAGCCCTGCTCGAGGGAGATGGGAAGAAAGGTGTTTGGAAGACTCAGTGCAGGGCGGCTCCTTCCTGTTGATTCGGGATTTTCAAGGAGCCGAAAACAGAGCCCAGCTGGGCAGGTGGACCCTGGGGTCCACGCTGTCTCTCTTGTGCTAAAGCAAGCCCAGATAACGAGGGGTAGGGGGATGGGGAGCCTGAACCCATCCACGGGAGGGGTGGGGAGAGCATTTATATGATAATCACAAGCTTTTATTAACCCTGGCAAATTATGCCAACAGAACGCTGGGAACGTATCATGTAAAATTGTAAAATACCTTTATTACTATATTCAGACTACTCTTGCAGTTCTGTGGAATCGTAGCTCCTAACCTAGAATTATACAAATGAGAGACGTATTACATCCATGTAATATATAAAACACCTCCACGTTAAAAAAATACACGCTTTTATTAAAAATTTAAATTAAGCCCTTTCAGAGATGTTCGGCAACACGCCTACATTTTTTTCTGTTCATTCCCACCCCTTTGTGTCAAGATGAGGCCAAAATTTCTGTCTGCTCTACTTTCTCTCGGCAATCCATCTCTCTCCGGGTTTTTAGAGAGAACCTCACTAGAGTTTAAAACGGGTTTTTGGCAAGTAGGGAGGTGTGTGCTGGCTCTGCTCTCGCCTTGTAATGCAGGCACACTGTTGGGCTATGCCCTCGGGCGGTGCAGACGGGTCTTTCCCTTCCGGGTCACGGGCCTTGTCCCCTTCCCCATCTCTTCCAGGGTGGCCGCAGAAGTCCCTCCAAGAGCAGTTCTTCTCCCTGTCCGCCCTTACCTGGAAGGAGGCCTGGGACACCATACGTTTCCCTGGGGGGCCGGCTCCCCTTGGAAACGGCTCAGGGGACAGAGACACCCTCCCTCCCGTGCCTTCCCCATCTCCACATCCTGGAGCCCAGATTTCCACTCTTGAATTTTTCACAGGTTAAATATAGCATTGGTTTATTAGAATCCAAAGTCCTGCATCTAACAGATTAAACTGACAACACTTCCATCACCACCAGGGCCCATGTGGCTTGAAGGGAGATGGGATTTGTGCAAGTGATGCTGGAAACCCCGCCCCCCGCCCTTACAGTTTGGGAGAAGAAGCTGATGCCCTGCCCGTCTTCTCCTCACCCCACCCCCAGGGTTAGCTTTAGGACTTCAGTTTGGGTATAGAAGTGAGGATTTATCGCCAAGGCAGGTAGCAGATTCTGTGACTCATTTGGTCCCCAGGGGCTCATAGCCACGAAAGGACTGCTCATGTTAATGGGGCCCAGAAATTAATTTTACCTTTAGAGGAAACATAGTTACTCAGCAGTGGAGGACCTGAGTCATGACTGCAAACCTAACCTGGCATGACGGCAATCTCCCAACCACGCATCGTGGCAGGAGGCGGGGCTGGCTAGGGCCTCACCCCACTTGGAAATGCAGGGCCGTTTACTCTCAAGGTCATCAAACCCTCTCCTGGCTCGAGAGTGGGTCACTGTCCAAAAGAGCCTTCCATTCACGGCCCAGAATGTCCCTGATTTTCCTGAGATCAGTTGGGAAGATCTAAAGTTGTATTCCAAGGCCGATGCAGCTGTGCACTAGTTCGCCTACCGTTGATGTTAATAGAGAATGTGAGTGCAGGAAGGAATGGGTCATCCAAGTCAGGTCTTTAAACGAGTCCAGGGAGGAGGAGGGATGGTGCCAAGTGAGGGAGGTTTTAATCACAGGTGTGTAGGTGACCCCGACCTCACCCCACCCAAGCCCAGGCTTGTTGCAGTCCTACTGTATATCTTCCAGCCATCACATTTACGCAGTATCTTAAAATAACATTTGTGATAAATGTGCCATTTAACTAATTTATGGTGCTATGATGTGCTCAGGGCTACATGCAAGATGAAAATCTTAAATGGAGCTTGAACAGCTCACTTCACAACAAGAAATCAATATGCCACATCTTAGCTATTCGCTGCCGTCAACATTTAGCAAAAAATATCAGTGATGTATCTTTAAGTTTGAGGCAGCAAGAATTCTATAATTAACCAAAATCTTACACAGTTAAAGAGGGTGGGTTATGATGAAGACCCAGATCTCCCTGGCATCTTCGTTCTATTTTCATTCTGCAAAAAGGAAAAAAAAAATATTGATAACCACCAAAGAGCTGCTTCTCTGCCGGGTGCTAAGGAGAGCTTAGGTGGCAGTGGTTAGCCCAGGAAGGCCTCCCCAGCAGAGCTCAGGGCTGTGGTCTCTGCAGATCTGGAAGGATTCCTTCTCTCAAAATCAGACCACTCCAGCTCGGTGGACTTCACTGCCCCCAACCCCTGGCCCACGTATTGTTTCACAGACCTGGTGACTGACTACAGAGAAAAAAGGCCCTCGTACCTGCCAAGCTCTGGGAAGAGCTACACTCCATCTTGAGAGCAGAACCCTGAAGTTAGAAGCCTGAAGGTAGTTGAAGGACATGAGCTGATGGGAAACGAGGCTCCATGGAACAAATCCTGTGTTGAAACTATTGTCTCCCGAGATTTCTAAGTCATCTAATAGAAAAGAAGAAAAAAAAAAAATCAAATGATTTTATTTTTTCAAATTCGTCTGTGCAGCTCTTTTGAAATTAGAAAATTGCAATCGCATTTTATTCTGTTGACTATTTAGCACAAAAATAACCCACTTGGTATTATAGGAAGCGATCATAAGAATGAAAACACACAAACCCCAACACCACTCTTTAATAATAAATACTTTAAAATAATAGCTAGTATCCTTTTAGCTAATGGAGAAATTACCATTTTTGCTCTGCCAGATAGTTATTCTTTTGGTAAGAGAAACACTAACCTTTTTTCTCCCTAGGGATTTATTAGTAAGCACGTGTAATCTTTGGCAAAAGGAAACCTAAAAATGCGTTTCCCCGGGGACCCGGTGCCAGTCGATGCCTTTCAGCCCGCGGCTGACCTCAGAGATGCAGACAAGGTACTCGTGCTTGTGTTCCCACACGATTCCAGGGTATGCTGGCCTTTGCAAAATATGCTATAGTTAGCTTCAGAAACCATCTCACTCCTTTGGGGGAAGCCTCAGTTCTGTCTCTTAGCATAAAGCTTCCAAGAGGAAAAGCTCATCCTGACAAACCCCACCTTCCCGTGTGTGCAATGTGGCAGCCTTGTCACTGCCGAGGCCTGGACTCCTGGTGTTCGTGCAGAAAGCAGGGAGCAAACAGGGTTTCGCTTCCAGGGAGGTGCGCGCTCTCTACACAGCCATCGAGATTCCCCCAAGCCAGACGGAGATGCTGTTGGACGCACAGGCACCGTGTTTTGATCTCCAAGGATTTGACAGCAGGCTACCCCTAGGAAGATTGTAAAGGCAAGCAAACCTGGTATCGGGTGGGCTTCTGATGGTTCCAAAGGCATCCCAAAGCACTGCCGATTTGGGACCGTGTTCCCTGCTCAGCCAAAACAATGGATTTGCCAAATTGTTGTTCAGTGGCCTGACAGTCCCGGGCAGCCTGATGGTGACTTCGGCCATAGCTTTGGACATCGGGAGTGACTTAAAGTTAGTGGCTTCTTGAGGCTCAGCATTCAGGGGTCAGTGCACTACCCCCGGTCCAAAGAGCCAGGTGTTTTCAAAATTAAATTCTAATGATAAAAGATCAGAGGAACAGCTTTTCTACCACCTTTGTATAATGTCATGTACTAATATATTCTTAATAAATCATTCCTGATGATAATGACGATCAGCAAGGTGACCTCTTTCCAGAGATTAACATCCACAATTAGCTCCTCAGGAATTAGAATACACCGTTATTTATTGTCTCACCCGAGCGGTCAAATATAGTAGCCATCAGCCACATGTGATTATTCACATTTAACTGAAATAAAATGAAAAGTTTCATTCCTCAGTCACACCAGCCATACTTGAAATGCTCAGTAGCCACATGTGGCCAGTGGTTACTCTTTTGGACAGCACAGCCATGGAACATTCTCGTCATCACAGGACGTTCAGCTGGACATGCCATTTTTAAAGAGCTTTTTCCTAATTAAGAGCTCATGCCTTAATGATGAAAGTGTGTTTTCAGTCCATGGGTATTTCTTAGAATCCTTATTTTCCCAATATGGGCTCAGGCAGCATTCTCACGTGCTCGTATCTCTGATCAAAGGCAAGGACGCACATAATTAACCTTGAGCATAAAATTATAAACAGAAGTGCAGGCATCAGTGTATGAAGTTGGTGATCATTCCCCCTGCTGTGAATATTATCTGGGCTGCAAACTCCAAAGCTCGGAGTGCTGATGGATGTGGCCGTGACCTTGCTTTGCCCTTAGCTGGCGGTGAATCAGGCAGTCCGTTGCTGCTCTCTTTGCCCGGGTGGACTTGAAGCCTTCCCTGGGACTGGGAGACTCAGATGTGGCTCTGAGACTGGCATGGCTCTTAGCTCCCACACGTGAGGCCTGAGTGTCCCATGCCCACCCAGGCCTGCAGACCACACCAGGCCTCTGTCTCCTCCACCGTAGCCCCAGGCAGCAGCAAGGGGTGGGGGTAGGGCCCCATCCTGCTCTCTCTTTAAAAATCACAATATATAAATAGGACTTGGGAAATGACTTTTTACATTTGGAGGGTTAAGTTTGAAAAATTGTTGCATTTCAACATTTCACTTCCATTATTTTTTTTTTTTCCCACAGCAGGATTCCAGGACACATTTACGACTGTCATAATTGTGAGTTAGAGATCTCCCAGGCCAAGTGAAATGAAATTACGAGAAACTGAAATCTGTTTTAATTGGAGCATTTATGGAAAAAGGAGTCAGGGTGGCTGCTTTTTCCTTTACGTGACTCTCTGGTTCACGGCCATACCTGTGTCCGGAAACTAGGGCTGGGGAAACTTGGGCCAAGACAGAGCGAGGAGGAAAGGAGAGAGAATGAGGTAGGTGTGTCAGGAAGGAGTCATTTTCTTAGCTTAAAAAAAAAAAAAAAAAAAAAAAATGGAGGTATAGTCGCCGGAGTTCCGCCTCAGTGACCATGAAACCGAGTCGGCAAAAGCTGAAGGACCCGGCTCCTGAAAGCCTCATCAGGGCTTGTCATCGCTCTAATGAATATCATTTAAATTGCTTTGTATATTGGTGGAGTTTGGATGTCGATTTAATTTGTGCATGTGTTTGAGTTCTTCTGCTTGGCTAGGCTAACAGAGAAGCAGCCGCTTAATGAAAGCTGAGTTGGTGACAGTGTGATGCGCTCCAACCCAGTCAAATGGGTTTGAAGAGCTGCAGTGACAGGCCTCAGAAAGAAGCAGCTCTGGCTGGGGGACCAGAAAGTTTCCTGCAGCGCAGGGACCTTCCAGGCGGCGTGGCCAGCTTGCGTGGTCGTGCTAAGTTCACGCGTGCAGTCTCTTCACGGCTTGACCCATCCTCAGCCCAGTGGACTCCAGCTCCAGGCACAAGGGACTGTGCCTGGCGAATTGGGGTCCTGGGGAGTCTCCCCCCTCCCCCGTGGTTAAACAGCACGTTGATGGAACTGCTGGGATGGGCAATGGTGAGGGGAGACGCAGAACCGACTTCTCAAGCAAGGGAGGTGGCCCGAGGCCCCCAGCTGAGATGGTAAGAGGGCATTCTCATGCTGGGACACCCACAAAAGCAAAGGCCTTCTCCCACCCCGAGGTGCCATCCCATCTGCGTGTGCAGAAGCTCAGCTCTCTCAGGACGGTCACGTGCCCATTTTCTTCTTGCCTCTCCCCAGCCAGGCTGGGATTCCTACAGGGCTCATGTGTAGATGAGACCCAGCGGGGCGCCGTGGCCCGGCCCGCCCTGGCCCACAGTTGCTCTTAGGAAGGTCAGCCAGGCGTCTGTTTGCAGAATTATTAGAAGCACAGGATGAGTGCAAACCCATTCATCTGCTGAGCCTACACTAAATCCCCTACCTCCAAAAGGGCCGTGGTTCTGGAAGGAGTTTGACACTTGGCCCTGGTGTTTCACTCAGAGACTGAGCCTTGGGTCTCGTGTGAGGCTCATGGGCTCCCCGACACCGCAGATTCCCCTGGGAGTAGTGAGCCGGGGGTGGGTCCGGGACCTGAGGGGCAGGGCAGGGTGGGGGCAAGGGAGCATATAAAAGGAACCCCCTTTCCTGCCTTCTCTGTGGTCCTCAAGGTCCGACCACTGAACTTCACACTGTTTTCCCCAACTCTGCATTACAACTTTCTCAAATACTGTCAATATTCACGTTATCAACAAGGTAGCATAGAATCTGGAAAAATCACGAAGTAGAGTGTGTTTGGTGTACGGGCTACTTCCTCTGCTGGCTAGATCCCCTCCACCCACGCCCCTGCACGACTCTGTTTCGGGGGTAGAGAGGTAGGCGAAGGGGGTGGTGAGAATTTCTCAAGGCTGGAAAAGAGATGGGCCCATTCTCCTAAATTGAACTGAAGGCCAGAGAGGTGAGGTGTCCACCTGGTGGACAGTCAGCCCCTCTCTTTCTGCCACCAAGAGCCAAGGAGGCAGGATGGAATGGGGCAGGGGAAGGGAGCGCTGAGAAGAAGATGGCGCGCCTTGGGCGTGGGCCTGGTGAAGGCTCTGAGAGCAGATGCAAGGCTGGGGCCAGACACCCAGAGGAAGATAGCTACAGGGAGACTTTGACACTATGGCCCATTTGGCAGCAGGGCTTGCCTTTCCTAAACATGGGGACCGATGGTTCGTCTTGAGAGAAGTTCTGAGGAGCTTCTGTGTGCCCAAGACATGGGGCGGGGGCCCTGGCGAGGTCTCCTGGGACCCCGTACAAGTCCCATCTCAGGGGGCTGGACCATGAGACCAGAGTGCAGCCACGCCTACCCTGTGCCTGCACCCAGAAGGAAGAAATAACGCCTAAGGCCCACCCTGAGCTGTCCTGGCCTTTAATGAGTTTGGAGTCAAGCTGGAGAAAGGAGGCAAAGCAATTGTGACAAGTAAATGACAACGCCCAATTAAGAATGCGATTGGGCAGAAAACAAAGAGTGAGATTACAAGGCTCTGGTCCCGGAAACTCAAAGTGCACTGGCTGGGAGCCGATCTTTGAACTAGCTGGGCCTGGCTGGACCGTGAGGGATGGATAAGATCTGAGCTTGCAGGGAGGGGAGGGCCTCTCCTTGTAAGAAACCACAGGAAAGCTAGTTGCTCAGCTGCCTTCTGGCTGTGCCTTGAGATGGCGGGACCCATGGCAGAACCTCTTGCATCCTGAGAAGCACCTCTGAATCCTCAGAAATGAAATATTGCTACGACCATTGCAGTGATAGATGTTTTTTTATTCTATTCCACCTGGAGGCCTTTCTGGGATTTTCTACTGTAGCTTCTTGACCATTTAGGGCTTCTGGCCCCTTTCTCAAAAGCCCGTACACTTCCTTAATGCCAGGGGCCGTGGACCCTCCAAGGTCCACCACTCACAGGCCTTGGATGTGGGTCTCAGTTGGCACACACTACTTCCAACTGCCTTCCAGAACTTGTGCTTCATGGGGTGCCCGTTCATTTCCAGCTCGGGGGTTCAGGGATGCTTGTCGAGATGCTGTCAGCAGGGATTGCCTCCAGATCTTAAGCAAAGAAAGGACATTTGGCTCACATAGCTGAAATCTGGGCATAGTGGCTTTGGCGACCTTGAGGGGAAAAGCTCTCCGTCACAACAGTGGGAACCCAGGACTGGGTCATTCCTGGACCAACAGCTGTGATTCTGATCAGCAGTGGGTCACAGTCTCACCTCAACCAGTTTTCAGGCCCGAATCACCAGGACTCTTTCTGCCCCAACATCAGGTTCAAGCTGTACACTTAGGGTTCAAGTTTGGGCTGCAGATGGCCCTGCTTATGGGTTGGAAGGTGTTCCTCTGTGCATCTTGAGTGATGTCTGGCCTCAGCTTTGCCAGTGTGGTGATAAGCCTCAGATTCCTCAAGGGATGGCTCCTCCTAATAAAGGATCTCAGTTTTCCATGGGGCAGAAGGATAAGCCTGATGAGAAACCAAGCTATGGGGTTCCCGTGGGCCCTCAGGAGCAGGCTCTCCTGATGGGGGATAGGTCTTAATCCTGGGGCCAGAATTGTACCAAGGTGGATGTCACTGACCTCAGGAACCTCCTGGCCACTCTCTCCTTAAGGTACAGCTGGAGGCCCACCACCCACACAAAGGCCACCTGTCTTTTTTGTTGACACTGCCTCAACCCTGAGATGGCTGCAGACCAGAATTTACTAGGAAGAGGAGCCTTCATCCATTGGCCTCTCTGGCACCTGAACTAACAGTGATTGCGTACCTGGCACAGGTGGCAAAATGTAGCCTGTGGATTGAATACGACCTGCAGATTGTTTGGTTTGGACCACACTTTAAAAAAACACTTTAACTCATTGCCAAATCTTGAAAATTGGGAGATTTCGTATCCACTTCTGGCATCTCTAGATGCCACATTCGTAGGTGACAGCAGGGGGCTGCCCGTCTTCGGGCGGGCATGGGCTCCCGTGTTGGCCCCATCCCTACGACTCCCTATCTGTCTTGTAGGTGAGGCTCCTTCAGAAGTGGAGCCTGAGATGAGGATTTGGTGCGGTCCTCCCTTTGACAGGTGACCCCAAAAAGTACAGACAGAAGTGGGGGGTTAGGGGAGACAGACAGAGAAAGGAAGCCAACTGCAGATGCATTAAGAAGCATGTTGCCACTGGGGGCAATGGGGGCTCCATCCCACTGGGGACCTCTGTAGGACTGTGCAGGAAAATCTCCAAGGGGTCCCCTCTGGAGGTCGGGCAGTTGGGGATCCAGAACTCCCATCCATTTCTGGCTGAACACTGCCCCCTGTGCGTGGAAGAAGATGATCCTGGGGCCTTAGAGACCCAGGTGCTTGCAGTAGGAAGCCTTTAGCAGGTTCAATAACGGTGCAGGTGAAGGGACATGAGGGAACACGGCAGCACCTGCCATCCGGCTGCATTAAACCACCCACGTTTGCGTCTCATCCCTGCACTCCTGCAGGCATTTATTCAGGGCGGGCTCTTTGGTCCAGTGAGAGAGCTCCCGGCAACGGGGAGTGACTTGGCCAAGGTAACACTCCACGTCAGCCACAGAGCTGAGACTAGCACTCGGGTATCCCCCTTCCCCTCTGTGTTTCTACCACCCTGTGCATCTTATTCTGGGGAGACTACAGCCCTGGATGCCTCATTCATCCATTTTCTTTTATTTCCTTATTTAATTATTTATTTATGCGTTAATTACCCATCTAGTTCCAGAGGTAACGTAGGGCTTCTGTCTAGCTCATTAATTGTTGCATTTCTGGCTAGAAACAGTGAGATTGGTTGAGAGGGGTGGGAAGTACAGTGAGTAGGGGGACCCACAGGAACTGTGAAGCACAGAAACCCGGCATTTGGCTGTAGAGCCCCACTTCCATCCGTCTCCTGGCCCTGCACAAAAGGACAGAATGCAGGAAACAGCTCCATTCGAGATGTCCCTCCCATAGGAAGTCCCGTCCTTGGCACAGGGCACAGCTGGCCCCGACTGCCAGGGTGAGCCCACCCCTCCCCCGCACCACGGCCCCCAGCCGGGGAGGGAGGGCTCAGACAGAGCACCTGCCTTCATGCTTTTCTGGGTTCCTCCTGCTCGCTGCTGGGGATGGCGGTGGGCAGGGGGTAGCGAGCTTATAAATGCCAGGAGGGGAGGGCTTCTGTCACAGCTCCATGCAACTTTGCAAAGCTTCAGACATCCCTCATCTCGGCCTCAGCCTCAGCCCCACCCCTGCCATTTCTTTGTGCGGGCGCAGATGTGTCTTCCTCTGTGGAAATGCCCTGTCATCAAGTTAGCATCAGAACCCACACAGGTTACAATAGAATCAAGGTGGGTACAACTGCCATGAGAATTTGGAGGTGAGTTTCCAGTGCCTATGCCCTCAGAGCTGATGGGGGGGGGCGCTGAGCTGCGCCTGGGGTGCAGGGGCTGCAATTCTAAGATCCTGGCAGGAATGGCCTCACGTCACCCTCAGTGGTGCCATCTGTCCTGCCCATTTCTGCTCGCCCAAGACGTCCATGCCAATGCTGCAATCAGTTAGTCCAGAGGAATGGACAAAGGGGGTTACAGGAAATTAATTTCATTTGGGTTTCCTCTCCTGAGCCTGGCAGCCAGCTCTTCCAACACCCACGTGTCCGCAGCCCGACTGCTCTGTCCATCAGCTCTTGTCCAAGTTAACTATTCACTTTATGTATTTTAATTTGGGCAGAATATTTATTTGGCTTAAATTTCCTTTTCAGGGGTTGGAATGTGCCTTCCACACACAGGCAGAGATGATCTGCTTGAATTTCGTCAGAAGGAGTTTAGTTTACAAAGATAGTAACTGAGCTATTAAAACCAACAACCCCTTTTAAAGCAAACAGACCATTAAAATATAGGAACAGTTTATGGCATAAATAAAATGGAGGATATAGATTATTTAAAGATCAGATTTTCAAGAAACAGGGATAAAAAAATTTTAAATAATTTCTCCGTGATTTTTTTTTTTTTTACAAAGTGAACTTCAAAATGCAAATGCAAATTTACAAAAAAGCACAGAAAGACATTAAAAATCCATCTTACTAGTAAAGACATAGGAAAAAGGCTTGACTTTTCCTTCTAGATCTGTATACGAATTCTAAGGGGCGGGGTTGGGGGAACTACTTGAATTCATAAATGACAGAATTTACCCAGCTTATGAAGCCACACTGTGGGAGAAGAAGTGACATTTGCTTCTAGATCATTCTCTGGAGCCGACTGACAGCTACAGTAGTTTCATCCGTGAGTCCGATCCATTGTCTTCCCTCGGCACAGAAGTGCTCTACCGCGGAGGTAGATTTCCACTGCTCTGCATATTTTAAGGGTTATTTGGCAACACGAGTAAAGCTAAAAGTAGCCTCTTAATCTAATTAATTGACATTTCTGAATCTTGCTTTCACAACAACACATGGTTTCATGTTCTGGGTTTTAGCACTTGTCAAGCTTTTTTGGAGAATGTTTTGGTCAGAATGACAAGATAATTTGTGACTGAGGCTCCAAGCTAGAGAAGTGTTTAAGGCTATAATGATTTATTATCATCACAGAATAACAAAATTTACAAAGTGTTTCATCAGAATTTTTGAAATAAGTTTGCCACCATAGGAGAAGCATCGGGCTGGGGCTGGGCTGGCTTCGGAGACAGGGAGGGTCCAGACTGCATATACAAACTCAGCCGTGACTGATTCCTTAAAATTTCTCTATTAAATTTATCTCTGCACGTTCCTTGAGAGAGAAACCCCAGAGCACTTTAGGAAGACAAGAGGTGATAGAACAGAGAGAAAAATCAGACTTCTTCCCCTTTTTGTAAGCAGGAAACCCAAGTCCCCAACTCCATGCCTAACATATATGTGGCTACAGTCAAAGATGAATTTCTACATTTTGGCAACGGTCAGAGTGAAAGTAGTCACACTATCTATAGAAACTTTGAGATGGAGAACACTTGGAGTATGCTACTGAAAATGCAAGAAACACATTTTTGAAAGGATGAAATAATATCACTGAGTGACAGTAAATTAACATGCTGACATTTGCAGACTTTCAGAGCATTGCCATAAAAAGAAGTAATACAACATGACTAATTTGGACTTCTTCTTTCTTCCTTCCTAGGGAGAGACAGCCCTGCCCCTCCGAGGCCACCCTGCAGGCTTTGTCTACCAGGCACTTCCTCCTCTTTCCCAGGAAGCATGTGTGACTCTAACACTCCCCTGCGCTCCCACGTTGCCTCTTGGAGACTCCGGGGAGAATGCAGTGTTGACTTCTGCGATTGGAAGATGCTCTCCCGAATGGCAGAAGAGTGTTCCTTGGCTGGCAGAGGGCACACACTCCGGCCACTGCGTGATAACTGCCCAGATCTCCTGGCTGTAGGGTGCCAGGGCCAGGAGAGTCCTCCAACAGCCTTGAGCACCACTGCACAGATGGGGAGACTGAGGCAGGGACAGGCTGTGAGTTCCCAGGTTGCTTCACTTTCCCCTGGACCAAACATCCAACCTGGAAAGTCCTCCGGGTGAAAACAGGCATCCTCTCCGCCTCCCCGCAGAGGGAGGAATGGGAAAGGGCCCTTCTATTATTGGAGCCAGCACAGTGCTTGGCACACAGAAAGTGCCGGGTTCACTTCGCTAGATTACCAAAAAATGATCCTCCAAAGCTCTTAGTGAGGGCTCTCTCACCCAGCCTCCCCCTTCTCCAGGCGCCTGGCCTCCAGCGACAAGAGGTCATTCTCTCTGGAGGAGGAGGCTCCTTTGTTCTAAGAGCTGTGCTTCCCAGGTGAGTACCACACCCCTCCCTTGGAAATAGATGAGGTGTCTGCATCCTCACAGCCTAGCACTGTGCCTGGCCCGTAGCAGACGCTCAACAAACATGTGTTCCCTCCCTTCCAATGAGAAAGAGACTCCTTTTACTCCTGGAAGCAGACCACCTGGGAATGAATCCATGTTTTTAAAAACTGCTCACAGAGAAGCCTGGAGGACAACCTCACGGCCAGAGGCCCTCAACACAGGCTAGGAGGACGTACCCAGAGACTAGATGGACGCTGAGGCTGAGCTGGGCGTTACCTGTGCAGCCCCAGGTCCCGGCTCCGGAACCCAGACCGATCCACAGAGGGTGAGGGGGCAGCCATTCACCAGACCTTTATGTCAGGTCATCTCACTGCCTGTGCTTAGGCAGGATGCCAAGGTCAAGGGGTGACCTGTCGACGTGGACGAGGCTGGTGAGTGTGACAGTGACCCAGGCAGGGGCTCAACCTGGGCAGAACAAGAGAGGAACCTGGGCTGGGGCTGAGCCTGAGTTGCTGGCTGGGTCTCGGAATTGGCCCAAAGCACCAGCGGCAAAGAGCGGAAGGCTGTGAGCTCTGCGTATGAGGGGACGCAGCAGCTGGCTGAGGCGGGACCTGCGGGGCGCGGACGTCTGGGCTCTGAACGGTTAACCTGTGAAATCGGCACAGAGCAGGGCAGAGGATGTGCTAAACATTCATACCTTTGCTGCTGTCCTTTGATTATTAAAAATCAAATCAGAAGAGTCCCCCTCCTTCCCCCGACTGGGCCCGTGTCTGTCTGATAGGGATATTTCAGCTGCACGGGAGACTGGGGATTCTGGATTTCCTTTGAGGGTTCTCCCAGGGCCTGAGACAGAACACCAGCTCAGCGCTGGCTATCTGATGATTTGAGGGGGCCAGCAGGGTTGTGGGGGGCGCGTGAAGGACCCCAAAGGAGCCACTGTTCCCTTGCTCTGCCTAAGTTCCCAGCTTCTTGTGCAAACACTGCCCAGTCCTGTCCTCAGCCAGCATCCTGAGTGGGAGGACCGAGGGTTTCCGGAGAACCAAGTCTCCTTTTGAGCAAAAAACTGAGGAGCTCAGAAGCCCGGGATAGGTGAGCTCCCGGCCCAGGGGATATTCTCAGGGGTCCACCACCCCTCCCTCTGGATCCGGAGACCATAGGCCCCCAGCCCAGGTGTCTGGCAGGGAATGGCCATTTCCGGGCGTGTGATGTGCTCTGACCAGACCCTGCTTGGATGGTCTGAGGATTTGTGAGCCTCGGGCCACGTTGCGGGCAGAGACTGTTACGAGGTAACATAAGTTGAGAGTAACCTTTCAGCAGAACAGTTTGAGTTAAAATAAAGGGATTGAAAAAGAGTACAATGACCAAAAAATCTATAAAAATGCAATTGCGCTAATATAATTTTATCACTTATTTAAAAATTTAGTCGACCCAAAAGACTACCAAGTGTGAAATTAAGGAACAGCTCCTCTACTTTTATGGAAATCACTCTTCCTCACTTGTCTAATAGCCTGATTTTGTCAGATCATTTATTTCCATGGTTTTAAAATGAGCTTGACAGACAGAATTTTATAACACCACTTTACTGCAAATAAGAACATCATTTTCGCTTATTAAAAGTGAAGCTTAGAGAAAGCATTAAAATTAGCCGTTCACTCTGCTTTAACCTTTTGAATACTGCTGTGACTTTACTCCAAAGACTGTAAGGAAAGCCTCGGGGCTGGGGTAGATGGAGGAGGCGGGACAGGGCACCGACCCCAGTCCTGCGGGCTCTCAGAGGGGACGCCCACCCAACCGGAAATGGCTGTGATGATACCCAAAGGAATCCCCCGCGGGGGATGCTTAGCAGCCAGGGGAATCCCAGCCCAAGGCCCTGGGGAAACCAGGGGAAGCAGCGGGCTGCTTTCCTCCTGGGAGACTAAATATAGAGGGCAAGACTCGCAGAGTCCTTCCACCTTTGTTCAACGCACATTATTGAATCTTTCATGTGCAGGCTGTATTCTAGGCACTTGAACTAACACCTGAGTTAGACCTCGGGGAGCTTAGCATGTCACTGGGGGAGAAAGGTCATAATCCAATAAGCCAATGAATGTATAATGTCAGGCCTGGCAGAGTGATCCAGGCTGTAGAGAAAACCAGAGCAGGGCCAGGGCCATGGTGGCCTGTCCTGGCCATGATGAGAGCTTGCCATCCGTTTCTGATGACCTGAGGGCAAGACCTGGGGGAAGGGCTGTCTTGGAAAGAACAGTTGGAATCTGTGTATGGGAGCCTGAGGGCTTGTTCAAAACCTCAGAAAGCGGGCTTCCCTGGTGGCGCAGTGGTTGAGAGTCCGCCTGCCGATGCAGGGGACACGGGTTTGTGCCCCGGTCCGGGAGGATCCCACATGCCGCGGAGTGGCTGGGCCCGTGAGACGTGGCCGCTGAGCCTGCGCGTCTGGAGCCTGTGCTCCACAACGGGAGAGGCCACAACAGTAAGAGGCCCGCATACCACAAAAAAAAAAAACTTAGAAAGCCACTCTGCCCTCATGGCAGGCCAAGTGCCAGGGAATTAACATCCCCAGGAGCAGCAACCAGCCAATGACTTACGGGAATTGGTGTGTTGATGTCCCAACTCCTCATCCCTCGGAAGGACAAATCCAAGATGTGTGTCCCCAAGTCTTCCCATGGGATGAAGCTCCGGGGCCCATTTTGTTGGCTGCCCTGTTAATGTCCCCTTGACGACACGCATTCCATTCCCCCACCCCCTACCTGTCTTCCCTGCACTTCCCAAGTCAGGTACTTGCCCTGGATCCTTGGCTCAGAGTCCAGGAAATCTAGTTCAAGGCCAAGACTCATGTCGGACAGCTCGACTGATGGCTTTTGCTTTTCCCCAAACCCCCGATAGTACCACATTGTGTGCGCTACTTAGAACTCTCCATCCCCGCAACAACTCCACCCCTCCTGCAGCCACCGGCCCGATCCACCCAGGAGTAACCCCGGCAGTCCTGAACTGCCGCAAAGTAGCAGCTCACGGGACCACAGTGACCGACGGCGGGGTGAGGTGGAAAGCCTTCCTTTCCCAGGGTGGACGGTTGTGAGACACATTTCATGGGGTCCTCCAAAGGTCCCATGGGATGGATCTACCCTCAGCCGTAGCATGGCCAATCTGATTACACATCCTTTAACTGCCTCTGCCTCTTCTGCACCCCCATCCCTCCCTTACTCCTGAACCCAGGGTAATGTTCCCCAATAAATGACTCACACACACTCCGTAGTCTCAGCTCTGCCTTCAGAGGAACCCAGCCTGCGGCACCAGGCTAAGGGGCGAGGGCTTCTCAACGCACTCCAGGTGGGTTTGCCAGCCCAAACCTTCCTCCTCTTTCCCATCACCCTGCGTAGGCTGTGCTTTTGACACATTTGTGCCTTGACTCACACCATTTCCTCTGCTCACAGGTCCTTCCTAAGGTCAGGCCTTCCGTGTGGCTCTCCTAGGTGACACTCCCTGAAGCCACTGACGACCCCCCTTCCTGGAGCATTCCCCCCACCAGAGGCTGTGCTAGGTGCTATGAGTGGGGGTACCCCTGGTTAAACCAGAGCCTCGGGACTGTCATTTTGCAGTGACAGCAGACGGGCAGGGCAGCGACCGCGTGCCAGAGAAGGCTCTGTCCTTCAGGTAATGTCGCTTTCTCTGGACGGAGGGCTGTCTCTGTATTAGAGAACTTCTCTGTACCTGGCACATGATGGATAATTGAGAAATCATGAACGAATGGAAAATGAAGGAATGTATAGTCAAAACAAAACAACCAAATAAGAACAAACATGCTTGGCACCTGTGGGCTGTGTCTGTTACAGTATCGGAGCGTCGTCTCCGCCTCGTAAGCCCTGGGGGCGCCCCCAGGCACCGTCACTCACTCCTGAGGCCCCCTGGGCAAACATCTGTTATGACTTCGTGTGGCAACCTGCTTACAGGTGAGCCTCTACCCCAGCCCGGGAGCAGCTGTGGGCTGAGGCTTTCTCTCTGGCACAGGGCCTAGCAGAGAGTAGGTGCGGCCAGGTGGGCGGCATGTGTCCGGGAGCCCTGTGTGGATGCACGGAGCTACAAGGGGATGTTTCGGTGTGCAGAAGGACCTGAGAGCAAGGTCACCGGGATGGACTGTAGAAGCCAGGCCCTGGGCGAGGCCGTGTCCATTCATAACACATCCCATCCCACAGCCATCCCGTGAGGTGGGAGCCACGTTGTAAACTTATTCCACAGAAGGGGAGAGAAACAGCCTCGAGGTGACTGAACAGCGGGGCCGAGACCACCTGCCAGTGCTGGTGGAGAATGGCCTCATGCTCAGGCCTGGGTATCTCTAAATCTGGAGCTGCTCCTGGGCTCTCCTCTCACAGCTCCACCTCCCACACCACCCTTCTGCCCTGACTGGCCCATCACCCCCTGCCCCGGGCAATCCCTTCTCCCATGACACGAGTCCAGTCTAGGCTTCTTCCTAAGACTGTGAACAGAAGAGCGACAGCCTGACTCATCCCCCAACACCACGATGCCCATGCGGGCCTGGTTCTCTCCGGTGTTATGGCTGGGCCCGGGCTTCCCCTTCAGATGCTGCGATATGCCTCAGGACTCCTAAGGAGAAGAAACTTCCCGTCCATCGCAGGGAAGGATACAGAATTCCCCTGCATACCCCTCTGCCACCACCATCCCTGGCGGAGGGCAGGATGCCACCCCGGACGCCCAGGAGCTCTGCAGTGACCTTGGTGCCAGCCCAAACCACAGCTTCCATGAGGGGAGCAGCTGTGGTGACAGGTGGTGGTGGTGTGGGATCGGAGTGGGAGGTGCGGGCATCAGCCCCTTGGCCCTGCTGAGCCTCGGAGAAAGGACACGGGTCTGGGTGGTGGGGGCGGTGACTTGGATAGAGGCTCAGGTGTGATCCTGAGGGAGACACAAGTCCCCTAGGCTGTCAACGAGTTTGTCCAGGAGACGACACATTTCTGGAACACGGTGAGTGAAGAGGAGGGCCTGGAATGTCTGGAGGACCCAAGGATGGTCCCTTACACCAGCGGAGGTGTCAGCGCAGAGCGAGTGAGCAGAGCAGAGTGGCCAGCCGACAGCTGATCGTTTGGCCGCCTCGCAGCTCCAGGGACAGCATTTTTCTAGAGTCAGTCCTCGCCCCAGATGCTGCCAAGGGACGAGGGGAGCTCAGAAATCTCTGGCACGTTCGGTTGGCGTTCCCCACTCCCTGGGGACAGGGGAAGTTTCACCCCTCAGTTTCCCACCTTCCGGTCCCTGGAGTGCCAGGAACACAGGGAACCAAAACGCAGATTTTTAATCGCCTTTCCCGAAGGCCCCAGGCCCTGCCCCAGGAGAGGAAACACAGACCTTCCCGAGTTAGGAGGAAATGGGCTGACACCTGTTTCCTCCCACTGAAGATGACTTCCCACCCCCTCCTGCTGAGCCACCTGCCTGGTTCCATCTGATCCAGGTGTGGCCCACGTGACTGCTGACTTTTAGACTCCGTAGTCCTTCCTGATGGACTTGAATTTAAGTGGGGTCTCCTGCCCTGCGGTTCCCTCTGGCTCCTCGGGGAGGGTGAGGGGAGGGGGGAGGGAGCGGAGTAACCATGACCTTTGGAGCACAGCCTCCCTCCTGCTGGCCTGGGAGGTCGCCAGGCCCCTTTGACTGTGGTTGCCCAGAACAGTTCAGAGCCCAGGTGAGTCACACAGCAGCTGCAAGGCAAGAACTAGAACTTGAACTCCATGCCTCCAAAACATGGGGAAGCAGGGACACCACACAGCTTGAGAATCACCCGCCTCGCTGAACAGTGAACAGTATCCTTTTACAAGGGCCGGAGCTCAGAAACGCATCCCTGGTGGAAACACAAAGCCTCCGAAACATGAAAGACAGCCCTCAGCCGCCTCTCAGAGGGAGCCAGTCCCAGCGTGTTTTGTGTTTGCACCCTGGGGACCTGATCTGATCGGTGCATGGCCCTGCCAGGCCGGTGGCCCAGCTGGGGCTTGGTTCCCAGAGTCTCACAGTTTCACTGCACCTGTGCAGCATAGCTTCGCGGTGATTCACTCCCGCCTCCACCTTGGCCTCGCCGTGCCTCGGCCCAAGTGGGAGCGGCCCCGGGCACCAGGCATCCCCAAGCAGGCATGGCCGGCCTCGAAGCCCTCTGCTGTCCTCTTGCAAGTGAGGCCCTGGGGACACAAGGCCAGATGGAACTTGCTGGTGGGTCTCAGGAGCTCACTGGTCGGCAGGCTCACTCACTCTCCCAGTTGAGACTCACTAGGTGCCCAGGACCGGCCTGGCCATGTCCCCAGATCCTTGAGGCAGAATTAACATTGGACCGCCCCCTACCCCCACCCCCACCACCCAGCTTTGTTCTGCAGAAGTCAGGGTGGGAGTCGTGTTCAGAGAAGGGCAGGGGCTCCCTCTGCTTCAGTCACAGCCCGACATTCTCTGAGCCTCCAGATCCTGTAGCTAAACACAGATTTGTCTGCAAATCCGGGTAAGAAAATATACTTAATTTGGTGATTACACTGGTAGGCTCTGATGCCATCCTGGCTGGGAAATAGACACACGTTTCAGAAAGAGCAAGGTCACCCCTCTGCATTTCCAGCCCTTCCCTGAAGGGACAGGCGGGTGTGTGTTTTAGACCCTTTCCACTCACTCATGGATGTAGAAGTCCATCAGCATCCTGGGCCCGTATGTGCACAGAGGAGGGTGCCCACACACGTGTGGACCTTTTACAAAAATGTGAGCATTTTGCACATATTGTTGATGCCTTACTGTTCCCAGGCCCCTCGCTGTAAGCCCTGCAGAGGAGCAGAGAGTTTGGGGGACATTTTAGACGCTCAGACATTCCTCCATCAAGGGTATTACAGCAGTTTTCCTTTCTTTTGTCCTTTTCTTTCGTTTCCTTGCCTCCCTCCCTCTCTGCCTCCTTCTCTGTCTCTTTTTCTCTCTGTCTCTGTCTCTCCCCCTCCCCCTTGCAATTATAATCAGCACTGCAGGTAACATCCTCGAATGCATATCTCTGTGCAGGCCTGCTATTCATTCCCCTAACTAACGGGGGCTGAACTAGAACAAAGGGAAGGGCATTTGAAGTTTGATACCCTGCTTTGTCATCCTCCAAAAAGTCCATTTGCGTTTTATAAAACCTTAGCTGTTACATCCTAACTGCTTACATCGCCAGTACGATGGAGGCAACCCACAAATGATGGCCTTGAGTGACTGTGATTATCCCCATCCCTGGGAACGCCTTGTCCTGGCACCTGCAGGGGATATACCCCGGGTACATCTGTAACATCCTCACACTGAGTACACAAATAACATTCAGGGATTGTTTTTGTTAAACTAAACAAGCGAACATTTAAACTGCACTAGGATTCTGTAAAGATCTGTATACTATAGACTTCTATAAAGATCTGCGTGTTTTTGCCTGAAGAGTTTGTATGTGTGGGGAAAAATATAATAAATATAGTTACTATTTTTTTAAACACATCTAACATACATTATCTCGTTGAATCCCCACCACAGTCGTTTGGGACTAATACTACGATTGCTCATGCTTTACAGATGAAGACACAGTAGCTGGTGGTCCCCAAAGCTATGACCACAACCCAACCCCTGGAACCTGTAAATCTTACTTTAGTTCGGAAAACGGTCTTTTCAGATAGAAGTAAGTAAAGAGTCTTGAGACAAAGAGATCGTGCTAGGTTATCCAATGTACCCTAACTCCAATGACAAGTGTCCTGGTAAGAGGCACACAGAGGAGATGACACAGAGGAGATGACACAGGGAGAAGAAGGCCACGCAAAGACAGAGGCAGAGATTGGAGTGACGCGACCACAAGCCCAGAAATGCCAGCAGCCACCAGATACAGGAAGAGGCAAGAAACAGACCCTCCCCTAGAGCGTCCTGAGGAAGCATGACCTTGCAGACACCTTGATTCCTGACTTCTAGTCTCCAGAATTGTGAGACAGTACATTTTTGTTGTTTTAAGGCACCAAGTTTGTGCGAATTTGTTATGGCAGCCTTAGGAAACTAATGCAGACACTGAGGCTTGGAGGGGTCCGCCTGCTAGGGCTCTGCCATGCGCTCAGCTGCCCTGGGGTGTTAGAGAGGTAGAAGGATGGATGAGAGCCTCAAGGCCTGGAGAAGATGGCCGTGCTCCAGGCGTCCTCTGGGGACCACTGTGGGCTGTGTCCAGGGGCCTCTCTGGGTGAAGCTCTGGTGAGAAGCCGTGTGAGCAGACATGGGCTCCGGGGTCAGCGCTGCAGTGGGCAGGATGGTGGGGTGGTAGGATGGCTCCAGAACGTTCTAGAGCCCGAGAAGCTTGTGTGGCTGGCCTCTCCCACCTGCCAGCAGGAATGAGAGCAGGAAGGGCTCTTTCTTCATCTGCACCGGCAGCTACATCTTCTGGTGGCCTTGGCTTGGGAGGCCCAGATGGGCTGGACTCGTCAGCCCAAGAGGTACCCTCTGGGGAGGTGCAAAGGGCCATAGCACCTGTGTCACAGGGGGCAGGGGACAGGGCTGTGAGGCCGAATGAGGAGCAGCTTTAGAATCAGAAAGATCACTTCAGCTGCTTCCCAGGGAATTATTTACCCTCTGAGTGTCAGCTTGATTTTCTGTAAAATGGGCCTAACAATAAAGGGAAGTGTTATACGTGTCTGGCACTGGCTAAGGCCACTGCTGATAGCTTCCTCCTCCATCCCCGCTGCAGCCCTGTGAGCTAGTGAACTTGCTTATTCCTATTTTTCAGATGGAGAAGCTGTGATACGGAGATGTTAGCTCTCCAAGGTCAAGAGCTAGGAAAAGGACCAAGAAGTATTTGGACCCAGACCATAGAGCCCTGGAGTCTATGCTCTTACCCTGCCCAACCTCCTTGGTGAGGAGTAAGTGAGAGAACATTCCAAAGTGCCCGGCGCACAGTCTGGCACAGATCCTAAGGCCCTCCGCATTGGTCACCTCGTGGACCTGTCCCTTACCTTCAGCTCAGGGTGGGTCTTCTCCACAGGGCAGGAGCAAGATGTTCACATTGCCCATCCCATATGCATGTAAGTGGCCATACTGGTCAGATTGTCCAAGTAGCATGAACTCCCTTCACTTAATTGACCTCCGCTGGGCTCAGCACACACCAGTGGCTTGGTTTGTGGTCAGTAGGATGGGCCTGGGGCTGAGGACCACGTAAACCCTGGAAGTGGGCTTGGGCTAATCCAGCAAGAAATCCAGGGTCCCAGTGTCAGGAGTCTGCTCTAAAATGGGGAAGATGCAGGCTCTGGGCAGGCGTGTGCCCTTGGCTTCCTGATTCCTTGCTCTGTGATGAGATCAGAGGAGGGTCCTCTAAAGCATGGGGCTCAGGGAAGGGGCCCCAGCTGCCCAGGCCTGAACATCGTACTGTGCCCAGAGGCTCCACTTCTTCTGCGCTTCTGGAGGCAAGAGAGGTCTGCAGGTACCACCCTGACTCCATTTCTTCTCAACCCTCTAGAACCTTCCATTATGTTTGCTGGCAGGGCAGGTCCTGCTGACAACTGCCCAGTGGTCAGACATGCACCTGATGCAGCCCCGGGAGTGAGCGCTCAGTTGTTCCTCCTGCAGGCCAGCTCACTCCTCAGATGGCAGTAGCAGCTGCCCTTTCCTGAGCACCTACTATGTGCCGGGCTCAGTGCCAAGCCTTTGCCTGCAATTCTGCTGCTCAATGAAGGATGTGAGTTTTGTTCCCATTTCACAGATGAGATGACAGTGCCATCCAGATTCTACAAATGAGCTGGCACATGGGGTGTCTCTTCCGGAGACCTTGATTCAACAGCCTGTCTTCCTCCAACTGGTTTAATTATTTAAAAAATACTTAGCGTATTCCACTTAGAATAGTAGATATTTCATATCTTTTGTTTATTACAATGTACCATGCTAAGCATCCATTATTTAGCTGTGCACTGGTTATAATCACTCTTCAGGTACTGGTATGCCAGCAATAATTTACATCCTGTGTAAGGAGTCAGGATGTAACCTCTACCTGCACAGAGAGAGCTGACAGTAGGATAGAATATAATTGTTCCCAAAAAGCTACACTTGATAGCTAATGAATGAGCAGGTGAGGATTAGAGATGGGGAGATGCACCGGCATTTGTGAGAGGTAAACCAACAATTAGAAGAAGAATGTGTTCTGTTGGCTGTCAGGGAAGATTTTTGCAACACACACACACACACACACACACACACACACACACACACACACACAATAAAAGGGAAAAGACGGTTTAGACTCAAGGGTAGTATGATGTCTGCTGCAGATATGGGAGGAAATCCACACTGAGATAGTGTTTGAAGGTATGTTTTTAAGAAAACTTAGAATTTCCTCCAGTGCCTTTAAGATTTCAAAATCATCTGGGAATGCTTGTCCATACTTTCACTCAACAAATGCACCGCAAGCATGTGTTTGTGCTGGTGTGTGCAGCCTGGGAGAACCTGGGTCAGTAACAGTGCAGCCAAGAGCAGCTCTGGTCTCTTCTGAGACCAAGGGAACCAGGAGCTCCAGGGAGGACTCTTTCTGGGTGCCCTTCCCTGGGAAGCAAATGATAATGATAATCACGGTCATCGTCACTAGTTGTTAAGTATGCTGCACATTACCTGTTATTTCCGTGGTGGCACTAGGAAATGGACGGTGCCATCTTTATTTCATCCAGGAGGGTACTGGGGCTCAGGAGATAGATGAGGGGCAGCAGGCTGCCTGAACCTGCCTCTGGGCCCTCCTCTACCCTGACCTGAGGGTGCTAACTCTGCTGTGGACAGCGGAGCTCAGAGGAGGCATTTTAGGGATTTTGCAAACACTGGAAATCTTCCTGCCAAGGAAAGAAAAAGTTAAATTGCCTGAAGAATGTAAATCTACTTCGATTCTATGTATTCTATATACTTCTATATATCAAGGTTCCCTGTAGAGTGTCTGTATGCCTATAAACACACACATATACGCACAGAGGTCCACATATACTTCCTGTGGTGTGTGAGCGTGTATATGCACTGTGGTGTGCAGTGTGTGTACATGTGCGCGAATTTGAAATCTGCTGCCCTGAGGTCTGTGCCAGAGTCCCCAGTCAGCTGATCACGGTGGGTGAGGGAGCCCACTGGCCTGCCCCTGACTGTCAGTGGCTGAAGCAGCCTGGGATTGTCGGGATTTCATGTCTCAAAGTTTCCCAAGTCTGTTCCACTGGAGAGCAGTGGAACCCAGGCATCGGTGGGGAGAGCCTGCCCTCTGAACAAAGTGATGCTCAGGCTTTCCTATATCCTCTGCTGGAAGCAGAGGAGTTTTCAGATAACTGAAGCACTTGAGTGGTTTTAACATAATTTATTCATGAAGAAGCTCTCTCCAAGCAAATGGGACACTGACTTGCCTGCCTAGACAGAGACCACTTTTCCCTGTTGTGCTTTTTCTCAGTTTCTCAGGGAACCAGGCACCTCACCTTCCTGCTGTATTTTAGTGACGGCCCCAGTGATGGAGCCGAGAGCAGGGACTAGTCATGACTCATTCACTGAGTGTTTTGGGGGGCCTGGCTTTGTGCCAGCTGCTCTCCTTGCACCGCGTCACTCCATGACGCCCCAATGCCCCCATGATTTGTGATGAACAGTCCTATTTAGAAACTGAGGCTTTGAGAGGTCTTACCAATTATTGCCTCTTCCTTGGCCAGATTCGGACACAGATTCTTACTCATTCTGTTTACACAGCCTCTCTGCAGGATCTGTCAAGCTTTTGACCTTGACTCTGGGTTGGAGACCTTGGTTATCTGCTGCAAGTTTTTTTTTTTGTTGTACTTCATTTTTCCTTTAAATTTCTTATTTCTTTTAAGTTTATAATTTCAGGCTTCCAGAAAAGTTGCGAGAATTTCCATATTCCCTTCATCAGATTCCCCAAGTGTTAACATTTTGCCAGTTTTTATCCTCGTCTGTTTTTCCCTCTCTCTTCCCCTCTCTGCCCATTTGAAAATTGAATGCAGACACAGTGCTTTCTTACCGCTAAATACTTCAGTATGTACTCCTTAAAAACAAGGACCTTCACTTATGTAACCACAGGAATCAGAAAATAAAGAAAAATCAGGAAATTAATATCATACAATATGATTATCTAATCCATAGATTTTTATCTGATTTGGCTAATTTTCCTAATAATGTCCTTTGCAGTGAAAATAATCCCCCAGATCACCCACTGCCTTTAGTTTAGTTCCCAGGTCTTTTCTCCTCCCTTAGTGCGGAGCCCTTCCTCAGGCTTCTTTTGTGCTCATGACATTGACGTGTTTGAGGACCTCAGGCTAGTTATTTTGCAGAATGTCCGAAGTTTGGGTTTGTCTGCTGTTTTGTTAAGATTAGATTCAGTTAATGCAGTTTGGGCAGAAATACCACCAGAGCGGTGTGGTGTCTTGTTCTCCTTGGGTCCGACCAGGAGACACAGGATGTGGGCTTGATCCCGGGCTGGTCGTGTTAAATTGAATGCTTGGTTACCGTGGTGTTGCCAGCTTTCTCTACGCTTAGGTTACACTGTTTCCTTTGTAATCGGTAAGTCTCTCACGGGGAGATATTGGCTTGGCCAAAAAGTTCGTTCCGGTGTTCTGTAAGATGCTAACCGAACGAACTTTTTGTCCAGCCCAATATCTTGAGACTGTAAATAGCCAGTTACTCCTCAAATGTTAACCCACTTGTCTTAGGATTCACTGATGATTCTTGGTTGATTTACTTATTATTGTTCTGAAGGCTGCCAAAGGTATGTTTTCTAATTCCATTATTCCTTCTGCATTTACTAATTATCTTCCTACTGTAAGGAAGAGCTTTCCCTTCTTTTCCATTTATACGTTCTATCAGTGTAACTCATGGGTTTTTATTTCATTCAGTGTGTTATAATTCTTTTCTATTATTATTTTGATGCTAAAATGGTCCTAGATTTGACTTTTCAAACTGGTTTCTTTGTCCTTTTGACATGTCCCCATCATTCTGTGAGCACTTCCTCACTTTTTGGCACAAGAAGATGTTCAAGGTTCATCTAGTATTTTCCTTGGTCCTGGAATCAGCCATTTCTTCAAGGGCCTCTGTTGTGTTTTTTTGTTTTTGTTTGTTTGTTTTTAGTGCAGAATGACATATAGAAATGACGATCTGGGGGCTAGACACGCTCATTGCTACTGGGGTGTCATTGTTTCTAGTCCTTTGTATATATACACATGGATAGTCAATCTCTCTCTCTTTTTCTCTCTGCCCCCCATCTCTCCTTTCTTTCACACTTATATTTTTAATTCCAATCCAACACTACAAGGATTCTATCTCCACCACCTCTTTTGAATTTTGCAACTCTATTCTCCAACAGTGAAAAAGCCTGGCTTCAGTTGTCCACAGTATATTTATGTGTTTGTTCAATTATCAGCTACCGATAATAATTTTTGTCAGATATTTTAATTTTGCTTTTAAATTAATTTTAATTGCATAGGTAATACATGAACTCATTATTTTTGACAAAAATTTAATACAGGTAATGCATAAATATAAGTATAAATATATTTTTTCCTCCACACTTCTCCCCTACCCTCAGATCTAACAATTACTATCAATTTATCAAATTGAGTCTTTCCAGATTTCCTATGCCTTTACACACCCTCAGAAATTAGAATTGTAAGGTTTTGAGTTATATCTATATAAATGGTTTCATGGTCTACTTGGATTGGCAACGTGTTTATTTTAAAAAAATAAAACTCTTGGAGATTACCCTTGTCAGTACACATTGATTCACTTCATTGCAGCTCAGTTTGAGATACTGAGTTGTAAGAACAGTGTCTGAATATTACTTTAGCATGCCCAGTGTATGGAATATCATGCAGTGCTTAAAAAGAATGTATAAATATCTTGTGCACATGAGCAAATATCTCCCTAGAGTCACTGCAGAAAAGTAGGATGGTTGCACCTTAGGACATTTGCATTCTGCAGTTAAAGGAATATTCCAACGTGGCTGCACTCAGTGTCACACTACCCTAAATGAATGCTGGTGTGTCCTTGCATACCCAGGAAGGGGAGTGGCCCCTGCCCCTTGATCAAAGGCGTGGAGTGCACTCATAAGGCTGATGGCATCTTGGGGCATCAGAGACTCCACCTTACCCTCTGTTTGACCAAGTGGCTGACTAGGGCAACAGGTGTGGGTGTGTGTGTGCGTGCACGCGTGTGTATTGTGGGGGAGGGGGGCTGCACTCTTTTAGATCTGTCAGTACAGGAAGAGTTATCAACTGTAGCTTATGTCTTAATCACCAAGAGACATTTCTATGACTAGGCAAAGGAATCTTCTACATGAAGGTTTTTTTTTTTCTTTTAAAAAAATTTGTCTATTTCAAAGTTGAGTTGGAGAAGATAAGAGTAACTTGAAATCCTATCAGCAACAACATTTCTTATAAGAATAGTTTTGCAGTTCCTAGTCCAATTTGTAGGAGCAATGGCCTTTCTACCTCTTTGTCATTTCCTCCCAGGTGGCTCTTCCTGCCCATTATCCTATTTTAGCCCCTCACCCATCCAACGAGGAAGGCGAGGCAAGTTTTCCCCACTCTGTAGATTTCTCTTACTTAAGGTCACACAGCCAATGTTGGAACCTAGACTCCAACCCAAGCATTCAAGATTTTTTTAGAGTAAGATTTTTTTCTCATATACTGACTTGTAACAATTGAAATAAAGTAGAACATGAAGAAACACTTTTATGTCATCCATGATCAACACTGTCATCCAGCAATAACCACCATGAATACATTCTTATATACTTCATACACATATAACAAAATTATATAGAGTAGTTAACTGAATGCTTTATATTTATATTTTCCAATGCCATTGACTTTTTTTTTTGTATTGATAAGATTTCAAATGATTGTATAATATCCTATCATGTGGATAGATCATAATTTGGGCAATCCTCCATTGTTGGAGTTAGGCTTATTTTATATTGTCATTGTTATAAATAAAGTTTCAAATAATATCCCTGAATGCAAATATTATTTAACTATATCACTAAAAATGAGGTGAAATCATGGGCCAAGAGTTATGCACACGTTTAGGATCTTAATACCTAAAACACAATTCTGCTCTAGAAAAGGCTACAGGGCAACCACCAGGGTGGTGCCGGCAGCCTTCCTCACACATTAAACATAAGAAGTCTTGATGGAATATAGATACATCAAGTTTCCAAATGCATGTGAGGAAAACAGAGTTGGCAAGGTGAAAGAAGCTTCCTAGGGTCACAGAGAGGGGATTCAGCTCCCATTCCCACTGCTTGATGAACACGAGTCAGCTGTTCCTCCATATCATCTGTACTCGCCTGACCTTGGCAAGGGAGGCATAGAACTCCCAAGGATGGTATCTTGTGTCGTTGGACATGCTTCTGCCCCCGCCACCTTTGCTTCTGCTATTTGAGATGACTCATCCCCTATGCAGGCAGCTGGATGGTCACCCGTGTAATACCAGCCCCCGTGGCTCACCTCCCTCTGACCTGGCCAAGTTCAGAGCACTATATCATATGGGATATGATGATTGGTGAGATAGAGTGGGACCCAGTCTACACAGCCCAACCCAGGGGTGAGCAGATAGATGATATGAAGGACTAAGGAAAAATGCCACAAACTTGTTTCAAAGTGATGCTTATAAATGGGTAACAGTATAATCATGGGTTGAGTTAACAGCATGGATTAAAAATGTGCCAGGTACCAGGATTGGAATTGTGTTAAGATCAGACTAAGCAAATTAGGGTTGTGGTTCCTCGAAGTGTAGTGAAGAAAAGTTGGAGACAAATGTAAAACACTGTACTTCTCTTAGTCCATATAAAATAAGTAGCCAAATAGCTATATCTATAGCTAGGTGAACATCCTTGCTTTTATTGAAGGCTTTAGAAAGATTGGTTTAGGGGAGTTTTCTGGAAAAGTAAATTTTAAGTGAAGGTCTGAAACAGAGTTGTCATGTGTGAGAGGAAACCACTGGCTGCCCGAGTAGATAAGCAAAGCGTTTAAAAAATATGGCCTGAAAATTCCTTGGGGAAATGAAATTACCCATGTAATTATCTATATGGGTTACATCCTTCGAATAATGGTATACTTGGAGTCAAATCAAGGCAGGACCACAGGGCAGATCACATAATGGGAGCAGGACACATGGAGCAGGAACCTCAGAGGTTTACGGAAAATCTCAATACTCTCCAAACTTCCCTGGTGATAAGCATTACTACCTTAGTGATTCTGATTCTAATGCAGGAACTTTTGAGAAGACCTTTTCAAATGTTGATGACCATAAGGTCACCTTTGGGTCTTATTAAATGGCAGATTCTGAATCTGTATGTCAGGCTGGAACCTGAGAGTCTGCATTTTCTTTAAGCTCCCAGGTGATGCTGATGCTGCTTTTCTAAAGAACACATTTTGAAAAGGAAGAGATGTAGACCAGGTGTCTCAAACAGAGGGCTCATGAGATATATATAGTTATAGATGTGTTTATATTTTTTCAGGTTTTGTTGCTAATATTAAAAAATGGAAGACTTCCACTTCTAACCATGATGAAGTAACTGGCACCAGACTTGTTCTCTTGCCATAAGCAACTATAAAACTAGACACAATATATGACAATTATTTTCAGGCACTACAAAATAGATAACATAAAACAGTGAGTCCTGAAAGAAGGGAAATTCAAGAGATAAACTCTATGGTCACTTAGCCCTTCTGCCTGAGGACAAGTTACAAAAAGCACAGTAATCTGGTGTCTGAGCAGAGCATAGCAGGTCTGCTGAGCTGAGGAGACAAAGGTTAGAGTTTGGGTCACTTCAACTGCTTGGAATTTGCACAGTGGAGCATCATAGAAAGGAAACTGTGTGGGGGGTGGTTTAGGGGGTTGCCACACAAGTCCACGGCTGAGGGCCAGGCTGCACATACATGAAGATTACCAAGTGCTTACCAAAAAGCATCAGCTTAGGGGTTGAAATCAGAACAGAGGGAGCAGAAGTTGAGCAGTGATGGGGCAAGAGCAGTCTTGTGGGCTCTGGATGCTTGACTCATGACACTGTCAGAGTGAAAAGATCTCTTTAGCACCTTGTTAACACCCCATGGATCCACTTAGTCACCAGAAAAGTTGTGTCTTAGGTATAAGAACTCTAGATTTGACCTAACGAAGTCTAAATTCAATCTCCAACAAGATGCAGAGAGTTTAGAGATTGAGTGCAAGTTAGAGGAGCTTGAAAATATCTTGGACTTTCCATAGATCTGCATTAACAAACAAAAAACCAAGCCAAGTTCCAGGTGATCCACCAGCAATTAAACTGCTTAATGAAACAATACATACACTCCTAAATAAGGCTAACAGAATCTAGACTCTCTATATCATCTGTAATGTACAGTATTCAATCAAGCATCATTAAACATTCAAAAAAAAAAAGAGAAAAAACAGGAAAATATGATCCAGGAATAACGAAAATGTAGTCCATAGAAACTAGACTTGACATGGCCCAAATGTTGGAGTTAGCAAACACTTTAAAGCAGCTATTATAGTTATGCTCAAAGAATTAAAAGAAAATATGGTCTTAATAAATCAACAGAAAAATAATTTGAGCAGAGAAAGGCAAACTATAAAAAAAGAGCCAAATGGAAATGATAGACCTGAAAATTATAATAAATGAAATATAGAAATTTGACGGGCTTAACATAAGATTTTATTTTATTTTTTCTTTTTTTTTTTTTTCTTTTTGGCTGCACCGTGTGGCATGTGGGATCTTAGAACCCCAAACAGGGATTGCACCCATGCCCCCTTCAATGTTAGTTTGGAGTCTTAACCACTGGACCACCAGGGAAATCCTCTTAACGTAAGATTTTAAATGGGCAAAATGTGGCCTTGTTTACAGATCAACAGACATTTTCCAATCAAAATTGCAGAGAAAAAAAGAATTGGAAAAAAAAAAATGAGTAGAACTGCTATTATATAATAGCAGTTCTGAAAGAGAGTCCACAAGACCATTTCAGAAATTCTTCAATGTTAAAGCTGTTTTGATTTTGTTTCAAAATCAAAAGCTAAGATTTTGCTTGCCCTTTCCATTCCCATTTGTTCATGGGTGTACAGCGGTGTTTCCCAGAGGCTACATGATGTGTTATATCACAACAGATAGATGCAGAATCAGATAGAAGAATCTAGCTGTCTTTTATTTATTAAGCCAGAATAGCACTCTGTAAAAATATAAAACAATACCATTCTTTTCACTAAGATTTACTTAAAACATGTTTTTTATCCATTAAGAATATGTTATTTATGTTAACATGTAATGACTTTCTTCTTCTTTATCTCCTCCTCCTCCTTCTTATTACTAAATAATATTTATTATTAAAAATTTAATATTAATCATTAATAATTATTATTATTTAAAAGAATTTCTCAGTTTTACTTTGTAATACAGTAAGTATCAATAGATATATCCCAAATAAACAGATGTTCTTTGGAGTTCTTAAATTTTTAAATAATGTAAAGAAATATTGAGACAAAAAAAAAAAAAATGCGTACTACTGGTCTTGCCAAAGTGGAATTAGAGTTCCAGATGGAGAAAACAATGATAATAGGGCAGACCAAAATTTCAAGAAATAATGACTTAAAGCATATCAAACACAACAAAATACAATGACTTAATTTAGAAAAATTCAGCCAACTCCAAGCAAGATAAATACAAAGTAAAATATCAGAGTCAAATTGCCCAAAACCAAAGCTAAGAAAATCTTGAAAGCAGCCAGATAAAAAAACATACATTATGTACAGGAAGAAAATAAGAAGAAGACTAACTGACTGCTGACTTCACTTATGAAGCAACAGAGACTAAAAGACAATTGAATTACATTTTTAAAAAGTAAAAGAAAAAATATTCTGTCAAGGCAGATTCTATATTTAGGAAAAATTACCTCCAAAAATGAGGATAAAATAAAGATATTTTCTGACAAACAACAATTTGTAAAATTTATTGTTAGGATACCTACACTACAAAAAAAATGCTGAAAGATGGTATTCAGGATGAAGAAAATGATATAAAGTAGAAATTTAAATTTCTAAATATTTTGAAATAAAACAGCAATTTTCTAAATAATTTATGAGTCAATAAAAAATCACAAGATAAATTTAAAATATTTTGAAGCTAATGGAGATGAGGATATAACATTTAAAAATTTGTGGGGTACAGCCAGAGCAGAGCTTTGAACAAAATTTATAGCTTTAAATGTCTATATTAGAAAATAAAAAGGTGTAACACCAATTATTTATTTCCATCTTATAGAGATAGAAAAAGGAAACTAAACTAAGCCCAAGGTAGTAGAAGGAAAGAATTAATAAATATAAGAGCAGACATTAATGAACAGGAACATGCATGTAAAGAAAATTAATAAAGCCAAAAGTTGGTTCTTTGAAAAGATTAATAAAGTTAATAAACCTCTAGAAAGAATAATTGATGAACAAAGAGGGATGCCAAATTACCAATATCAGAAATACAAATAGGAATATTAATATGTATTCTATAGAATATCAATACATATCCACAATAATAACAAATACACATCCTAAAGAAGAATAAGAAATAATAACACTAATAAAGGAATAATAATAAAAATAATAAGATATTACAAACAACTTTATGCCAATAAATTTAACAACTTAGATGAAATGGGCAAATGCCTTAAAAAATGCAGTCTTCTAAAACTTAACAGGAAAATTTGAATAATCTTATAATATTAAAAGAATTGAATTTATTATCAAAAACCTTCCCACAAGGGAAGCTCTGTGTTGAGATGAGTTCACTATTAAATTCTATCAAACACTTACAAAAGCAATAATAATAACATTACACAAACTTTTTCTAAAAATAGGAGGAGAGACTGCTTCCCAACATGCTTTATAAGACCAGCGTTAACCCTGATATCAAGCTGACAATGTCATTATAAGGAAAGAAAACTACAGGCCAAAATCTCTCATGAACATACAAGCCAAAATCTTCAATAAAATATTAGCAAACTGAGTTGAGCATTCTATAACAGGTATACCCTAGGGTTGTAAAGATATTTCAACACAAAAAGTAATTAATTTAGCACATTACAGAATTAATGAAAAAATATCACAGTTATCTCAATAGACATAGAAAAAGAACTTGATGAAATCCAAAATCCATTCATGATTAAAAAAAATAAATCAGCAAATTACAGATAAAAGGAAACTTTCTCAGCCTGATGGTGGGAATCTATGAAAATCATACAGCAATCATTCTTAATGGTTAAAGACTGAATTCTTTCCCCTAAGATTGGGAAAAAGGCAAAGATGTTCAATCTCATATTTTCTCTTCAGTATTGTACTAAATGTCCCAGCCAGTGCAACAAGGTAAGAAAATGAAATAAAAAAACATAAATATTAAAAAAGAAATAAAACTTTCTTTATTAACACAAGACACGATTGTCTGCATAGAATATCCTAAGGAATCTACAAAAACCTACCAGATCTAAAAATGAGTTTAGTTAGGTCACAGAATACAAGATAAATGTACAAAACTAATTGCATTTATATATGAGAAACAAATATTTAGAAAATTAAATTTAAAAATAAAATATTTAGGAGTAAATTTAATGAAAGCTGTGCAAAATTTCTACATAGAAAACTATAAAATGTTACTGAACAAAATTAAGAAAGATCTCAATAAATTAAAAGATACATCCTGTTGTCCTGCTGATGGATTGGAAGGTTTGATAGAGTTAAGATGTCCATTGTCCCCAGACAGATCTATAGAGTCAATAAAATTCCAATCAAGATCTCAATAGACTTTTTCTTTTGTATAAGTTAACAAACTGATGCTAAAATTTGTCTGAAAAAGAAAAAGATCTAAGATAGCAAAAACAATTCTTTAAAAAAAAAAAACAAACAATGTGGGAGGACTCACACTACCTGATTTCTATAATGCTATAAGAGCTACGTATCTGTATGGAACAAAAATGAACCATAACGCTTACTTCACTTCTTTTTCAAGAAATAATTGGAAATGGTTCATAGAGTTGAGCATAAAGCCTAAAACTGTAAAACTTTTAGAAGACAATATAGGAGATGAACTGTGCAACTTAGGGGTAGAAAAATATTTCTAAGGACACAAAAAGTATTGACTAAAGGAGAAAAATGACAAATTGTACTTCATTAAAATTAAAATTGTTTGCCTTTCAAAAGACATTGAAAGAAAAGGAAATATCAAGCCACAGACTGGGAGATATTATTTGCATTACACACATCTGACAAAGACTTGTATCCAGATTATATAAAGCTTTCTTACAACTCAGTAATAGGAAGGCAACCAATTAATAAATAACGAGCAAAAGATTTGAACAGACAATTCACAAAAGAAGATGTACAGATGGCCAATGAGCACATGAAATGATGCTCAACACCATTAGTTATTAGGAAAATGCAAATTAAATGAGATACCACTTCATAGCTAAATGACTAAAATTATGACTAAAATGACTAAATGACTAAAATTAAAAAGACTGATAATACCAAGCATTGGGAAGGATGTTGAGCAACTGGAACTCATATATTACTGGGGGGCGGGCAGGTGGTACAATCACTTTTGAAAACTGTTTGGGAGCTTCTTATAAAACTAAGCATACTCTTATCAAATGGCTCAGCAATTCCATTCCTAAATTTTTACCCAAAAGAATTGCAAAACACATGTCCATAAAAAGACTTGCCCAGAAATGGTCATAGCAACTTTATTGATAATAGCTTAAATCTGGAAAGAACCCAAATGGGAATGAGTAAACAATTACGATACAATTTATACAATGGACTACTACTCAGCCATAAAAAGGAGCAGCTATTAAAACATGCAACAACATGGATAGATCTCACAGACCTCATGCTGACTGGAAAAAAGTGGGCAGAAGAAAAATGATTCTGTATGATTCCATTCATATTAAATTCTAATATTATAATTCTAGGGACAGGAAGCGGACAAGTGGTGTACTGGAGCAGTGGGTGGGAAGGAGGAGATTGACTTCATGTACAGGAGGGAGCTTTTTGGCGAGATGGAAATGTTCTATAACTTGATTGGGTTGGTGGTTGTATAGGTATATACTTTGGTCAAATATCATTGACCTGTGCACTTAAAGTGTGCTGATTTTAAACTACTATAAATCAGACCTGAATAAAATCAATTTTTAAAAACTGGTTCATTTAACATAAAAATCTGGATTTTAGGATTCTCTTGGAAAGCCAGATCTAGAAATACTAAGCAAGCAACCCCATTTAGTGACAATCAGGTGGAGCTAAGCTATGGCTGCTCCATTCCAATGGGACAAGCATCTTTCTAAAGTCCCCACAGGCCCTCTGTCTCCTCAGTCACTTATGCTGTCCCTTTTTGCTAACTGTTGAGTGCCTTTTGGCCTCTGCTCTTAAAGAACAAACAAACAACTAAGTTTGTGTGCCCATTGATTTATTCAGCCATCAATCTTTTGTCCAATATGTTCTCAGTTCATTGGACTGGCCATTTCTTCTCCATGAGATCAATCCCTCTGCATCTGAGGAGCAGGAAAGCTACAATATTACATTCAAGGCGATGGCATCTTACAGACCCTCCCCCAAGTTTAGCTACCTTTGGCTCAGGGTGGGGTCGCATGTTTAACTCCTTTGGAATAAGGGAAAGAGGCCAAGAGGAAGAGGGAGTCAGGGTCACCCTGTTCTGACCGTCCCTGACTCCTGGGTCTTTTCTCCAAGACCAGCTCTGGGGTGGAGGGGCACGTAACTGAGGTCGCATTACAGAAAACCCAATCAGGGCATATAAATCAGGATCTGGAGTTAAAGAAAAGTGGAATTTTATAAAACGGATCATTATTATATGGCTTAGGCTCTGTAAATCAGTCAGTTGTAGCTAAAGTGTGAAGTGACTGTCCTTAAATCAGAACATTTTCTTTAGGAATTCCCGGGCATGACTTGTAAAACTGTTGTAGGATCTGTAAGCTCCGATTGGAGTTATGTAAATACATTGCCTCCCCTATAAAGCAGTTGAATGTTTTAACTAAATCTAATTCTTAAAATAATGATTTCTGAATCAAACTTTGCTGGGAAGATTTACAGGCAAGTTTTATAAATCAGTGGCAAGATATATAACTCAGATAGTGAGAATTATAAATCCAACTTGTAAATCAGGAGAAAAAACATCATGTTTTACACTAAATAATATTTTTACAAATGGCACCTCATACATCATGCAATTGCCACAAATCTTTCACACTGGAGTCAGGCTACAAAATACAAGGCTGAATCACAAAGGAAATTGAGGCCTGGGTGGTGATGTCGGCAGGAAGACTCATGTGGAAAAATGCTGTTCCGTCCCCCTCATCAATGGAGATGGGCGAGGGGCTCTGGAATCAGACTCTCCCTGGTTTGTAATTCCTCTTGGCAGCCTGAGAGCGGCCTGACTGTGGGTGAATTTCATCACCATCCAAGTCTCAGTTTACACATCTATAAAATGCAGACAATAATCCCTTTGCCAAAAGAATGTTGACAGGATTAAATGAGATAATTTCTGTAAAGCAATGAGCTCAGTGTCTGGAAAATACTGACTGCCTAATAAATGTTCATTGTTATTTGTTGATATGTTATCAAATTCATTATTGTTGTTGTTATTATTATTTTCAGTCTACATCAGTTTCCCATTCCATGACTAATAAAAAAAGCAGTTGTGGTAAGCAGGGGCAGCGATGGGGCTGTTGAGTCCCGGGCAGCGGAGCCTGAGAGCTGGTTTATGTCCTCCTACTCCAACTGTGTTAGCCTGGACCATTTTCCCTGGTATTCCTCAATTTCTGGCTGGAAGAATTTCCTCCAAAAGGCTCCTGAAGGTCATTTTTTAGACCCGACTTCTATGCAGAATTTAAATAAAAGCTTATGTTTTTAAGAAGCTTGTTACAAAAGTAATACATTTTTATTGCAGAATATTTTGAAAATAATGAAAATCACCAATACTCTTGCCACCCAGAGATAATCACTGATAACTTTCTGGTTATCCTCTTAAGGTCTTTTTCTATGTATACATTTACATACATACATTTTTAAAAAAACAAAAATGAGACCACATTGTACAGGTTGTCTTGCAAAATTTTTTTTTCTACTTAACTATATATTGTGAACCTTTGCCAAAGTCACTAAGTATGTATTTTTTATGATCGTGTATTATATTACACCATAATTTATTTAGCCAGTTCCATATTGTCAGACATTTATTTTGTTTTTAATTTTTTGCTATTATAAACAACATTCCAGGGAACATCTTTTAAATAAATTTCTGCAGTTATTTATGATTATTTTCTAAAGATAAATTCCTAGAAGAGGAATTGCTGTGTAAATGGGTTGTGCACGTTTTTAAGAATTTTGCCAAGTTACCCAGTGGAAAGCTTGTATCCCTTTAAGCCCATGCCAGCAATCTGTGGGTGCCCATTTCCCCATGCTCCAGACAATCTTTTTTCTTTTTTTTTTAGACTGCCAATGTAATAGCTGAAAAACTGTGTTTTGCTATTGTTTCAGTTTGCACATCTTTGACAGCTTGTAAAGTTAAACATTTTTCATATTTTTGGTGTTAGTACTTCTTTTGTGAATTTTCTAATCATGTCTTTTGACCACAATGACATTTCAGAGCATTAGAAATATTAACCCATTGTTATATACGTTGTGAACATTTGTTTTCTCAATTTGTCATTTGCCCTTAAATTGTGCTTATGGCAGAAGATTTTGATTTATATGTGGTTAATTCTATCAACATTTACTTTATGATAAGACACTCTTTAAAAGTTTTCCCAGCACAAGTTCATGTAAACATACACCTGTATTTACTTGTAGTTATTTTGTATATGTACTTTAAACCCTTAATCCACCTGAAATTTGTTTTAAGAGGTGGTGTGAAGTAGTGATGAATCAATTTGTTCCTAGGATTTCATAATTGCCCTTTCATCACTTCCCCTGGAGATTTGAAATACCCTTCCTACCAGGAACAACATTCTTATATGTTCTTTCTACCTGCTTCTCCCTAATCCAGTCTATTTTAATTACTGTAGTTTTAAAATCTATTTTGTTGTCTGTTTGTGCAAATATCTCTAATATTTCTGTTTCATCAAATTCTCCTTAATTATTTTGTCTATTGATTCACCCAGACATTTAAAATTCTTTTGTCAAGCGTCAAAGAAAAAGGTGTTAAAATGTGAATTGGAATTACAAAAGACATCAATAAATTGGAGTGATGCCTTTATGATTGTTAGCCTTCTATACCAGACAAAAAGATACGTGGCATGTATCCCCTCTTATTTTAGCCTCCTTGCATCTACCTCAGTAAAAGTTTTCTTTCCACTCCCTTACAAAACCGTTGGGTCAGGATAACTTCCTAATCAGGTAAGATTAACGTTATTTGATCCTGTTTCAATGGAATTCAAAATCCAAAGTCCTCTAAGAGGAGGGAGAAGGTGGAGAGAGGTTAATCTAAGGTTAGGGTGACGAGGATGTTTGGGTCTCTCCTTTGAAGCACTTGGTTCCAGGAAGGCTCTATAGAAAACTTCAAACACCAAAGTCTACAAATGAACCACATGAAGTGGTTCTGTGCAGGCTCACTTAGTATCCTGGCTGGTAACCTTCAAGTGTTCAAATATCCCAACAAAAGGAAAAACTCTTGACCTTCAGCTACTGATTGAAACACAGTAAAGCAAATAATAATGAAAAAATGAAACACCTGTCTGGGAAACCGTACTGGGAAAGATACTTGACACTGTCTCAAGTATCATTGGGAAATTCGGGAATTATGAGAACTCAACCATGTTTGCTTGTTTTCCGAATGCTATTGGGCTCCCTCTACTCTCCTTCCAACTGTCCAATAAAGTATGGCCTTGGGTACCATGAACAGATTTGGAGTTTAAGATGATTCCAGCTGTTTCATGGAGAATGTTGCAGGGAGCAAGAATGGTCATGGGAAGGCCAGTTGGGAGACAGTTCTGTTGTTCAGATGGGACATGACAGTATTATGGACTTGTTGAGGGCAGTGCTTGTAGAGGGAAGGTATCAGAATCCAGATATATTTTGGTGATGGAATAAATAGGATTTGATGATGAGATTAGAGAAAGGGGGATGCCAAAGATGATTCCCAGGTTTCGGGCAAAAGAAACTGGATGATTGCTGAGATTTATAGGCGCAAGTAGGAGAAGATTTGGGAGCAGCAGGGATAACACTGGCCAGAGTTGAATTTAGGATGTGCCTATATAGGTCCAGACTCTACTGGCATTAAGTGATAGAAATCCACCTACAACTCTCTCAAATGAAAAAGAAGAGTCTTGACTTCTGTAGTGGAATGTCTGGGTGGGACTGATGTCCAGATCCAGGTGCCCAATGTTGTTATCAGGAATCGCTGTCCTCTTGCCTCTCCCTTCTCTACATTGGAATCCAAACTCCCCCCTCCACCCTCTCTCTCTGATGTGCTTCCTCTGCATCACTTTCATCCTCAAGCAAAGTTCTCCCCAAGTATGGTGGCAGAGTTGGCTCAGCCATTGCAGACTTACATTCTACCAGTTAGCAATCCCAGTAGAAAAATAAGAAAAAATAAGATTTCCCTCAAATAGCACCAATAACATTGTTGGGAATAAATGTTCTTGACCCGCTTTTGCTACACACCTCTCTTTATACCAATCTGATGCTGCTAGACCCGTTACAGGACTAAACTACATGAAAGAATGCAGCTTCAAGAGAATGGTTCTCCAAAGCTAAACTGGGTACTTTGACCAACACAAGAGATAGATTGGACAGACACATCACAGATATCTACTATTTGCCAATAGATAGGCGACCTTACAGTTGATTGTCCAAAACACGTTTGAGCATGATAGGGTGATAGGAATAATGATGCCAGGGCAACAAATGTAAACAGAGATTATCCTGACCACCTGGAGACATATTATCACCTTATCTGTAGGACATCCAAGTAGAGATGTTGACTAGTTGTTGGTGTTCAGGTAAGAGGGCTGGGATGGGATAGAGGAATTGGAGCAGGTGAAAGGAGCAGTCCTGATGGAATGATAAGAAAAGAAGCCAGTTTGGAGTGGGTTGAAGATTGAAAGGAGGTGAGGAAATGGAACAGCATGTGGGCACAACTCTCCTCAACTGGATTGGGAAGGACAATAGGGAGACAAAGCAAAGTAGGAATAAAGTATGTAGGAGCAGGGAAGACGCATTTGAAGGACAGGAGACAAGTGGACATTTTGGGAGAGAGAATAGTGACTGTGGAAGGAAGCCCTGAGAAGCTGGGAGGAGAAGGGGTCCTTAGGAGGGAGGAGGGCCAGCTTCACCTTTGTCTCAGGAGGGAAGCAGGGGAGGAGGGGCAGGTGCAGGTAGGCTGACAGAATCAGTGTTGGGCAGATGAGATGCTCTATGTGATGGCTTCTCATTGCCCCACGAAATACAACACAAGGACCTTTGGCAAGTTTGGAGTTTGAGGACTGAGAGGAGTTGAAAACAGTCACTGTCGTAAGAGGGTTGGTGAGAGAAATGTGCCAACGTTGCTGGGCGGCCTGGTGGCCCAAATGAGGCTGGCACTGGGGTGAGAGCAGTCTTTGGAATTCTTCTCTGATGAAGACATCTAAGGAAATGGCAGTGTCCCTGTCAGCTCATCCCCGCAGGGATGCTTGCAGACCACTTCCCTTTATTCTCCAGGACCCCAAAGAGGTTGCCACCTTTCCTGTACCCACAGTCTGAAATGGACTCTGGGGTACAGGAAAGGTGACAGAGACACAGAGTCCATATTTGGGATACACAGAAGGTCACGTTCTAGGAGCCCCTGAAGTAAGGGAGCCTCGCTCCTATGAATGCCAGCATTTTTGTGAAGGAGAAACTTTTTTTTTTTTTTTTTTTTTGCAGTACGCGGGCCTCTCACTGTTGTGGCCTCTCCCGTTGCGGAGCACAGGCTCCGGACGCGCAGGCTCAGCGGCCATGGCTCACGGGCCCAGCTGCTCCGCGGCATGTGGGATCTTCCCGGACCGGGGCACGAACCCGTGTCCCCTGCATCGGCAGGTGGACTGTCAACCACTGCGCCACCAGGGAAGCCCCCAGGAGAAACATTTTTAAAGCCATCTTTTCAGTTTTAGGAGGTTGCTGAAGTCGGGGCGAGGCGGAATTTGCCATAACTCACTCCTCAAGTCCTACAGAGGTCTCCAGCCATGCGTTTCGGTGGTCAGCAGGTGCTCCAGAAACTCCATGAGAACAGGGGCACTGGGGGGTCACCGCGTGCCTCTGGGCACAGGCGCTTTTCTTGGCACACAGAAGATGCTTCATATCTGCTGAATGGGCAGCAGCACTCTGAGCTTGTTCTGGACTGACTGATGGGTTGGGACCTCCAGGGACCCTGAGCTTTTAGCCTGTACTTGGAAGCTGGCACCCTTGTGTTTTCATCCTCGCTGGTATTTTGCCATTTAAGAAATTCATGTTGAGCATTATGGCTTCTAGCCTTTGAGCACAGTGTCTTTAATTGATTGACATTTGATGAATTAAGTAAAAAATGTTAATGAAAATGTTATAAAAGGAAATTGTGGTGGATTCACCTTCTGCTTAATTTTTTTAAATTTTTAAAAAAATTTTTTTAAGCATTGAAATGAAAGGAACTCTCTTCCATACACCAGCTACTTGCTGCAGCTGCTAAACAGCAAGGATCTGACTTAATATCTGGGGTATTCGGGAGCCTGAAGGCTAGAGAATGAGGATGAGAGGTAGCATTGACCCACCACACCTGGCCTTCTAGCAGGTCCTGTCTGGTCCACAGGGACCCGCTTAGCCAAAGCACAAAGGATCACAGCCTGAAAGACAGTGATGGAGACATCCTCGGGTGTTTGTCTCCACAACAAACGTCACTTGAAACTTCCCTTTTCCCCCTTCAGAATGCCAACGTGATTATGCATCGAGCTGTTGCTATTTACAGAGCTCTTAGCACAGAGAGCATTACACAGCCAGTGACACAGAATTACAACCATCTAGACATATGGTTTGGATAAACAAAGCACAAAGCGCAAATTAACCATGGTTGACTATAACTCCCGCTCTCTGCTCCCCAGGGAGGGACTTTAGTGAAACTCCCAGTTGGAGAACGCAATACATATCAGAAAGTACAGTACAGCCAGCGTGGTTTAGACAAACGCTAAGCCTTATTTTATGCTTTTCTTGGTGCCAGAACACAATGGCACCAACCCGTCTAGGAAAAGTTATAACTCTGTGCCAGTTTCCTGTAAATAGTAATCGTACGCCTACCGGATTCCATGCCTGTGTGCTCCAAGACCAAAGAATGCCTTTCATTTGTCATCACCTTGCTTCCACTTCCCATGTCACCAAAGGCAGTTGCCTCATGCATCTGGATATCAGAGCTGCGTGGAGTTGGATGTAAGTAGCCTCCTCTGAGTAAATATCCTTCAACTTCCACTGTGGTCCTTCCCCCTCACTGAGTCCCCCATGATTGTCTGCAGAGAAGAAACCCCTCCCATGCTGGACAGTCAAGGTCTGAGCTCATCCAGTCCCAGGGGTACCATTAGGCATGGGCTGATTCTCTTTTCTGGCAGTAAGGGGGTCCCCTCACTTCCCATATTTTATATTTCATGAGAAATTCTTCTGAGACAGGAAACTTTCTGTGTGAGGTCTTTGGCCTCATCATTGACACATGAACCTTATAAACTTTGTTTGACAATAAAGAGTATAATATTTGCTTTTCAAAATACATGTGCATCGCTTTCCAAAGGAGAGAGCAAAATAAATAAACAACCAGAGTGAAAGGCTTCTACTTGGCTTGGACACTTGTACTGGAGTTTTTCAAAAAGGAAAAAAAATCCACAAAACACTTGGCTAAATATATACCTACTTTTTTTCTTGTCTTTAGTGGCTTTTCAGATGTACATTGTATATTTAATTCTCTCTCTCCCTCTTTCTCTCTCTGCCTCCTCTGTCTCTCTCTCTCTTTCACACACACACAAACACACACACTTTATAAAAATTAAAATTAGAGCTCATCATTTAGGGACTTAAGAAGGTATGCCCACGTGGCCCTAGAAATACTAAGGACTCTATAGTATCGGATAAAACTTAAAGACTTAAATCTTATTCGTTGATAAACCTTCAAGGCTCATTATCTTATTAGCTGACCCTATTGTTTTAAGTAAACACCAAGAACAAATTCTGCTCCAACAGATGAGCAGTCTTCAGGCTTGGAAGTTCAAAGGAAGTGTGAAGGGCATCAAATCTCTAACCTCTTCTCAATGGAAATCCCAGATGTCAAATCCCATGGTCTTCTTGAGTCGGATGATTTCTGTGCGATCCATTCAAGTGGCCTTGACGTTTTCTTCTTGTGAAGGTTGGGGCAGGCGGCAGGACTCTCTGCCCTGGCTCCACATGGATATTTATCGACATGTCTACTCGCTGTCATTTTCACATCTCATTTCCAACTCTCTGAAGTGAATAAGGAAGACTACTGAATCATTCTCTGTCACGTTAATTTGGCCAAATAGAAATGGGGTGGGACAGGAGCCGAGATTTCAGGGCAAAGCTAATGGACTTACCAAAGCCACTTACCTGGATTCAATAGTTCAGATCAACTCCATTCAATTCAGCAAATATTTCCTGATACCTCCTCTGAAAGAAGTCCCGGTGCTGAGCCCTGTAGAAAATGCAGAAAAGGATCAATTTCCCTCTCGAAGTTCCAGTCTAGAGGGAAGGTATTTCGGAATAAAATAATCCTATAGCAGAAAGGCAGCAATGAGAGGGACAGGAGGACCTGAAGGAGGGAGGAATCAACTGATTAGCATCGGGAAGCAGAAAGGTGTGAAGCTGGATATTCCTCCTCATCCTTTTAAGGTTTCTCCAAATCTAGAAAGGTCATGGGATGTGTACCAGGTCTCAGTCCTACTTGTCTCTTTCCATATCAAGAGTCAAATGAAAATACCTCCAAGCATATTGAAAATAGAAGCTGGTCATAAGCCCATTCCCATCATGGACTCAATGTACACTGGATGTGCTTCATTTTGCTTCTATGTGAAACAGATTATACTAGCCCATAAAGAGGGATTTTACATTTAGTCTTATGTGACATTCATTAGTAACATTTTCCCATATGCACTTACAGATGTCCATCCAGGAAATTTCTGGGAAATCGCTCGGGGCCTCAAAGAATTGATGGGAAGGGGGAACACCCTGGCTCAAAAGAGACTGGAATGAAGGTATATCCAGGATCCAGGCTGACTCAACCTTAAGCAGTGTCAGGGAACAGTCTTTTCTCTGGAGGGCTGAACTCCAAACACCTCCCTGACCTCAGATGACTGTTCTCCACATTCAAAGTCATGTGGGAGACTTTGGCTGATTGCCCTGGCTTGTGTCCAGGGCCCAATTCTTGGCACCATGGTTTACAGTCTTAACGAGACCACCGTAAAGGGAGAGGGAACCCCCGCCCCTCCCATCCCAGGAAGAAATCAGGTTGCCATTATTGGAAGTAAGGTGAAATGACTGGGGGGACCAAGACACAAAGAAGCCCACCATAGTCAGTGAGGCAAACACTGTGTTAATGCCAAGATAATTAAGCCATGGACAGTGAAGAAAAGTGATGCACTGGTTAGTGTTGGAGGGTAAATAACTCATAAAACAAGGAAGAAGGGAAAGCGCTACAGCAAAGAGAAGATGAAGAGGTATTTTAAGGGGAAATCAGAAAAGGGACACTAGTTTCTGCTCCATGTATTCAAGGAAGCTCAGGATGAAATCACGGTGATGCCATAGAGCAGGGGTTCCCAACCCCCGGGCCAAGGCCTGGTACCAATGCGCGGCCTGTTAGGACCTGGACCACACAGCAGGAGGTGAGTGGCGGGTGGGCAAGCAAAGCTTCATCTGCCGTTCCCCATCGCTCCCCATTGGTCCCCATTGCCTGCTTTACCGCCTGAACCATACCCGACCCTGTCCGTGGAAAAATTGTCTTCCACAAAACCAGTCCCTGGTGCCAAAAAGTTTGGGGACCACTGCCATAGAGGGAATGTGAAATGTATCTGAGGAGCTCAAACAGTTGGCTGAGCCTGTGAGGGGATTCAGGTCAGCAACCAATTTGACACAAGGAGAATTCCACATCTTTATTGGAGTTATGAAATCTATCCCTTTTTGATTTTGGTTTGAAGACACTTCACCACCCACTACTTGACAGTTCTATGCCTCAAAAAAAGTTCAATGCAGGGTATGTACGTAACTGCACTCATATACACACTCACTCACACACTTTTGTTGGAAACCTTTTCCTAGAATTGCCCTCTATCTACTCTCAGGAAATTCAGTGTTCATAGCCTGAGTTTTCAGTGTACTTTATCCTTACATCTGAGGCTACACCTGCCATATTAAATTGAAATTCTCTGTGGTGGATGGTGTCTTGTCTATCTTTGCATCCCCTGTGCTGGGCATAGTACTTGATACCAAGTAGGCACGTGACAAATGTTGAATGAATAAACATAGTTGAGCATACGTATTCCTCAAACCGTCATTGTCTTACTGCTGGGCATGATAAACATTTGCAATTTGGCATTCTAACTAGTTTAGCCTTTATGCTGTTCTTATGTAACTTCTTTTGGTGGTTTCCCTGTTGTTTTCTGTAGTTATCTCAAAGGGAAGAGGTGCACATTTCGGCATTTATTGAACCTTCATTCCCAGAATCATAAACACTACTATGTGCTCTCCAAAATCCACTCCCTCATCTTCCTGGGCACACAGCTAAACTACATTTCCCAGCTTCTTTTGCAACTAGGTGTGGCCACATGACTCAGTTTTAGCCAATGAAAAGAAAGAGAAAGGAAAGTAAAAACCTCCCAAAATACCATACTTCTCTATTTCCTCATCTGCCAGATGAATGGAGAGGATGCTAGGCTCTAGCCCCTAACAGCCATTAATCACATGTGGCTATTTAAATTTAAATGAACTAAAATTAAATAAAAATGTGGAACAAGGAAATATTGCAGTTCCATATACTCATGACTCCTTCCCTTCTCCAAACCCAGTGAAATAAAAATAAAATGTGAAATTAAACTAGAGAATCCCCTAGTTCTGTCTTGTGCCTGGAACTTGGATGGGACCCAAAAATAGAGAGGAAAAGAGACAGTAAGAGAGCTCAGCTTCACGGCTGATTTGGGACCCAGCATTCTTCTCATCACCTCCCCACCACTGTTCCTGCACTGAGGCTCCTTTCTACCGAGGGGCAACTTTAAGATTATAGACAGCCAGTTTGAATCCTGTCTTCAGCGTCTCCTTGCTGTATGATCACAGCCTTTTTGTTTAATGCTTCTGGGCCTCAATGCCCAACTTTTAAAACAGCAGCTGACGTCTCTAACTTCAGTCATCAGTTTTATGGGAATAACATATATACATGGCAGCCATTGTCTCTCTTAGATCTTTTTCTCCTTTTTTTATTTCATACAGATATCCAGTTGTTCCAGCATTATTTGTTGAAAAGACAATCTTTTCCAACATTCATTTAACTTTGCATTGGTGTTTTTTCAAAGATTAATTGACTATACATATGGTGGGTCTATTTCTGAACTCTCTCCTGTTCCATTGATCTATTAGGCTATTCATATGTTAATAGCACTGTCTTGACTTCTGTAGCTATATTTAAATGCTATAAAATATTCTTGAAACCAGGTAACAGAGGTCCTTCAATGTTTTTCTTTTAAAAAATTAAATGTAATTGAAAATTCAGTTACAGTCTCACTAGCCATGATTAAAATGCCCCAAAGCATTTAGTCCTTAGTGGCTACCATATTGGACAGGGTAGTATGAAACAGTTCCATCCCCATAGAAAGTTCTACTGGCTAGCACTGGTCTAGAAGAGGTTAAAGTCACAAAAGGGAAAGAAGATGGGTCCCTAAATGATGCATGAACCAGTCACACCATCACTACTGCTGACTGGATTTGATTAAATAAATAAATAAACAAACTTCTGTTGTGTTGAAGCTTTAGATGTGGGAGTTTATCATTCACAGTAGGTAGTAACCTCTTATTTGATACAGGGGCCCTGTGTTAAGATGCTGAAGCATTTAGTTCACTTCTCTTTCAGTGGATGGTGGAGAACAAGTCCTACTTGGAGAACTGTCTTGTCCGAGAGCAGAAAATCAATGAATTGCTGGGGTCCAGTCTGTAAAGACTAGTTCCATAAGTATGGAGAAGAGTATCAAGGCCTTCCTATGGGCTTTGAAGAACATTCCTTAAGCCTTTAGAGCCTGAAGATTTGCACATCTTGCTCCTTGATGCAGCCTTCTTGATGCCCTGGTATAAGCATGTTTCTGCATATTCTTTACCTACATGGAGGGAGCACCTGACATCTGCAGTGCACAGGTAACTTTAAAATAAACTGAGAAATTAGCAATCCTGCCAGATCACAATCCCCCTGTCTCAGACAATGGGACCTGAAGTTCCCAAGGGATCATGTGATGTTATAAAACAATATCGTAATAATTTTAAAGGTAAGTTAGAACATGACCTGGGCCTGTCATGAATATTTTGCCCATGCAGGGTTGCTTTATACAAAACAGTGGCATGTTTTATTTTAGAATGTGTGGAAAGGAGAGAAAGATACTAGAGCCCTTTTTCATAAAGGTTTTTACTCACATCTGTAACAAGCAATCTTCAGAGTTTTAATTTTTTAAAGTTCACAACTTTATTTCTGATATTTCTTGTATACACTGATACCATTGATGTTGTATAGGGTTATGTTAGGGGTACTTGGAGAGACACCTCTAATTTAGTAGCGATGTTTTCCTTGCATTCTTGTTGGTCACAGTGTGTGACAGATGATTCTGACTTCCCACTTAATGAGAGAAATTTTCCTTTTTAAGTAAACTTAAGTTAAAATCCAACTCATATCAAGAAAAAATATGAATAAATAGTAGTACTGTCATAACATGGATTCAACAAAAATCCTGAGTGTGCTATGCAAATGACTCATGTTTGGGAAACGGCTTTGCACATCTTGGGACTGTAAATGCCTGGTCAAGGGATAGGATTTCTTTCTTTCTTTTTTAAAATGAATGAATGAATTTTTATTTGTTTATTTTTTATTGAGGTAACATTGAGTTATAGCATTATCTAAGTCATGTCAATATTTGGTGTTTCCTGATAGGCTTTTTGTTTTGTTTATAATTTGAATTGTCTTACATTTTGTTCAATCCTTGGCAAAGAGGGAATGGTTTATAGATGACTATGTAATGCCTGAGTCTTGAGTAGAAAAGAAAGACAAGTTCTCAGGGCACCCACGCCTATCCCTGGGATGTTAGAATAAAATAGATTAGTCAACTCAGGCAAAACAGCTTATGCAGTTGTGAGTACAAAGATGCTTTCCTTTCCCTGAGCTGGAATCAAGTTCAAGAATCATTCAAGACTGTTGCATTGAGGGCTAGGTTCCTGCTCTCATGAGGAGCTCTGTCCCCTCCACTCAGCTTACTTCCTGAGGAAAGGACCCAGTGGAGCAAAAGCACCTTCTGTGGCCACGTCACCCCAACGCTCGCTCCTGTTGGCTGGTGTTACTGTTGCTGTTCACACCCCGTGTCCTCCCAACTTTGAAGTCCCATCAGCTAAGGATCCAGTAATCTGCCTTAACCACAGTGGCTCATGTAGTCTTTAGTTACTCTGTGGCTGGGACCTGTTTCCCTAACAGGAAGACAGACACCTTTTAAGTGATGTGAGTGTGATGGAGAGCTGTCTGAGGGCTGGGAAGATTTGGAACAACCAACTAGGAGTTCCAGAACGTACCCCAGTTTGTCCAACCCTATTTGGTCTGAGAATTAGGAGATCTAGTCAGGACTGGTGTTCTCTGCCTATTGCCAAGGGTTTCCTCACTTAGGGCTCTGTAGTGATGATCAGACAGCGAGGCTTAGTACGTGCTAATGGTTCCAGGCGTGAAAAGGAAAAGTAAGGTGTGAAAAATAAAAATGAAATAAAAAATAAAATCCCTCAACAATTGTTTGCAATTCATGAGCTTTCCTCAAACCCTCAAAGGAAGATCATTTAGCTAAACTCCAGGGACAGTGGGGGCATGGGAGGGAGAGAACCCAGAGTGCGGACTGCAAACACCATGGTGCTCACACCCATCTTTTAACGTAGTTTGCTTCTCTCCTACATGACTTAAAAAAAAAAAATCATACTAACTCAGTATGTGTGGTGAGGAACTGGACTGACATTTCATGGTTTCATCTTAAAATTTTCCTACTCTGTCTGTAGTTGGTCTCCCCTCCCCTCACCAAAAAAAAATTAGAGCTTGAACACTCTTTCAAGATTAAAATGGAAATAAAAAGTTTTAAAGGGGTTGATCTGCTGAGAAAACTTGCATTCCACACCCGCTATGGATGTCCTTCTATAACGTCATAGCTCCTGTGTCTAGAATCAAATTCATTGTTTTTCACTGAAGCCATCTCTTCCTTGATTCTTCCCGTTTCCATCACTGGCTGATTGTCCCCCACGTGCTCAGAGGCCTGCAGTCCCTGCTCCCTCACCCCCCGCTCTCGCTTGGCCCTGAGGCCCAGCTGAAGCCTCACCCTTCCCCTCGTCACTGCTGGAATTGTCTGGCTGGCTCTGGCCCTCGTCATGGCGTCCTGGCTGTGCTTTGCAACAGAATCTCTCCCCCCCATCTCCCCATGGCTGTCGGCTACCACCACCACGTTCGTCTGCTCCGATACCTCAGTTCACCTGCGTTTTTTCCTCTGGATCCTTGCTATTGCTGTTTCCAGTGGGAGCCTGGGATGCCCTTCCTCACCTCCCCACCTGTGCCATCCCCGGCCCGTCCTGACAGAACCTCCATCCCCGCAGCCCACAATCAGTCCTCTGCTGAGCTCCTGGGAGGCGGCCTGACTCCTGACCATGTCTTTATTCTGCTTGAGATGTAGTAGATCTTACCTCGACTATAGGTTGCCTGAGGGCTGGAGATATATCTCCTCCCACATCTCCGTATCCCTCTATTATACCCAGAAGTTTCATATACATAATTACCTGTTGAGTAAATGATGAATGAATTCTTCCAAGATAGATTTTTAAAGATGGGGGAGAACCACGAGGAGGAGTCATCTGAAGAATGAATCCTTATTTTAGATCCTACTGAGTGTTTCTGTTGAGGACTCTTTGGACTATGAAAACAGGAACAATTATGGTGTAAATGGACTTTGAAAATAGCAATAATTAGGTAATTAAAAATGTACTTCAGTTTCATTATTGTGTCCATAAAATTCCACCACAGAAAAACAAACTATTTTAACATATTTTACTTAATATAATTCATGTAATTGTGATTTTTATGTTCCACCTATTTATGCAATTAAGTAATACATGGCTATTTCGTACAATTAAACATTACGAAAATCTGCTGCCAGTTTGGAACACAGAGTATGATATATTAAACAACTTTTTATGCTAAACAGTAGACACAGTGAACATTATATTCCTTTAATTCCATTTTAATTAGTTGAATAATACTTTAAATGTGAATTTAGGCTTAACTAGAATGGCACATTACTTGAGGTTGTTTTCTTCCAAATTACATATCTGTAACTTGTTGGTGTTTTTTGCAAGAGGAAACGGTGTTACGTGTGGGCACGTGAGTTGAGAAAAACGTAGGTTTCCCAGTTTTCCATCAAAGCTTCTCAGTCACTAGTTAAAACCATTCTAGTGATACACAGATTCCAGGAACACCTCCCCACATTTCCTCTTGAAGAGTTAACCCCAAGAAGCTCAGGGAATGTGTTCCAGGCTTGGCTGAGGCCTGAGGCAGTGAGGGAAGGCGAGGGTCAGAAACTCCAATTCTACTGGCATATTCTGCTCTGGCAAGAGGCGGCCCGAACTTCCCAACCAGCTGCCTCTGGCCCTGGACCTTGGCCGTCACCCACGTCTCTGAGTTGGGACTCAGAGATGGACCTGCTCCAGCTGGGGCCATCACGGTCAGCCACCCGCTGTGGGCTTCTGGCCTCCCTTTTCCACAAACCTCCTCCCAACCTAACCAGGCTGGTGCTGAGTGAGACTGGAGTCTGGGAGGGATTCCCGAGGCACTTGAGCTGAGTTCCCAAGGATGCGTAGGGATTCATCATGGGAAGAGGGGGACCTAGGAGACTTCAAGGAGGAAGAATACGTGAAGGCCCTCTTTTGCACATGGCATGAGGAACACGCACACAGAACTCCCTGTCCCTGTTCTCCTTGAGGCTTCTTCTTGTCCAGGCCTGTGCAGTGACAGGCCGAGCTCTGTCCTTGTTTCCCTAACCAGTCCCGTCTCATTTCCCCTGCAATTACTGCCCTGGCTTAGAGGGTCCCCAGCAGTCTCCCACTCTCCTCCCACCTCTGGTTTCCTTTCCTTCGCTTTCCCTGACTACTGAGTCCTGACTCTTGGATTGTGAAGATCTGTGGCCTGAGTCTACTCCAAAATCACTTCCCACCTTCTCTCCTGGCCAGGCAGACGTTCCTCCCCAGGGCCCAGGTTATCAGCGTGACCTCCCCTCCCTCTGGTCCAGATGGGAACTCAGCACCAAGCCGGACCCATGGGACACACCTTAGCTGGGGTGTAGAAGGAGGGGATGGGGGCAATTGGCTCTTTTATTCAGGGATCCCTCACCTCGGAGTCAGGACAGCCCTCACTGTTCCTAAGTGACAGCGTGGTTCATTCCATCTGGCCGACAAACACCCTTCCCAGTTCTCCTGCCCTTGAACTCTCCAAGGCTCGGCTCCCATTCTTCCTATCTCACGTGACTCCTTCCTAGTGCTGTTTCAGACCCTCAGGATTAAAGGAGATGAGGCATGGGGGGGCTTAACAACCAATGTGACAATAATAACAATAGCAAATGCTAATCGAACACTTCCTCAGCATTTAGTACATTGCATTAATCATCAAATTTAGCTCTCGAACATGCACAAATGGAGTTACTCCTAGTAACCCCACGTAGGATGGTTATGAGACGGAGACATACAACAAAGTGAGGGAACCAGTCTCAGAACCCAGATGATCTGACTTCAAGGGTCTTTGTCTCTAACCACTACTCGGTCCTGCTTCCCCAGCAGGGGAATCAGCAAATAGTAAGCAATCATTATTAGTTGCTGCACCGAATCCCAAGGAATACCCCTCTTTTTCTTTGTTCCTGTTAGTTTTGAAATCTGGGTCTCCTGACTCACTGTTCAGTTTAGAGTAACAGTTCATCTGAGCACTTCTTTTGCACCCAGATGGGCTGAGTGCCAATGGCAGGCTCAGATCCTGGCTTTCCACCTGGAGTCACGCAGGTCTCTGCCTCTGGGTTCTTGAGTTCATTTGAACTCTGCCAGAAAATCTGCCGGTGGCCTTGGGCTCAGCATCTGGCAAGCTGGGAGTCTGTCTTGGTGTTCCCAGCCACAGCACTGTGTTCACGGCACTCTGGGCATCAGGGTCCTGACCACCCTGCTACCTTCGGCTGCACTGCCTCTTCCCCCATTCCCATGTTGGTTCCCCTAGCCTCAGCTGCACCTGACTCTAAGTCCTATCATCTTAAAATCCCAGCATGCCTTGGGCCTTCAACAACTTGAATTTGGCTCCTATTGAATAAATGGTTTGATGAAGGTAGCAACAGTGCGTAAGGGCTGCACGCAAAGCTGTGTGTTGTCAGATGTCACTGGGATAGAGCCTACCATGGCCACAGATTGAGTTCTAGCATGGGGAGAGCCGTGCCTTGCTGTAGGCTGTGTCCTCACTGCCCCTACATAAAACCAGCCACCACAGGCCCCGTGTGAGGTGTGCTTCCCACATGCCAAGCAGAGTGTTATGGCTATTTTCAATTCCCAAACCAGCTCTGCGAGTTATATATTACTATCCTAATTCTGCAGAAGAAGACCGCAGAGGATACAGAAGACACATGCTGTTTTTGTCTGCTCAGAGATTTTTTTTTTTTTTTTTTCCTGGTAATAGCACCTTGATTTTCCGGCGTACTCACCCCTTTCCATCTAGGTGGACTTACTGGACTACATTCAAGCCCTTCCTTGCCTAGCGATAGGCATGTGATACAAGCTGGGCCAACCTGATTCTCTTTCCCTCAAGTCTGAATGTTGAGAGGAGGGAGACAGAGATGGAAAATGTTTGGATCTGGTTCATCCGGGCAACATTAAGTCCTACAGTCTGGATCCTGGGGCTACTTAGCCCTCATCCTTTCCAAGATTCGTTGCTCAGCCTAGCTTCCATTCCCTAAGTGACGCAAATCCTCCTCACATAGCCAGAGTCAATTCCTGTTGCTTGAAACCCAAGAACCCAACATGATAGAGGGATGGCCATTCATTTATTCATCTAGTGGACAGCTCCCGAGCATCTTCTCTGTGTGTGGTGGTGGAGGTACAGCGGTGAGGAGGGCGAAGAGAGTTTCTGTAATCAGCAAGGGTGGTCATTCGCTCCACTCAGGGTTCTGTTGTAGACCAAGAAACTTGTCCTGGGTCGTGCACAGGACTGTGCCGTGGCTTACTGAGGTTCAAGATAGGTTGTCACACATTTGTACTGTTTTATAGATCTGTGCGCTTTGTTCACACATTGCTGGAGGATCGGTCAACTGATAGTTTCCTCCACCTTGGCACTAAACTGTAGCGTGGATAAGTGCTAGGTATCTGAGACCATGAGAACAATTTCCTCAGAAATTCCTCCATCCATTTGGCCAATCCATTTTTTCTTGGGGACTTGGTGAGGGTCAGATTTTTAGGAGTCAAAAGAGATCCCAATGGCAAATCAGGAGACATGGCTCAATTTGTGGATTTATCACAACATTCCGTTGTGATGTTGGACAAATTGGTTGTCCTCTGTGAGTCTCAGATTCTCTTTACGTAAATTGAGAAATTGTTCTAATGATCTCTAATGCCATTCTGCTTTGATGTCTTCTAAACATCTTCTGTCAAAGGGAAGCCCTTGGATGAAGAGAGAAAAAAGGCTGCCTCTCCCTGTGATTTGAAGGTTCTGAATAGCATGAAAAGAGTTAAGCTTTGCAGCACTTTGCAACATTGATAAAAATGTGTGCACTTTAATTTCTAATAAAAAAATCAAGCATGTATGAATAGCAATAAAATTGCTCAAAAACTGTTCAAATTGAAGGGAAACAATTGGAAATGAATTTGGAAATATAATGTTTAGCTAAGCAAGCTATAATGTTCTGTTATTTTAATCAGCATTGTAAAGTAATTTAAATAATGCAGGAAGAGACTTTTATACTTTAATATATAATCACTTTTTTTTTCAATGCATTCATCAAAAGGCATTTCATGTTAATGATTCTATGGCTGACGACAGGCACTGGCAATAATGGTCTCTCGTCTGCTCCCAGCTTATATTTGGAGCTTTTTAGATTTAACTTTTTTTCTCCTCTTCCCTACTAGTCTTAAAGGAAAATTCCTGTAATTTTGGAAGAAAACTGGTGTTACTAAATGTTTCAAAGAGAAAAATATTTTTAAAAGAAAATCTAGAACACTCCCCCTATACAATTTCTTCTGTAGCACCAGAAATTTGGAACAGAGCTCAGGGGTCATCTGAACAACTCACCTGCTTCCAGACCTTTGAATCCCAAAAAACATGAATGTGTCTTTTCCTTTAAAAATATTCTCCAAAGACAGGTGGTATTCTCTCACTCCATAACCATTTTTTCTGTGATAAATAAATACTAATTGATAGTTGAAGTTTTGCATGAATAAATGGCAAAGAAAGATTCCTTCCTATTACTGAGTTTACGTCTACTACTATACTATCAAATGATTTTTTTTGAAAGCTATTTTTAAAGAGTCACTTGAAATATTCTTGCTGCATTCTAATCTTTATCAAGTCCCCATATCCTCCGGAGAGAAGGGCGTATAAGAAAGTTGAAGGGCTCAATGCCAGCCTCTGAATGGTGAAGGTAGACCTCTAAAGATTATAAGGCCTGCCCTTGCCCTTGCAAGAACCCACTTTCCTCTCCAAATAAAATGCATTTTTGGTGTCACCTGCCTTGCTTCTGCCCATATTGGTACTTGTTCAGTGAGGAAAATCCATCCACCCATCCATCTATCCATCCGTTCGTCCATCTCTCCAGAGTTTCCCCACAATAAGAATAAAACTCAGCCCTAGATGTGTCTTTACAGCCATCTGAATTTCCAAACTGAAGAGCTCCTAGTTTGACTGTCCAGAAATATTTTTGGAAAGGCAGCCTAGTTTTTGTCAGCTAAGCCTGAGACAGCGGCATTGGATTCGAAGCGCTAAGGAGCTGGGGGGAGTTGGCAGCCAGGTGGGAGGAGGGGCCCAGGCTGGGGGCCCAGGAGCCTCTGTTTGGGTTGAGTCTGCCCCAGATGGAGGGTCTGGCAGTCGCTCCTCTCTTTGGGCTGGGTAGCGATAGATTGGAAACACATGGCAGACTACGGGTTGGCGCTCATAGACACAGGCTGCTCGCCGGGGTGGCAGGCTCAGCGCGAGCTGCTCGGTGGCAGGAAGGAAGGAGAGCTGCTGGGGTCCAAGCCCCGGTCAGGAGGGCTCCTTGGGTATACCCGACCTGAGTTCCAGGGGACATCTATGGCCCTTCGGGAAAAGAGAGATGAATCAAGGATGGGGGAAGCAGAGGCGGCTTAGAGTGAATGCAGAGACAGGGTGAGCTGAGTCCAGAGCAGAGACAAGGGGGACAAGCGAGGAAACTTCTACTCACTAGTGCAGAGTCCCTAAAACTCTCTGCGCCTCGGTTCTCACACCTGTAAATGGCAAACCTTGTCAATTCCTGTATCATAGGATGATTGTGAGAATTACATGAGATAACAAGGATAAAGCACCTAGCACAAAGCCTGGGGAATCATGCCTTCTCAATACTGGACTTCCCAGGAAGTCCATGGGAAGGTCAACTTCAGTCTTGGTGAAGAGCAGAGAGTAAGTCATAGCTGTGAAAGGGCAGCTGTGTCCAGGACCAACCCAAGGAAGAGACCAGAAAGCTCTCAGGGACCCTGCATCACTGGCCCACCTCCTAACCCTCACAGGACATAACTGCAGAGCCAAGGAAGGACTATAGTCCTCCTGAGAACTCAAAGTATCCCAAATTCCATCTTCAAAGCATCCTCACTGCCACGTCATGACAGAATCCACTCCACCCAGCTCTTCAGACCCGCATGTTAACTCCTTCGTGTGGTAAGTGCTTACTTGGTCCCTGAGGGGTCGGGCTGGCTCCTGGTGTCGTGGGGAGGGAAGGGTCCTGTCTCACCCTGAGTAGGTTGTTACCTGTTGAGGAGAGGAGACACAAGTGCACCATGCAGCCCCTGCAGGGCACCAGGCAAGGCATGGAGCATGCCTTCCAATCCTGCAAAGGGCAGGAAAGATGAATTCAAACAGAGGCATGGACAGCCAGTCAGCTGGGAAAAGCATTCCATTTTACTATCAATTAAGCAATGCATGCTACAGCATCAATAAGTCAACATTCTGTCTCAAAACTCCCAAAGATTAAAAATAAAAACAACAAAAAACAGTCTACCCTTGGTTGGGGTAATTGTGAGAAAATGCTGGCAGGGATGGCATTTGCTAGAACAGAGGTATATATATACATATATTATATATATATATATATATATATAGAGAGAGAGAGAGAGAGAGAGAGAGAGAGAGCGAGTTGGTGCATTTGGCTTACACAATTTTGTTATAATATGCACTGACTTTAGAAATCTCCTTTCGATTTAAGATGAGAGTCCATCATAAAAGGTGTCTGAAGATAATTTAGCTATATATATTTATATATTAACGGTCTTAAAAATGAGTAATATTTGAGCCAACAATTCTGAAACTGAGAATTTATCCTAGGAATATTAACATACACGTTAACAAATGTCTAGCACAATAACAGGCATCTCAGTGTCATATCTAATACAAGAAAAATTGGAATTTATCTAACAGTCCAATAATGATAGAGTTGATACAAAAGCATGGCATGCACAAACAATGGAATACTATTTGGCTATTAAATGCAGAGGAGCAGTTTTTTTTTTAAATGGAAAAATGTTTATGAAAAAGTGTTAATGAAAAAAGTCACGAAACAGAAAATACAGTAAAATTAAAATGGAATAATGTTCTTTTTAAATAATATTCCTTTCTATCTATCTATCTAGCTACTTACCTATCAATTTTCTTTCTATCTACCTATCTTTCATCTATCTATTTATCTATGTATTTCCTGGAAGATACTATATGATATTGTGATATTGTTATTTCTCATTTCTAAATTTCTTTTTGTAAAATATTCTATATTAGCTTATCTTTTTTTCTATTTTTTCTGAAATATCATATTGGTTTTCATATTTAGAAGAAATGGCATTAGATGTTTTTTCCATTAAAAATGGATTTCAGTGCTTTCAACATTTAATAGTGTAATTTGTTTTAAAAGAAGTAGTTTCCAACTAAAAAAAAAAAAAAAAAAACCTTGATCATGGCCATCCAGAGAAAGAAGAGGAAGTCCATGAGAGGGGGAGGGGCAGGCCAGGCTGGGCTGGGGGAAGAGTCACACATTGTGCTTTGTCCTCTTTCTAGAAGCTGACGGGTTAAAGACAGCAGTGGACATGTACTGTGGCTCCCGTTAGCTATTGCTGAGTTTATCCACAGACGTTAAGCCCTCGTCAGAGAAGATTAGACTTAAGACAAGATGTTCCAGCTGTGTAGACTGCTTCTTTAAGTTATTGCTTATCTATTCCTTAAAAAAATTTTTTTTCTATTAAAATGTAGGTTTTCAGAATCAAATTATGTGGCTTATCTTGCTGGCTTCGATTTCCCCACTATATTTTCATCAAACTCCTAAAAATTGTTATGTTAACCTACTAAATACAATTGAAGGAAGTGTACCATTTTCATATGTCCCAGAGACGTTATCTCCTGATTTTCACTGCAGTGTTGTTTATGTCAACAAAGAGTTGGCTTGGTCTCTATTGACAGAAAAATGGATAAATAGAATGTGGCTTATATGGATGGTGGAATACCATGCAATAATGAGAATGAATTAAGTTGGTGCCAAAACCAATGTTGGATGATAAAAAGGAGAAATAGATTCTATTTCCATAACATATTATCTATTTATATATTTATTATGTATTTATATACAATCTAGTAATATTATATATTTATAATACTGTATATAATAATGTATATATTTAGAAATACATTTTATTTCTAAAATATAGGAAAATACTACATAACTTTGATACAAAAGTGCTATATTTTTTCATGAATAAAATATTTATAAGTAAACATAGTGAAGAAGAACAGGAAAGCACTGCATTAACTACAAGATCAAATGAATTAACCTTCAGGCCTGACCATGATGGAATTAAGGGCATTGGACTTATCTTCCCACCGGAAACAACTGTAAAACTGAAGGAAATTTATGAAGCAACTGTTTTCACACATTGGAGGTTAGCGCCACATTTTCCCAGTTTCTACTGAGGGAGGGACTTAAACTTTTGTAAACATCACAGGGATGCAGGTGAGCCCTACATGTCAAGCCATACTTTAGGAGAATTAATCATTGTTCCTTTTCTAAATGTGCCATTTGTTCCTTTTTTGTTTGTTTCCTTTCCTCTTTAGGTTTAATTGAGTATACTGTATTTATTTTATCTCCTTTATTGGCTTTTAAGCTATACTTCTTTTATTATTTTAGAGGTTAATTTAAGGATATTATGCATCCTTAGCTTATCACATTCTACCTTGAATTAATATTTGTCCACTTTACATATAATGAAGAACCTTCCAATAGTACACTTCTATTCACCTCTCCTTTGTGCTAAGGTTATTGTATATTTCACTTTGTATGTTATAAACCTAATGCATTGTTATTATGTCTTTTTTTTAATAGTTGATTTATCATGTTGTGTTACTTTCTGGTATACAGCAAAGTGATTCAGTAACATACATATATTACTGAATTCTTTTTCATATTCTTTTCCATTATGGTTTATTATAGGATATTTAATATAGTTCCCTGTGCTATACAGTAGGACCTTGTTGTTTATCTATTTTATATATAGTAGTTTATATCTGCTAATCCAAACCCCTAATTTATACCACCCCCACTTCCCGTTTGGTAACTATATGTTTGCTTTCTATGCCTGTGAGTCTGTTTCTGTTTTGTAAATAAGTTCATTTGTATCCTATTTTAGATCCCACATGTCTTTCTCTGACTTACTTCATTTAGTATGATAATCTCTAGGTCCATCCACATTACTAGAAATGACATTATTTCATTCTCTCTTATGGCTGAGTAGTATTCCGTTGTATATATATACCACAACTTTATCCATGCATCTGTTGATGGATATTTAGGACGCTTCCCATATCTTGGCTATTGTAAATAGTGCTGCTATGAACATTGGAGTGCATGTATCTTTTCAAATTAGAGTTTTCTCTGGATATATGCTCAGAAGTGGGATTCGTGGATCATGTAGCAACGCTATTTTTAGTTTTTTAAGGAACCATCATGGTATTTTCCATAGTGGCTGCACCAATTGATATTCCCACCAAGAGTGAAAGAGGGTTCCTTTTTCTTCACACCCTCTCCAGCAGTTATTATTTTGTGGACTCTTTAACGATGGCCATTCTGACAGGCATGAGTTGATACCTCATTGCAGCTTTGCTTTGCATTTCTCTAATAAATAACGAAGTTGAGCATCTTTTCATGTGACTATTGGCCATTTGTATGTCTTCGCTGGAGAAATGTCTATTTGGGTTTTCTGCCCATTTTTTTTAACATTTTTATTGGAGTGTAATTTCTTTATAATAGTGTTTTAATTTCTACTTTATAACAAAGTGAATCAGCTATATATATACATATATCCCCATATCCCCTCCCTCTTGCATCTCCCTCCCATCCTCCCTATCTCACCCTTCTAGGTAGTCACAAAGCACTAAGCTGATCTCCCTGTGCGATGCGGCTGCTTCCCACTAGCTATCTGTTTTACATTTGATAGTGTATGTATGTCCATGCCACTCTCTCACTTCATCCCAGCTTAGCTGTCCCCCTCCCTGTGTCCTCAAGTCCATTCTCTGTCTGTGTCTTTATTCCTGTCCTGCCCCTAGGTTCTTCAGAACCTTTTTTTTTTTTTTTTTTTTAGATTCCATATATATGTGTTAACATACGGTGTTTGTTTTTCTCTTTCTGACTTAACTTCACTGTGTATGACAGACTCTAGGTCCATCCACCTCACTACAAATAACTCAATTTTGTTTCTTTTTATGTCTGAGTAATAGTCCATTGTATATATATGCCATATCTTCTTTATCCCTTCGTCTGTCGATGGACACTTAGGTTGCTTCCATGTCCTGGCTATAGTAAATACAGCTGCAATGAACATTGTGGTACATGACTCTTTCTCAATTATGGTTTTCTCAGGGTATATGCCCAGTAGTGGGATTGCTGGGTCGTATGGTAGTTCTGTTTTTAGATTTTTAAGGAACCTCCATACTGTTCTCCACAGTGGCTGTATCAATTTACATTCCCAGCAACAGTGCAAGAGGGTACCCTTTTCGCCACACCCTCTCCAGCATCTATTGTTTCTAGATTTTTTGATGATGGCCATTCTGACTGGTGTGAGGTGATATCTCATTGTAGTTTTGATTTGCATTTCTCTAATGATTAATGATGTTGAGCATTCTTTCATGTGTTTTTTGGTAGTCTGTATATCTTCTTTGGAGAAATGTCCATTTAGGTCTCCTGCCCATTTTTGGATTTCATTGTTTGTTTTTCTGATATTGAGCTGCATGAGTTGCTTATAAATTTTGGAGATTAATCCTTTGTCAGTTGCTTCATTTGCAAATATTTTCTCCCATTCTGAGGGTTGCCTTTTCATCTTGTTTATGGTTTCCTTTGCTGTGCAAAAGCTTTTAAGTTTCATTAGGTCCCATTTATTTCTTTTTGTTTTTATTTCCATTTCTCTAGGAGGTGGGTCAAAAAGGATCTTGCTGTGATTTATGTCATAGAGTGTTTTGCCTATGTTTTCCTCTAAGAGTTTTATAGTGTCTGACCTTACATTTAGGTCTTTGATCCATTTTGAGTTTATTTTTGTGTATGGTGTTGGGGAGTGTTCTCATTTCAGTCTTTTACATGAAGCTGTCCAGGTTTCCCAGCACCGCTTATTGAAGAGCTTGTCTTTTCTCCATTGTATATTCTTGCCTCCTTTATCAAAAATAAGGTGACCATAGGTGCATGAGTTTATCTCTGGGCTTTCTGTCCTGTTCCATTGATCTATATTTCTGTTTTTGTGCCAGAACCATACTGTCTTGATTACTGTAGTTTTGTAGTATTGCCTGAAGACCAGGAGCCTGATATCTACAGCTCCGTTTTTCTTTCTCAAGATTATTTTGGCTCTTCAGGGTCTTTTGTGTTTCCATACAAATTGTGAAATTTTTTTGTTCTAGTTCTATGATAAATGCCATTGGTAGTTTGATAGGGATTGCATTGAATCTGTAGATTGCTTTGGGTAGTAGAGTCATTTCCACAATGTTGATTCTTCCAATCCAGGAACATGGCATGTCTCTCCATCTGTTTGCATTATCTTTAATTTCTTTCAACAGTGACTTATAGTTTTCTGCATACAGGTCTTTTGTCTTCTTCAGTAGGTTTATTCCTGGTATTTTATTCTTTATTTGCAATGGCAAATGGGAGTGTTTCCTTAATTTCTCTTTCATATTTTTCATCATTAGTATATAGGAGTGCAAGAGATTTCTATTCATTAATTTTGTATCCTGCTACTTTACCAAATTCATTGATTAGCTCTAGTAGTTTTCTGGTAGAGTCTTTAGGATTTTCTATTTATAGTATCATGTCATGTGCAAACAGTGACAGCTTTACTTCTCCTTTTCTGGTTTGGATTACTTTTATTTCTTTTTCTTCTCTGATTGCTGTGGCTAAAACTTCCAAAACTATGTTGAATAATAGTGGTGAGAGTGGGGAACCATGTCTTGTTCCTGATCTTAGTGGAAATGGTTTCAGTTTTTCACCATTGAGAACAACGCTGGCTATGGGTTTGTCATATATGGCCTTTATTATGTTGAGGTAAGTTCCCTCTGTGCCTAATTTCTGGAAGGTTTTTATCATAAATGGGTGTTGAATTTTGTCGAAAGCTTTTTCAGCTTTTATTGAGATTATCATATGGTTTTTATACTTCAATTTGTTAATATGGTGTATCACATTGATTGATTTGTGTATATTGAAGAATCCTTGCATTCCTGGCATAAACCCCACTTGATCATGGTGCATGATCCTTTTAATCTGCTGTTGGATTCTGTTTGCTAGTATTTTGTTGAGGATTTTTACATCTATGTTCATCAGTGATATTGGCCTGTAGTTTTCTTTCTATGTGCCATCTTTGCCTGGTTTGGTATCAGGGTGATTGTGGCCTCGTAGAATGAGTTTGGGAGTTTTCCTCCTTCTGCTATATTTTTGAAGAGTTTGAGAAGGATAGGTGTTAACTCTTTTTAAATGTTTGATAGAATTTGCCTTGAAGCCATCTGGTCCTGGGCTGTTGTTTGTTGGAAGATTTTTAATCACAGTCTCAATTTCAGCGCATGTGATTGGTCTGTTTATATTTTCTATTTCTTCCTGGTTCAGTCTTGGAAGATTGTGCTTTTGTAAGAATTTGTCCATTTCTTCCAGGTTGTCCATTTTATTGGCATATAGTTGCTTGTAGTAATCTCTCATGATCCTTTGTATTTCTGCAGTGTCAGTTGTTACTTCTCCTTTTTCATTTCTAATTCTATTGATTTGAGTCTTCTCCCTTTTTTTCTTGATGAGTCTGGCTAATGGTTTATCCATTTTGTTTATCTTCTCAAAGAACCAGCTTTTAGTTTTATTGATCTTTGCTATCATTTCCTTCATTTCTTTTTCCTTTATTTCTGATCTGATCTTTATGATTTCTTTCCTTCTGCTAACTTTCGGGTTTTTTTGTTCTTTCTGTAGTTGCTTTAGGTGTAAGGTTAGGTTGTTTATTTGAGATGTTTTTGTTTCTTGAGGCAGGATTGTATTGCTATAAACTTCCCTCTTAGAACTGCTTTTGCTGCATCCCATAGGTTTTGGGTCATCATGTTTTGATTGTCATTTGTTTCTAGGTATTTTTTTGATTTCCTCTTTGATTTCTTCAGTGATCTCTTGGTTATAAAGTAGTGTGTTGTTTAGCCCCCATGTGTTTGTATTTTTTACAGATTTTTTTCCTGTAATTGATATCTAGTCCCATAGCATTGTGGTCGGAAAAGATGCTTGATACAATTTCAATTTTCTTAAATTTACCAAGGCTTGATTTGTGACCCAAGATATGATCTATCCTGAAGAATGTTCCATGAGCACTTGAGAAGAAAGTGTATTCTGTTGTTTTTGGATGGAATGTCCTATGTATACCAATTAAGTCCATCTTGTTTAATGTATCATTTAAAGCTTGTGTTTCCTTATTTATTCTCATTTGGATGATCTGTCCATTGGTGAAAGTAGGGTGTTAAAGTCCGCTACTATGATTGTGTTATTGTTGACTTCCCCTTTTATTGCTGTTAGCATTTGCCTTATGTATTGAGGTGCTCCTATGTTGGGTGCATAAATATTTACAATTGTTATATCCTCTTCTTGGATTGATCCCTTGATCATTATGTAATATTCTGTGTCTCTTGTAATAGTCCTTATTTTAAAGTCTATTTTGTCGCATATGAGAATTACTACTCCGACTTCCTTTTGATTTCCATTTGCATGGAATATCTTTTTTCATCCCCTCACTTTCAGTCTGTATGTGTCCTTAGGTTTGAAGTGCGTCTCTTGTTGACAGCATATATATGGGTCTTGTTTTTGTATCCATTCAGGCAGTCTATGTCTTTTGGTTGGAGCATTTAATCCATTTACATTTAAGGTAAGTATCAGTATGTATGTTCCTATTACCATTTTCTTAATTGTTTTGGGCTTGTTATTGTAGGTCTTTTCCTTCTCTTGTGTTTCCTGCCTAGAGAAGTTCCTTTAGCATTTGTTGTAAAGCTGGTTTGGTGGTGCTGAATTCTCTTAGCTTTTGCTTGTCTGTAAAGGTTTTAATTTCTCCATCAAATCTGAATGAGATCCTTGCTGGGCAGAGTAATCTTGGTTGTAGGTTTTTCCCTTTCATCACTTTAAATATGTCCTGCCACGCCCTTCTGGCTTGCAGAGTTTCTTCTGAAAGATCAGCTGTTAACCTTATGGGGATTCCCTAGTATGTTATTTGTTGTTTTTCCCTTGCTGCTTTTAATATTTTTTCTTTGTATTTAATTTTTGATAGTTTGATTAATTTGTGTCTTCCTGTGTTTCTCCTTGGATTTATCCTGTATGGGACTCTGAGCTTCCTGGACTTGATTAACTATTTCTTTTCCCAAACTGTAAACTCTTCAAATATTTTCTCAGTCCCTTTCTTTTTCTCTTCTTCTGGGACCCCTATAATTCGAATGTTAGTGTGTTTAATGTTGTCCCAGAAGTCTCTGAGACAGTCCTCAATTCCTTTCATTCTTTATTCTGTTCTGCAGCAGTTATTTCCACTATTTTATCTTCCAGGTCACTTATCCATTCTTCTGCCTCAGTTATTCTGCTATTGATTCCTTCTAGAGAATTTTTAATTTCATTCATTGTGTTGTTCATCATTGTTTGTTTGCTCTTTAGTTCTTCTAGATCCTTGTTAAACGTTTCTTGTATTTTCTCCATTCTATTTCCAAGATTTTGGATCATCTTTACTATCATTACTCTGAATTTTTTTTTCAGGTAGACTTCCTATTTCCTCTTCATGTGTTTGGTTGGGTGGGTTTTTACTTTGCTCCTTCATTTGCTGTGTATTTCTCTGTCTTCTCATTTTGCTTAACTTACTGCATTTGGAGTCTCCTTTTCACAGGCTGCAGGTTCATAGTTCCTGTTGTTTCTGGTGTCTGCCCCCAGTGGCTAAGGTTGGTTCAGTGGGTTGTGTAGGCTTACTGGTGGAGGGGACTAGTGCCTGTGTTCTTGTGGCTGAGCCTGGATCTTGTCTTTCGGTGGGCAGGACCACGTCCGGTAGTGTGTTTGGGTTGTCTGTGACCTTAGTATAATTTTAGGTAGCCTCTCTCCTAATGGGTGGGGGTATGCTCCTCTCTTGCTAGTTGTTTGGCATAGGGTGTCCAGCACTGTAGCTTGCTGGTCGTTGAATGGAGCTGGGTCTTACCATTGCAATGGAGATCTCTGGAAGAGCTTTCAGTGTTTGATATTACATGGAGCCAAGAGGTCTCTGGTGGACCAGTGTATTGAACTTGGCTCTCCTACCTCAGAGGCATAAGCCTGACACGTGGCCAGAGCACCAAGACCCTGTCAGCCACACGGAAAAGGAGATAAAGGAAAATATATATATATCGGTGCTCTCAAAGTCCAGCACCTCAATTTTGGGATGATTCATTGTCTATTCACATATTCCACAGATGCAGGGTACATCAAGTTGATTGTGGAGATTTAATCTGCTGCTCCTGTGGCTGCTGGGAGAGATTTCCCTTTCTCTTCTTTGTTCACACAACTCCTGGGGTTCAGCTTTGGATTTGGCCCCACCTCTGTGTGTAGGTCACCTTAGCGTGTCTGTTCTTTGCTCAGACAGGACTGGGTTAAAGTAGCAGCTGAATAGTAGGGGGCTTTGGCTCACTCAGGCCAGGAGGACGGAGGGGTACGGAATGCAGGGTGAGCCTGCAGTGGCAGAGGCCAGCTTGATGTTGCAACAGCCTGAGGCAGGCTGTGTGTTCTCCCAGGGAAGTTGGATCACGGGACCCTGGCAGTGGTGGGCTGCACAGGCTCCTGGGAGGGGAAGTGTGTATAGTGACCTGTGCTTACACACAGGCTTCTTGGTGGCTGCAGCAACAGCCTTGGTGTTTTATGCCCATCTCTGGTGTCTACACTGATAGCCGTGGCTCGTGCCCATCTCTGGAGCTCGTTTAGGCCATGCTCTGAATCCCCTCTCCTTGCACAACCTGAAACAATGGCCTCTTGCCTCTTAGGCAGGTCCAGACTTTTTCCCGGACTCTCTCCCAGCTAGCTGTGGCACACTAGCCCCCTTCTGGCTGTGTTTACACAGCCTACCTCAGTCCTCTCCCTGGGATCTGACCTCCGAAGCCTGAGCCTCAGCTCCCAGCCCCAACCCATCCAGCCGGCAGGTGAGCAGACAAACCTCTCGGGCCGGTGAGTGCTGGTCAGCACTGATCCTTTTTGCAGAATCTCTCCACTTTGCCCTCTGCACCCCTGTTGCTGTGCTCTTCCCCATGGCTCTGAAGCTTCCCCCTGCCACCCCATCGTCTCTGCCAGTTAAGGTGCTTCCTAGTGTGTGGAAACTTTTCCTCCTTCACAGCTCCCTGCAAGTGGTGCAGGTCCCGTCCCTATTCTTTTGTCTCTGTTTATTTTTTCTTTTGCCTTACCCAGGTACGTGGGGAGTTTCTTGCCTTTCGGGAAGTCTGAGGTCTTCTGCCAGTGTTCAGTAGGTGTTCTGTAGGAGTTGTTCCACATGTAGATGTATTTCTGATGTATTTGTGGGGAGGAAGGTGATCTCCACATCTTACTCTTCCACCATCTTGAAGGTCTCCTTGGCCATCTTTTTCCTTTCTGACCAAGCACTGGGATCTCACTGTGATAACTACAGGCTGTATGTTACTTGATCGGGGTAATGTAGAATAATTACTGGCCCATTGCACTTCATTACAACACTGTAATTGGTGGCGGCTCGATGTTTCAGTTATAGCAGCTCTGAGAACTGAGCTGACATGGATACTGTGATAGGAATAATAGGGCAAGGGGATCCCCATGCAAAATGCCTGCCCATTTTTTGATTGGTTTTTGTTGTTGTTATTGAGTTGTAGGAGCTGTTTGTTTATTTTGGAAATTGATCCCTTGTCAGTTGCATCATTTTGAAATATTATCTTCCAGTCCATAGGTTGTTTTTGTTTATGATTTCCTTTGCTGTGCAAAAGCTTCTAAGTTTGATTAAGTCCTATTTGCTTATTTTTGCTTTTATTTCTATTTCCTTGGGAGACTGATCTATGCAAATGCTGCTGTGATTTATGTCAGACATGGTTATCTTTTTTTTTTTTTTTTGTGGTACATGGGCCTCTCACTGCTGTGGCCTCTCCCGCCACGGAGCACAGGCTCCAGACGCGCAGGCTCAGTGTCCATGGCTCACGGGCCCAGCCACTCCGTGACATGTGGGGTCTTCCCGGACCAGGACACGAACCCACGTCCCCTGCATTGGCAGGCGGACTCCCAACCACTGCGCCACCAGGGAAGCCCCCGGTTATCATTTTTAATTTAAACAGTCAAATGGCTTATAAAGAATCTTTAAAAATAGAGAAATGTCCTTTAGATTTGCATTTTTTCCTCTTTTCCTTCTTTCATGTAGACTAGGTTTCTATCTGTTACCATTTTCCTTCAGCCAATTTTCTGCAGGGGTGGTGAAATGGCTTACTGAATATACCTTTATTCTGGCGTCATTTTCCAAGAACATTTTCACTGGATATAGGATTCTAAGTTAATTTATTCTTATTTCAACATTGTAAATATGTCATTCCATTGTTTCTGATGAAAAATTAGCAATACGTATATATCTTTGTTCTCTTGTGTGTAAAAAGTTCTTTCATCTTTGGCTGCTCTTAAGATTTTTTTTAAATAAATATTTTCAGCAATTTGATTGTGATGTATCTAGGTGTAGTTTTCTTTGTGTTTATCCTGTTTGTGATATGCTGTTTCTCTAATATCTGGGTGGATACTGTTCATTAAATTTAGAAATGTTTTAGTCATGTTTTTTTTCTATCCCAGTCTTTCTTACAATCTGATATCTCAGTTATAGATATGTTAAACCATTTGATTAAACTATTTAGGTCTCTGAAACTCTATTAATTTTTCATTTTTTTCTTTCTTAGTGCCTCAGGTGGAATAGCTTCTACTGAACTGTCTTCAAACTTACTGATTTTTCTTCTGCATTTTTCAATATGCTGTTAATCCCATCCACTGAAATTTTCCTTTCAAATATTATGTTTTTCTATTCTAAAATTTCTTCTTGATTGTTTTTTATAGTTTTCATTTCTCTGATGAGGTTTCCTATTTGTTCACTAATTATATCCAAAATTTCTTTAAGTCCATAAACATATTTATAATAGCTGCTTTAGAGTCTTTGTTTTCTAAATTCAACAACTGTGTTATCTTAGGGTCTATTTCTATAGAAAAGCTGTATTTTTTTTTCCTGGTTATAAGCCAAATTTTCCTTCTCCTTTGCGTGTATAATAATTTTTTCATTGTGTGCTAGAATTATGAATGCTACATATTTGAGAATGTATTGAGCCATCTTCCTCTAAAGAGTATTGAGATTGGTTGATAGTTAATTTATTGGGAGATCAGTTTGATCATGTTAGCACTTGCTTTTAGTCTTTGTTAGGATGGGAGTGGAGTAATCCTTATTCTGAAGTTGAAATATCTTACTCTAAAGACATGGCCCTTATGGGGTCCCAGTTGAATACCTGGAATGTTTACAGATGTTTCTCCATCCTGGCTGTCCAAAATTCCTATGACTCTCAGTTCTGTATGTCATATGAAATCTCCATTCAGTTCAGTCTCTCCTGCAGCTGTTTTTTTTTTTTTTTAAGGTCTTGCAAATTTACACCATGTATGAACACATCCTTAGTATTCAGCCAAAAACTAAAGGAGACTTCTATGCAGATTGCTTGGGCTCCTTCTCTGTGAAGTTATTTCCTCCTTAGTATCCTGCCTTGTAAGTTCCATCCATCTCAGCTGTTCCCAACTTCAATCAAATTAAAGGAAGGTATTTTCAGACTCAGTAAATAAGCAAGATCTAACTATATGCCATTACAAGAGAAACACTTGAAATGTAAAGAGACAGGTGAAAAGTAAAAGAATGGAGAAATATGTATCATGCTGATAGTAAGCATAAGAAAGCTAGCATGGCTCTATTATGCTCAGACACAGAGATTTTAAAAGAAAGGATATTATCAGAGTTAAAGAGACTATTTAATAATGATAAATGGGGCAATTCATCAAGAAAAATAGCTATATAAATATTATATATATATATATATATATATATATATATATATATATAATAGACCAGGTATCAAAGTTTCCAAACACAAGGAAAAACAAAACAAAAAAGAAAAGATAAATCCACAATAATAGCTAAAGTTTTCAACACTCCTCTCTCAGTAGTTGGTAGAGCAAGTTGATAACACCAGAAGATTTGATGAACACTTTTAACCAACTTGACCTAGTTGACATTCACAGAACACGACATCCAACAACTTCATAATACATATTTTTTCCTAGTGCACTTGAAATATTCACCAAGGTAGAACTTAAAATGGACAATAATACAAGTCTCCATACATTTCAAAAGATTAAAATCATATAGCATTTTCTTTAATCACATGAAATTAAACTAGGAAATAAGTTGGGAAAATTCTTACAAATCTGGAAACACACTACATGCTTTTTGATAACCTATTAGTCAAAAGAAAAAAAAACATAGAAAATGTTTAATATTTAAAAATAATTGATAGTGAAAATACAACATATCAAATTTTATAGGATACAGCTAAAGCAGTACTTAGAGGAAAATGTACTGCCTTAAATACTTATATTAGAATTGAAAGTACCAAAATTCAAACTTAAAAATCTAAGAAAAACAAAATAAATTAAATGTGTATAAATAAAAGAAAGGGAATAATAAAGGTAAGAGTAGACATCAGTGAATAGAAATTAACAAACACTAAAGGCAATAAATAAAACAAAAAATAGCTTCCCTTAAAAGATTAATAAAATTGATAAATACCTAACTAGGCTAATTAAAAGCAGAAGAGAGGAAACACAAATTTCCAATGTCAGTAAAAAGCAGGTGATATCCCTAGACATATGTCATACAGACATTAAAAAGATAAGGTAGTACTATGAGCTATTTTGTGTATATAATTTGATAGTTTTGATGAAGTTGATAAATACATTGAAGGACACAAATTACCAAAATTAATACAACAAAGTACAAAAGTTGATTAGCCATATATGTGTTAAAGAAGTTGAATTTGGAATTAAAACGTTCCTACCAACAGCACCCAAGTATCAGATGGATTCACTGGTAGATTTTATCAAATTTTAATAAAGAAATAATACTAACCTTACACAAACTCTATGAGAAAATAAGGAAGAAAGGAATATATCACAGTTATTTTGATGAACCCAGCTTAATACTAATACCACAGCCAAACAAGGACATTACAAAGAATGCAAGATTGGTTTAACACTCAAAATTAATCTAATTTACCAGAACTACCAGAATAGAAAAGAAAAAATATCATATAATAATCTTGATAAATGCAGAAAATGCATTTGCTAATTTTCAGCACACAATCCTAAAAATAATCTCTTTGCCAACTGAGAAGGGACATTTCTTAATATGATAAAGAGTCCTCCCAATTCAACTCCTCCCATACACTACTGTGTATAAAATAGATAACTAATGAGAATCTACTGTATAGCACAGGGAACTCTACTTGATGCTCTGTGGTGGCCTAAATGGGAAGGAAACCCCCCCCCAAAAAAGGATATATGTATATGCATGTATGGCTGATTCACTTTGCTGTACAGTAGAAACTGACACAGCAGTGTAAAGCAGCTATATTCCAATTAAAATAATAAAAAGAGTTCTCCCTACTATCAAGAACAAAGAAAGGCTATTCCTTATTTCATTTATTCAAAATTATACTGGAAAGTCTAGTGAGTGCAATAGGAGAAAAAGAAGTAAAAGAAACCAAATTTAGAAAGGAAGAAACACAGCTATCATTATTCACAGATGCAGAATTATACATGTAGAACTCCCCAAAGAATCTATACATAATTAGAAATAGTAGTTACTTTAGCAAAGTTACTAGAGACAAGGTCAATATTGAAAAATCATTTGTATTTTTTCAGGGAACAATTGGAAAATGAAATTTTAAAATACTGTACATAATAAAATAAAAATACGTAAGGAAATTGGTGTAAGATTTCAACACTGAAAAGTACAAAAAAATACTGTGAGAAATTAAAGAAGACCTAAGTATTAAAGAGATATACCACGTTCATGAATTGGAAGATTCAATATTGTTAAGATAGCCTATATCCCAAAATTGATTCAATGCCATACAAAGCAAAGTCCCAGCAGACTTTATTGTTGAATTGAAAAGCTGAATCTAAAATTATATGGCAATCTGAAGGACCTAGAATAACAAAACACAATATTAAAGAAGAACAAATTTGGATGACCTACACTACCTGATTTTAAGACTGCCTGTAAGTGCTTCCCTAGTGGCGCAGTGGTTGAGAGTCTGCCTGCCGATGCAGGGGACACGGGTTCGTGCCCCTGTCCACGAAGATCCCACATGCCGCGGAGCAGCTGGGCCTGTGAGCCATGACCGCTGAGCCTGCGCGTCCGGAGCCTGTGCTCCGCAACGGGAGAGGCCACAACAGTGAGAGGCCCACGTATCAAAAAAAAAAAAAAAAAAAAGACTGCCTGTAAAACTACAGTAATCAACATGGTTTCTATTGGTGCAAAATAGAAACATAGATTAAGGGAAGGGAATAGAGTCCAGAAATTGATTTACACAATTGATTTTTGACAAAATCTGCAAGACAATTCAACAGGAAAAGGACAATACTTTCAGCAAATGATGCTAAAGAGAGGGATAGCCATAATGAAAAAAAAAAAAAGCTCAAAACTTACCTAACACCACACACAAAAATTAACTTGTGGTAGATTTTAGCTCTAAATATAAAATCAAAATCTATAAAGTTCTTAGAAATAAGCATAAGATAATATCTCATTGACCTTTGGGTAGTCAAACATATCTTAGTTATGATATAGAAAACATAAACCATAGCCTGAGTGTCTTAGCTCAGGCTGCCATAACAAAATACCATAGACTGGGAGGCCTAAAAAACAGAAGTTTATGTCTCATAGTTCTGGAGGTTGGAAGTCTAAGATTAGGGTGCCAGGATGGTCAGGTTCTGATGAGAGCCTTCTTCCTGCTTGCAGATGGCTCTCTTTTCACTGTGTTCTCACATGGATGAGAGAGAGAGAGAGTGTCTCTTCCTCTTCTTATAAGGGCACTGATTCCATCATGAGGACCCCAACCTCATGACTTCATCTAGTCCTAATTACCATCCAAAGGCCCCATTTCCAAATACCATCACATTGAGAGTTAGGGCTTCAACATATGAATTGTGGGTGGGTAAGGGGGGTAGGGTGTACAAAGTTCAGTCCGTAACACAGAAAAAATTGATAAATTAGACTTGATCCAAATCAAAACTTCTGTTTACAAAAGACACCATTAAAAATTAATTGATACAATAAAATTCTATTCAGGAATAAAAACTGAACTATTGATACACAAAGGAGCCTTGATAAATCTCAAAGAGAGGCAGAGTAAAAGGAGTCAGCCTCAAAATGTTACATACTGTATGAGTCAATTTGTATGGCACTCTCCTTGATAAAAATTAGAGTGACAGAGGACAGATCAGTGGTTTCCAGAGGTTAGGAGTGGGGAATGTGTGACCACAATGGACAGCAGTGGAAGAGTTTTGTGAGGTGATGGAATGGTTATATCCTGATTGTAGTGGTAGTTACATGAATCTATATGTATTTTAATAGTCATAGAACTGTACATCAACAGAAGTCAATTTTACTGCATGTTAATAAAAAATATAAGTAAGTGGCAACTAGACTGGGAGAAAAGATTTTGCTATATATATATATCTGGAAAAGAACTAGTGTTTAGACTATATAAGGAACTCATACAAATCAATAATAGGAAGACAACTCAATAAAATATGGGCAAAACTAGTGAAAAAATACAAAGGAAGCCATTGGAACGACCAACAAGCATAGGAAAAAGTGATCAATGTCAGTAGGTACTAGCGAAATGCAAATTAAAACCATATTTGAAGAAGTGTAAGTACTCACTAGAATAACTCACTAGAAGGCTTAAAATTTAAAAGACAGTCAATGCTAAACATTGGTGAGGATATGGAACAAGCAGACTGTAGAGCTCTCACACACCGCTGATTAACTGTAAAATGGTGTAACCACTTTGGAAAAGTTTGGTAGTTTCTCATGGAATAAACATATACTCTATGACACAGCAGTGCCACTCCTAGGCATTTACTCAAGGGAAATCAAAATATATACCTGCAAAAGATTTGGGCAAAAATGAGCACAGCGACTTTATTCATAATTGCCCCAAACTGGAAGCAACCCAAATGTCCAACAAAAGTACAACAGATAAAAATATTGTGGTAGATTCATACAACAAAATGCAAGTCAGCAATAAAAATGAATAAACTCTTGATGTCCACAACAAACAGAAAATCACAGAAATGTGCTGAGACAAAGAAGCCAGGCAGAAAGAGTACAATCTGTAGGATTCCATTTATATAAAGTTCTAGAATAGACAAAACTAACTTATGGTAATAGAACACAGAACAGTGGTTGCTTGAGCGGGTGGGAAGGCAGGCACTGGCTGGCAAGGAGCGTTAGGGAACTTTCTGGGGTAATGGAAGTCTTCTATCTCCCAATAGGGATGTGGATTACACACGTGTTTGCGTTTGTCAAGATACACCCAGCCGCACACTTATGTGCATTTTGCTGTGTGCAAATTTTCCTCTATTAAAAAGAAAATAATATGTGTTTGTAGGGAAAGTGGTCTTAGGAATTCAGGGAGGAGAGAGAGCTAATTATACGATAAACACACACACGATGGCCTTGCCTGGACTTGGCGTGCCAAGACACCCAGCCCCGAGCTGGCCCAGCCACTCCCCAGCTCCCCTCTCAGTTTGTCCTCACCCCTGCCCCAGTGCCATCCTTCTTCCTGGCCACCACAAGGGCATTTAGCAAACCACTCCTCCACTCTGATTTCCTCCTCTTATTTGGCATCACTCCTTCATTTCAGTTGCCTCTCCTAAGTTGCTGGGGGGCCGGGAAGGGGGTTGGGAGGTGTGAGGAAGAAGAGATGGGTGGCCTTTGCCTTCTCCCTCGGGTTGGCCTCTGACTGTACGGAAGATGGGCTCTAAGCCCAGGTAGCTGTGAAGAGGTCAGGTGGGCCCCAAGCGGTATGTGGATGCTGATGGGAACAAGTCTGCAGGGCGCAGGGGAGAGGGAGCTGGTGCTTTCCTAGCCAGGCATGCTTGTCTCCCTGCTTTTGTTTCTTTAAATATAAGATTTTTACCTTTAAACTCCAGAGGCTCAGAAAGATGTCCCTGTCTCAGGGGCCTGCAGTTCTGAGGGTCAGCTCACCCACTGACTGTTCCATGGGCACAGAGCCTGTAACTCAGCCAGAACTCTTCCTTAACCCTTTGGGAAAAAAAAAAAAAAAAAAGCAAAGGAATGCATTTTTCCTTCCCCCTTCTCATCCTGCCTACTGACCTTTTGCTTCGCTTTTCGCTAATGTCATTTTCACTCTTGGTTGGGCTTTCTCAACAGTAAGGAAGACTTCTTTATGAAGCCGCGGTGATAAACTAGGGTCATGCATTCATTCACGTGGAGGAAGCCACTTCATCAGCTCCTACCCCAATATAAAATACCTCTAATCTCATCAAGAAAACAGCAAAACTGCGAAGAGCCCTTGTTAATCCTGTCACTTACTACCTCACTGGATTTTGAAAAATGCAGTTTAATTAGCAAAATAAAAGAACTTAATCTTTCTCCGTATTATTCACACAAGTAAAAATATATGCGTTGGCTGAAGATAAAAATATAGCACAGGGCTACTAACGAAACACAGGGGTGGGGGAAGGATGAGGCTGCAGTCACCCTGATTGGAGGGAATGAAACAAACCCTAGGCTTTCTTAGGACCTCATAAAAACAGCACTCCTTTCTCCATAAATACCTCACACATACTTAACATGAAGAGGAACAATTTTTAGGCCAAAAGGTGTTTTAACATAGAGGAATATACTCCCCGTATTGCAGATTGTAGGCTTTGTAAACATGCAGTAGGGTTCGGCAAAGCTGATGCTGTGGATTTTAATAAAAATTGTATTTTTATTAGAGACAGAGCTTTTCCCGACAATTATTTTTAAAAAGGAATTAAAATCCCATTTTAAAAGATGATTGTGACAAGATAGTAAAAACACAATTTGTTTTTGCCTTTCCTTTTTAACTCTAGCTACCTCTACCCTTTTACATATTCATGAAATGTATACGGAGCTAATTTTGAATGTGCCCTTTATGACTATGTCACAGTCGTAATATCGCCATGTTCTGAAGGCGTAATTAAAGAGTTACCTAGATTTATGAGACTTTATCATTATCAATAGGGTTAGGAATGCCGGGGAGACACATTGTTGAAAGATTCTGCTTAGCAGTTTCTTGAGCAATGAGAGTCCTGGTATTACTTTAGTGCTCAAAAAAAATGACTGTTCGGCACTAATATATGGCCCTTTATTAGAAAGGGAACACCAAAGACACTTCAGTCAAAACACTTCAGTGGCCTACCCACCTCTTCCTTTTGGGGGATGGAATCAGTGAGAAAGCAAAACGTCTGGCTCATCGAACTGTGTGAGATGGAAGCATCAGCTCCCCACAGCGGCAGGTAGCTGACCCCTCAGATTCCCTTAATAAAGTTTGAGCCATATTAAGATGGACCAATGTGCCTTGAAAACAATAGGATGCACTCTACATTGATCACTGCCCTCAGGAAACCAGGGGTTGCCTGGCTCTTTGCCATTCCCCATTTACTCAGGTAGGGACATCCCAAACACACCTGGTTCCCTACCTGCCATCTTTCTGTGGCTTTCCAGCTTTAGAGCCAGGAGAGCCATGAAAAGATTCTGTGGAGAGCAGTTCTCAGCAGCAATCCCAGCAATGAGGTTTTCTCATGTATCTAGATATTTCATGTTTCCGTTCTCAGGGCAGTCTCCCTTCAGAGCAGGACAAGCCACAGAATTCCATTTCTCATGCACCATACTTTTCACAAGGTAAATGGGCAGGCCCCGGCCCCATGGCCTGGCACCCTGTCTTCAGCCTGGGTAAGGAAAAGGCATGTGTTGAATAGGTTGTCATTATGACAACACCTGCACGCTGGTGGCAGCTAGAGTCTTCTGTCCTCTATGGTCCCTGCAGACAGCACTTCCTTCTTTCTAGGTCCTACTAGTAGTACTCAGGGTTTGGTTCTCCAGGGAAACAGAACCAATAGGATGTAGGTAGGTAGGTAGATAGATGCATACATTCATAATACATACATAGGTTTATTTTAAGGACTTTGCTCATGTGATTGTGGAGGCTGGCAAGTCCAAAATCTGGAGGGTAGAGGCTGGAGACTCAGGGAAGAGCTGATGCTGTAGTTCAAGGTCCAAATCCAGTCTGCTGGCAGAATTCCCTCTTCCTTGGGGGCTGTCTGTCCTCATTAAAGCCTCTAACTGATTGGATGAGGACCATCCACACCGTGCAGGACAATTTGCTTTACTCAAAAGTCTGCTTATTTAAATGTTAATCTCATTTAAAAATACCTTCACAGCGATATCCAAATGTGTTTGACAAAATACCTGGGTACCATGGCCTAGCCATTTGACACATAATATTAATCACCACACTCCCTATTTTAGAGCCCATGAGTTTCACTTCCATGGTAGATTGTCCTCCGTGAAGTAGATTCTTACACATGCATGATTTGTCTAAGAAATAAACCAATTTTCCACTATGACATCTGACACATGGTGGTCCTGCCATAGTTTGGATTAAAGCAAACTTCTGGCTGCAAAGGAAGGCCGCTCTGAAGAGAAAGTTGAAGAGTGACTGACATTACAAGCAAAGCCCAGTTTCGCCTTTCTCGTTTTGAGGACCTCTGCTTCCCTTGGAAGCACCTGGAATGAGGTTCCTGGATCGAGGTGGGGGTAGAGGGTCAATCCTCAGGTACTTCCTAGGATTTGGATTTTCCCTGGGGCTGTGCATTCTCTCGTGACCTATAATTCAGCAATGTTGCATGCATATTTATAAAAGGAAAGAGACAAATGTCTTCACCCATCCCCAAGCAGGCCTTAGTTGGATAGAGCTGAGAGGAGCTTGAAGATGATTGCACCGGTGATTCTATTCTCCCTGGGACGGGAGCCCTCTGGTCTTGAATTTGGCAAACAATCGCATGCACTCTCTATTTTGGCTAGATACACAGCACTAGTGCAGGAGTGATTATTTGGGAAGGCGTTTACCCAGCTTGAATCCAGCCGTCTCCAAATGCCTCCTGAGAAGGCCTGTACATCTGAGGTTCTTGCTTAGACTGTGGGCAGAGAATAATGGCACTGGCACTGGGGATATGGCCAAGTTCATGCCCCATACTCAATGCATAACGAAGATTATCTTTATTTGGAGCGTGTGGCTGTCAAGACGCCTTTAACCCCACAATAGCAATGTTGGTCTGGAATGGTATTGAAAGACACCAACTTCGCCTGCAGTGGGGGTGCCAGCAGGGGCTGGAGCACTGGTGCCTCTGGCCAGGGCTCCAGCTCCCTCTGTCTTATATTGGGGGGCTGACATGTAGCTGCCCTCTCAGCCTGGCATAGGACGGAAGGCTCCTCATTAATGCTAATTAGTCAGCACTGAGCATCGGTAATGAGGTGGCCAGTGTGTTTCACTTGATGGAATTGGCTGAAGAATTGGTAAAATAAATAAATAACTAGAAAGAGGACAAGGCCACCTCGAGAGCGTCCTGGCCTGGGGCTGTATCTTCACCTCCTCATGTTCTGTCTGCCTCACTGCACTTCTCCCGTCGGTCAGTGGGCACATCAACAAAACACAAGTTCTGCCAGTGCAGGTCCATCCAAGTGGTTATGTCCACACCTTCTGCTTAGCATGGCACCCCCTCCTGGTGGCTGACTCTAGTCTAGCTCCTTGGAGCCCACTGGCCCCCTGTTCTCACTCCCCAAGTGGCTGAAAGGGCTCTCTCCTCTCACCCAGCCTGAGCCCAGCCACCACAGAGAGATTCTAAAGAAAAACTCTCAGACAGGAAGGACACACCCCCTCCCTGCCCCAGGGAGTCCAGCTCCCCAGCACAGATGACATGGCCCAGGTAACAGTACCAGTACCTAACACAGAATCCACCCTGCCCCCCTTTACTGAAGTCCGTACAAATCTGCTGCCCACATGGTAAGGAAAATCCTTGAAGCCACAGAACGCTGGGTGGGTTTCCTCTCTTGCAATCAATCTAAATGATGACACCTTCTTGTTCTAAAAATAATGGCCCCAGCCCTTGGAAGATAAACTAGGACAAGATGCGAGAACACAGCGCTGTTCTGCTCGGTTCTTTCAAAACTGGTAAGCGGGGCTTCCCTGGTGGCGCAGTGGTTGAGAGTCCGCCTGCCGATGCAGGGGACACGCGTTCGTGCCCTGGTCCGGGAAGATCCCACATGCCGTGGAGCGGCTGGGCCCGTGAGCCATGGCCGCTGAGCCTGCGCGTCCGGAGCCTGTGCTCTGTGATGGAAATTGGTAAGCGGCTCTCAATCTCTTCTATCCAGTTAGTTAAAACTTCAGTGTCAAACTGGAGAGCCACACGTCCTGCCAGGTCACCTCTCACCCTAATGAGCTCTGGGAAGAACAACCCAAGATTCAATTTAGTAACCTACCAAGCAGGTCATTATATACACTCTGCATGTAGTGAAATTAGCAGGTGAATTGACAAGAGATGGCACAGCTCAACTTTTTTTTTTTTTAATTGTATACCTTTATCAGTGTATTTGAGCAGGTTGTGGTAGATTACACAGAATTACACGTCAGCCCCGACGTGGACCTCTGCACAGGGGAATGATCAGATAAAATGACAGGCCCCAGTGGTAGGAAAATGGCCTGCCCACAGTTATCATCAAAGCGACAGAAATTCTGTCAAAGCGTCCAGCTCTCACTTTCAATATCTCGCACGTGTAAGAGAAGGAACATCTGTGGCATGCCCAGCAATATGTTTTAGCGACGTTTTCCGGGACCAAAATTAAATAAACAGGAAGACAGGTTTGTGTTTCTCTGTATTTTCATTTATTAACACAACGATCCGAAGGTGGGTTTCCACGTGCAGCATTGAGATGTAGCACAAACATCCTCACTCTTAGCTCAGAGTTTGGACTTGGGTAAGTTTCAGGGAACTAAATAGCTTTGTAAAACTGGCAAGTTTTTCAGTTCATGTTTCAACGTGAGCAAATGGGCACCAGAGAAAACAGAAATGCCACAGTGCCACTGTGTTGGCCCTTCTCCAAAATACACTAAGTGTCTGTGATGGGCCAGGCTCCATAGAGAGCAGCTCTCAGTCCAGGACCTCACTCTCCACATCCTGTTGTCACAGAGTCTCTCTTTATTCATTCACTCGTTCATCATCATTGGCTTAGCAATTCTTTTTTTTTTCTTTTTTTTTTTTGGTGGTACGCGGGCCTCTCACTGTTGTGGCCTCTCCCGTTGCGGACCACAGGCTCCGGATGCGACGGCTCAGCGGCCACGGCTCACGGGCCCAGCCGCTCCGCGGCATGTGGGATCTTCCCGGACCGGGACACGAACCCGTGTCCCCTGCATCGGCAGGCGGACTCTCAACCACTGCGCCACCAGGGAAGCCCTGGCTTAGCAATTCTTGAGGCACTCCATTAGACACTGCCAAGCCCTGGGTTTCAGTGATAATCAGACAACAAACTTACTTAAAGAAGTTCACAGAGGGGTAAGGAAGACGAGCAAATACACATGTTATTAAAACGCAAGTCACTAGGACCAGGTGCTTTGCCAAACCATGTGTTTTGGGGGAGGTCCAAGGGAGTAGAGGACAATTCTGGCTATTGACCCATGTGTAGGTCTCCCAGATCTCTGAGAATTTCTACTATCCTATCTTATTGGGCTGGTGTGAAGCTTGAAAGCCCTTGGAACAGTGAGTGGTTATATAGAAACTCAATAATGGTATTTAACTTTACTGTCGTCATCATCTCTACCACCATTACCACCATCATCATCGCTAGCACCATCATCACCACCATCTCCACCATCATCACACTATCACTGCCACCATCATCACCACAATTACTACCAGCATCAGCAGTAGCAACACCACCATCACCACCATCACCACCACCATCACCACCATCACCACCACCACCATCACCATCACCACCACCACCACCATCACCACCATCACCACCACCATCACCATCACCACCATCACCACCATCACCATCACCATCACCACCACCACCACCATCACCACCACCATCACCATCACCATCACCACCACCACCACCATCACCACCATCACCATCACCATCACCATCACCACCATCACCATCACCATCACCACCATCACCACCATCACCATCACCACCATCACCACCACCACCATCACCACCATCACCACCATCACCACCACCATCACCACCATCACCATCACCATCACCACCATCATTATAATCATCAACATTTTCATCACCATCTTCGTCATCGGGCAGGATTCTCTGCCCCTCCAGATTTGCTCCCTATTCTTCTCCTCCTGGTCTGTACTCCAAGAAGCTGACCCATAAGGACTTCATCCACAGGTTCCCTAGCCTTCTGATTTTCAGCTGGGAATGGCCAATGGGGAGCCCACAAGAGAAGGAGGTCAGACGGAAGTCAGACTATTTATCGCCATGGCTTTCTCCCTTCCGAGCCCTAAATTGAGAATGGCTGTATTCATCTGCTGAAGGTCACAGCTCCCATCAGATGGCCTTCTGCCACTGCCACAGCTCTCTGGGTCTGGAGATGGCTCCTTCCTTGATCCTTTAGGCTTTGGGGTGGTAATGGTAATGGCTTACCACTGCTGCTAGCCCTGGGTGCTTCCTCATCCCTTGGTGTTTTCTTTTACTGCCTCCCCACACCATTGTCAGTGGTCCTGTCATTAAACTCTCTCTAGCCACCCTGGGGTATGCCCTAGATTTCCTGCCAGGGCTCTGGCCATCCAGTCGTAGGACCATGTAATTACCATCAGTGTTATTAGCGGGGTCTCCCCAAGCAAGGTTCTTATTGTGCCATCAGCCACTGTTTCCTGATCCCCACCACCATCTTCCCCAAGACACAAGGTGCATATTTCTTTAGCAAACTTTCAGCTATTGGCACCTAAAGCTCAAGTCTCTGATGGCTGCATCCTTTGGGACTCAGTTCAAGCATTGCCTTTTAGAGGAGCCATCACTCGCCTCTCCTTTTTCATAACTCCATCCTCCAAGGTCTAGATGACAATTCTCTGATAATACCTCTCACCCTGGAACACAATTTCCTTCCACACCTGCCCCGTGAGTCCCTGCCGAGAAGGGACTTCACATGCAATGTTCTCAAAGTATCTTTGTGGTACGCAGGCACGAAGGAGGGGACAGATGAGGAGTCACTGGCTTTGTCCCCCAAGAACCCCTACCACTGTTGCTGGCACTCCACCATCCAGCCTTATCACGCAAGAGGGACCAGAAACATTTACCCAATTAAACAAAAGGAATAATCATATCTACCATTGACTAGATGCTTCACCACACCCTGAGCTACGGATCTTCATATATTGTTTTCTCTAACACACAGAATAACCCTGCTGTGAGCTGGAGTGATGCAGAGACTGAGGCAGGAACAGGATTAACCCCAGGCCCATTAGACTCCACTCCAGTCACCAAGGCCGTGTCCCCAGCGCTCCATTACAAGAATGGGTGTGGGGGGCAGCTGAAGCAGGATGACTGGAGCCTCTAGACTTCTGTTCCATTAACATCACGAACATCAATATCTCTGCTCTGTCCCCACCCTCCACTCCCGCCCCATGCATCCAGTGGGACGATGCTAGCACCTGGCCCTTCAGTAGCCATGAGCATCCCATGAGACAGTTCCTGCCTTGAGATCCCTAGTTATTAATAATAGCTGTGGTAGACAGAAAAATATGCCCCCCTCAATATATTTGCTTTCTAATCCCTGGAACCTGTGAATATTACCATATATGGTAAAGAATGACTATCAATTTATATGGTGAAACCTGTGATTAAGTTAGGGATTTTGAAAGGAGGAGTTTACCCTAGATTATCCAGGTGGGTCCTAAATGCAATCATGTGTATCCTTATAAGAGAAAAGCAGAGGAAATTAGACCCAGCGGCATGCGGAAGAGAAGGGATGTACAGACAGAGTAGAGATGGGAGTGACGTGGCTACAAATCAAGTAACATCGTTATTGACAGCAGCTGCCAGCTAAGTCCCTCAGGGGACATAGCCCTGCCGACACCCTGATTCCAGACTTGTGGTCTCCAAAACTGTGAGAAAATAAATTTCTCTTGCTTAAGTCACCAAGTTAGTAGTAATTTGTTAGAGCAGCCCCAGGAAGACTAATATGGTAGCCTGCTAAATACCCTTGGCATTCTCTCAACGGTCTGCCTCCTCGGTGCCAGGCCTGCAGTGGAGAGGACATAAGAATCGGGCACAGGCCTTGCCCTGGGGGACCTGACTGGGATCCAGCTGGGCAGACCCCGTATCACTGTGCTCCCATCAGGGACAAGGGCCTGGCTTCTTGGGCTTCCCCTGCTAGCCTGTTACCTACCCATAAGAGGCTGAAATTTTTTTTTTTTTTTGCGGTACGTGGGCCTCTCACTGTTGTGGCCTCTCCCGCTGCGGAGCACAGGCTCCGGACGCGCAGGCTCAGCGGCCATGGCTCACGGGCCCAGCCGCTCCGCGGCACGTGGGATCTTCTTGGACCGGGGCAGAACCCGTGTTCCCCGCATCGGCAGGCGAACTCTCAACCACTCCGCCAGCAGGGAAACCCGAGGCTGGAACTTTGAGTAACGGCTTTCTTCACCCACCCCATCACTTTGGTAGACTTGTCAAATTCTGGCAGCTCCAGGGAGCCAATCCCAGTGGGCTGACAACCCTGGCTCCTCCCTCCTGGTGGGGCTTCCTGGAAGGCAGGCCGTGGTGTGGGGAGGTGGGGAAGCTGCGGAGGTGGAGGCCAGTGTGCCCTGTGGTTCCAGCCCTTTCTGTCCTGCTTCCTGAGGGCACACCAGGGTACAAATAGGTTTGGGACCTTATAGTGGGCATGACCTTTACTCCTTCCTGATTTACAGGAAACAGCAGTCATTTCCACACGTTGGAACTGAGCCTGGCGTGGGGGAGAAGACTTCCTTGTCAAGCGCCTGTGCAGCTGCCCGGTCAGGAACTGCTAATTAGACAACGGGTGGGCATGGAGGGTGAAGGGGGTGCCCAGGCCATGTGGAGGGGATGCCTGGGTGATATAAAAGAGGCCGCTTCAGGAGGAGAGAAAGAGCTTTGGCTTCAGGCTAGTGAAGAAGAGATGTAGTGAGCTAGGGAGAGAAAATAGGGTTTTTCCCTGCCTGAGGTTCTCTATGTTAGAGGGTCCAGAGGATGGGAGAGTGGGTGAGGGGTCATGGGGTGCAGGAAACCCGGCAGACACACTGCACAGGCTACTGGGATGCCATGCAGGACCCCAGACTGCCCTGGAGGCACCATGTCCCTAGGAAGGGGGCCGGTGCTCTGGCTGGAGTGGAGCTGGGGCTGTAGGCAGACATGGCCTCAACTTCCATGAGAAATGAACAGGCTGGGAAGCGCTGACCTAACGGCCCCTGTCCTCAAGTCAGTTGGTGTCCGTCAGCCACTGCAAGTTCAAATTTGATCTGGTCAGTGTGGCCAGGTGCTGCCAAGGTGGTTTGAAGTGGATCTGGACTGCCCTGGAAGCTGTCTCCATCAATGAAACAGTCTCTGAGCTTCGTGGGCTGTGACAGCCGCCAGCACCATTCTCAGATGGGGGAAGGGGAGGAGACAGGCTCTTGGCGGTGCCCACAGGGCTCCCTCTGGGCTGTGCTAGGCCTAGGGTGTTCCCGGCTGCTCCCTTGTTTCGCTCCAGAGGCTGCAGTTCAAGGAGGGCCCAGAGTCTGCCCAGTGATGGGCACATAGAAGGGTTTGTGCTCTGAGCAGGGCCCGGGTGGGGAGCAAACTTGAGTGTAAATCTTGGTTGTCACCCTTCCTCATGGACACCACCTCTCTCGTCTCCAAGCTTCAGTTTCCCAACCTGGAAAATGGGGATCACAGTAATCCTCCCAGCAGCCCAGTGAGATAGGTGCCAGTTGGGGTAACCTGTGCAAGCACAGGGCTGAGGGCCTCACTGGCTCTTGGGACTCCCACAACCACCCTCACTTCCCAGCTGTGCTTTTATTTATTCATTCAACACATAATTAGTCAGTAAGCACCTGTCTTAACTTAGGCACTGGGGTTAGAGCTGTGGATAAGAAGGACGAGGTCTCTGCCCTCAAAGACCTTATATTCTAGCAGGAGAGAACAGACAATAAACGATTGACAATGAACAAGGTCATTTCAGACACCTGAACACCTATAATAATACCTACGAAAAAAATGGAGCAAAGTACTATGGAAGAAGGAGCGTCTGGCTAGGCAGCGCCCTGCACCAACCCCAAGGTGTCATTCACCTGGACGTGAGGGGTAGGCAGTGGCATACCCTGGGGTTGTGCAATTAATGCAGCAGCTTCGAAGGCAGTCAGGGAACCTCTCTCAAGAGATGAACTGAATAAAGCTCAGGAGGAAGAGAAATCGAGCCAGAGAAACGTCCGTAGGTGGGAGTGACCTTGGCAAGGGCGAGGTGGCCAGGCAGAGTGAGTGAGGACAGAGAGGAAGTGCGGGCGGGGGCTGGACATGTGGTTTTGGAGGCTGAGGTAAGAGCCTGGGCTTTATCTTAAGCGCAGCCAGAATGCATCACAGAACCGTAAACAGAGGCCTCACAGTCTGATTTATGCTCTCAAAGCCACAGAGCACCACCACCACCACCATTGTCATCACTCCTCTCCTGCAGCTCCTGGGAACCCACCCGAAGGCCTTAGCTCCTCCCACTCTTCCCAAACCCCGAGTCGTTTTTAGAAATGTTTAAATTGAAGTACTCCACGCCTGCAGTCATCCATCCTGGGACTGCACCGAGGTCCATTTATTTCCCCATCCTCCCACGGATGGAACTCTGATGGTGTCCTGTTCAGGCGACTATGTTTAGTGCAGCTGGTACTTGTGCCTGCGGCTTCTGGGTGCAGCCTCAGAGGGAGGCAGTGCGGGGTGGAGGGTACACAGGGTAGATAGTGCCAAACGGCTTTCCCAAGTGGTTGTACCGATCCCCACTTCCCCCAGCAGGGCTGAGGGCTCTGTTGGGTCTCCGTGCTCCTCAACCCCTGGCTCTTTTCATCTTTGCCATTTTTGCCATTTTGCGTGGTGATATCGCATTGCGGTTTTTATTTGCATTTCCCTGAAGTTTAACGAGGTTGGGCAGCTTCTCACACGTTCATTGGCTACTTGGATATCCGCTTCTGCAAAGTGTCTCTTTACATCTTTTTCTGTTTTTCTCTTGAGCTGTTTCTTACTGACTTGTCTGTGTTCTTTTTCAGCTCTGTGTTCCAAAGTCAGTTTTAGAAGTTAGAAACTTGATCATCAACTCCCACAGATGTGTCCACCATCCTTCCCCCGACCCCACCTCCTTAGGCCTGTTGGGACCTAGGGAATTTCTGGTGGTGGATCCAGACAGGACCATCTCCTAGCTGTTCCTTGGACTAGGTTATTCTCATCACCGGCTCTTGCCTTGGTCCCTGTCACCTGTCTGGAGAGCCCTCTCTTCTCACCTCCTGTGTAAATGGACTCAAGGGCTCTGGTCCCAGAATGCCCAGCTCTGCAGATCCAAGTCACAGCCCCTCTTGTCTCAGAGTTGGTCTTCTCTCTCCTTGAGGGGTTCTTCCCGTGATCGTAGGCTCCTAGGGGTAGGACTATGTCTCTATCATCTTAATTCAAAGAGCAGAACCTTCCCGAGGTCTAGGCACTGAGTCAGGCTCCCTACAGATAGGGGCCAGGGCCCTATTGCTCAGGGATAGGAGGCACGAGGAAGGGCACCAGCCACCATGCAGCCGCTCCTGGCCTGGTGCCAGCAGGTGCCACCCCGACCCAGAAGGACGAGGTACAGGCACACCATGCTCGAGGCCAGTGTCTCCGGGAGCTCTGGCTCCTCCCACCCACCCGGGGCCAGAGTCTCCTCTCTCCTCCCCAGGCTGTGTTCCCTCCCAGTGACCCCACCCAGGAGGGACCCGTCCTGTCTCTGAGACTCTGATCAAACTCTGATCACATAGCTCAGCCCCTCTAGAACCTCTCTGCAGGGAAAGCCCCTGAGGAAGATACTCCAAACACTGCCTCTAAAACCAATCATGCTATTAAGATTTATTAAAAAAAAACAATCCCATGACAACTTGAGAAAGATGATTTTAGCTTAAGTCATACGTGGGACATTTTTCTTCACCCTTTTGGTAACATTTATGCACATAGCACTTAACACTTGAAGACAGCCTCTCTTTTCTTTTTTCATTAAAATCAATCAACAAAACACAAAACCCCTTGTGCCCACAGGAATGCTGATGTAAGAACTATGGCCGAGGGTTGTTTGTGTCTATGGGGCTCTACCCTCCTGACTGTCCCACTCTGGGCCTCTGGGGGCAGCCTTGCCATCATGATGAACTGGGCCCACCAGGCCCCTTTGTCCTGTAGACAAATGGCCGCCCAGGGCTGGGGTGAGACCACGAGCTCATTTCCACTCTTGCTGCCCCCTCACTTTCCCAAGGAAGCCCAGCCTGGAACCCGCCCTGCTCTGGGCTTTGATTTGTTGCATTGGCTCACAGGCAAGCTGGGTCAGGTCAGGAGATGTTTCACTCCAGATTAAAAATAAAAGCCAGAATGCATGCAGGGGGATTTGGCTGTCAGAGATGGATTTCTGTTTCTTCCCATAAGGTTTGATCTCATCCCGTCCACTTCCTCCCCAGTCCCTTGCCCTAGTCCCATCCTGTCTTCCGTGGGCTCCTTCTGTTTCTCATCAAGTGCCATCATCTCTCTGAACCAATGTCACCTGGCCTCAGGGAAATTCCATGCCTCTCTCTCTCTCCTGAATCTCAAATAACACATGGAATTGTTCTTCCTTCATTTATTCACTAGTTCAGTTGTGCAACGAACTGCTGGTGGAGACTATATTCTCATAGGGAAGATAAGCACATAGATGGACAGATCAACAAACGAAAACTAAGATAATCTCATAAAATGACAAACACAATAGGGACAAAACAGGTGTGATGGTTAATTTTATGTGTGCACCATGGGGTGCACACATAAAACATTAACACAGACATTTGGTTAAACATGATTTTGGGTGTGTCTGTAGGTAGGGATGTTTTGGATGAGATTAACATGTGACTCAGTAGACTGAGTAAAGCAGATTGCCCTCCCCAATGTGGGTGGGCCTCATCCAATCAGTTGAAGGCCTGAATAGAATGAAAATGTTAAATGCTATGAGCATAAATATTACCAAGACGGTGAAGAAAAATGTCCCATGTATGACTTAAGCTAAAATCATCTTTCTCAAGTCTCAAGAGTGAGAGGGAACTCCTCTTGCCTGAATGCATTAGCTGGGGCATCATCTTTTCCTGACTTCCTATGTCAACTGAAATATCTGTCCCTCTTGGATCTCAAGCCTGCTGGCTTTCAGAGTGGAACTTATACCATCAGCTCTCTTCAGGTTTTCTAGCTTAATGACTACAGACCTTGGGACTTCTCAGCCTCTGTAATCATGTGAGCCAATTCCTTATAATAAATCTCTTTCTATCTCTATGTGCACTTTGTCAGTTCTGTTTCTCGGCGAACCCTGACTAATACAACAGGTATGTGACCCAAATGGAGAGGATACTTGAGCTAATGAGGAAAAAGAGCCAACTGTTCAAAGGTCTGGGAGAAGGAATCACATGTGCAAAGGCTCTGGGGTAGGAACACATTTGTTGTGTTCAAGGAACAGGCAGGAAATAATATTGATGAGTGCCTTCCATCTACCACTTGATGTCCAGAACTTCTTCATATGAGAATATTTCTCATCTGAGATGTAGGTGATATTTTCTTAATTTGACCTCATTTTTACTATGCAGTATTTAGTTGTATTGAGTTCAGTACTCTAGGTAAGGCCATAGCAATTTAGATCATGCAAGTGTAAATGTAGATTTATTCTCACACTAAACAAGGTTGTCATGGATTCCTTGTTTTCAGAGTAGTTTGCATTAATTAAATGAAATCTTGGAGTCATCTTGTCCCCTCTCTCTCAGACCCCACATCTAATCTCTTAGGTAAGCGTATTGGATTGCCCTTTAAAATATTCCCACATTTAGAATATTCTCATATCCACTGCTACAACCTTGGATATGTACAGTAGTCGCCTCACAGGTCCTCCATTCATCCCAGTTGACTCAAAAGCTTGTTTTTCCTTTTGAAACATGAGTCAGATAATTAATACGATTCCTTTGCTCAAAATCCCCTAAAGGCTCCCCATTTCATCCAAGTGTAAGCCAAAGTCATTATGGTGGCCCACTAGTACCTGTGTAATCTGACCTCAATTGTTTTCTGACACTGTCTTCTACGTTTCTGCAATATCTCTCTGGCCCCATGGACCTGCTGCTGTGCCCGGAATATGAAAGGCCCACTTCTGCCCCAGGGCCTTTGCACCTCTGCCTGGGACTCTTTCCTCCTACATATCCACGGCTCTCTCCCTTCCCTATTTGAAGTCTTTGCTCACATTTCACCTTCTCAGTGAGATCCACCTTGACCATCTATTTAAATGACAGCTGCTCACCTCACTCCAGGTCTTCTGAGACACTTTCTTTGCTTTATCCTTTTGTTCCATGTAGATACTTCTGAAATACTATATAATGCATATGTTTATTATGCTTCTTATATATTGTCTTTCTACTAGAACGTAAAAGCACAGAGAAGTTTTTCAGTTTTGTTCACTGATGGCATATGGTAGGTGCTCAAGATTACAAGGTTCACTGAAGGAACATTTGCCTGTGCTGTTTCTTGAGTATGTGTGAATTTCATGTTTTGCATTTCAGACCGTGTAAAAATTGGTAACAAAGCATCAGAGCGTGCACAGGAGATTTGATCTATTGCTGCTGCTGCCTCCTTTACTACCGCTAATGTTAATTGAGCGCCTGCTACATGCCAGGTATTACACTCAGTTGTTGCCTGGTTTTTCTCTTTAAATTTCAAAACCATCCTATGACATAGTGTTATCTCCTCACTTTATAGACAAGGAAACTGAGGCACAGAGAGAATAAACAACTTGCCTGCCGTCAATAAGTTAATATTCTATGTGGCTGAGATCCAACCCAAGAAGTCTGGTTCCAAACCTCTGCCTTAAATCCTGGTCTGTCACCTTTCCAAGGGTACCATGATACTGCAGCATCTGAGCATGTGGGCTGTGGGATGTGGGTACATCTGAACCTATTCACCCTAACACTCTGACCAGAGCAACTTCCCGAGGTCTTCATTTGTTGACATTGTTGTCTCTGTCTGATGAAGAGCCAGCAGGCAAAGTTTGGTGGTCACTAGGAGAGAGAGGGAAAGGCCTGGAGTAGAATGGACAGAGTTCTGATGAAAGATCTTCTGAATGATTAAATCACTTTTGTTCTGGTCCTAGTGCATAAGCATCTCACCCCACGCAATCGGTACTGCTTCTGTAGGGAATATGTGTCCTTAAGTACACTTTGGATAAACCCCTTTCATAGGGCATTACATTTTTCCTCTCTCTGAGATTTGGAGCAGGAGAATGAAAGGCAGGTAAACCAGGCTCAGCAAGACACTGGCAGGGCAACTGGGTGTCCGGTCTCTCCTGTGCCTCTCCTAGAAGCTCATGGTCCATTTATGTAAGTACTTTTTCCTGCCCCATGTAAATCTTCTCATTTATATCTGTTATACCTAAATTCCCTCTCTAAAGAATTTTTATTCTGAGAAACAAGTTGATTTCTCTATTGAAGGGTTCCACTATAATTAAACTGATTGCTGAAAAAGACATTATTCTTCTTTTAATAAGGCAATTTGCATATTCAATAACTTTAGCCTCACTTGCTGAAAGACAGTTTGAAAGTTTGTTTGTGTATTCTCTCATTCAACTGTTTTCTGATTGCCTTACCTCTTTTCCAGTAACATGGTGATAATTGAAAGGACAATACAAGAGAAAATTTCTTTTAATAAAAAAAAATTATGTTGTTTCAAAACATGGTACAATTAATAGACAACAGGGCTCCGGTAGGAGAACATCTTTTAAAAATCAGATATTTTGTAGGTTATTTTTAATTTGCTATTCGTAAACTGAACCCTCCAGTCTGGCTGGAATTGGAGGGATATAACAGAAACATGGAGCCCTAAGTATGGCAGGAAGTGAGATCAGGAGGACCACAGGGCTGAGAGCTGAGTGGATATGGGGCATTCACTCCAGCTACAGGATGAATGGTTCAGTGAAGATAAAAAACACATTTGTTACAGACTGAATGTTTGTGTCCCTCAAATTCATATGTTGAAGCCCCAACCCTGTCTCAATACAGGCTGGGACCTGGGGCCATCTGCTGCAGTGCTTGCACCTGGGCACACCTCTCCTCAAGCAACAAAATACAAAGAAACTATATGGGACTAAAAATAACTGTGTGCGTGTGCAAATTCTGGACAAAAACATACAAAAAGACCAAAAAACCCAACTGCCATTTCTGAAGAGCTGGGAGCAAAAACAGGGTGTCGGGAGCAAAAACAGGGTGTCGGGAGCAAAAACAGGGTGTCGGGAGCAAAATCAGGGTACTGTGCATGCCCCCCCTGCACTCAATACCACCAAAGGGATGGGCAAAACACCTAAGCCTCCCCTGTAACCCTGGACACACCCCTAGCCTCACCTCATACAAGAAACCATGTCACACACACACCCCCCCCCCCCCCGCCCCGCATTAGGAAGGGAGCAAGGAAACTTGTTTCTTGTTCTTTCTCCCCCCTGCTGCAGGGGCCCAAATAAAGCCTTGCCTGAATTTCTTGTCTGGACGCTAGTCAATTTCTATTGATTGGGGAAGGCCAAGAACCCTGTGACGTATCAGTATCTGGAAGTGGGGCCATTGGATGGTAATTAGGGTTAGATTGTAATAAGAGAGAACAAATCTGACTCCATGTTGGATCTGTTTCTTTTACTTTAACTTTTATATTCTATTGCTTCTGCTACAAGTTAAGAATGTTGCCTATAACCTGAAATACACCGATAGCTGTTTTCAAGGCTATGACCTTTAAAGGTATAACACTTTTCCACTCATACAGAGAGGAAAAGTTGCAGAACAGAGAATACCATTTGTCTTGTTGGAGGTTTATAGGAACATTGTGACCTGACCTATGTGGACATCTACAAGAACAAAGGATTCTGACACCAAGAAGTTTGCAGCAACCAAACACACCCCCTCCCCTTTTAGTATAAAAGAAGTCTGAATTCTAACTTGGGTAAGATGGTTCTTTGGACACCAGTCCACCATCTTCTTGGTCTGCTGGCTTTCTGAATAAAGTTGCTATTCCTTGCCCTACAACTCATCTCTCCATTTATTGGCCTAGTGTGTGGGGAGAGCTGTATGAGCTTGGACTCCTAACAAGATAAGGTCATGAGGGTGGGGCCCTCATGATGGGATTAGTGCCCTTACAAGGAGATGAAGAGACAGTAAATGTCCAGGTAAGCCACCCAGTCTATGGCATTTTGTTATGGCAAAACAACCATCATCAGATTTTCCTCCACTCAGCTCTGGTGACCTCCTTCCTGGACCTGCACTCCTGGACCCAAAGTGCTCCTTGGCTTCCCAAACATTCACACCACCTGTCTCCCTGCTTGCTTGTCATTCACCAACCTGTACTAGCAGCACAGAAGAAAAATGGTGAACCACTCGCCACGGACATGATGCCAGCAGTATGTGGTTCAGGACAAAGTTTTCATCAGCAGATTTCTCCCTGTAGAAATCCTCTCTGCCATTGTGGTGTGTGAAGTCACTGCCCAGGCATAAAAACACGGTATGATTCTGGGACAAATTATGGATGTTTCTGCTGTCTTTGGAACTTTTCATACAGCTCAAGGGAGATGTGGCCAAGGACTCACCCTCGATGCCAGTGTGGAAGACTCCAGCACGGCTTGGGATTCCTGGGGCACAGACTCGGGCAGACTGTGCGTCCAGGTGGTGGCTTCTACAAGTGGCCAGAAAAGTTTTTATTGTTGTTGTTTTTGTTAACAAAGGTATTTACTTGCTGCTCAAACACTGTTCTGAACCCAAAGAGGATGCTGAGGGCCAAACCTTCTGGTGGCATCTGGTGACACCAACTTGCATCGTTGGGATGCAAGTCGGTTGGCCAATAAAGAGGATTTAATGAAACGAATTCAAGCCTGTTGCTTTTTACTTTTTTAATTGTGGTAAAACATATATAACATAAAACGTATCATTCTAACCATTTATTTCCAATTTTTTATGGTGGTAAAATACACATAAAATCTATCATCTTAACCATTTGTAAGTGTGCAGTTCAATGTCATTAACTACATTCGTGTTGTTATGCAACTATCTATCTCCGTCATCCAAAGACAAAACTCTCTTCATCTTGCAAAACTGAAACTCTGTACCTATTAATCAATAACTCCTCCCTCTCCCCTCCTCCAGCTCTGGGCAACTACCTCTCTACCTTCTGTCTCTGTGAACCTGACTATTTTAGGTACCTCATATAAGTGGAATCATACAATATTTATCTTTTTGTGCCTGATTTATTTCACTTAGCACAATCTCTTCAAAGTTCATCCATGTTGTAGCAAGTGTCAGAATGTTCTTCCTTTTTAAGGCTGAATAATATTCCACTGTACACACAGGCCACATTTTGTTTATCCATCCGTTGATGGTTTCTCCATTTTTGGCTATTGTGAATAATGTGAATAATGCTGCTATGAACATGGGTGTACAAAGATCCCTCCCAGACTCTGCTTTCAATTCTTTTGGGGTATATACCCAGCAGTGGAATTGCTGGGTCATAAGGTAATTCTTTGTTTAATGATCTGAGGAGCCACCATACCATTTTCCACAGAAGCTGCACCATTTTACATTCTCACTGGCCTTTTGGTTTTTAACAAAGTCAATTCTCTGCTTGAACAACTAGCTCATTCTTTTTTTTCTTTTAAATATGTGCTTAAAATAGTATCAAGTCCCCTGGGTAGAGTGACTAGCCTCCTGAGCCCTGTAGCGCTCCCATTTTTAGCATTTTAAATTGGGTTTAATTTTGTGATATGTCCCCTCCACATGCTCATACATACTATTAAATTTATCAAATAGGTGGAGATTTGTTTGAAGGTCCAACTTCACTGCAGCTGGATTATTTCATCCCTTAAGACTCTTGTAGGAGTTGTCTGCTGCTGGAGGTGTGATTGGTTTTCATGCCACCCAGACTACCTAATCACACACCCAGCAGTAGACGCTGTCCTAGGGGACTCAAGGTTGGCTGGCCGAGGGCAAAACCTGGGGACAGAATACACAGCATCCCAGGAGGCCAGAGTGTATTAGAGGCCCAGAGGGGAATGAAAGAGGTTGGGTTTTCTTTGTTAAGAGGCCTCAAAATCTAGGCTGAAACCATCCTCCATCCCTACCTAAGAGGTGCTAAAAAAATGAGCTTGCTGATGGAAGCCAGTGTCTCCTCTTTCTTTTGAGGTGATCACGATAATAAGCTCCAATCTTAGCTGCTTACGGTGTTTGCAGTTTCCCAAATGGAATTCAGGCTCTTTGCTCACTCTAATTTCCAGCTTTAGCTCCAGTTGTTTGTAATGCAATCCTGAAAGGGTGAATTTGGACAATCGCAGCTTGGCCATTTTGAGCACATATGCTAAAACTAAGTCTTTTTGGCTCAGCTGTAGCTTGAATCTAATGAAAATGACAGATAATGCAGCGCTCTGTATGCCTGCCAAAAAAGAGGATATTTCCCATGAGATAGCACCTGGTGATGCAGAAATAGACACTATAGATTTGTGATTGGCTGGTGCGTCCCCATATTCATATCTAGTCTGTATTATCAACCGCACAAGATCACATCCTGGATAATAACAGCAACAATGGCATGCATAAAAATTACTACGGCAAAAAGGGAAAAAATACTAGATCAATTATGTCAATTATACGCTAGTACTTTTTCCCCTCACAGTTCCAACACTGAGAAAAGGTGGCATCTCTCTCTGATCTAATTATTCACAAGCTTATTCGTGGGTTTTCCCCCTCTTTTCACTCTTCTCTTTTAGGTGAAGATATAAAGAAGCTCTCTTTTAGAAACACACCATGGACTCAAACGTGCCTCCATACATATGTGACTTACATTTTAGCAGTTGAATAACCAGTTACTTGAAAGTAAAGAGGAAACGCCTCTCGTGTTGGCATGTTCTAAAGGGAAGTGCTGGGGGTGGGATCTACTGTGATGACCTTACCTTAGAGCAAAAATGCCATCAACCTTGAGAAGTGTCATAAATTAAGTTGCTATTTAAACCCTGATTCTAATAAAAGGGTCCAAATTTCCAAGGTGCCTTTAATGACTGCGCTCGGTGACAATGAAGTGTTTCCTTAACAGACTGCCACCGAGCAAACATAAAAAAACGCACAGCTTGGAAAGAAAGCTTGCCATCTTCCCTTTCCTCAACTCCTTTCTTCTTCCTTTTTATTTTCCTCTCATTTTTTCTGTTTTAATCACCCCTTTCCGTTGCTTTGTTTTCGCCTTCCCTTTAGAGATGCTGTTTGAACCAGCAGTCCACATTCAGGGAATGAGACCTGGGGCCTGCAGCCTGGGCTCAAGTCCTTCCTGACCTTCATAAAAGTTGACGTCCGCCCCTCCCCGGACCTCTGTCATCCCATCTTTAAAATGAGAGTGCCTGAATCAGACGCTCTCCCAGGTCCCTTCAAGCGCTCAGATTTAAAGGGGAGAGTAGTTTACATAGGCTAACTAAGGCGGAAGGTGGTTTTGAGAAAGAAGTACAAAATCATTAAGCAGATCAGTAAATTTGATAATGAATTGTTTCAATTAGATTCAGGTGGCAGCAGATGTTAAATTACTTTAGCAGAACCAAGCTTAGAGGTTTGCGGTTTACTTTTCTCATTGAGATATACAGATACAAAGGGAGAAATCACATTTTCCGTCTAGCTTGACAAAAAGCCCCTACCGTGTGGGGCCCAGGTAAGTATAACTTGGGTTGGACCTGGAGTGGAAGGTGAATGCTCTGGTCCCAGCCCTCCCTCCCGGCATTTCAGTGTGTGCTCTGAGTGGAGCCTGCCTCTCCGCCTCTCAGATCTCCAGTCTGTAAATGAGGACTAGATTCGGTTCTGGCCCTAAAATATGCCGTGCTTTTTGGCATTGCCATTTTACCTTTGCCAGACCCATTATATATGTTTCAAGTGTATTTGCGTCTGGCATATGGTATACTTTACAGTATGTGGCCTACTTCGCTGCTAGACTGTGAGGTCCTGTGGGACAGGACCCTGATACGCCAGGCCCAGTGCCCCCGCCTGTGTTAAGAGCATATAGTCTTCTGGGGCTGACCGTGATGGTACGTGGTAGAAGTTGCAGGGGTAGGAAGGGGTGATGGGAGGTGAGCAGTTCATCCTGGCACCAAACTGGCTCAAGCATCTCTGGCAGCTGACCTGGAAATGCTTTCCACAAACCCCACCCTGGGCATGATCCCCAAAAGGTCATGCCCAGAGGCTTGGTTGCCCCAGGGGAGGCTGGACTTCAGGATGCAGGGGAGGAGGGAGAAAGAACATGCCAGTCCCAGGAGACACCGCTCCCTCTTCTTCCTTCTTGGAGCATCACTCCTGGAAGAGAATGGGCCCGGGTCCTGGCTCCAGCATGCCCTACACAGGGTAGCACAAGAAAGGCGGTGCCCCTCCTCGCCGGCAGGCCCCATCTCTCCAGGCTCCCTGCCACGCAGTGTGTAACAAAACCCCACCAGGTCTGCCGAGCTCCTGAGGAAACTGCCTCTTTAAGAACTTATCTCATATTTTCAGAAATTGACTGTGAAAATTCTAAGTAATGGTGTGACATGATCACACTCACTTTCTGTAGTTAATCCTTCACGAGGGTCAGGCACCCCTCTCTTCTCTGTGGCTCATTTGATTGTCACCTACCTTGCCCAAAACCTCCCAGCCCCAAGCACTGTCTGGTGGGATGACAGGCAGTCAGAGTGCTGAACGCCGTGCAGGAATAACTGAATTAGAAAAAAGCTGCTGGCACTGTTACAAAGCGTTTAATGGACAGACAGCCTCTCTTGCCTTCCTTGGGGTAACACTAAATTCCTTTTTATTGTGGTTTGCACAGATGTTAGTGAGTTATCCGTTTCTCTAATCATACTAGAAGTTGGCACATCCATCTTAAGTAAGAAGACCAGCCCACTTGCTTTTACAGAGTCCTTTTTCTAATAAACTTGTGGCCGTTTCAGGTCCGTTTTACCAATACAAATAAAATTCAAACAAATAAAAAGTATATTGTCTCATGATGAGATTTAGGTAATTATGTCCCTTAGGTCACTTTAAATTTACACAGGGAGTTACACCCTCCGTAACCCTATTGCAGCCTGGATTTTCCTGTGACTCGGGAACACACACGTACAAACACAGCCGCAGAGGTTAACAGTATTGAATCCCCCAGGTCATGGCAGAGCCTGTGGTGCAGAACGACCCCTGTTTATGTCCGAGGGCTGAGCTGGCTCATGAGTGAGTCACAGATTTTTTTTTTTTTTTTTTTTTAAACGACTGCTTTCACATAAAATCTGTCTTCTGTCCGGGCGGACGCTGCATGCCTGTCATGGCTCAAGGACCACCCAAAGATCTTTTTTGCAAAAGAAAATTTTGCAAAACAGGGTCATGGAGTAGGAAAAAAAATGTGTTTGTTAAAAAGAGAAGGGGGTCAAAAAAACCTTCCCACCAAGGTGCTCCCAACTGCAACTTCTGTGGAACTGGGAAAGGTCACCTGAAGTTCAGGCTAGGATAAATAATTGCTGTGGTGAGGGTTTCCTTTTTGCCTTTCCATGGAGTTGATGGGTTCACAGCGGTAGCTGAATCTTGATAGATTGGCAGACGCTGAAAGGCAGCGCTAGTCGGTGACCGGGGCAGAGCTGTACTTCGGTTTCCAGGGCAAAGGGTGGGCAGCTGAGGTCCTGGGCTGGGTGGATGGCAGAGGCCAGGTGATGAAGCCACCTCTGTCCCTGCACAGAGTGGGAGCAGACCCTGGCCCTGGCCTCATCCACGGATGGGTTCGACAGGGTGGGCTCTCCTGCACGGTGGAGGCCCACGGCTGCTGCTCGCCTTTGTGTGCACAGAATTACTGCTCTCTGGGGCCTCCCCCTGCAAGTGAGAAGGGCTGTCTCTGTTGTGCTTCCTGGTCCAATCGTCCACTTCATAAATCAAAGATGATGGGTGGTGTGTTAACCGTTTGGTGTCCTGTTTTGAGGAGGAAATCCACTACAGCTGCCTCAGGGCGGGAAGAAGAGAAGGGTACAGGAGAGTCTCTGGACTCCCTTGTTCACCCACCGGTTATATTGCAGAAACTGAGGTCCAGAGAGGGGGCGTGGCTTGCCTGGGGCTCACCGAACAAGGGATGAAGAGCTTAGAGAGTCCCTGACTCCTAGTCCTGTGCTGCTTCATTCATTTCTTTATTCACTTGCTCCATCATCGCTTTATTCCGCAGATATTTGCAGAGGGCTTACCATGTGCCAGGCACCGTCCTGGGCTCTAGGAGGCTGAGAAAATATTTAGGCAAGTGTCTAGCACTTCACTTTCACAAAGAAATGTTAGTGATCATTCATTTGGTTATTAACTAATGATTAAGTATGAAACCCCACATACCTGAGATCTTCATCCTTTTTGCAGCTCTTGTCCCCTCCCAGCGGCTCGGCTGGGCGCTGAGACCCTCCAGGAGATCATGGTCTAGGTGAACAGGTAATCCAACCCTCTGCCCCCTACCGACCTCAGGGGGTCACGGCAGCTCTCAGGAGCAGTGGGGTCTATGCCAGGGTTGGGCAGGCAGCTCAGGTCGAGTGGTGGGACCATCACCTGATCTCTAAGGCCTCACAAACCACAGTCTGCATCTGAAGAGACAAAAGTGGACTTTGCAACACATTGGCTTCTGACCGAGGGCTGAGGCTGGGAGGGCCCAAGGAACTCTAGTCTTAAAATGGAACTCACTTCGGGTTAAAGTCTTTGTCTCCATTTGGGGACTTTTTCAGATTCCTGTGTCCCCTTCCCTACTGTCCCCCACCCCAACCCCAAGCCTGGAGAGGCTGAGTGTGTGTCAAAGGCTCCGTGTGTGACTTGCCCAAACAAGTCACCCACTCCAGCAGGTCTTAAGGGGCAGGTGAGGGAGGCAGAGTCTAAATGACAAGACCAGCAAATCAACATCCACCAGGGCTGCGAGACACAGGTCGCCCCCTGCAACATCACTAACTGTTCAGTCTAGAAGGAAAAGAGGGCTTGTGAAATCGTCCTGAAAGAATGGTCCTTCTTTCCCCACAGATGGAGAGCGTGAGGAACTCTGAGAACTACCAGGGTCCCCGGGGGCCAGACGGATGAAGAGCTGTGGATTCAAGCTTCCGGGGCAATATTATGATATTCCAAGTCAGTCACCTAGGAAGCTATGAACCCAGCACCTCGATGCTTGTACCCTCCCTGCCCCCACCCAACCTGTCCCTTTACTGTCCTCTGGGCCACTGTCTGACCACCAGCAGGGGGTCGGGGTTGAGGGGCTGAACTCTGGAGCCGGACTGCCCACATAGACTCCCAGCTCAGCTTCCTATCCACTGTGTGGACAACCTCAGATGGGCTCCTACCCTCTCTGTGCCTCGGCTTCCTTATTGCAGTATAGAGGTAATAAAAACACACCCACTTCCAGGGCCCCTCTGCAGATTAAATGAGCGAAGGACCGTAAAGCACTTAGGACGATGCCTGTACAGCTTTTCCTGACACAGGCCAAGCGGTGCTCAATAATCCCTCCGGGGCTTCCCTGGTGGCGCAGTGGTTAAGAATCCGCCTGCCAATGCAAGGGACACGTGTTTGAGTCCTGGTCCAGGAAGATGCCACATGCCGCGGAGCAACTAAGCCCGTGCGCCACAGCTACTGAAGCCCGCATGCCTAGTGCCCATGCTCCGCAACAGGAGAAGCCACTGCAATGAGAAACCCACTCACCACAACGAAGAGTAGCCCATGCTCGCCACAACTAGAGAAAGCCCGTGTGCAGCAACAAAGACCCAATGCAGCCAAAAATAAATAAAAATAAAATAAAATAAAATAAATCCCTCCAGGCTATGTTCTTTTCATCCAGGTCCCTGGGTCCAAACTGATCTTTTATTTGGCCACGCGGCACGGCTTGTGGGATCTTACTTCCTGGACCAGGGGTTGAACCCGGGCCCTCTGCAGTGAAAGCGTGGAGTCCTAATCACTGGACCGCTAGGGAATTCTCAAAACTCATCTTTTAAAGAATTGTGCCAATAATTCTACTGCCCCTACCCCACTGCAACTGTCATGCCCCCCTCCGTGGAGGCACTACACTCAGAGTAAATCCAACCTTTGAAAATTGGCATTCAAGGCTCTTCGTAGTTGAGCTCCTTCTTATCTTTCCAGCCTTAATGCTACCAACCTTACCTCAAACTGTGTTTTAGTCAATCTGGTTACAACCATCCATCCATCCATCTACTCACCCACCCACCCTCTCATTCACCCACCCATCCTTCCACTCATCCATCCATTTGTTTAAACACACACACATCCATATTCTTTCAAGCTGACCCCCAAACAGGCCTAAGAATTCATTCACCTACACAGAAGTTTGTCCTTCCTATATGGCCCTACTGGCTTACCTCTTCCATTAGTCAAGGTTCTCCAGAGAAACAAAATATAGATTGGTAGATAGATAGATAGATACTGATTGATTATGAGGGATTGCATCACATGATTACAGAGGCTGAGAAGTCCCAAGATCTACCGTCTGCAGGCTGGAAGCCCAGGAAAGCTGACGGTGTAATTCAGTCAGAGTCCGAAGGCCTGAGAACCAGGGGAGTCGATGGCATAAATCCCAGTCTGAGGGCAGGAGAAATGAGATGAGATGTCCCAGCTCACGCAGTGGGGCAAGAAAAGAGAGGAAATTACTCCTTTCTCCACCTTTTCATTTTTCAAGCCCTCAGTGGATTGGGTGATGCACACCCACACTGGGATGGGCAGGCAGTCTGCTTTACTGTCTAATCTCTCATCCAGAAACATTCTCACAGACACATCCAGAAATATTTATTCTGGGCCTCCTATGGCCAGTCAAGTTGACATATAAATTAACCACCATACCTTCCCTCCTGGGGAGTCCACTTTCCTAAGGCTTCGCGACTTATATCCTCAGATGTGAGTACCAGTCTCAGCTACTAGGCATTTTAGGAACCTCAGTTTTCTCACTGAGATAGTGGAAGAGGCCCCTGTCACTGGCTGCTGTGTGATACAATGGGGCGCATAAAAGACAATGCAAGTCTGGCACACTGTAAATATCTCAAAGGAAAGGGAATTGTTACTTTACTTCCTAAGAATTCCATGTCTTGGGGTCATTCTGGATGCCAATGGCACTTATTTGACATTCTTGTCTACTGCTTCTCTCCTTGTTACTTGGATCCTTTGGGTTGGTCTGGCCTGACCTAACATAAGCTGAGTACGTGGTAGGTGCTCAATTAGCATTTGGTTGAGGGGTAACAAAGAGCTTTTATAGCACAAGCTAACTCTGACCACCTGTGAACGGCAGCTTAGAGAATGGGGTTGACAAGGATTCTGAGGCTTTCTCTGGCCTCAGTGGTAGAGAAATTTCATGATCAGAAAGTGAGTGGGGTAGGAGAGGGTAGAGAGCCAAGATTACCAGCTCTCCACGACCCAGGAAAATGCAAGAAAGTTTGAGAAAGGCCATCATCCATTTATCCAGTAATCCATTCAAGTGTTTGAAAACAATTTTGGTGGGCCCAGAGATAACTTTTTCCCCTTTATTTGCAAAAGTAACATAAATGATCATTTCCGCTGACAGTAAGATAATAGGTACATTTAAATTGTCCATTCAAGAATATCATCATCACTTTCCGCAAAAGTCTTGAGTGAATATTATACTTGAGGTCTTAAAAACTTATCTAATTATAATTAGACCTTTCATAGTGCTATTTGCTCTCCTTAATCATTACTGAGTACCTTCTGTGTGCTAGGGGCTGAGGAGACATCTTCAAGGAGCTCACAAGCCCTTGGAGGATAGAATCAGGTAACGACATAATGATGCTGAAAGTCACCTCTTTGGCTTCACTACCTAATTATGTCTGAGCTCAGACACCAATGTGTTCTATTTCCTTTGAACTTTAAATTACACATATATGAAAAAGACTTACAGATATCTGGAAAAAACGCACTTTGTTATATGGCAGGGGTTGGCAAATTATAGCCAGTGGGCCAAATCCAGACCCACTGCCCATGTTGGAAATAGTTTTATTGAAACACAGGCATGCCCATTCTCTTACATTATCGTCTATGGCTCATTCCCTACAATGGCTGAGTTGAGTTGTAACAGAGACTGTGGGGCCTAAAATATTTACACCTGGCTTTTTACAGAAAGAGTTTGCCAAACCCTGGGTAAAGAACAAAATAGTATGATTCCAAAAATGCATCTTCAGACCTGCATATTGAGGCTGAGAAGGTGGCCAAGACGCACAAGACCGAGGGGCTAAGGGGCCCACGGGTGTCCAGATGTTAGGAGCTGCAGATGTGGCTCAAGAGATTACCTCTTATGGTGCAAATGTTGCATTTGCTTAAAAGGAAATTAAGTAGAAAGTAAATTAGAAAGAGCAGGAGAGTAAATAAAATATTATGTCAGGTATGTGTGCTCCTTAATATGTGAGTGGTTTGGGTTAAATATCCTGCAGAAAATCACATCAGTGTCAGCGATCTGGGATCTAGGATCACGAACATAGTTCTGAAATGTTTCCCTTGCTGGAGTGGATGTCCTTAAATGTATGTGCATGTACAAAGACATAGACATCATACGTGTGGTCATCAGGTGCTATTCAAAGGGAGATGTGTGTGCGTGTGTGTGTATAAGGTATACGTTCCCATATCTATTTATGGAAATACCAAGGAACATATATATATGGAAATACTAAGGCACATATAAATAAATGTTAAATAAAATTTCACTGACTTTGGAAATCTTGAGCTGTAGAGATATCATTTGAAAGACTGAAGGAGTTGGTGAAATAAGAAAAGTAAGGGAGGGCTTTCCTGGTGGCGCAGCGGTTGAGAGTCTGCCTGCTGATGCAGGGGACACGGGTTCGTGCCCCGGTCCAGGAGGATCCCACATGCCACAGAGCGGCTGGGCCTGTGAGCCATGGCTGCTGAGCCTGCACGTCCGGAGCCTGTGTTCCGCAACAGGAGAGGCCACAGCAGAGAGAGGCCCGCGTACCGAAAAAAAAATAATAATAAAAATTAAGGGAATGTATGAGAAATTTACACACACATACATCTATCAGCAGACATAAAAAGATATTTAAGTATATGTCTGCATTTGAACATATACAAATATTTAAAGTATATATAATTTATGTGTGAGTGTGTATATATACATATATATAATATATATATTTGAATATATATATGTGTGTAATCAAACTGCCCTTTCATTCAAGACTCTTGGAAGTTGAGGCCTTATCCTGCAGCTGTTGGGCTACAAAGCAGCCACAGGTGGAGCCTGAAAAGTGAGCCACATCAGGCACCCAGAGGGAATGTGGGGGGATAGCCCAAGGTTGAGTATCCAGAGAAAATGTGATTTATGTTCAGAGCATTAGAGGCATCACCGTGACAGGCTGTACCAAGGAAAGGTGTCACTTGCCGTTTCTTGGCAGAGAGGCAGGTGGGCCTCAGAGCACCAGCCTCCACCAGTTGTTTCCAGGACCAGGACACTTCATGCATCTTAGGTGGTAAACTGACCTTTAACACATGCACAGTCCTTGGAGGGAAGACTCTGGAGTCCACTGCCTGGATCCTGCACCTACTTGTTGGCTGTGTGACTTTGGGCAAATTACTTAACCTCTCTGTGCCTCAGCAGCCTTATTTGTGATAGGTAAATAACAACAGTACCTGTCTCCAGATTAAGATAGAGATGAAACAAATTAATATCTAAGCACAGGTTCTGGCCCAAAGCAAACTCTCAAAAGAGTAAGCCGTTTTTAGTATTATTTATGTCTGTGGGCTGAGGTGTGTTTCTTCTGCCTTCAAGAGCAACTCTGTGCACTTGAGAAGAAAGTGTATCCTGCCTCTTTCGGGTGGAATGTCCTATAAATATCAATTAAGTCTTCCTAGTCTATTGTGTCATTTAAAGCTTGTGTCTCCTTATTTATTTTCTGTCTGGATGATCTGTCCATTGGTGCAAGTGGGGTGTTAATGTCTCCCACTATTATCGTGTTACTGTCAATTTTCCCTTTTATGGCTGTTAGCATTTGCCTTATGTATTGAGGTGCTCCTATGTTAGGTGCATAAATATTTATAATTGTTAACATTCTCCAGGATAGATCACATCTTGGGTAACAAGTCAAGCCTCAGTAAATTTAAGAAAATTGCAATCATATCAAGCATCTTTTTCTGACCACAGTGCTATGAGATTAGAAATCAATTACAGGAAAAAAAACTGTAAAAAACACAAACAAATGGAGGCTAAACAATTCATCACTAAATAACTGAGAGATCTCTGAAGATAACAAAGAGGAAATTAAAAAATACATAGAAACAAATGACAATGAAAACTCAATGACCCAAAACCTATGGGACACAGCAAAAGCAGTTCTTAGAGGGAAGTTTATAGCAATTCAATCTCACCTCAAGAAACAAGAAAAATCTCAAATAAACAATCTAATCTTACACCTAAAGCAACTAGAGAAAGGAGAACAATAAACCCCAAAGTTAGTAGAAGGAAGGAAATCATAAAGATCAGAGAAGAAATAAACAAAATAGAAAGGAAGAAAACAATAGCAAAGATCAATAAAACCAAAAGTTGGTTCTTTGAGAAGGTAAACAAAATTGATAAACCTTTAGCCAGAATCAACAAGAAAAAAAGGGAGAGGATTCAAATCAATAAAATTAGACATGAAAAAGGAGAAATTACAACTGACACTGCAGAAATACAAAGGATCATTAGAGACTACTACAAGCAACTATATGCCAATAAAATGGACAACCTAGAAGAAAAGGAAAAATTCTTAGAAAGGTACAACCTTCCAAGACTGAACCAGGAAGAAATAGAAAATATAAACAGACCAATCACAAGTAATGAAATTGAAACTGTAATTAAAAATCTTCCAACAAACAAAAGCCCAGCACCAGATGGCTTCACAGGTGAATTCTATCAAACATTTAGAGAAAAGCCAGCACCTATTCTCCTCAGACTCTTCCAAAAAATTGCAGAGGGAGGGACACTCCCAAACTCGTTCTATGAGGGAATCACCACCCTGATACCAAAACCAGACAGAGATATCACAAAAAAAGAAAATTACAGGCCAAGATCACTGATGAACATAGACACAAAAATCCTCAATGAAATACTAGCAAACAGAATCCAACAACACATTAAAAGGATCATACACCATGACCAAGTGGGATTTATCCCAGGGATGCAAGGATTCTTCAATATATGCAAATCAATCAAAATGATACACCCTATAACAAATTAAAGAATATAAACCATATGATCATCTCAATAGATGCAGAAAAAGCTTTTGACAAAATTCAACACCCAGTTATGATAAAAACTCTCCAGAAAGTGGGCATAGAGGGAACCTACCTCAACATAATAAAGGCCATGTAGGACAAATCCACAGCTAACATCATTCTCAATGGTGAAAAACTGAAAGCTTTTCCTCTAAGATCAGGAATACGACAAGGGTGTCCACTCTCATCACTATTCAACATAGTTTTGGAAGTCCTAGCCACGGCAATCAGAGAAGAAAAAGAAATAAAAGGAATACAAATTGGAAAAGAAGAAGTAAAACTGTCACTGTTTGCAGATGACATGATACTATACATAGAAAATCCTAAAGATGTCACCACAAAACTACTAGAGCTAATCAATGAATTTGGTAAAATAGCAGGATACAAAATTCATGCACAGAAATCTCTTGCATTCCTATACACTTACAACAAAAGATCAGAAAGAGAAATTATGGAAACTATCCCACTTACCATTGCAACAAAAAGAATAAAATACCTAGGAAAAAACTACCTAAGGAGGCAAAATACCTGTACTCAGAAAACTATAAAACACTGATGAAAGAAATCAAAGATGACGCAAACAGATGGAGAGACATACCATGTTCTTGGATCAGAATCAATATTGTGAAAATGACCATACTACCCAAAGCAATCTACAGATTCAATGCAGCAATCCCTATCAAATTACCAATAGCATTTTTTCACAGAATTAGAACAAAAAATTTTACAATCTGTATGGAAACACAAAAGACCCCTAACAGGCAAAGCAATCCTGAGAAAGAAAGACAGAGCTGGAGAAATCAGGCTCCCAACTTCAGACCATACTACAAAACTACAGTAATCAAGGTGGTATGGTACTGGCACAAAAACAGAAATATAGATCAATGGTACAGGATAGAAACCCCAGAGATAAGCTCACGCACCTATGGTCACCTAATCTATGACAAAGGAGGCAAGAATATACAATGGAGAGAAGACAGTCTCTTCAATAAGTGGTGCTGGGAAAACTGGACAGCTACATGTAAAAGAATGAAATTAGAACACTCTCTAACACCATGAACAAAAATAAACTCAAAATGAATTAAAGACCTAAATGGAAGACCAGATATTATAAAACTCCTAGAGGAAAACATAGGAAGGACACTCCTTGACATAAATCACAGCAATATTTTTTTGGATCTGTCTCCTAGACTAATGAAAATGAAACCAAAGTGAACAAACGGGACCTAATTAAACTTAAAAGCTTTTGCACAGCAAAGGAAACTATAAACATAATGAAAACACAACCTACAGACTGGGAAAAATATTTGCAAAGGATGCTACCAACAAGGGATTAATTTCCAAAATACACAAATAGCTTAACCTGCTTAATATCAAAAAAACAAACAACCCAATCAAAAAATGGGCAGAAGACTTAAACAGACATTTCTCCAAAGAAGACATATGGATGACCAACAGACACATGAAAAGATGCTGCTCAATGTTGCTAATTATTGGAGAAATGCAAATCAAAACTACAATGAGGTATCACCTCACACCAGTCAGAAGGGCCATTATTAAAAAGTCTACAAATAATAAATGCTGGACAGGGTGTGGAGGAAAAGGACCCTTCTTATGTGGTTGGTGGGAATGTAAATTGGTGCAGCTACTATGGAAAACAGTATGGAGGTTCCTTAAAAAACTAAAACTAGAGTTGCCATATGATCCAGCAATCCCACTCCTGAGCATATATCCAGAGAAAACCATAATTTGAAAAGATATATGCACCCTAACGTTCATTGCAGCCCTATTTACAATAATCATGGAAGCATCCTAAATGTCCTTCAACAGATGAATGGATAAAGATGTGGTATGTAAACACAATGGAATATTACTCAGACATAAAAAAGAAAGAAATAATGCCATTTGCAGCAACATGGATGGACCTGGAGATTATCATATTAAGTGAAATAAGTCTGACAGAGAAAGACAAATACATGATATCACTTATATGCGGAATCTAAAAAATGAACTTATCTACAAAACAGACTTGCAGACATAGAAAACAAATTTATGGTTACCAAAGTGGATAACGAGGCTGGGGAGGTGGTGTGTGGGAGAGATAAATTAGGAGTTTGGGATTAACATATACACATTACTATACATAAAATAAGTAAACAACAGGGAACTACACTCAATATCTTGTAATAACCTGTAATGGAAATGAATCTGAAAAGGAACATGTATATGTATACTGAATTACTTTGCTGTACACTTGAAATTAACATTCTAAATTAACTATAACTTCAATTAAAAAAAGGAACCCTCAAGGATTTCTAAGGAGCTATGTCTAGTGTGTCAGAATATTAACTCTTTGATCTTTGTTTTGAATTTTATAAACCACCAATGAATGATAAACCTTATTCATTTCCATATTATTTCCTACTATGGCACTGACACTATGTTTTTTTTTTTGTTTTTTTTTTTTGCGGTACGCGGGCCTCTCACTACTGTGGCCTCTCCCGTTGTGGAGCACAGGCTCCAGACACACAGGCCCAGCGGCCACGGCCCATGGGCCCAGTCGCTCCATGGCACGTGGGATCCTCCCGGACCGGGGCACGAACCCATGTTCCCTGCATCGGCAGGTGGACTCCCAACCACCGCACCACCAGGGAAGCCCCCTGGCACTATGTTTTTATAATATAATCTTACTTGTGATGCAAATATTTTCAGTATCTCTTAAGTCAATAAAATGTAATATTAATAAAAAAAGAATGATGAACTAGGTTGACATCCTTCCAGTCCATTGGTGCCACTTCCACATACTTATGTGCATAGCCATATATTCTTTAGCCATATATTCTATATATGTGTTTAATTCACATAAATAATGTCGTAACATGTCAAGCCAAAATCCGCCCTTTTCCTTTCAACACTATTTTCCCTCTCTAGCTGTGGTGAGCTATGCAGCTCTATTTAAAAAGGGATCAGCACACTTTTTCTGAAAAAGGCCAGATAGTAAATATTTTAGGCTCTACAGGTCATATAGGCTCTGTCTCAACTACTCAACTCTTTGTGTCTAGGGCAAAAGCGGTGACTATGTGAACATTGTCATAGACAGTATATAAATGAATGGGTGTAGCTGTCTTCCAATAAAACTTTATTTACAAAAACAGGTGGCACAGATTTGGCCTGCCTCTCACTCTAGTTCACACATTTTAGCTACTATATAGTACTCCACTCTTTGAAGATAGCAAAAAATTTTTATACACTACTCTACTGACGTCAGTTTGTTGCCATTTCCCTGTATTACAAAAGCATCCCTGCAATGCACTTCTCATATGGGTCTTTCCCTGTATCTATAAGAGAGTTTCTCTAAATTAAATTCCTACAAGAAAATTGCTGGGTTAGAGTGTCAGCATATTTTCAGTTCAATACCTACAGCCAGATTGCTCTCTGAAATGGTCATACCAATTTATGACTCTGCTACCAGGCAGGAAAGTGCCTGTTTTTCCTTCAGTCTCGTAGCCACTACAAGAAGCACATTTTGGCCTGGTCACATGGGGTAGCAGAAGGTGCCTGTATACCCAGCAACCCTCTGCTTCTTGCTTACAAGTCGTGACAAAGGAAGGAGCAAAGGCTGGTTGCTTGTGTTAAGCCATGACACTTATTCCAAAGGGTGAACTTTTATTTCATCACATTTTGTTAGGCTTAACTCACAAAAAGCATTGCTCTTTATCATATATATGTATGTGATATATATATGATATATTTCATATATCTATATATATGAAAAAAAGAAAAAGAAATCCATGAACCAGTTGGCTTTGACACTGATGACACCAGGAATGATTTTTGCAATGCAGGAAATAAATTTCCTGGCCTCATAACATCATTTCCAGAGGTATGATCACCAGAAGAGATGGTGTTTGCATAAAGATCTTTGTGTTTCTGCGGGTGGATAATGATCCAGGAATGAAAGTCTCTTCACTCTCAGTAGACACCGTGGATGTTTATCTGATATCTGCCCATGCTCCTGACCAACCAGGACTGGTGGAGGTAGGAGGTCCTGCCACGCTGGGAATATCCTGGGTGTTTTTATACAGAGAGCAGTGGTCATTAGAATAGGGAAGACTCCCTCAGGAAAATGCAACATTTGGAGACTGGGATTACTATTACTTAAATTCTGAAAAATCTCACTTTCTCCCTGCTCCTAGCCATTCATTCAGCTAACAATCTTTATTAAGCACCGATTATGTGCTAGACACTGTTATTAAATGCGACTGATAAAGCCTCCTGTCTTCTTGGAGCATGCAGTCTAGTGGGAAGTAGACAAACAAGCAGATTAAATATGTGAATCACATCTGCTCATTTATTTTTATGGCATATTTACTATGTGCCAGGAGCTGAGGTTTTTACTACATGGCCCCCAACCTCAAGATGTAATGCAATAGATCATTATTCAGGATGTATTCAAATGCAATAGAGCATGTATCATTCATAATGGTGTCATTAAGGGGCTGTGATGAGTTCTGCTCCAGGGAGTGAGAGAAGAAAGACCTCTTGAACTTTAGGGCTGTATTATTAGTCAGGATTTTCCAGAGAAACAGAACTCATAGGATATATATGTATGTATATATATACATATATGTGATATATTACAATATTATAGGAGATTTATTATAGGAATTGGCTTACCGGATTACGAAGGCTGAGAAGTCCCACACTCTGCTACCTGCAAGCAGAAGCCCCAGGAAACCAGAGGTGTAATTCGATCCAAGTCTGAAGGCCTGAGAACCAGAAGTGCCAGTGTCCAAGGGCAGGAGAAGATGCCCGTCCCAGTTCAAACAGAGAGCAAATTTGCCCTTTCTCCACATTTTTGTTCAATTCAGGCCCTCAACAGATTGAATGATGCCCACCCACACTGATGAGGACGATCTTTACTCAGTCTACTGATTCAAATGCTAATGTCTTCCAGGACACCCTCACAGACACACCTAGGAGTAGTATTTTACGAGCTGCTATCTGGTCATCCATCAGCCTAGTCTAGTCGACCCATAAAATTAATCATCACAAAGGCCTTTGTCTTGGCATCTTGGAAAACATGTAGGATCTTTCCAAGTAGAGAGAAATGGAGGAGGGCATCTGGGACAAGGAAACCAAATGTGGCAAAAGGTAGAGATCTGGAAGGTAGGTTACATATTGAGTCATGAGGGGCAGAAGAAGCTGAGGAGTTAGGCTCATGTCTGAAAGTCACCTGAAGTCTTTCAATGAGCAGTGATGATAAATGGTGTCTATTCTGAAATGCTTGCTAACTAAAGGGCACATTTTTAAGAGGACACCTCTGGACCCTTAGGCCTGAGCAGGCTGCCCAGGTCACAGTGGGCACTCAGTAGAAGTCTACTGTATGAACGAGTGATAGAGAAAAATGCAGCATCAAACTCAAGTCCCAATTATTCCATTTCTCAAGGGAATGATCACTTTCACACAACAAAACTGTGTTTGGAGAGCCTGGCAAAGAAACAAGTTGGACTTATGGTTATGTCTTTGTTTTAAAAATGTTATCATCTTGAAGGCAGAATTCCAATATCCCTTATACAATGTCCCTTATCCGTGTTGGAGGAGGTTATCTAAGGCACATAAGAGGGCAGGAATACAAAGGGTTCTAGGACAGAGAGTAACACAGTTCCTGGGAGAGCACGGTACCGTGTCTAAATGAGGCCAAAGCCACTTACTTCAGGCCACTCTAGGGAAGGGAGTGGGTGTAGAGGGTGGGTGAGACTGCAAATGCTCAGGGACCTAGGACATTTATGGCTGCTGGATACCTCCTCTTTTTGAAAAATAATTATTAACTCTTATTTTCTTTTCTTTATGATCCTTTATGCTCCTCAAATCTTAGAGGGGCTTCAGAACCAAAGAATAATGGTTGGCGGTGGGGGGGGGGGGTGTTGCAGAGGGACAGAGGGTTTGCTCCTTGGTGGCCTCCATGTCCTTGAACTGGACTTGAGAGAGGCAATCTCACTTGATCTTCACCAGTGGGTTAGCTCTGCTCTCTCCCATTTACTCTGATTACAAACAGACTTGGTCCTTCTCTTTGGCATGGTCTCTGAGGACCACAGTGAAGAGACTCTTTCCAGACTTCTCTTCCCAGCTGTGGGGCCTGGGGTAAGTAGTGCCCCTCAGTAAGCCTAGCATCTTCATCTGTGAAGTGGGGACACAGCAGCCTTGTGGACTAAATGAGACAATGCATGGGAAGTGTCGAGAACGGTGCCCAACACTTCTCCAGCTCACTCTGCAGGATTGCTTCTCTTCTGTCTTCCCTGCTGTCTATTGAGGGATGAAGGGCAGATGTCCTGGCTTTGACACAAGCATGTCTACTCTGGTCATTTTGGCCAACTCAGTGTATCATGTGCAGGATCATCCGTCCAGGGGACAGATTGCTACCCGGTTGGGACAAGACCATGCATCCACTTGCACTGTTGCCTAACAAACAAGAACATGATATCAATGGTGTACAGTAAGCATTTATATAGCTCATGTGGCCATGTGTTGGCTGGGGTTCAGCCTAGCTAGGCTGAGCTCAGCTGGGTGCCTCTTCTCTAAGTGTCTTGCATTTTCCTCCTTGAACCAGCAAGCTAGCCTGGACATGTTCTCCTCATGGTGATGACAGCAGTGCAAGAAGTGAGCAGAAACACACAAGGCCTCTCAAGTTCGAAGCTCAGAATTGGCACAATGTCCCTTCCACCTCATTCCATTGGCCAAAGCCAGGCTCTTGGTCAAACACAAGGTCAATAGGTGGGGAAATTCACTCCACCTCTTTAATGGGGGGAACTACAAACCCATTTGGCAAAGAGCTGAACACAGGGAGGGGCAAGCAAATTGGGCCAATAACTCTATCTGTGGCAGGTTATGGGCTTATAATCAGATCAGTTGTGTCAACAAGCCTACTAGATTAAGGGAGGGAAAGATCATCTCACAACCAACAAACTGAACACACACATATCTATTCATGAGTTCAACAGATATTTACTGAATACCCACTACGGGCCAGACACTGTTTGAGGCACATGCTACCATGACAAACAAGAATGCTACCATGACAAACAGCCCTTGCCGTCCTGGGCTCACATTCTGGAAGAGAAGACAGACAACAGTATTCTCCCAAAGACCCCAGTGGCATTTCACTCTCAGCTCAAACGAGTGTCCCTCCACAAACTCCTATGCTTATAACTCAACTAAGAGGAGGGGGAGGGCACTAAAATTCATGCATAACTTTTCTGTTTTGGAGAATGGGTCTCTAGATTATCAAGGACTGTAGGCCAGGGTCTACATTTTTCAGTAGGAATATTGAGTGCTATGTTACAGTCTTTGCAAATCGTCTATGTAAAGCAATCATGGTAGAAAACTGGTCTTTCTACGTCACTATCTTATACATTATACAGTATCATCAGCTGTAGCTATGTGACACCAGGCCATGGTAAACAGTTGACCTTCAAAGGTAGGATTACTATTATTTTAGTCAAAAATTTCCCAACCGATAAAACTGTCCAATGAGATTATTACATTGAGGAGTAGGTAATCAAAAACAAAGACAGGATGGACTTGTTATATTTGATTAACCACATGTTCAACAATATATGGGTATTGGGTGGTTTGAAAAAGTTATCTACGTGTTTTTGATGATACTGTAGCATTTTTAATTGAACACTGGCACTGTGATGATGTAACTGTAGTTTCACTTCTTTGGTTCTAGCAGGATTTTGAGATGCTTCCTTTCAAGACAAGAGCATGAAGCCATGGGTCTGATGATGGTGCCCCAGGTGCCTCTCCACTGGGTTTTGTAAATGCCCTGGAGCTGCTGTCTGCCATCAAGGGGTTTTGCAGCAGCTAGGGAGCAAAGAGCAAGTGAGGACCTGAGATGGATGGGTCACTGGGCATGGTTGAATTCTGCCTTTTCACATGACAGATAATTCAGGAGGGGTGGAATAATTGTGGAGGTCCTCCTGCATTTCCAGTCAGGAATCCTAGTACCTTGAGATGGTGCTGGCTCCATCCCAGAGCCCTGGAGCTTGGGCGCACCTGAAAGTCCTAGGTAAGGTTTGATGGCTTTGGTACTCGGTCAGACTAGAGTTATATCATCCCAAGACCATCCAAAGGCTTTGGACTCAAGGGGATATCCCCCAATTCCAGTCCTTATTTATCCTTCTTTTCTTTTCCAGTCACCCTGAAGCTGTATACCAACCCCACCCCCACACATGCACCATCTCTAACTCTCGACGGTCATGTTGGAGAAATGGAAATCAGGCCTTCTGGGATGGCTAACAAAGGACAGGATCACCCATCACATGCGCGCACACACACACACACACACACACACACACACATCCTTGTTTAGGAGGGTTTGGTTCCTATTCGAATGGAAAGACACAGTAATATGGAACCACCCATCCCATTCTTGAATCCTTAGGAAATTCTAAGCAAAACTCAACAGTGGGACTTTTCTTTTACCTTTTTTTTTTTCTTTTGGTGAGACAGAATTCTTAGTCTGTAGAACTGTCTAGTGAGAAATTTATAGGCAGAATTGACTTTTTGTCTCTACAAAGCCATGAAGGAAAGAGTCTAAGTGATAATTGCACGCACAGTTCAAAATATTTTAAATGAACTTGTTCTTACAAAGAAATAAGTTATGAAGTTAACTTTTGTATGTGTGCGAATAATTAAACTATTGTCACGACTTTAAATTATTATCCATTGTTAACTTACATCATTAAATCTTACCTCTTTGCTAAAGAATAATGAAAAAATGCACTTAATTAACAGTCATTGCAAGCTCCAGGCCATTGATAATGCCAGGCTGAGTCTGAATTTCACGAGTGTGTTTTGTACTTCCCTCCCCGTTGTTGTGCTGACAAGCAAAGCTCTGCAGCGTGAGGAACGATGCTGATTCTCCTGTATCAGGACAAACTCTCCCGAAAAACTGCATTCTTCCTGAATCGTCCAATCACATTAGGATTTTGCTTCTGTGCAAAGGGAGGAAGTGGGGGCCCAGCTGAGCCTTTGTTCTCCTTATGGGATTTATAAAATGTTCTCAGCCGTTGCCATATCGGAGAACAAAGTCCTCCCATGACCATCCTATGTGTACAACATTTAAGCAATTTATCGTATAATTTGGAGGGTTGAAGAGTGGGTGGCTGGGTCAGAAGAAAGGGGCTTGGGTGGGTCTTTCAACTGATCCCTGAGGAAGAAGATGACTCGTGTTAATTTCCTTGTTGTTTCAATTAAGGAGGAGATAGATATTTTTTTTTTCTGGATATTGTTAAAGAGGCTTGCCAGGCCTTAAGGAATGTGTGGCATTCTTCAGATGAAATAAGGCCAATCAGTGGAATAATGAGGAAAGTAATATCTCCCCGGAGAGGCTGATGGGGTTTTCATCAAACCAGCCAACCTTTCCCGTCACTTACGCTGCCATGCACTCCCAGCAGGCCCCGTTTGCCTGCCTCCTCTTCTACCTTCCGTTTGTCAAAACTCCCTTGTGGTTCTTACTCATAGCCAAATTCTGAGGGACCCAGGGCATTTATAGGCACTGGACACCTCCTCTTTTTGAAAAAATTATTAACTCTTATTTTCATTTCTTGATGGCTCAGCTACCTCTCAAATCTCGGAGGGGCTTCAGAACCAGAGGAGAATGGTGGGTGGGGGCTGAAGAGGGGTAGAGGGTTTGCTCCTTGGTGACCTCCGTGTCCTTGAACTGACCTCCGTGCCCTTGAACTGGAGCTGAGAGAGGCAGTCCCACCAGATGGCAAGTTTGGAGCCGAGAGAGGGACAGTACATACCGTGATGGTCCAAGGGGACTTTGGTGGTCCAGGCTTGCCCTCGACCCATTTCCTGGCTTCAGCCCCACAGACAATGGTGCCTGGAAACCAGCTGGCTAAACAGCCCTGCTCCCTGTGGCTTACTGGAACAGCAGGGCCCTGGAAGAGAAGATCAAACAAGGTGTCTTGGGATGTGTGCTGGAAAACATCTGGCTGTGTCTGCCTTGTGGTTGTGGGCCCTTCTGCCCATCACTGCCTTCTGCACTGCAAGGAGATGCCACTTCAGCTCCTCCAAGCTCTCCTCCAATGGGCAAGGTCAATGGGAAAGTCGGATGCACACCATGAGGGGTCAGAATATCCACACAGGATGCCACGTAGTGGCTTTGCTGTGGTGGTCCTCTCTCTGCACCGATGGCCTGTTGGCTGTGAACCTCGTGAGGACTTTGCCAGACTTCGCCAGCAGATGGGCAAGCGCACGGAGGCGCCCAGCCCGCTGGAGGCCCGCAGCATAGCCTTGTTCACTGGATGCCTGGAGAATCAAGGCAGAAAGCTGCCCTACCGGCTCCCAACACAGGGGCCTCATCTGTGGATCCAGCGCCAGGAGACAGCCCCTGGGCACTCCTTTCGCAGTGCAGGAGCCCTGGACCTCCTCCACTGGGGCAGGGGGCCTGGGTCACAAAAGAAGGGAAACAATCACATTTAGCCTGTGAAAGTTTTCCAAATTAACTGGGTTCCGTGCACGGGAGTCCTCCCACCGTGCTCGGCAAGTGATTCAAAGCCTCCACATGATTTCATCTGTGCAGACTCTAATCCACTTACTTAATGAAATACATAATTAACATATTATAATTGCAGTAAAGATGGTTTTGACAGAAATCATTTCCCGTATCTAATACCGTGGTAATTTAATCTGTTCCCCACTCCCTAACACGACCCTCTATGATTAAGTTTCATAAGAATTTTTTTGATTGATTGACTCATCTGACGGGCCTGGGCCTTGCTAAAGGAGTGTCTGTCAGTTTCTGGAGCGGCATGTAAAGTGGCGGCAGATGGCTGTGGGGCTCTGTGCGCTGTCTCCCTGTGTGGTCTCCCGTCTCGCGCACTTTTCCTTCCCTTCCCCTTCTTCCAAATGCCCTGATAATCCACCCTCCGCTCGCCTGAACTGCCAAAACCCAGCCTCTTTGTATCTGCTGCTCCTCTGCTGTGGGGATGCTTATTAAAGGCAAGGAAGGCAGGATGTGCTTGGGCAGCAGTGGGAGCCAGATGCTCGCCTTCCCCACACCTGGCTGCGCCCCCTCCTGTTCCCCCAAGCCAACCTGGCCTGGCTGCCAGGGTTCTGCCTGCCCCACTTTCAGCCTGCCCTGAACCCTGCGTGCTGGCTGGTGGAGATGCAGAAGGAGCCCTTCCTCTCCCCTACCTCCCACCCCTGCCAGGGCTCTGCTCTGCTCTTGGGGGCGCCACAGACCTCGGAGTCAGGGTGAGGGCTCACCCCACCCTTCCCCCCACGCCCCTGGAGAGGCAAACGTCACACTTTCCTGGGATAAAGGGTGGGTTCCCAGCACCTGGATTGCTCCTTGGCCAGTGGATGCGCATTCTAGGAGAGTCGGGAGTTTAAGGGGTGGTGCTGAAGGTCTGGTCACTAGGAAAAATACCTGAAAAGTGTAGAATGCCAAAAAGCAGGAAGGGAAGGAGGGGTCTGCAAAGTGAGTGAGAAAGCAGCCCAGTGTGAAGGCTTGCACCTGTTGATTTCTCGATGCTTCCTCAGAGTCGTTACTGTGTATTAAGGACCCACAGTATACTAGGGAACCACGAGCTCCGGTTAACAAGTGAGAAAATAAGCCTCTACAACCCAATCAAAAAATGGGCGGAAGACCTAAATAGACATTTCTCCAAAGAAGACATACAGATGGCCAAGAGGCGCATGAAAAGATGCTCAACATCACTAATCATTAGAGAAATGCAAATCAAAACTACAATGAGGTATCACCTCACACTGGTCGGAATGGCCATCATCAAAAAATCTACAAAAAAGAAATGCTGGAGAGGGTGTGGAGAAAAGGGATCCCTCTTGCACTGTTGGTGGGAATGTAAATTGATACAGCCACTATGGAGAACAGTATGGAGGTTCCTTAAAAAACTAAAACTAGAGTTGCCATATGATCCAGCAATCCCACTACTGGGCATATACCCTGAGAAAACCATAATTCAAAAGGACACATGGACCCCAATGTTCATTGCAGCACTATTTACAATAGCCAGGACACGGAAACAACCTAAATGTCCAACGACAGATGAATGGATAAAGAAGATGTGGTACATATATGCAGTGGAATATTACTCCACCGTAAAAAGGAATGAAATTGGGTCATTTGTAGAGATGTGGATGGACTTAGAGTCTGTTATACAGAGTGAAGTAAGTCAGAAAGAGAAAAACAAATATCATATATTAATGCAAATATGTGGAATCTAGAAAAATTGTACAGATGAACCTACTTCCAGGGCAGGTATAGAGATGCAGATGTAAAGAACAGACACATGGACATGGGAGTGGGGAAGGGGAGAGTGGGACAAACTGGGAGATTAGGATGAATATATATACAATACTATGTGTAAAATAGGTAGGTAGTAGGAACATGCTGTATAGCACAGGGAGCTCAACTCCATGCTCTGTGATGACCTAGATGGGTGGGATGGGGGTGTGTGTGGGAGGGAGGTCCAAGAGGGATGGGATATATGTATACATATAGCTGATTCACTTCATTGTACAGCAGAAACTAACACAACATTGTAAAGCAATCATACTCCAATTTAAAAGAAAAGCCTCTGTGGGGTTAAACGCTGAGTTTGAAGTTACCCAGCAAGTTGGTGGTAGAACCAACTGGAGTGATCCTACCTGAGAGATGGGTGATAGGTGATGGGTACTCTGCTGAAGGGGAGAGGCCAGAGCAGAGACATGGGCAGGAAGGCACAGAGAGTGTCTGCTGGGGAAATGTCTGCTGAGTTTGGAAGTTGGGGACACCTAGGTTTTCAAGTTGCTCTAGCCTCTCCCCGTGGTCAGTGGTCCGATGGTGTTTCACAGGCCCTCCCACTGACACAGGTCTTCCCTGCAGGCTCATCTCAAGGGCCGTCCCCGGGAAGCACCCCATCATGCCAGCGGGATCACACCTGTTGTCTCTTGCAACCCATCACATTTTTCCCAAAATGCAATTCTTTATAGACTCATTATATCTCCTTACTGGACCACAGCTCCCTGGAGCACAGGCTGGGGTGTCCCAGCATCTCGGAGTAGCATCCCCTACTCCCCTGCTCCTGGCCCTCAACCCACTGGCCATACCCTCTACAGTAGGGAGAGGGTCTGTGGGATACGAATGCCTCTGGCTTCCACTCTCCAGCTGAGCAAAGTGAATGACGGACCGGAGCCCAGGCCTCCCTCGAACCAGCCCCCCCACCCCTCCTCCCACCCTGAGGGTCCAGTTCAGAGGCCTGACTCGCCTGGCTCTGAGAGCAAGCATGAAGGCATTGCTGCAGGACCTCCTCAGTGGTTCTACACACCTCCAGGCTTTGGAGACCCCAACCCCACCACCCAGCACTGGCTGTTTGCCCCACTCTCACAGGGCCCTAGAGCCACTTCTGTCTTCGTGGTCCTCTTGCTCGTAAAAAATATTCAAAATTCTATTTTACAACTGCATCGATGTAATGACAAATAGAATCTTGGACCCTCAATGCTTATTTTTTTCTCTGATTTTAATCCGAATTAAAATATTTATTATTTAATGCCCTGAAATCTGAGAAAGCAGTTCGCCTGCCTGCTCTGCCCCTGACTGTCCGGGCAGGGTGCCCCCACTCCGCCCAAGCCAAGCAGCCCAAAGGCCACACGAGCATAGCCCTGGTCAGGACACTCAGGGGCCCTGGCATCCACCGGCCACCCTTCCCTCTCTAACCCCACGCCCCAGACATGCAGAAATCGTCTCGGCCAGACCAGCCCCCTAAGAACGGTTTCCCCTGGGAAAGGATGAGCTTGCCATAGGGCTGGGTTCCCTCATGGAACCCATGGAGAGAAAAAAGACATCCTGACGAAGTTTTAGGGTGAGGGCTGGGAGGGGTTGGGGTGGGCAATGGCCACACATGCATGAAAGCTCCCCGGGGCCTGGGGTCAGTCCTCTTAGGATTGGCGCAAGGTGCCTCCTCTCTCCTGTACACACCCTGTCTGCCTTCGAGTTCAGGGCACAATGCCCCCCTGGGGCTTCCATGCAGGGAGAGCAGGCAGGGCCCCCAAGGAGCATCTTTATAGTCAAAGTGACCCTCCTGGTAACGCCAATCATCCAGGGCACACACATTCCTGCTGCGTGATCCCTTCCAAGACATGGGCCTCTAACATTGGGCCATGTGCACCCCTCCAGGCTGGCATATCTGTCACTGTCTAAACAGTGAGCGCCGTGAGAATGGGCACGGAAGCAGTCCATCCTTATCTCCCTGAATCTTAAGACAGAACCGCGATAATGAAAGGCAAACAGCTTATGCCTGCCTGGTGTTAAAGACTTCCTCTGCAGCCAAAGCCTGTAACTCCAAAGGGCTGTGAAATCCTCCTGCGATTGGGGCTGCCGGAGAGAGGCCAGGTCTGAGCCCGGGCAGCCTGGGGGCCAGACGGGACAAGGGCGGGACGGGGCGTGGCCAGAGGAAGTCCAGCTGCAACCCTGGGGAGCCACGGGGGCGGGTGTGCATCCAGCCTCGCGCCCGGCAGCCGCCCCTTGGCTCTCAGGTCCTGGAGGGCGGGTCGTGGGCCCAGTGTCCCAGTGCGCCTGCGGGCTGGGGGAGGGAAGCCCCATGTGAGTGGCAAGTGTACAGGAACACCACCACGTCAACTGCCGATATGTTATGAGGCCTTGGTAACAATCCTGAGTCTCCTGGGAGCGCTGCTGCAGTTCAAGTGCGCACCAGACAGAGAGAAAACAATTTCTGGTGCCAATAATGCAGCACAGATGAAAAATGTTTTAATATTTGAAGCTGCTTTATGGCAGAAGCGATGACAGTGATGGACTCAATGTCAGCTTTTTTTCCTGAAATGTCATCTTTCGTCTATGAGTTTTCCCTGCTCCAGAGGCATGCAAGCCTGATGCCGGCTCGTTGCAGCCATTGATCACTGATTTTGTTCTAAATGGAAAGCTTGCCAGAAGACTAGAAATTCTGGAATTTATTAGCATTTCTTTAAGAGGCACTTTAGCTCAACAGTTCTCATTACTGTCTTTACAATGTTACTTATTTTTCTTTTTATGTCATATGATTTGTAAAGGGTTAGTACTCGGAGAACAATATACGATTAAACCATGGTGCCTGCTGGAGCTGCTGGCTTAGTCAAAAGGATTCTCGGAGGGCTAAATACGTATTTGACTAGGAAACGACAACATAGGGCTATTTTCGCAGGGAAATACGTATTGTGAAATTTGTTGATGGGGTTTGTGCTAAATGGTGTTTCAATGGAAGTTTTGATTAAACAGGGTCACTTATAAATTAATATCTCTTAACTCCATGAAGAAAAGGCTGAACATTTTCACGCTCTGACCCTAGGTCCGTAAGCATCCTGGGTTGGGTACCACATGCCTGCAGCAGGATGGAGATGACCCCTGCTCTGCCCTGTTCCGACTCTGGGTGGCCCAGGCAGGGTCTAAAATCTTGTCACTGTATTTATTTACAGGGACATTACCTCAAGAACGCCAAAGAGTGGCTCAATGCTTTATTAGGTATTAACATTTAACGTACTCGTATAGCCATGTATAGGCGTTCATTCTTCATTTGGTTGAAAAGAACCCATTTGCATTAGACAGTTGGCTAAATGTTTTCCTTTTCTGACACGTTTCCATTGGCACAAGGCTAGTTCAGACAGGTATGTTAGCTCTTGGCTGGGCTGCCTGACATCCAGGTTTTATTACAGAGCAGGGCGCCCAGGGAAAGTGAATTACAGTTTGTATCAGCCTCGGCCTTCTAAACACATCACTCAGTCTGGTTGATTATGGAATTTGCTCCGGAGCTGGGGGCCTCACAAGATTCCTCTCTGAGTGGGCTGGCCTGTTTGCACAGTACCAGCAACCCACAGTAGTGACAGAGAGAAATCTGAGGAAAAGGAGCTGGGGGTCTAAGGAGTAGGATCAGAGAGAGACAGACTCAGCCTCCTGAGGCCACATCCCGGGCTGAAGTTTACAGCTGCTGCGTCAAAGGGAACAGACTCTGCCCAGCCCTCTGCTAGAGAGGATGGCCTGGCAGCTGAAATGGTTGAGAAACTTTCTGGAGGATGAAATCAACACCCATTAAGCAGCGTGGGAAGTGATATACAGATGGGCCTTGTGCAGATGAGCTGGAGAAACTATCGCTCTGCGATCCGGCGCTGTGGGAAGGAAGGAAACGGACTGCTCTAGACCTACCAACCACTCTGACTGCAACTCTGCTTCCTAACAGGTAACTACAGGCCCCCACGCCCAGGATCACCAACATACTCTCCTAAGCTCTCCCTGCATCCCCTTCTCCCCTGCTCCTGGCCCTCAACCCACTGGCCATACTGCAGTCGGAGTTCTCCACTTAAAATATAAGACAGTCCTTAAAAAACTAAAATTAAAGTTACCATATGATTCAGCACTCCCACTCCTGGGCACATATCTGGAGAAAACTCTAATTCAAAAAGATACAAGTACCCCAATATTCATAGCATCACTATTCGCAATAACGAAGACAAGGAAGCAACCTAAATGTTCGTCAACAGATGAATAGACAAAGGAGATGTGGTATAGATATACAATGGGATATTACTCATCCATAAAAAAAGAATAAAATAATGCCATTTGCAGCAATATGGGTGGACCTAGAGATTATCATACTAAGTCAGTCAGACAAATATATGATATCACTTATATGTGGGATCTAAAATATTATACAAATGAACTTATTTACAAAACAGAAAGAGAGTCACAGACATAGAAAACAAACTTATTTTTACCAAAGAAGATAGTGCTGGGGTGGGGGAGGGATAAATTAAGAGTTTGGGGTTAACATGTATGCACTGCTATATATAAAATAGGTAAACAACAGGACGTCCTGTATAGCACCGGGAACTATACTCAATATCTTGTAATAACATATAATGGAAAAGACTTTGAAAAAGTATATATATATATATATGTATATGTATGTGTGTATATATATATGTACATATATATAAAACTGAATCGCTTTGCCGTACACTTGAAACTAACACATTGTAAATTAACTATACTTCAATACAAATTTTTTTTTTTAATAAAATAAAAGATCACATGACTTGCCAGCTCTAAACCCAAATGGCTTCCCATTTTACTCAGAGTAAAAGCCAGTAATTTTTATGACCTAACAGCCCATGTGACCCAGGATACTGTCCTCATTCTGGCCTCATCTCCTACTACTCCCTCCCACCCACTCCACTCCGACCACACTGGCCTCTTTGCTCATGCCCCCTCCTTCCCCAGAGCCTTTGCACATGTGGCTCTGCCTTGGCCCAGCCTCCCCCAGGTGGTCCTATTGCTCCTACCCTTACTTTATTCTGGGCTCTGCTCAGATGTCATCTGCACGGAGAGTCTCTCCCCAATCCCCAACCTAGAATCACAAGTGCTCTATTTCCTCCCACCCTGTTGTCAGATTGAGTTCTCCAAAAGGAAGCAGGCACAGAGATGGAGTTGGGATTCCAGAAGTTTAAGAAGGATTGACTCTGTGCAGAGAAGAGAGCAGAAGCAGGGCTGGGCAGAGGAAGGAGTGGATTGTGATGCAGGGATCTCGGGAGCCAGTATTGCCCATCAGAAGTCCCCAGGGGCCAAAATGACCTGCCGTTAGTCTATCTCACTTAGTTCCCAGGTGGATACTGCCCCACCAAGGGCGGAACTTCTGGGAGGCAGCTCTCTGCCACTGAGGCAGGACCTAAAGTGTCCCTCAGCTGGGCAGGAAGCCCTGCCCTCCTGAAGGTGGGTCTCCACTTCTCCACACCCTGCTTGGTTTTCTTTGTTGTACTTACTACACTTTGAGATAGTCTGTGTGTTTACTTGTTTATGTGATTACTGCCTTTCTCCAGGAGGGCAGGACATTATCCATCTTACTCACCCCCTGAGACTGGAAAGAGGCTGGGACAGAATAGTCGCTCAGTCAATATTGTGGAATAAGAGGATGCTTGCTTGAACATCTTCATATACAGCCCCCCCAGGTATCCTTTCAACAGCCCTTAAATGTTGGTATTATTATCCAGATTTTATGCATGAGAAAGTGGAGGTTAAGAGAGGAAATCAGACCAGCTCAAAATCTGAAAATTGGAAAAACCAGAGCTGAGATCTAGAGCCGTAGATCTCCTGATTTGAATTTTTAACCCCACGGCCTATGGAGGGGCTCAGAGCCTTGGCAACCTGGGGGCAGGGCTGAGGATGCTAGAACATAGCCATGGAGGCTGAGCACCGAGGAAAGATGCGGTCAGTTGAAGGATGCAAAGGCCAGGGTAGTTCTGTTCCCTGGGAGGGGCCTGGTGAACAGAGTGGGCTGCTTGTGGAAGGGGCAGTCTAGCTAGGCCTGCCACATTCTATTGGCTCTGGGGGCCTCTGACTCCTTCTCTGTCCGACTTCTTAAGTAAGGGCTCCTTCCCAGGATCATGATTCATTCCAGCTATGATGGGTCCCACTGGATTCACACGAAACAAAGAAATGAATGAATGCTCCCATGCTAGGTTCTTCAACTCCACCAGGTCTGGCTCAGTTCAATACACTTCAGCGAGATCCATTTAACACATCCATTCTTTCCCTAAATTTCACTCATATTTTCCTCTGGGGAATTCACTCTCCCTTTTTTGTGAGGGTCTTGATGAGACTGATAAAGAGAGGGAATTTTAACCAAGCAATACTGACCTCTCTGAATTTGAGTCCTGAGAAGCAGGCATGACAGTTGGAATCCATCAGTCCTAGATTACAGTCTGAGTCAGCCAGCAGCAGCTCTGGTTCCAGATCCTTCCCTAAACTGGGTCTTCACTTCTTTTTTTTTCCTTTATATTCTCTGAGTTCCTCTTCCTTCTTCCAAAATATTCCCGTTTCATGATGCCATCCAGAGTTGCCTTCTTCTGCTTGCAACTAAAGACCCCTGAGAAGTACACATGCCCAGTTGTGCCTGGAAAAGGGTAAGGTAAGAATGGGAAAAGAAATGGTTCCTGACCCAAGAGCTATTTCATTCATGTCTTGATTTACTGCTTCCCTACCTCTTTTTCATGACATTTCTGTGGTGGTTTGCCACAGAAACACTTAACAATGAAAGCGTAAAAATACAAGAACAAAGGAAAGAAATCAGGGTAGAAGTAACTTCTGTGATTTAGTTCAATTTTGCCCTGAAATCCCTAAGAGCCAGAATAGCAAAGGAAATGTGATCAGTTACACCTTCCTCATTTTTGGAAAGGCGGCAGGGGCTTGCTTGTAGGAAAATCAAGTCGCCCATCTAGAAAGTCGGGGGAATCACGCGGAGCCATGTAGACTCAGATGCTGGCCCAATGCTCAGATGCCCACCACACATGCTCTTGGAAACAGGTTGCAAACTGTTTGTTTGTGATCCCAATCCAGCCCAAAGGTGTGCTTTCCTTGGCATATACAGTGTTTTAGAAATAGGAATTAATTTACATTAAAAATGGAATAGTTTCATACAAAAGCTGGATCTCCACCATCCTTTTAAAAATCAAATCTGGCAACATATTTTCATGCGGTAACCAAAAGCTGGTACGAAGAGTGGACACCCCTTTATACAAGGCCTCTGCCCTCTGCTCTCACAGACCCCGTCGAATTATTCCAAGTCGGCCTTCCTCATCGGTGTCACTTGTATTTACATCACTCGTTACATGCTGCCAAACCCCAACACGGAGAGTCAGACAGGAAGAAGTCAGCTGGGATCTCAAGAGCTGTGAGGTGGGGATTGAATCTGACCATAAAATGGGGTTGGTTTGGGGCAGAGAAGGAACAGGGACTCCAAGCCGAAAAGAGGGAGTGAGCAAAGAGGCAGGAGCTAGCATAAGTGTGGCCTGGGGGGTTACAAAGTCACCTGGCAAGTGGTCACTGGCACTTGGCCGTCAGAGGGGCTCAGCCTCGGTTACGTCGGGCCGGGGGTGGTGGTGGCCATATGCCCTCTGGTCAGGTGAAAGCTGATCTCAGGAGTGTCCCGAGATCTACCCCAGGTGAGTGGCTTGGTTACCTGGTGAAGGTAACCATGGGGGCCCACAACAGGGTGTGGCAGGGAACCGGGGGAGACAGCTGGAGTTGGAGTCCAATGGTTTCCAAACCCAGCTCCAACAGAGACCGGCTGTGGAATCTATGCAGGCCTCTTCACCTCTTAGAGCCTCAGTTTCCTCGTTCGGGAAACAGAAATGATGTTACCCCCTTCAGGCAATTTTGGGAGAATTAAATGAGATATTTGTGAAGGGCTTAGGGCAGCACCTGAGATGAATTAGTCACTCAAATACCAGTGAGAATGAAGAGACAGGCAGTTGGTTTCAGACATCAGTCTAGGGGACTTCCAGAAACCAGTCATGGCAGCTCAAAAGGCCAGCGTTTCCTGGACAGAAAAGGCTGAGGTCACAGGGATGTTTCCCCTAATGGAGGCAAGAAGGCCTCCTTGGCCTGGATGACTCCTGAGTCCCACCCTGGTTCTCCTGGACCATCTCTCAGCAGTCAGGCTGTGTGAACTCCATCATCCTCACGGACCAACCACCCTACAGAGCCCAGCCCCTCAGAAGAGGCCCCCGTGCTCACAGGTGTGTCCTGCCACAGGTCACCATGAGGCAGCAGGCCTGGCTTGCCCAGGGCAGGCTCTGGGACTGGAGTCTGTGGGGCCTCTGCGTGGGAGATGCGGGGAAGAGCATCCATCATTCATTCCCCTCCCACCTACAACAGCTACCAAGCACTTCTTCTTTGTGCCAGGTCTAGAGAAGACAGCAGGAATTGGTGCCCTTAAGAAGTCCTTAGGATCCTTAGTCCCCCTCAGTTATAGTACATATAGGACCTTCCCAAAGCCCTCACATACAAAATGAACCTAATCCAAGACCAGTATGTTCATCTGATACAGTTTTTGACATTCACATATTTCAAATTTCACATAAAAGTGAGACTTTATTAATATTTTTATCACACTATTTTTTATTTGCATAATTCACATTTGCATTAAAATGCAACCATGGTATATCTTAATGATATCTCCCTGTATTAGTCTTTTAGTATCTGGAAGGCCAAGTCTTGGCATTACAGAGCCAAGAAAACATAGGGGCCACAAGGACTAGTAATATGGATAGAATCAGCCTATGAGTTATCTAGATATGAAGATTATCTAGTTATCTAGATATGAAAAATAGCACCATGACCTTGGGTTAGCCTTCCAACCTTAGTCACTGTCTCCCTGCCTCAGTTTCCTTATTTTAAAGTGAGTGAGACCACATGACCTCTAAGATTTCTTCTTGTGCTGACATCTAGGAGTCTGTGGGAAGGTGAGGATTCCTGGTCCCCAGCCAGGGACTGGGAGGGCGAGGAGGGAGCAGGGCCTGTAGCAGCTGAGGGTGAAGATGGGCATGTATACCCAGAGGTCTGAAGGGAGGAACTATTGCCAAAGGAAAGTTTGCAAAGGAGACTTTGCCAAACTGTTTTACAAAGTGGTCCAACTACTAGCAGTGTGTGAGAATTCCAGTTCCTCCCCAGTTTTGGTGTGATCGGTCTTTTATTTCAGCCGAGCAGGATGAAAGCAGGACGTGGATATGTGAGGAAGGGAAGTAGGGAGAAAACTGTTTGTGTGTGTGCGATTATGCATAAAGGCAGATGTGGCAAGATGGGGGTGTGTGGAAGGGGTCACTGGAGGGACAGAGGGGTTGATATTTTGCACTTTAATGAATGCATTCCAGACCCCCAGGTGTCTGTGTTTGGAGGTGTTCCTGAACTATCAGTGAGCAATGAGACCCCAGATTGTGAAGGGTGCATCTGTTTGAGGCAGCCTTGGGAAGCCGGGAGGACTGGCTAGGGTCTCCTGGAGCTGACAGAGGGTGTGCCTTCCAGGACAGCTCTGTTTTCCTGAATGAGGAGTTGGTGAGAGGGGGAGTGGGAACCACAAACTTCCAGCCAAGTCTGTGGGAAAGTTGAAATAGCTCAGCCCTAGTGACATAGAAATTCATAAGCGTCCTTAATCATATCCTGTCAAGATGAGTTAAAGATTTGGTGACTCAGCAAAAATAATGTTTCTCAGAGATGTCCATAAGATGTGTTGGTGAGGGAGGGCATGGCCAAAGAAATGCTTTTGGTAGAACCCCAATGAGCAGCCATTGTCCAAAACAATCTCCCCAAATGCTTTCTGATGCCCAGCCCATGTGCGTGGGGATATTGGGCTTCCCTGTAATTACCAACCATCCCTTATCTATTAACCAATCCCATTTGCTAACTGGATTGCTTGTGAAGGCCTCTTGTTTTAATTAGCGTGTCTCAGATGAAGAGTAAACAAACATTCTAACAAACTATTATGACATAAAGTTGATTTTTCAGTTACTCAACTGCTACGCCGTGGATATGGTGAGTTTAGAATTAAATGCCTCTCTCAGAGACTTTAATGATCTCAGTCAAGAACGTTTTGATTAAATTAAAGCTATTGAAATGTGTTTTTTGAAAAGAGAGGGTGAACAAAGCATTCAGGAGAGAGTCAGGTCCCAGGCCCCACACTCCCCCTCATTCTGAGGTAGGTTCTGGGAAAGGGGACGGTGGGATCATCCCTGTGGGACTGAAGCAGGACGGCTTATGGCAAAGATGATTAAAACTGTTATTAAGAAGCCTTAGACTGTTGGGGTCTTAGCTGGTGTCATAGAAGCAGACTGTCTAGGACTCTTGGGCTAGTCATTTAAGGGGGGGATGCTCTCAGTAGGGAGTGAGGCTGTTCATGAAACAGGGGACGTCATGGAGAGGACCGGCAAAGCTGTGGCCCCAGCTGGAGTCTAGTCCCAGCTGGATTCCGCAGAGTTCTGGAGCTTGAATGACACCACAGAGTTGTCCTGCCTTAAGGCAAGAGCTTTGTCACCCTCCATCAGTTAGTCATTGGATAGATAGCCTTCTCCCCAAGGAGGGCATAGCCTCCCAGGTATTTCCAAGAAAGGAGGAGGTGATTCTCTGTAGAGAAGGGCACAGCTGTGAGAGTTGAGTGGCCCACCCTCAGAGCAGCTGGGAATAGGTTTACCCAGAGGCTCCACACAGGGGACCAGGCAGGGCACCAAAGCCTCTACAGCAGCTGGCCACATCTGGAGACAGTGTGCTTTAGTGAACAACCTTTGTACTAAAATACCACTTTCTCATCCCTAAAGACATCTCGCTTTCTTGGTCTCATTCCGTCTCCTTCCAAGGCCCAGGAATGAGAATAAGAACCATCTATAATGTAGACCCTTCATTGCAAGTGAGGACTCTGAGGTCCAGAGCAGTTAAGCAGCCTTCCAAGGCCACCCAGGAGAGCAGGGCAGGGATGGGCCTTGTACCAGCAACCTTGTCTGTTCCCATCAGGTCACTCTGCTTCACATCGGGCAACCCCTCAGCAGAAGCGACTGGGCCCCGAGAGCTGCTCAGGCTGGAGGCTGAGTCTGTCCAAGACTTGGGTGAGTGGTGGTCAACGGGAGTCTGGATGGATTAGTTTACGGAGGTCTTTCTGATGAATTGAAGAGGTCTTGAGGGTCACTCAAGGGGGCCACAGATTTGGAGTATGACAGTTTCCCCATTTTTCCCCAAAGGCCCTCTCCTTTGAGCAGAAACAAGCTGAGCAATACAACATCCATACATTTTGTGCTAAAGCTCTAGGAGCAACCCACCCCATCCAACCTCAAAACATTCCTACGAGCTGCTCCCTCTTTCTGGGATCGTTTCCTTCCTTCTCAGCTGCCCTCCACCCAGCTCTAAACATAGTTAACTCTTTCTGGATGTGCTCAAACCTTGCCCTCTCAGAAGAAACTGCCCCGACCCTCCCCATGCACCGTCCAGGGTCTATGTCGGCGTCCGCTGCTAAATGCTCATGTAGTTCCAGACCCTGTTTCCTCCCCAGAAACTGGCACAGTCTGCATTCTACCAGGAAGATTGATTGTTTTCCCCACTGGACTTCTTTTTAAACAGATTTATCAAGGTATAATTGACCTACAACAACTGTACAAGTTTAAGCTGTACAATTTGATAAGTTTTGACACATGGATACACCTGTGAAACCATCACCACAATCAAGAAAGCCACTATATCATTCCCTCCAAAGGTTGCTTCATGCCCCTTAATAATCCCTCTCTGCTTCTCCAGCCCCAGGCCACCATGCATCTACTTTCTGTCACTATAGATTAGTTCACACTTTCTAGAGTTTTATATAAATAGAATCATACAGAAAGTCCTTTTTTATTTATATGGCTTCTTTCATTCAGTATAATTATTTTAGATTCACTCATGCTGTGCATATTCCAATAGTTCATTCTTATTTATTTCTGAGCAGTATTCCATCGTAGAGATTTGCCATAATTTTCATAACAATTCATCTGTTAGTGGACATTGTGTTGTTTTCAATTTGAGGCTGACATCGATAAAGTTGCTCTGAACATTTGTGTACATGTATTTGTATTCATATATATTTCCTTTCTCTTGCTTAATATCTATGAGTGGAATGGCCGGATCATATGGTGAATGTCTGCTTGACTTTTTAGGAAACTGCCAAACTGTTTTACAAAGTGGTCCAACTACTAGCAGTGTGTGAGGATTCCAGTTCCTCCCCAGTTTTGGTGTGATCAGTCTTTTATTTCAGCTATTCTCAAAGGTGTGGAATGGTATCTCACCGTGGTTTTAATTTGAATTTCCCTAATGACTAAAGATGTTGCACATCTTTTCAGGTGCTTATTTCCCATCTATAGATGTTCTCTGATAAAATGTCTGTTCCAATATTTTGCCCATGTTTAATGGGCTGTTCGTTATTGTTGAATTTTTAGAGTTCTTTGTATGTTCTTGATACAAGTCTCTTATCAGATATAGGCTTTGCAAGGATTATCTACTGGTCTGTGGCTTTGTCTTTTCATTCTCCTGACATTCTCCTGACAATGTGTTTCAAAGAGAAGAAATTAGTTTCAATGAAGTACAAGTTATCAATTTCTTCTTATATGGATTGAGCTCTGGTGTCATATCTGAGATATTTTTGCTTAATCCAAGGTCACAAAGATTTTCTCCTAAGAATTGTATAGCTTTACAGTTTAAAATGTAAATACTCCGTTTTGAGTGAATTTGGCATGTGGTGTGAGGTGTGTATTCAAATTCACTTTCTTGCCTATGAATATCCAGCTGTTTCAGCTACATTTTTTGAAAAGGTTATTCTTTCTCCAGTGCATTGCTTTCGCTCCTCTGTAAAAATTAGTTGTCTATATATGTATAGGCCTATTTCTGGATTCTCAATTTTATTTGGTCCATCTATTTGTCTATCTTTATGCCAATACCATGTTGTTTCAATTATTGGAGCTTTATAATAATTCTTGAAATCAGATAGTATTCACTTTCCAGGTTTGTTCTTCATTTCCAGAGTGGTTTTGGCTATTCCAGGTCCTTTGTATTTCTATATGAATTTTGTGAACCAGCTTGTCAATGTCTGCAAATAGCCTGCTAAGACTTTGATTGATTGAAATATCATTAAATCAATTTGAGAAGAATTGACATCTTAATAATGGTGAGGCTTCCAACCCATGAGCATGGTCTATATCTCTCCATTTATTTAGGTCTTCTTTAATTTCTCTCATAATACTTTGCTGTCAGTGTACATGTCTTTCATATTGTTTGCCACATTTATGACAAAGTATTTCATATTTTTGATGCTATCATAAATGATATTTTTAAAGATTCCAATTTACAATTGTTAATTGCTAGTATATAGAAATACAACTCTCTGTTTTGTATTGCCTTTGTATTCTGCAAAATTGCTAAACTAATTAGTTTTCTTAGTTTTTTTTTTTGTAGATTCCATCAGATTTTCTATACAGGCAACTGTCATCTGTTAATGAAGACAGTTACTTCTTCCTCTCACTCTGGGTGCCCACTAGACTTTAGGCTCTGTGAGTGCTGGTATGTTGTCCTGGAGCCTAGCAGGAACTTGACGCATGACACGTGTAGGGCTCAGGATTTGCTGATGGCAGAGGCGAGAAGCATGAAGACTCTCTTCCCATACCTCCCAGGCAAGGTTTAATAACTTGAAAGTATCTATCTACCTGTCACCTAAATAAGCAATTGTGAAGTGAAATTTTCCCAAAACAACCATCATCATTTGGCATAATTGGAACAAAACATCCATTTAGATATCCATCATTTGAACCAATTTAATTATCTATCTATCTATCTAGCTATGTATCTATCTAGCTATGTATCTGTCTATCTGCCTTTGAATTCAGGGCATGTGTGTAAACACATTGCCTTAGCCCAGAGATGTGTTTTCATCACTGTGTGGTCTTAAAATATACTCTGGATTGAGTTCTGGGCTTCACTCCTACTTCTTCTGTGGCCCAGGAAGCGCTGTCATTCTGTAGACCCAGGGAACATTCTTGTTGTACAAGGCCAGCTATTCAAGGCATGTTTGGGGACCACTTACTGTGTACCCATCTGTTGTGTTCATTGTGGTTTCTTCGGACAGGACATCAATTTTCTGCTCTTATGGGGCCCAATTTCTAATAGAGAAGACAGAGAAACAATAAACAAATCTATATCTATAATATCCTTATGTGTGTGTATCCATATTTATATCTTTATCCATATTTGCCCCCAGCTAATGAAAGAGTCTAGAAAGAGCATAACATATGGGCAATCACCAAGTTGCTCAGACTAAAAGCTTTAGAATCATCTTTGATTCCTTTTCTCCCTCAAGTCCATGCCCAGGTTCATTTGCTAAGATGGGGACACTGAGCTCAGGCTTTGAGAGAAGAAAAGACGAGTTGGCTTTAAATACGGTTAATCTGAGATGCTGAAGAGATATCCAATAGGCATCTGGTCATGAGGGTCTGGAGTTTAGAGGAGAGATTGGAGCTGGGTCAGAAATTTGGGAGCCATCAGCACATGCAAACCACGGGGTGACATGAGGTGGCTTAGAGTGTACGTATAGAAGACAGGAGGGCACCCTGCAGCATGATGGCTGAGGTTAAGAGATTGAGAAGGAAAAGAAGGATTGACCAGTTGTCTAGGAGGAAGCACAGATGAGGTCTATCCTCTAAGACACATGAAAAAAGAGCTTTAGGAAGGAGATCACTTCAACTCGTCCAAATGCCAAGAGCTAGTGATGAGATTTGACCACATGGAGATCACTGGGAACCTTGAAGAAAGCAGTTTTGATGGCAAGCTTGGGGTAGAAAGCCTGTCTGGCACCTAAGGGTTAACCAAGTCTCAGAGGGTGTGAGGGCTGCGCATCACACACAGGGCACCTCATACTTCCTCACGCTCCAAACTATGGAATATAATCATCTAACTCATGAGGATCCATGATGATTCACTCAACTTGTGTATTGCTCTGTTTCAATGGGGTTATTTCACCTTCCTGCAGCTTTTACAAGAAACAGTAAGAGAAATGAAGATCTTTAACGTGTTTTCTTACACAAGTAATGAGGGATGAAAATAAAAGATACTGTTTTGGAGGATTTTTCCTTAAGTGTTAACCTATTTATCCCCATAACTCTTAAGAGGTAAACATGTACCACACCATTTTACAGACATGGAAGCTAAGCCACAGAAAAGTTATGTGACTTACAGGCTGGGGCTGAGATTGAAGCTTCGACCTCTGAAGTCAGCCTCTGAGTCAAATGCAGCTCTGCCAGGGACAGCAAGGGTGAATGTGTCACTCAGTGCTGGAGCTCTCATTCCTTGGTGCCTACACAATTCTGCACTAAGCAGACCTAGAGAGAGCTCATTAAAAACATAATGGCGCCAACTAAAAACTGGCACTTGCCATCAGCCTATACAAGGATTAGGTCAATAGCCACTGCAGCCACTGACCTTCAACACACCCTGGAAGGAGTTCAGGGTGGAGATCAGGAATGAGACACTCTGGGCTCTGGGAAAAACTGGCAGAACAAGTCTTCAGATAGTTAGATATTTTCAGGAGAAGATTTTATGAGCCCAATTCTCACATCTCCTCATATCTAGAAAAGCACTAAATCCATAAATAGTGACATCTGCTCCTTGTGATTACCTGCAAGCCTCTGCCAAAATATGTGCTTGATTGAATGTACCCCCATTCACTAAAATCATATATAATACTGACTTTCCCCCCTACCTCTCTGGAGTAGTTTCTCAGAGCTATCTGAAATGCTGTATCCCAGGCTATAGTACTCTTTTTTTTTTTTTTTAACATCTATATTGGAGTATAATTGCTTTACAATGGTGTGTTAGTTTCTGCTGTATAACAAAGTGAATCAGTTATATGTATACATATATCCCCATATCTCCTTCCTCTTGCATCTCGCTCCCACCTGCCTATCCCACCCCTCTAGGTGGACACAAAGCACTGAGCTGATCTCCCTGTGCTATGCAGCTGCATTCCACTAGCTATCTATTTCACATTTGGTAGTGTATATATGTCCATGCCACTCTCTCACTTCATCCCAGCTTACCCTTCCCCCTCCCCATGTTCTCAAGTCCATTCTCTACATCTGCATCTTTATTCCTGTCCTGCCCCTAGGTTCTTAAGAACCATTTTTCTTTCTTTTTTTAAGATTCCATATATATGTGTTAGCATACGGTATTTGTTTTTCTCTTTCTGACTTACTTCACTCTGTATGACAGACTCTAGGTCCATCCACCTCACTACAAATAACACAATTTCATTTCTTTTTATGACTGAGTAATATTCCATTGTATATATCTACCATATTTTCTTTACCCATTCATCTGTAGATGGACACTTAGGTTGCTTCCATGTCCTGGCTATTGTAAATAAGGCTGCAATGAACGTTGTGGTACATGACTCTTTTTGAATTATGGTTTTCTCAGGGTATATGCCCAGTAGTGGAATTGCTGGGTCACATAGTAGTTCTATTTTTAGTTTTTTAAGGAACCTCCTTATTCTTCTCCATAGTGACTGTATCAATTCACTTTCCCACCAAAAGTGCAAGAGGGTACCCTTTTCACCACAACCTCTCCAGCATTTATTGTTTGTAGATTTTTTGATGATGGCCATTCTGACTGGTGTGAGGTGATATCTCATTGTAGTTTTGATTTGCATTTCTCTAATGATTAGTGATGTTGAGCATCCTTTCATGTGTTTGTTGGCAGTCTGTATATCTTCTCTGGAGAAATGTCTATTTAGGTCTTCTGCCCATTTTTGGATTAGGTTGTTGGTTTTTTTTTACATTGAGCTGCATGAGCTGCTTCTATATATTGGAGTTTAATCCTTTGTCAGTTGCTTCATTTGAAAATATTTTCTCCCATTCTGAGGGTTGTCTTTTCATCTTGTTTATGTTTCCTTTGCTGTGCAAAAGTTTTTAAGTTTCATTAGGTCCCATTTGTTTCTTTTTGCTTTTATTTCCATTACTCCAGGGGGTGGGTCAAAAAGGATCTTAATGTGATTTATGTCATAGGGTGTTCTGCCTGTGTTTTCCTCTAAGAGTTTTATAGTGTCTGGCCTTACATTTAGGTCTTTAATCCATTTTGAGTTTATTTTTGTGTATGATGTTAGGGAGTGTTCTAATTTCATTCTTTTACATGCAGCTGTCCAGGTTTCCCAGCACCACTTATTGAAGAGGCTGCCTGTTCTCCATTGTATATTCTTGCCTCCTTTATCAAAGATAAGGTGACCATATTTGTATGGGTTTATCTCCGGGCTTTCTATCTTGTTCCATTGATATATATTTCTGTTTTTATGCCAGTACCATACTGTCTTGATTACTTCGTAGTAATTGTAGTAGCTTCATAGTATAGTCTGAAGTCAGGGAGCCTGATTCCTCCAGTTCCATTTATCTTTCTCAAGATTGCTTTGGCTATTCGGGGTCTTTTGTGTTTCCATACAAATTGTGAATTTTTTTGTTCTAGTTCTGTGAAAAATGCCATTGGTAGTTTGATAGGGATTGCATTGAATCTGTAGATTGCTTTGGGTAGTATAGTCATTTTCACAATGTTGATTCTTCCAATCCAAGAACATGGTATATCTCTCCATCTGTTTGTATCGTCTTTAATTTCATACATCAGTGTCTTGTAGTTTTCTGCATACAGGTCTTTTGTTTCCTTAGGTAGATTTATTCCTAGGTTTTTTATTCTTTTTGTTGCAGTGGTAAATGGGAGTGTTTCCTTAATTTCTCTTTCAGATTTTTCATCATTATTGTATAGGAATGCCAGAGATTTCTGTGCATTAATTTTGTATCTTGCTACTTTATCAAATTCATTGATTAGCTCTAGAAGTTTTCTAGTAGCATCTTTAGGATTCTCTGTGTATAGTATCATGTCATGTGCAAACAGTGACAGCTGTACTTCTTCTTTTCTGACTTGGATTCTTTTTATTTCTTTTTCTTCTTTGATTGCTGTGGCTAAAACTTCCAAAACTATGTTGGAAGAGTGGACAACCTTGTCTTGTTCCTAATCTTAGTGGAAATGGTTTCAGTTTTTCACCACTGAGAACAATGTTGGCTGTGGGTTTGTCATATATGACCTTTATTATGTTGAGGTAAGTTCCCTCTATGCCTATTTTCTGGAGGCTTTTTTCTTTTTTATCATAAATGGGTGTTGAGTTTTGTCAAAAGCTTTTTCTGCATCTAATGAAATGATCATATGGCTTTTCTCCTTGAGTTTGTTAATATGGTTTATCACATTGATTGATTTGCATATTTTGAAGAATACTTGCATTCCTGGGAAAACCCCACTTGATCATGGTGTATGAACCTTTTAATGTGCTGTTGGATTCTGTTTGCTAGTATTTTGTTGAGGATTTTTGCATTTAGGTTCATGAGTGATATTGACCTGTAGCTTTCTTTTTTTGTGACATCTTTGTCTGGTTTTGTTATCAGGGTGATGGTGGCCTCGTAGAATGAGTTTGGGAGTGCTCCTTCATCTGCTATATTTTGGAAGAGTTTGAGAAGGATAGATGTTAGCTCTTTTCTAAATGTTTGATAGAATTCACCTGTGAAGTCATCTGGTCCTGGGCTTTTGTTTGTGGGAATATTTTTAATCATAGTTCCAATTTCATTGCTTGTGATTCATCTGTTTATAATTTCTATTTCTTTCTGGTTCATTCTCAGAAGGTTGTGCTTTTCTAAGAATTTGTCCATTTCTTTAGGGTTGTCCATTTTATTGGCATATATTTACTTGTAGTAATCTCTCATGATCCTTTGTATTTCTGCAGTGTCAGTTGTTACTTCTCCTTTTTCACTTCTAATTCTATTGATTTGAGTCTTCTCCCATTTTTTTCTTGATGAGTCTGGCTAATGGTTTATCCATTTTGTTTATCTTCCCAAAGAACCAGCTTTTAGTTTTATTGATCTTCGGTTGTTTCCTTCCATTGTTTCCTTCATTTCTTTTTCATTTATTTCTGATCTGATCTTTATGATTTTTTTCCTTCTGCTAACTTTAGGGATTTTTCTTTCTTCTTTCTCTAATTGCTTTAGGTTTAAGTTTAGGTTGTTTATTTGAGATGTTTCTTTTTTCTTGAGGTAGGATTGCATTGCTATAAACTTCCCTCTTAGAACTGCTTTTGCTGAGTGACATAGGTTTTTGGTCATCGTGTTTTCACTGCCATTTGTTTCTAGGTATTTTTTGATTACCTGTTTGATTTCTTCAGTGATCTCTTGGTTATAAAGTAGTGTATTGTTTAGCCTCCATGTGTTTTTTTTTTTTTTCTTTTTTTACAGGTTTTTTTTCCTGTAATTGATATCTATCTCATAACGTTGTGGTCAGAAAAGATACTTGATACGATTTCAACTTTCTTAAATTTACCAAGGCTTGATTTGTGACCCAAGATATGGTCTGTTCTGGAGAATAGACCATAAGCACTTGAGAAGAAAGTTTATTCTGTTGTTTTTGGCTGGAATGTCTTATAAATATCAATTAACTCCATCTTGTTTAATGTGTCATCTAAAGCTTGTGTTTCCTTATTTATTTTCATTTGGACGATCTGTCCATTTGTGAAAGTGGGCTATTAAAGTCCCCTACTATTATTGTGTTACTGTCGATTTCCCCTTTTATGGCTGTTGGCATTTGCCTTATGTATTGAGGTGCTCCTATGTTGGGTGCATAAGTATTTACCACTGTTACATCTTCTCTTTGGATTGATCCCTTGATCATTATGTAATGTCCTTCTTTGTCTCTTGTAATAGTCATTATTTTAAAGTCTATTTTGTCTGATATGAGAATTGTTACTCCAGCTTTCTTTTGATTTCCATTTACATGGAATATCTTTTTCCATCCCTTCACTTTCAGTCTGTATGTGTCCCTAGGTCTGAAGTGAGTCTCTTGGAGACAGCATATATACGGGTCTTGTTTTTGTATCCATTCAGCCAGTCTATGTCTTTTGGTTGGAGCATTTAATCCATTTACATTTAAGGTAATTATTGATATGTATGTTCCTATTACCACTTTCTTAATTGTTTTGAGTTTGTTATTGTAGGTCTTTTCCTGCTCTTCTGCTTCCTGCCTAGAGAAGTTCCTTTAGCATTTGTTGTAAAGCTGGTTTGGTGGTGCTGAATTCTCTTAGATTTTGCTTGTCTGTAAATGTTTTAATTTCTCCGTCAAATCTGAATGAGATCCTTGCTGGGTAGAATAATCTTGGTTGTAGGTTTTTCCCTTTCATCACTTTAAATATGTCTTGCCACACCCTTCTGGCTTGCAGAGTTTCTGCTGAGAAATCAGCTGTTAACCTTATGGGGATTCCCTTGTATGTTATTTTTTGCTTTTCCCTTGCTGCTTTTAGTATTTTTTCTTTGTATTTAATTTTTGATAGCTTGATTAATATGTGTCTTGTCATGTTTCTCCTTGGATTTGTCCTGTATGGGTCTCTCTTCGCTTCCTGGACTTGATTGACTATTTCCTTTCCCATATTAGGGTAGTTTTCAACTATAATCCTTTCAAATATTTTCTCAGTCCATTTCTTTTTCTCTTCTTCTCTGGGACCCCTATAATGTGAATGTTGCTGTGTTTAATGTTGTCACAGAGGTCTTTGAGACTGTCCTCAATTCTTTTCGTTCTTTTCTTTATTCTGATCTGAGGTCATTTTTTCCACTCTTTTATCTTCCAGGTCACTTATCCGTGCTTCTGCCTCAGTTATTCTGCTATTGATTCCTTCTAGAGAATTTTTACTTTCATTTATTGTGTTGTTCATCATTGTTTGCTCTTTAGTTCTTCTAGGTCCTTGTTAAATGTTTCTTGTATTTTCTCCATTCTATTTCCAAGATTTTGGATCATCTTTACTATCATTACTCTGAATTCTTTCTTAGGTAGACTGCCTATTTCTTCTTCATTTATTTGGTCTGGTGGGTTTTTACTTTGCTCCTTCATCTGCTATGTATTTCTCTGTCTTCTCATTTTGCTTAAGTTACTGCATTTGGGGTCTCCTTTTCACAGACTGAAGGTTTGTAGTTCCCATCATTTTTGGTGTCTGTCCCCAGTGGGTAAGGTCAGTTCAGTGGGTTGTGTAGGCTTCCTGGTGGAGAGCACTGGTGCCTGTTTTCTGGTTCATGAGGCTGGATCTTATCTTTCTTGTGAGCAGGACCATGTCTGGTGGTGTGTTGTCTGTGAACTTATGACTTTATCAGCCTCTTTGCTAATGGGTGGGGTTGTGCTTCTGTCTTGCTAGTTGTTTGGTATGGGGTGTCCAGCACTGTAGCTTGCTGGTCGTTAAGTGGAGCAGGGTCTTAGTGTTGAGATGGAGATCTCTGGGAGATCTTTTGCCATTTGATATTACGTGGGGCCGGGATGTCTCTGGTGGTCCAATGTCCTGAACTCAGCTCTCCCACCTGAGAGGCTCAGGCCTGACACTGGCTGGAACACTAAGACCCTGTCAGCCACATGGCTCAGAAGAAAAGGGAGAGGAAAAAAAAGAAAAAAAAAAAAGAAAAGAAAGTTATATAAAAAAATATATGTTATTAGAAATAAAAAAAAATTTAAAAAAGAAAGAAAGAAAGAAGAGAGCAACCAACCCAATAAACAAATCCACCAATGATTAGAAGTGCTAAAAATTATACTAAAAACAAAAAACAACAAAACCCCCAAAATCGGACTGAACCGTAGGATAAATGGTAAAAGCAAAGCTATACAGATGAAATCAGAGAAAGAAGCATACACATACACACTCACAAAAAGAGAAAAAGTACTATATATATATATATATATATATATATATATATATATATATATATATATATATATAAAAGGAAAAGAGCAACAAAATCAATAAACAAATCTACTACCAATGATAATAAGCTCTATATACTAAACTGAGATAAACATAAAACCAGAGACAAATTAGATGCAGAAAGCAAACCCCAAGTCTACAATTGCTCCCAAATTCCACTGCCTCAATTTTGGGATGATTCATTGTCCGTTCATGTATTCCACAGATGCAGGGTACATCAAGTTGATTGTGGAGCTTTAATCCACTGCTCCTTAGGCTGCTGGGAGAAATTTCCTTTTCTCTTCTATGTTCGCATAGCTCCTGGGGTTCAGCTTTGGATTTGGCCCCACTTCTGTGTGTAGGTCTTCCTCTGGCATCTGTTCTTTGCCCAGACAGGAGGGGGTTAAAGAAGTGGCTGATTCAGGGGCTCTGGCTCACTCAGGCTGGGTGAGGGAGGGGTACGGACTGCGCGGCAAGCCTGCGGCCACAAGGCCAGTGTGACGTTGCAGCATCCTGAGGCACACCATGTGCTCTCCTGGGGAAGTTGTCCCTGGACCATGGGACCTTGGCAGTGGTGGCTGCACAGTCTCCCAGGAGGGGAGGTGTGAATAGTGACCTGTGCTGGCACACAGGCTTCTTGGTGGCTGCAGCAGTAGCCTTAGTGTTTCATGCCCGTCTCTGGTGTCTGCGCTGATAGCTGTGGCTAGCGCCCCTCTCTGGAGCTTATTTAGGTGGTGCTCTGAATCACCTCTCCTTGCTCACCCAGAAACAATGATCTCTTGCCTCTTAGGCAGTTCCAGACTTTTTCCCGGACTCCCTCCAGGCTGGCTGTGGTGCACTAGCCCCCTTTAGGCTGTGGATCTGATCTCCAAAGCCCAAGCCTCAGCTTCCAGCCCCCACCTGCCCCAGCATGTAAGCAGACAAGCCTCTCGGGCTGGTGAGTGCTGGTCGGCACTGATCCTCTGTGTGGGAATCTCTCCACTTTGCCCTCTGCACCCCTGTTGCTGCACTCTTCTCCATGGCTCTGAAGCTCCCCCCCTGCCACCCCTGTCTCTGTCCGTGAAGGAGCTTCCTAGTTTGTGGAAACGTTTCTTCTGTCACAGCTCCCTCCCAGAGGTGCAGGTCCCATCCTTATTCTTTTTCCTCTCTTTTTTCTTTTGCCCTACCCAGGTACATGGGGAGTTTCTTGCCTTTTGGGAAGTCTGAGATCTACTGCCAGCATTCAGTAGGTGTTCTGTAGGAGTTGTTCCACATATAGATGTACTTGTGGGGAGGAAGGTGATCTCCACGTCTTACTCCTCCGCCATCTTGAAGGTCCTCCCGAACGTTCCTTTCTTCTTATCAGAATAAGTTATAATTTTTAGCCAAAATTCTCTTCTCTCTTTCTCCCTGAAACATTCCTCTGCAGCGCTGAATATATATCTGACATGCATCATAAGGAAGGCTGTAAGAACGACCAGAATCCAGAACACTGATAACACCAAATGCTAGTAAGGATGTGGAGCAACAGGAACTCTTGGTCATTGCAAGGCTTCCTCACCCAGGACCTACTAAAGGACTTGGCAACTGTCGTCATGTGTGTCCTGGAAAAGTCCTTCACCAGAACACTGATGCCTTTCCTCCAACCGGGAAGCCTGTAAGGCCCAGCCTGGATCTACAGGTGACCTCATCCAACAGGAAAAATGAGAACTGTGTAGCAGGCAGGGGTGCCTGTGTTTTGCTCAACATCCAGAGAAAGGGCAGCAGCGATCGCCTGGTCCTGAGGACGGTGGAAGGTGCTGGGCTGTGCAGGTTCGCTCCTCTCCTGGTCTTATGCTGCACTGGGCTGAGCCGGTGGCACTGGAGGACCTCGCTGCCCGGCCTCTATGGTACTCATTTTAAACCAAATAAAACTCAACTCACAACTCTCACGTTGTGCATTTCTTTTCAGTCGACAATGGCAACTTCACATTTTCTGTGATTATTTTTGTTTTAGATTTATTTAACATTTTTTGTTTTCTTTCTTTTTAAAATTTTTATCAAGATATAATTAACATAGAATCATTTTTGTTTTCACTCAGCTAAGATTTATTGCAGGACCATGCATGTTTGGCTCAGAGCTAGGTCCTGGAAACATTAAATGGATGAAAAATGCCTCTATATCCTGAGTTGCTCACTGTCTAAGAAGTGGGAAAATATGTATATTTAAAGAGAAATGCTTTCCATTATTGGTGCTACAGGGTCCCAAGTACTGAACTGTGAATGTCACACTTCCAGAGACTTTGAGGAAGAGTTGCTAACTTTCCTCTAAAGAGTAGACAGTAAATATTTCAGACTTGTGGGCCATACAGTCTCTGTCATAACTCAGCTCTGCTGTTGTGATGTGAAAGCAGCCATAGACACATAAACAAGTAAGCATGGCTGTGTCCCAATAAAACTTTGTTTATTAACACTGAAATGTGAATTTAACATACGTTTTACATGGTAAGAAATATTAATCTTCTTTTCCCCGACCATTTAAAATGCGAAGGCCCTTCCTAGCTCCCAGGCAACATAAAGTGGCCAGCGAGCCAGATTTGGCCCGTGGGCTGTTAGCTTGCTGACCCCTGTCTTCCTGGCTAACAGTGATCAAGGGCTGAGCTTAGGACTTTGGACAAGTGCTGGTGGAGGCTGGGACCCAAGAGAATCAAGGAGTAATAAAGTGTAGTGACTGGACACCCTTGTCCTAGAGAGGATAGTTCACAATTGCGGGTTTGGGTTGTAAGCTTTGATGTAGGTTTTTGGGGGTATACATTATTTCATTTCACATTTATTACTGGAGCAAATCCAAGCTCCTCTCATCACTTCTATTCAGAAACTTTGTAATAATTGGGGCCCTTCTGTAGCCAAGTGACAAAAATTTAGTGCAAATTGGCTCAAGGGAGGTAAAAGGAATGGATCAGCTCACATAAATGGAAAGTGTGGACATATGTTGCCTTAGGTATGGCTGAATATAGATACTAAAACAAAATTGTCAGGGGTGGGTCTCCAGTCCTCTCCATCCCTTGGCTCTGATCCTCCCACCTCACTTCCTATCCATCTCTGGGCTTATGGTGCCCCACAGTTAGTAGCCACCATGGACAGAGGGAAGCTTATCCTCAGGAAGGCCACCCAGGTCCTGGGATGTGGTCTTACTAGCCCAGTTCGGGCGATGATGTGTATCTCTGAACAAATCACTTTAGGGGCTTCAGGGATAAAGTATTTTTACTGGGTCCAGGGCCACATCCCAACTCTCATTGGAAAAGGGGAAGGAAAATCCTTCCCAAACACATGGATTGAGAGCAGGGAAGAGGTGGTTCCCAAATGAAAATAGGTGCCTTCCCTCCGAAAGAAAGTGGATGGATGCTGGATGGGTGAAAAACAGCAGACTTCCACGACAAATGTTTTCTTGAGGGGGAGCAAGATGCACTGGCAGCTAGAGGCTGAAATTAGACACGATCCAAAGTTTACCAGAGCAGGCAGGAGGGTACCTCGTGTGTGGACTTCATTTGATTGCTCCTGAAACAGAGCACGGGCTAAGAACCAATGTGCTGAAAACCTGCAGTGGGCCTTGGACTTTTTTTTTTTTTGGTATGCAGGCCTCTCACTGTTGTGGCCTCTCCCGTTGCGGAGCACAGGCTCTGGACGGGCAGGCTCAGCGGTCATGGCTCACGGGCCCAGCCGCTCCGCGGCATGTGGGATCTTCCCGGACCGGGGCACGAACCCGTGTCTCCTGCATTGGCAGGCGGACTCTCAACCACTGCGCCACCAGGGAAGCCCTGGACTTTTGAATATGATACCCCAACAAAACATCAAAGGAAATCTGGGGACCCCCTTAGGTGGCCAGTGGTTCCTGTTGTTAAGTAAAGGTCAGGGAAAGTAAAATAGAGACTTATCTGATAGTAGTCACCATCTCATAGCAGAAAGAGCATTTCCACACCCCAGAATAAAGGGTGGTCCATCACAAGGAAGGACAGTTGGCCATGATCACCCTTTGTGCTCCTCAGGAGGAAGGCTCTGAGATGTGGATTTTTGTGCAGAAGGTTTACAAGGGAAAGCTCATGGACTCAAAGACTGTGGGGAAGGGAAGAGGCAGGGTGGGTTGAGGGAGAATTTAGGCTGCAGTGCTCTCTCAACAAGGCCTCAGCTGACCTGAAGAAGCTTTGGAGCTGGAACAGACTTCAGGGTTGTCTTGAGGAGGGGCCAGGGGTGGGCTTTAATATACCTGTCAACTAGTCCTTTCATGGAGCTTCTCCAGGGAACTAGGCATAACCTGGGCCAGGCAGCTGTCTCCAGGTGGAGTGATTCCTGAAGAGGGCTGGTAATGGAAGACTGTCAGCCAACAACCCTCCCAGCAGGTAGGGGAATAAAGTTCTTCATTCCTAAAGGGGCTCTGAAGCACAGCCTCTGGAATAGCAACTGAATCCCAAGTAACTGTGTGCATGAAGTTAAGTTTACACACACACACACACACACACACACTGCCCATATGTTTCTCCCTTCACTTAGGACAAGGGACTTGCTAGCATTCATTAACTCTTTGGGTTAGCCACATCTCTTGTCCTTTGGGAACCCACACTTTCCCACCTCACTACAGTTGCCTGGGTGCTCCTGTCCCAAGCTCCTGCCACCCAAGCCTGGCCAGCCAGAGCAACCCCCCTCCTCCACTTGACTCCACCTCAGCTGCAGAATGGACTCGGGTGTGGGCACATATCAGTCGTGCTAAGGAAAGTCACTTCCTGGGACAACTAGAGAACAGGCTCGGTGGACCCGGGGGGGTGTCAGCCTGGAGCCATCGATGACCACCTTGCCACCACACGGGGACCCCTCACCAAGAATGAAGCAGAACAGAGATACTGAGAAACAGGGTTTCTTTCGTCCCTTTTTAGGACTGTTCTTGAGATATTTTTATTGTGGTGTGATTTTCGTATGGGAACAGGCACAAATCTTAATTGTGCAGCTCGATACAACTTTACATAGTTATACACCTGTGAACCAGCACCCAGACCGAGATAGAGAACATTTCAGCTCCCCAGGGTTCCCTTGCGTCTCCTTCTACTCAGAACACTTGCAAGGATAACTGCTATTTTTGAACTTCACAAAAATAAAGCCGCTCCTACAAAGCAAGCAGTCTCTGTGCCTGGATTCTTCACTCACACATTATGCTATGAGGTCATCCATGTTGCTGTGTGTTGTTCTCTGGCGTAGTATTTCCTTGCATGAATATGTTCCACATTGTCTACCTGGTCTACTGCACTGGATATTTGGGTTGTCTTTAGGTTTCGGCTGTTATAATGAGTCAAACCACCATGGGCAGTCTTGTGTGTCTCTTCTGGTGGACACGAGCCTTCATTTCTTTTGGGCTTGGACCTAAAATTTTCCTGGATAGATTATGCATTTGCTCAGCGTCTGCAGGTCGTGCCCAACAATTCTGCAAAGTGGTTGGGCCAGGTTCTGACCCTCCAGCACTACATGAGAACCCCTGCAGCTCCACAGCCTGCACGCAGTTGGTACTGCCAGTAAAACATGGCTTCAGGATGATATCGCTTGAGCGCCTGGATCAAGTTGTATTTGAAACTAAATGACCTCTGGAGTTTTTCAGCTAGGTGAACAAGTGTCCTGACTAACACAACCAGTGAAAGCTTTGATAGAGATTGGCCGAGTTCTGGTGTTTGGGACTCCCTGGTGCAGTGCAAGGTGACTTTTTAGTGGAGTTGGAAAGGGATTCCCTCATGGGTGGGAAGGTGGGAGATGGGGAACCTTGGGAAGGTCACCCCAACTCTCTAGATGTGTGGCTGCCGTCCATAACTTGTCTCAGACGGGGTTTAAAGCATCAGAAGGCTTGCAAAACCAAATGGGAGGCTCTCATCAAGGCCCATGTAGGCGGCCCTCTGGGTAACCAGACAGCAGTCTTGGCTAGGTGCCAAACATGTCAGGGAAGGGAGGGCGAGCTGGTTTTCTGCAGCACGCTCTCTGCCCTCTCTGGTCCATCAGCAAGCTCCCTGGAGGAATGTCTCCTGAGGGGTGAGGAACAGTGAGGCGGATTTATCCACAAGAAGCCATGCACAGAGCCTGGCGGGGTTTGTGTTTGTTGTCACAGATGTGATGAGAAAAGGCAGTGCAGGAGACCACAGCAGACCTCTCCAGCCGTGGGGGCCCGAGACACCAAGGGAGATAAACAGCATTTGGCTAGCTCCCTTGATGGACTCAGGCCTGGGCTTACAGCGGGCTGGGGCTCCTATCCACCTCCTCCCACGGGAAAGAGAGCTGCAGTTTGCCAAGTACTTCCTCGGGTGTCATCTTTTGGGATCCTCAAGGCAACCCTGTGAGTCCAGCCAGGCAGGCATTGTGATTCCCATTTTACAGGTGAGGAAACTGAGGCTCAGAGAGAAAGAGTGAGGTCTTCAGCCTCCAAGTCCAGAGCATCATCCTCCACCAGGTAAGGCTGCTGTCTTTAGGGCACTAGACTTGCATGGGCATCCTGTGCTAGGGCTTTTGGACCAGTCACCAAGTAGAGACCATCCTGTGCTAGGGCTTTTGGACCAGTCACCAAGTAGAGACCAGAGCCTGAGTGAAGAGAAGATTGTTAGGGTTGTTGGATATACTTGCTGATGGCTGTGAAGACTGAAGGCAAACACAGGTAGACCGAGGAGCTGGACTCGAGGGCTTGGGCAGGACCTGAGGTGCTGGGGAAAGGGAGGCCTCAGAGTAGACAGAGGGCTAGCAATGCCCTTCTCCCCGCCCAACACACAAGGTCTGCTCCTTAACAGACAAGGCAGGGTGCTCCCCCGGAGCGTCGAGACTCCTCCCACAGGTGGGCTGGTCTAGCATAGAGCTGATTGTGAAGACGCAAAGCATAGAAAGGCCCTGAGTCACCAAGAGGTGGTCTGACTCTGAGCCGAGGCCAAGGCTGCCTGGAAAGCTGCTGCTCTGCTGGGCACCCAATGACTCACAGCTCGAGGCTGGGAGCCCTGTGGGGGCAAAAGGAAACATTTGCTGGAGGATTCCCCAGATTCTCTGAAGAGTTGGTGAAGGCAAGCAGGAGGGAGTGACAGTATTGGTGAGGAATGAAATCACGGCGGCTGTGCGATGCTATAAATATTTGGTTTGAAACAGCAGAGACATTCGAGATAAAAGTTAAATAGAAATAAAAGCAGTCAGATGTTTATTATATGTTGCCATAAAATTCAAGAGCAACCTAAAAAGGCAGATCAGGATTTGTTTAACAAATAAGAGAGGAGAATGAAAGAGGTAGAAGTCTGATGGTGGAAGGGTGTATTTGCTCTAATTTAGACAGTGATGGAAGCAAAATGGGAGTGACTCAGCCCACAGACCTGGGGGATGGATGTCATCAGGTGGCTGAGAACCCGGTGGACTTCCCCCAGGTCTCATGGCCTTGCAGACACCAGCAAGTACCCTGGCTCTCTGTGTCCCCTACCCACTGCCGAGGAGCAGGCCCAAGGGACAGCAGTGGGATCAGCTGGGACACAGACACTGGGCAAGCACAGCACACACAGGGGCTGCTGAGGAGGGGGCAGCAATGACATTAGGAGTCTGATGGCACATTTTTCAGTTTCTCCACCTCTTCCATAGCTGATCCTCCAAAGTGTCATCAGGTATAAGAATTACAGAAAAAAGGAGTTGGAAGGGACCTTAGCAAGCCCCACGCTAGTCCAGGGGCGGCAGATTTTGTCTGTAAACGCCATATAGTAAATATTTTCAGCTTTGTGCACCACTCTGTCTTTCTCACAACTACTCTACCATTGTTGTATGAAAGCAGCCATAGATAATCCGTAAATGAAGGTGCATGGCTATGCTCAATAAAGCTTTATTTACATAAACAGCCTGCAGGTCAGATCTGCCCTTTGGGCCGTAGTTTGCCAACCTCTGTTGTAGTCTAATCTTTATATGTAGGGAGACTGAAGTTCAGAGAGGCAGAAACACTTTTGCAAAGTCTCCCAATCTATTAGTGATGGAGCTGGGAGACTAACCCAGGACTCTGGGCACTAGTTAGGTATCATCTCCATTGCATCTGGGCAGCATTGCCACCAACAAGTCTTTGCCCAAACTTCTGTCTTAATACTAAATGGTACCCAGCTAGTTATCAGGCTAAAGGTTGGAAAGGATGGAGTGGACACATATATGTGAATTGACAGCATTTGTCTGTTCCTAAAATTAAATTTGGAGACATTTTTCTTCTGATCTTCTTTCTGTGTTGCTCTCTGCCATATTTTTGATGGAAAACCATGCAAAGGGAAGCTCTGGGGACCCAATCCCTGGTCATATTCTAAGTGTGACAAAGAGGGTTGGGAGAATCTATGTTTGTGGTAGAGTGATCACAGCATCCTTTGAATTTCAGTGCTTGGGGAACTGAGGTATCCCTGGCAACTTGCTGCGGGCCACAGTCATGGTTTCCCTCCTGGGATTTGGTTAATGATTGACAACTTTGGGGGAAATATTTCTAAAATAAATTACATAAAGGGAAGTGTAGTGGGTTGAATTGTGGCCCCCCGTCCAAAGATATGTCCCCGTCCCAGAGCCTATGGATGTGAGTTTATTTGGAAAAAGGGTCCTTGCAGACGTTACGGATCTTGAGATGAAGTCTTCTTGGACTACCCAGATGGACCCCAAACCCAATGACAGTGTCCTTATAGAAAGCGTTTGGAGGGAGTGTGGCCCTACAGACACCTTGGCTTCAGGATTTTGGCCTCCAGAACTGTGAGAGAATACATTTGTTGTTTAAAGCCACTGAATTTGTGGTAATTTAGTTATAGTACCTATAGGAAACTGATATAGGAATTTCATCTTGAAACCTAAATTTGGCAAAGGAAGGGCAAAAGGCACAGGGAAAGAAGGGCAAAGCTTCTCGAGCAAAGGGCAGAGGCTTTCTGGAAATAAACACTCTGTCAAGGGCACCTGGCGGTCTAGCCAGGCCAAGGAAGCTGAAGCAGCAGGCCGACAGGAGAGACGTTGAATGTCCCTGCCCAGAAGGTACTGTGTCTCCATTGGAGGTTCTTCCCAGGGCCCAGATGGACGGCGAAGGCAAAGGAAGGCCAGCATCACACTGCCTCCAGAAACTGCTGAGATTCTCCAGAGAGGAGAAGCCAAAGCCACCTGCACTGGACCACGGGGCTCGCGGCTTGTCGGTTCCCACTCCCAGAAACTCTCCAAGCCTGCAGTGGCTCAGCTGCCGCATGCGAGTCTCACGGCACAGGGAAAGCATTCACTGGTAAGTGCAGGACTTCCGTCTGTGGTCCCAGTGCCTACGGCATGTGATTCTAAAGGTCTCTGCAAGAGGAGGGAAGAAGAGAAATCAGGGATGCTGTGCAGGCCAACACAGGTTGGTGGAGGTAATTCAGGGAAACAGGAGAACCAGTGAAAAACGTAGTCAAAGCATCTATTCAGCATTAACAGAGCAACAGTCTCCTCTATACCTAGGTAATCGCTTCTATGCTTGGCTCATCTCACTTCTCACCCCAGGTTTTTTTGGGGTCTTTTCCCCTGCTTGCTGGGAAGCCTAATTTCCCACCTTGCCCTGTGTGCCTCCTCTTTGCTCAAAATCAGATTAGAAGCTCCTGGGGACAAGACTTGAGACACAATGACACTTCTCTCTCCCAAAGACATAGTCAAGGGTTGGGCACATACAGCCTAGATTAACATTGTAGTCATTTATCCACACATGTTTATGAATCCCCTTCATCCCAGCTCTCTTCTGGGGCTGGAGGACAGAAATAGATAAGAAAGGTAAGTCCGCTGTCCTCAAGGAACTTACAGAAACAGAATTTTCAAAATCGATAGTTTCATCTATTGCAACAAATGTGACGAAGAAAGTGAAGCAGACTATGTCAGGGAGATGGGGCCTGGGGGCCAGAGGCAGCATCTTGGAGGAAGTAGCATGTACTCTGAGGCCCACAGTTGAGAAAGGGCCTGGCTTGTGGCTTTTGGGATAAGGGATGTTTCAGGCAGAAGCAAAGCAGGTGCAGAGGATGGAAGGCGAAGGCGCTTAGTGGGTTCCAGGACCAGTAGGACGCCGACAGCTCAGCCCCGTGACCTGGACAACAGGATGAGATGAGGCAGGAGCTGGAGAGCCAGGCATGACTATGCAAAGTGGCTGGATTCGCGCTGAACGAGAGAGCAGAGGTAGCCATACACTGGAGGGGTGAGAGTGGGGTGTGACGTGATCTGGTTGGTGTCTGATCCTGGCTGCAGTGGGGGACAGTGGAGACTCCAAGGCCAGCAAGGACATGGCAGAAGTCACCAGACAACGGACGCTGGAGGCTTCGGTTAGGGTGGTGGCCATGGTCGGGGAGAGGATGGATTTAGGATACACATTTGTGGATTGATTTTCATAAACTCCTTTAGAGCTGGCCAGTTGGGGCATTGTAAGCCCAACCTTCCATCCCATTCCTGCCACTGGCTGCGACTCATATGATTCTCCGCCCTCATTAAAAGGAAGACGTGGGTTTTCCTCCCCTAACCGGGAGGGCTCTTCCAGCCTGGAGCCATCGCCAGCAGGTCTTCCCATGGGGAGGTCAGCTCCCCTGATCTAAGGCTGGTGTCTTCAGGGGTGCAACGTCCTCAGCTTTTCCTGCAGTGGCTGTCCACTGGATGTTTGTAGGATTTTGAATGTGAATGAAAATAGATGATTACACATTTGGCAAATATTTATTAAGCACATATGTGGCAGTGATGTGCTGAGCACCACAGAGCGACATAAAGAGAACGGACCACCAGGCCCAGGTTCAAGTCCTGGGTTTGGGGCTAATTTGTGGTGTACATTTGGGGAAGTTGCTTGAACTTCTCCACCCTCAATGTTTTCGTATACCAAATGGGCACAGAAATAACCAGTTTACAAGGTCCTTGTAACAAGTCAAGGTGGAAACATAAGACTCTACCGATTGGAAATAATAATAGCAACTTAGGTGGCAGCTGCTATGGCCAGGCCCTGGTCTCAGGGCTCTGGGTACTTGTTCATTTCATCCTCGCGGCAAGCCTAGGAGGCATTTTTGCTGTTCTACAGAGGAGGTACCAGACATGAAGTTACTTGTCCAAGATCACAGGGTTCATATATGGCAGAGCTGGGATTTCAGGTCTCTGGTGCTGGCACCCGTGTTCTTTACCACTATGGCCACTGCCTCTCAGTCAAGGCACTTACTCACAGCCCAGAAAATACTCTCTGTGTCCAAACCCAGGAGTTTTTAGGAAGTAAGTATTGAGCCTACGAAGGGAGGACCTTCTATCTTGGGATACGTATCCTTGTGCACAATGAAGATAAGCCATGTCTCCCTGCACGATCTGAACTTAAGCTGATAAGTGGAGAGATGAAAGTGCATGGAGGTGGGCTGGGGGGAAAGAGAGGAAGGGAGAGAAGAGCAGAGCTGTAACCTCCAACTTCTAACTAGGAGCTACCGGTGGTGGGCAGAGTCCGGGGAATGACGAGAGGCCTGGGCTGGATTTGCCTTCCTGCCGTCCGCCTGGAGGCCCCTTTGGAACCCCGTGTTCTTGGAACGCCACAGAGGCGAGCGTAGAGGAATCACAGAGCTGTCACCAAGAAACGTCCTCGAGCCTGGGGTCAGGAGAGGGGAGAGAGGCCCGGGTCTCGAAGGCTGACTGACAGGAGACACGGCCAGGGCTGGAGACTGGCATCCAGGGCCTGGCGGGGAGGAAAGTTGGGGTGGGGGAGGGAGGGAGCGGGGAGAGCTGTGGGCACAGAGGTGGGCTGAGCTCTGGGAGGTGCAGCGGGAGAGGGGGCTGGCTGGAGAGGACCTTGATTGTAGGAGTGGCCCCGTGCACAGCCAATGGCCCCATCCCCTGACAGGGCTGCCCAGGGACGATGCAGGTGGCCATGCACTGTCCTGCAGCCCTCCTTCGTGGGCTGGGAAGCTGCCACCCCAACACAGGAAAGCTAAAGACATACTCCGAGCAGTACTTTTAACTTTCCTCTGCCGCAGCAGAGCTCAGATAGAGATGCGGGGACCTGTGTCTGGTAATTAGGAACATCCCAGTCCAAGCGTGGCCTCGGCAAAGCTTGGACACCCTTCCTTGGGTGCTGGGTCACTCCAGCTGTGAGAAGTTTTCAGTTTAATCAAAAGATGCTTTCTTCCATGTAGAAAACAAACATGACACAAACCTGACGTTTACGGCAAAAAAACACCTTTTTTCTTTGGTCGACGAATTCACTCAGATGAGGCGTTCTGATTCAAACATCTAACAGGTTGATCATAAGTCAGACTTTTCGGGGAGCTTGTGCTATTGGAGTGGCTTCATACCCCCCTCTAGACGGCTCTGAACAAAGCTGGGGTACATCCAGGTCAAGTTCAAGACCAGACCTCATCACCTGCCCAGCTGGAGGCTCTCCTGTTCCCTGCACACTGATCACTGCTCACCTGCTTTTAGTCAGTAGGCAGCCCCCTCCTCTCTTCCACCAGGCCCTCCGTGGGCTCCTCTCTGTACAGAAACATCCAGAATGAGGCTCTGAATCAGCAAGGCCCTGCCAGGGTCACAGTCACTAGCTGACCGGCCAATCCATGGGTCATCCACGTCTCCAGAGCCCCCTTTGGAGCAGCTGTGGACCACAGGCTGGCTTCTGCTCCGTCTGCAGGGCCTCGCAGGGCCCGGAGACCACTCGTTTGATCATGGATGGTGGGGCGGCCTCGCTGGGTCCCCAGGAGGACAGACGAGGAATGGAGAGCCGGAGGGCCCCAGAGAGAATGCGCTTCGCCTCTCACCTCCTCACTCAGGCCCAGCTGGTTTGGAGACAGGTTTGTTTCACGATCCTTAAAGCGTCAATTCTGCTCTTTCTTTGGGGGTGCCAGCTGAAATTAGATTGATGTCACTGGCTGCTTTGGAGAGCAGTACTTTGAATGATTTCTCACTGGCTAAACAAAATGAACATATTCTAATAACAAACAACCACAACTTTAAACTCCAATTCAAAGTAACGTTGGATCAAAACCTACATGGCATGTAATAAAATTTTTTTTGTAGTGAACTTCTTCTGTATTGAGGTATAATTGACATATAGCATTATATTAGTTTCAGGTGTGTAATATAATGATTTGATATTTATGTATATTGGGAAATGATCGCCACAGTAAGTCTAGTTAACATCCACCACCACACCTAGTAACAAATTTTCTTTGTCTTGTGATGAGGACTTTTAAGATCTACTCTCTTAGCAACTTGCAAACATGCAGTAACTATTGTTAACTATAGCTGCCATGCTGCACATTACATCCCTATGACTTATTTAATTTATAAATAGAAATTTGTAATTTTGACCCCCTTCACCCATTTTGCCCATCCCTGAACCCCTGCCTCTGACAACCACCAATCCATTCTCTGTATCTATGAGCTCATTTTTTTGTTCATTCGTTTGTTTCGTTTTTTAGACTCCACACATAAGTGAGATCATACTTTGTCTTTCTCCATCTGACTTATTTCACTTATTTCACTTATTTCACTCAAGGTCCATCCGTGTTGTCACAAATGGCAAGATTCCATTCTTTCTTATGGCTGGATAATATTCCATTGTGCATTTTCTTTATCCATCAACAGACACTTCGGTTGTTTCCACAACTCGGCTATTGTAAACATGCTGCAGTGACCAAGGGGGTGAAGGAACTTTTTTATATAGCTCCCTCTTACACAGGAGCCATCTTTTAGTGGTCAGCTATGACTTCCTCTGCCCAGTACTTTCCCTTCTGGGAGCATCTGAACCCCCCACCATCTGTATGCTCCCCATGGAAGCAACCGTGTTAGGCCCACATGATGCACACTCTGGCCACAGTTTATTGTATCAGGAAAGGACATATGATCAAGCTGGCTGATCATATGCTTTCTTGAGAATCTTAGAAATGAAGCTGAGAATAAGAGGACAGTATTTTCTTTTTAAGTTGCTGGGCTGTATGATTTGAAGCTTAAGGACTGCTGGTAATTTGTTTTGTTTTAACCGCAAGGAAAAATTAAGTGGCAAAAGCAGGAAGGCAGGGCTGAGAAGAACACTGGCAGAGGTGAGCAGTGACAAGAGAGAGGCTACTGGTAGTGTTTGAATCCCAGTGATTCTCGAAGTTCAGCTGGATTCTGGTGAATGGGTTTATTGAGACCCTGCAATTCCTATACAACGTCCTCTCCTTTCTTACCCTCATTTGTGTTGGATTTCTGTCACTTGCAGCCAAAGTAGCTCTCATACCTGAAAAGCTCCAATGGCCTGGCCACCTTGTCTTAAGCTGTTTTTTTTTTTTTCCTCTGGCTACCCCCTCCCCCCGACTGCTCATTGACATCTGGAGACTGTCAGAACCCGAGGATGGAATGAGGAACCCTCTGGAACCAGATCCTTCAATGCCATAAGGTGTCTCTGGTCTCATTTCTAAATAATGAGAGAGCCTTAAATGGAACTCACACTTCCTGGACCCCATCTTAGCATTGGCCTTCCTGCCAGGAAAAGAGTGAGAGAGAAGGGTCCTCAGCACCGAGAGGTTTGCTGAGGGAGGTGGAGGGAGGTTCCAGCACAAGAAAGAGGTTAAGACTTCGGCTGTCACCAGGAATGACAGAGACACTTCGCCTACAACTTCGAGGGTTCTGAACTTTGCATGGTATGTTGGAGTGTTTCCTCCACCTTAAACTATATAATGGAAAGGTATGTGAGAATAGGAAAAAGTTGTGTGCTGTCCTGTAACTGCAGGAGGGACAAGACTGCAAGCCCCTATGAGAGGTCTTCTCTTAACCTCATCCCAGGTCGACCAGGCCACCGTGGTCTGGTCTCAGAGCCAGCTGCAGTGCACCGCTCACCATTGCCTGCGTCTAGCAGGTCCTCACCAACAGTCCCTACAATAGCCATCAGCCTCAGGATTTGCATCAGTTCTCAAGTCACCGACTGGGAGAAAACAAAAGCCTCATTTGAAGTCTCTCCTGCCTGTTTGTCTTCAGAAGCTGTCCCCCAATGTCTGTGTGAGGGCTGGCAGTCGAGCTGACTAGCCCCTGCCGGACAACTGTCAGGTTGGCTGAAGAATATTAGAGGGAAGTTGATCATGTGTCAACATTCCTCAGTGCCCACTCACATCAGGGAAGTGATACAGCTGTCACTGTGGCCAGTGAGGCGACTGGCAGGACAGGCCACATTCACCAGCCCAGCTGTCCAATTAGATGCAAGGGCCCGACCCTCAGGTGTGCACAAGGCAGGGAATCAGAGCCTAGCAGGGCACCTTCGTGGCTGCCTCTGTGGCCCTCTGAGGGTCCAGGGCTGCCTCTGAGCCTGCCGTGGGCACTGGATACATCAAGGAATGCCAGCTTTCTCCCATCTGCTCTTCTTTCCTCCTCACTCTCTCTCTTCTTCTATTTCCTCCTCCCTCCCTCCCTCCCAGGCTGGATTATGTGAGGAAAATATCAGAAGAGTACCTAGAACTCATGTTGGCAGACAGCAGGAAATATATGAGGTTTGATTAGACACCAGAATAAAAGCCAGACGATGGTAAAGAATTCTTTATTGCTTTGTTTTAAATGCTTTTAAGAACACGTGTGTTTAAGTAACATCATCAATTTGGAAACAATGCTGAGTGTAATAATATGGGAAAGTGTAGTTAAAAACACTGCTTTCTGATTGAAATTATGGGTCTTCCTCCTTAAAAAAATAAATAAAGGCATGTGTTTTCCTTGAGTCAGAAGCTGTGTCTTTGGGTGTCTTATGGAAACAATAGGATTTACTCAGGAGGTGAGCCCATGGTGGACATGGGGGTTTCTCTGGACCCTACCTCTGAGGGCTCTTGCAAGGGCCCTGCCTTGGTCTCTAAGACCGGGTAGACCCGTGGATCCAGCATGATGAGTAAACAGCACTGGGGGACCTTCCTTTATCTTTGTTCAGAGGACCCTTGAAATAGACATAAGGATACCCGTTATTTACATCATGACTTGAGTTTGCTAAAGACTTTCTGACCCCATAACTCCTTTTGCTCCTCACTGGCACCCTGTAGGGAGGTTGTATCCCTCCCTTTTCATAGGAAAGGGAATGAAGTCCCAAAGGTATGGTGCCTTTCCCAAGTGTGTGCAGCCAGTGAATGGTAGAGGCTGGACTTGAACCCAGAGCTTTTGATTCCAAGCTTACTGGGTCTGATCCCTGAAAAAGCATAATACACTGAGCTAGACTAAAGAAGAGCTCTATCTCCTACCCATTTCTTTGATTTTCTTGTTTCTGACTCTGTGTCCACCCCAAAGCAGCTGCGTGATTGGGTGTAGATAAAGTCCCCGAAGTAATGGTCCCTACAAAACCCTCCTTGAGAGTTGGCTTTGGAGCCTGGGGTAGGGGTGGGGGAAGAGGTTTTCCAAGCTCGTCCTTATAGATGCTTATTATGGGATCTTGTTTCAGGTTTTCCAATAAGATACCCTATCCCTTTGTTTAGGAAATTCTGAATCTCCACCGCAACACTGGACTGTGCATGTCCATTCTCTGCTGTGCCGGGGGATGTCCTGGGGATTCTGAATTAACTACCCAAACGCTGCTCTATAAGAATGCAGTGCTTAGCATCAGTTTCTGAAGACTGCTTGTTGCAAACCTATCATTTAGCTGGATTTCCATTTCCATTAGATAATTACCAAGCCTTCAGCTTGTCACTCCCTGGTACACACCCTTATCCAGTCAAATAGGGTCACTCATTCTTGTTTTGCTCATTTTTTTTATCTCCAAGACTTTGCTCTCGGGGGATTCTTCTCCCGGAAGGCGCCAGTCCCCCAGCTATCTCCCTGTTGCTCCCTCCGCCCCACTTCCACCCAGCAAAAGTCACCTCTTTCCTGTGAACTTCCATAACACTTAATTGTTACCTCCCTTCTGGTAATCTTCGCTTTTCCCCTAAGGCCACCACTGTCCGTGGAGGGCAAGTCCTGTCTTTGGCTCTTAAGGGTGAATTACAACGACTTTCAGATTTACATATTACCGAGGGTTACTTACTAGTAACCCATTAAGGGGGTTATTGAGGGTTACTGTAATTAAGAATTCATAAATGGAAATTAAGAACGTACTAGTGTCTGTGGAGGACTTTCCTACCAAGTCTGGCTGGGGCACTGCAGAGCGCCTGGTGCATCTGCCCCCATGCAGAGCATTGGTGTTTCTGTGACTTTCCAGAAGGACTCTCCATGACTTGTCTCTTGAGTAGATCATAATATTCAAAGGCTGCCAATCTTGCTCCTTTAATTTATAAATTGCGTTAAACTTTGCTTCATTATTGGTTTGCTATAGGTCATCGCTCTACCCTACGGTGTATGGGGGTACATCTTTCCACTTACAGCAATATTGACCTCTAAGTGAAACTTTTTAAGTTGAAGACATGTTTGTATTGTGGTTTGAATGCGAATCATCCTTACGCCTAATACTAAAGCCGATGTATACATCATCCCCCAACTGTTGTGCTTGTACAGTCCTACTCCACGGATGACGGTCTGCCAATGGATTTGCTCTGTTTAAATGGTTTGCAAAATATTACCAAGGTAAATGCAGTAAAACTGCTGGGCTCGTGTTCAGTTTATGAGGCATTGTTTTATAAGATAAAACCTAGTGCATATAGGCTCATATTCATTGCTCATAGAGTACAATTTATGTGCTTTGCTAGCAACTTGCTTATTTTGTGACTTTCCAATTGTTTGTATCATCAGGTCCTTCCCCCAGAGAAATAGGAGTGGCTGGGGTGAGTGTACAGCCGATTTTAAATGGGCAACTCTCAGAAAAATTTGAGAAAACTGTTTTTGCATGGCTTTTCCTTCTGCTTGGCAGTGACCTCCTTGCCCCCTTAGCGAAGTGACTAGGGGACCCATCTCTGCATCTCGGTGAGCCCTCCAAAGCTACATCAGTTCACAAATCTGAACCTCATGATCAGAAGGGGCTGAATGAATGGGTCACATGCTCAGAGACCACCCACAATGTCAGCATAAAAGCAGTCATAAGGGTGGCTTGCATCTAGCACCTTTCTTCCTGAGAATTTCCAGAAATGTTTTCATTTCTTTATTTCACTTCACCTCACTAAACTTCTACCTGGGAGATCAACTATGGAATCTTCCCCATTTGGTGCCATTTGTGTCTTTAAAAAGCCCTCCCCCAGCTGCCCACTGCCCCCTTTTAGAGTCAGGCCCCGTTAAGACAGGGCAGGCTTCCTGCTCTGGGGCAGCCTGGCACCCACCCTCACCGGGACCGTTCCATGCAGTCCCTCGAAACAGAGAAACGCAGGTGAAAATCAAGGGTATGAATGCAAAAAAGAAAAAAAGAAATTCTGTCTTGCAAGCAGGAGCTCTTGGAAGAAGGGAAAAAAATTCTGGGCATTAAGAATGCTTAATTGGCTTAATTTACTTTCCGTTGCTCTAAAATATGCTTGTTCTGGCCTTGACACTGCTTCTTGATGTCCCGCCTGGACCCTGCATCAAATGCAGCTCACAGATAGCGGGACTGTATTTTAAAGTGATGGCTTGAAAAATTAACTGTTCTCCTTTTGCCCTTTCAACTCCCAGATGGAAAATCCCACCCTGATTAGCCAATTGATTTACTCAAAATCAAAACGTGAACTTCCACTCTTCTCACCCCTTTGCCCAACTTCTGTGGGGAGGAGAGAGCAGGTACATCTGGAATCCGGGCTTCCCTTCTCCCCTTAGGGTTTCTAACTGGGTGAAGGAGGTGCTTTGCTGCCCAGAGGGCAGCATCCTTTGGGATGCTCAGTACTAAACCAGGAGAGAGCATCCTGGACTTTCTGTAACAACTGGACCTGTGCGTATGCCTTCCCTCCTCCCAGGAGCCCTTGCTCTGGTCTAGCAGATGCCTCCATCCTGGGGAGCTGCACTAATCAGACACAGGTATGCAGGTGGCTGGCAGTAGCTGGGAGCCGGGCTGGGTGCAGGGAACGCCTCGATTAGCACCAGAGTTTGAGGAGGTGGGTCGGGCTGTGAAGGAAAGGGTATCTGATGGCTGAAGAGGTCCTTTGGTCTAAATGTTTTAGGTGTCCTCAGTGTTGGTATCTGGTTTATGAGCTCTGATGTTCTGCATTCCGCTGGGGTCTAGAATTACTACTCTGACTTCAGGAGACAAACAAAATGAAACCAAACCATCGGCCTTGGAGGTGGCTGGGAGAGCCCTGAAAGGGTCTGGAGCCCTGGTTCTTGTCAGTCTCAGCTCTCTGTGGACTTGCTTTGTGGTCTTTGACAGCGTGGCCCTGGCTGGGCTCCAGTGAGCTTGGCCTGTGAGACGGGGCGCTTGTCTGGTCCCTCTCCCCTTCCTCTAGGCACCCCCCACATCCTGCCCCCCCCCAGGAATTCTTGTCCCAGAAACAAAAGGAAGACGGCCACCCCAGGGAGACAGTGTTAGGGGAACAAAGACATCTGGAAAACTCTTCTTCTCTTGTAGGGTCTCCCTCTGTCCCTTCCTATTTTCCTGACAAGACAGTCATCGTGTGTGGTTTGTGTGTGTTATTATTTTTTTGTTTAAAAATATACGTATATGTATAATGTTATGTTGTTTGGCTTGTACACAAATATTATACACAATGAACCCCCGCCCAGTGAGGTGTGGGTGCATTACTGCACGGTACATACATATTTCAGTCTTCTGTGATTTAGGGGTTAGGAGGGCCGATAGCTCTGACAGTGGGGAGATGCAGCAGCCCGAAGACTGTGGGCTCCAACCCTCTTTACTTCAGCAAAAAAGAGAGGGGAACATTCAGGCAGGGCCAGCACAGGGCGAGGCCAGGAAGGCACCAGGGAACAAAATTGAAGAGGGCCTCGCTCTCTGCTGAACCCTGCACTTGCATCACCCTGAGGGTGAGGCGGCCTTAGCTCTCACACCTGGGCACCTGGCTTGCCTCTTCTAGTCCTGGCCTTGACCCAGAGAGGAGCTGTGAGCTCCTCAAGCCCTCAAAGAGGGCCCTGGGCTCCCGCTGCCCCATAGCACTCACCCCAGTTGGAGGTGTGAATCTCTTTGTCCTTTATTTGGTGAACGTCTTGGGCTTCCTACTGGCCTGTGAGTCCCATGAAGCCTGAGATCAGGTGTGTTCTGAGCTGCACTCCCCACTGTGCATAGCCCCGTACAGACTCCCCCGAAAGAACACATGAATGCAACAGAAGAAGCTGGAGAAGGCGCAGGGTCACTGGGTCCTCAGGGGAGCACAGGTAGTTCACGGTGGAGAGTGTGGCGGAGGCTGCTTCAAAGGGGCGCTCCTTGCAGCCTTACCCAAGAAGGGTCACGATGGGCCATGTCCTAGGACTGAGATAGCAAAGCCAAGACAATGAGAGGACGGCCCAGGATGGCCTGCTTCCTGTCAGGGATAGGGTAGAAAAGCTCAGTCACCCCACAGGCTGCAGGGCGGTTCAGGGAATCCAGAGTCCACGCCTGACTCTGAGGACCCCACGCCATCAGCACCCCTGAAAGGCACCCTGATTCATCACTGCTCTCCCATAAGCAGACACAGCCACGCTCGCTTTTTAAAGCTCCAGATCCCCCCATTCCCCATCCACAACTGCTAGTATGTGAAGTGCAAATGGCATACCCACAGTTCCCCATGAGCCAGCTGGCCCTTTAGGGGCACCTCCGTCCTCCTGCAGTGCGTCCACTGCTTCCCTGGCCATGCCACCAGTCCCACAGCTCAGCCTGCACTGCTCCCCCTAACTCATCTGTATTATGTTCATTTGCTGGGTGGTAATAAATATTAGAATAATATAAACCAAAGATGGCTGGCGAGGGCTCCGTTAGCTGTCTTTCTGGTTTCCACAGCAGCTGAGTGACAGCTCAGCTTGGGAGCCAGCCGTCTCTTTCCACCAAGTCAATTCAGCCTTGGGAAAGACGAACATCAGCTGATTCCTGGGCTGTGATGGTTGTTGCCAGTCAGTAAATCAGTCAGATTTTAATTACTGGATGGATGACAGGGTGCGGTGACAAGTTGCCGTCCATGGGAGAGCATTTCTTCAAAGCCGCTTGAAAAACTGAGAGCACTTCAAGAGAAAAAGCCAAGTGACCATGTAGGAGCCCGGATTCAGTAGAGGGACGGTCCCTCTTACATGCTTTCACCCACTTCCCACCTGGATGCAGGCAGAGTCAGGGAGCCGGCACTGACCTGTTTGGGAAGTTTCCTTCCTCCACTCTCTCTTTTAAAGCTCCCCCTTCCCCTACTTGCCTTTTCAGGCCTGTGAGTTTTAATAGGTTCCTACAGCTCTTTGCCTAAGCAGCTGTTCCGTGCCAAGAAAGCCACGGCAGATTTGTAAAGTGGCAAACCCTGCTAATTAGTTAGATGAAGTTGCCTTTCTGACAGTGGCCCTGGCGTTGAAGAAGGCGACATACCTTAAAGTGACTGCACCGGGGAGGTCTCTCACACTGTTCTCGTGGAGCGCTTCCATCCTTATTACTGATTCCGTGATAATCAGCCTTCCTGGGAAATCCCACCCCGAAGCTGTTCATCCCAGGGCTGGCTCCTGGCAGAAAGTTTCCTGTCTTTTATGAATTGCCCCGGGGACCCTGTGATCTTCTCTGGGGATGCTGTGGCCCCAGAACCAGGGAGGTGGCAGGTGACGAATTAAGGATGTGTGCACCCAACATTTCGCCTAGTATGGGGGCGCGGCAATTCGCAGCAATTCTGGGGATGCTGGGCCATGCTGCCTCTGTGTGCCCTTTGGTCCTGCCTGCTTGCAAAGCAACTCTTAGTCCCCAGTGGACTGCAAGCTGCAGGAGGGCCAGGACGATTTCTTGCTGAGCATGATGGAAATCATCCCTCCCGCAGGCTAGATGATGTTCTTATCTCTTCTTCTGTGCAAGGTTACAAGACACCAAGGGACCATCTTCTACAACATCCTCATCTTGTCAGTAAGAAAACAGGACCCAGAGGAGGGCAGGCACTCATCCAAGGTCACCCAACTAGGTGAGGCAGAGTGATGGGTTCCCTGCTTTCCATTTCACTCACTCCTGCCCGATCCTGTATTAATCATCCTTCACAATTAGGCTTTGAAACAAACAACCGTCAAACCTCCCACTTACAACAGCAAACCTACGTTTCTCACTTCGGGCCCATAGATTGTATGTGGCAACTTTGCTCCGGGCTGCAGGTCAGATTTGCCTCTGTGCCATGTGCCCTTCATTCCAGGGCCCAGGCTGAAGGGACAGTGGCTACCTAGGGCATGTGTCTCTCACAGTAGACTGCAGGAGTGGGAGAGGGCAAGCCAAATCATGCAAACACATATGAATCCTGTGGTCACATCATGTGCGTTCAACATTCACTGGCCAAAGCAATCACATGGCCAAGTCCAAAGTCACACCACAAAAGTTGTGGATGTAAAATCCCATCCCAGGGAGGGGGAAAGAATGGGACGTGACATTCCAACCTATCACGTGTTTACCTTCCCTATCCCAACTGACGGAGCTTTCTAAAAGGCAAATTGGATAAAAAGCCTTCTTCTGAAAAATTATCAGTAGCTCCCATGATAATCTCTTACACACCTTAGTTCAAGGCTCTATCAGCTGACCCCTGTTTGTATTTTCAGCCTTGCCTAACCATTCCCTGAATACCTCCTAAATTGTACCCAGTCTGACCTAGAAAGCCCTTGACCGCTTCACCAACTCAGAGATAGCCAGAGCCGGCATTCCTTCTGGAAGAGGCGCTGACAGAGACCCACAGCATCCTGAGTGCTCAAGGCTAGGCGTCCATGGGCTGAATGGAACGTTTACCAGGACTCAGATAAGTTTGTTCTCAAACCTGTTTTCACCTGGGTGACTTGTAATTGTCCTTATGCAATTTAATAAATGGTGCAAATTGATTAAATGAGAATGAAAAAATAGACTTTTCCCCCTATGAAAACTAAGTTGAATGCTTTGGAGAGATGCAACAGGAATGGATTTACAGATAAAAAAATCCTGTTAGAGGGATGACAGTATTTGTTCAAGGAAAGAAATCCTGAAGATAGCGAGGGATTCTGCACCCATGTAGCTGTGTGAGAGCTTCTCCACTTTACAGAGCCGGAAACTGGAAGTTGTGGTTGGAACATCAGGAGGACAGTGTCTGCAAGACTGATGTCCTGAAACCCATTCAGGGAATCTTCCCCCTAGGCTCTGCATCAAAATGTTGGGGCCCTCCATTGATACGTCCTTCTACGCCAATGTGGTCCCTCTTCTGTCCCAGCTCACAGGTGGAGGACTGCTAGCTGCGCTAGCAATGGGGAGCGTGCCCCTGTAGCCTTAATAGGAGGGCGGTCCAGTAGATTCCACTCCTTGCCCTCAAAGTGCTTTGCATGGAAGAAGCCCTTCAGGATCCAGAAACAGTTGGATTCACCTTGACTGCGGGATGTGTTCATCTAGACCTTGAGCATGTCTTCTCTCTCCAGCTGTGGTCCTGGCTCACCTGGCCATCCCCAAACCATCAATCACAGATGGGCTCTGCTTCTTGGGATACCTCTGCTTATCCTGAAGGCGGAGCCAGAAATCACAACTCAACTTCGGGAAGGCTCCTCTGTGGCACCCACTGGGAGGTGCTCCACGATCCTGTATGAGAACTGAGATGCGATAAACACATTTTCCATCTCCTTTTCAGGGATACTACCCCACGTCTGCAAGTGAATTCCTCCTCCTAGGGGGAACATGACAATGCACTTGAACTCTGTTTTTAGTTCAGCTTCAAAAATAATTTTAATATTTAGACTCCTGTTGGGAGAACGTTGTGATGGAAATACAGTATTTTCCAAGGATTACACAAAGCAACCTGCAGTGAATGGAGGGTTCTTCCCTGGTCTCCACACAATTGTAAATATAATTTTTAATGAAATAAGGTATAATATAAATGATTATTTATGCCTCTTTCCCCTATTCCAAATAGAGAAAAACCTACCCAGCGTTTCTGCTTTTCTCATTTCCTAATTCCTAAAGTAATTTAACAAAAACAAACAAGTAAACTGAAGGGAATGGTAAAATAATCGGTAACTCTCGAAAGAGAACAGCAGTTTCTCAGCTTTTAGATGAATTCATTTTGTTCAATGCAGATGTGTTAAATCTATTCATATCCACATATTCGAGATGAGTTATTTTACTACATTGTTGTGCTGTATAAAATGAGTTATTTTGGTGAATTAAATGCTGGGGTGTAATTTTCAAAGGAAACAGAGATTTGTAAATGCGGCGCAATTTATGTCAGTGTTTCAACGTGATTATTAAATATTACAGGAAATACATCTCATAATCCTTACCTTTCTCCCTTTGCCTGTTTTTTTTTTTTTTATGTGTATACAAGTGGCAGTGCAAATGGATGTTGCAACTCCAAAAATGTCGAAGAAAAGGCACCCGTCTCCCTTCATGGAATTGTATGTCCCCTCGGAGGAGGCATATACTCTCTTCTGCTGATCACCATTGGAGTAAGTCAAACAACAGAGTCAATTCTAGCATCTCAGAGCCCTTTACAAACAACAGTGAGAATGCGTGAGGGAGGGACGCAGTTCAGTCCCACGGAAAGAACAATTCCCACGGAGTATTCAATTTGCCAACATGGTGGCTCAGAGAAAGTTAAATTAGTTGATGAATGTATTCAGTAGGGATTTATTGAGTGTTTCTTGACTTCTGAAATGCTTTGCCTACAATTGAAAAATGAGCTCTGAGATTCTAGGCCCAGGAGGGAAACGTGTGGAGATGTTCCTTCTCTATAGGGTGTGTGGCCAATGTCACTGTCCCGATGAGGGCAGCCTTTCCCTCTCAGTCCCTGCAGAATCCAGCAGCCCAGGACACTATGACCTTTCCATCTCAGTTGTCATGCAGATTGAAACCTTTTTTACTGCCTGGAGTAAGACAGACTTGTGCTCACCTTTTAGTGCAGAGAGCGGTTCTCACCTCCAAGCCTTAGAAACCCTTCAATTCCTGTCCCTGCTTAGATGTGAGCTTCCTGCTGGGTCAGTTGCTGAGTTAAGAAATAGCATCCCACCTAGCTCCTTGACACTGACTGTGGCCTGTTCCCCTATGATCAAGAGAGAGCAAAGCCACAAATAGGGAAAAATAGAGAAGGGAGCCCAAGCCCAAATTTTGTACCAGGAAGGAAGTTTTAGGTACCATGTATTGGCTCGTAGGCTGTTTCCTCCTGGGACGGGGGACCTTGCCCATGAGTGAGTGAGTCCAAATGCTGGTGAGGTTTTAAAACCAAATATGGCTGGTGCTGCATAAATGTTTTCTCAAATTTCAGGTCAGGAAAAAAAAAATGCTTTAAAATATTCCACTAAAAAATAATTTTTTAAAAAGCCCTTGATTTTTCCCATTTTCTTCTGTGTTTGACTCCAGATTGAATGCAACAAGGAACAGAGGGCTGGAGTGAGAGCAGAGGAGATGAGAGAGAGAAGGTCAGGGGAGAAGAGAGAACATGTGAGTGTTTACTCCCAGGAAAATACCCCCAACTCCCCTGCCAAACAGACAAACACAAACGAAACACTGGAGGTAAGAGAGCTAAAGAGAAATTTGTACCCCAAATATAAAAATCTCCTTGGCAGAAAAGAGATATCTGAGACCCAAATGCTCTGAGAGCAGGAGCCTCCCCTCTCCCTGGCCTCCTCCTTTATCCTTTATCCTTCAGATTAAACAGGAAGCGGAGAGCCCAGACCGCCTTAGCGTGTCTCTCTTTCCCCCTCATTTAAGTGGGAGCTTGAGTGATTTGGCGGCTGGATCTGAAAACCCGCCTGCCAAATTCCACCTGCTAAAGGGACTTGCTCCAGCTGTTTCCTAGAGCTCCTCTCCTGCAAAGGTTTATCAGGGAAAAGAGAGCTAATAAAAAAACATGATGAATCAGGAGGCTGAGGAAAGCAGAGTTGCTGCTGTAATGAGTCTCCTCTTTTCCCTCCCCTGGTGGGCTCACCTCAGCTCTGCCCAGGACTCACCTGGATGTGAGCTCAGGGAGGGTCCAGAAACAGCAGGACTGGATTTGCAAGCCCCCAGCGTGGGTCACCCACGCCAGCTTGAGCCTCTGCTGCTTCCCATCACGAGTGGATGCTCCCAGGGAGCTGTGGGGGATTCGATGGGACAGCGACAGTGACAGTATGGGAAATGAGGCTGCTCCTATTGGCCGGGGGTGGGCGTGAGCTGGGCGACATTACCTGGGAGCAGATCCTAAGTAGTTCTCCATCGCCCTCCCATAGCGTGAGCATCTCACCACTCCCTCAATTCGGCAGTCCAGGCCACTATTCCCAAGAGCGATATTTTACAAGTGAAAGACATGTATTTTTTATTAAATTTTATTGAAGTAGTTGATTTACAATGCTATGTCAATTTCTTCTGTACAGTGAAGTGACTCAGTTACACATACTAACTATACTCTTTTTCATACACTTTTCCATTATGGAATAGCACAGGGAAAAACATGTATTTTTATACCGCACGCCTCCTCAGGACAGGCTAGCGGCCTCACCATGCCCCTCGCCCAAGCAGCCGTGTGCTCTGACCCTGGAGGGGAAGATGGCTTGCCAACCAAAAGGGAGGCCTCTGCATTCTCCAACAGGATGTCTTCCTGAGGGACTGTCAAGGATAATTTTGATGCAAAGTAATTTTGACCTTTCCTGCCACCTTCAGACTGTACCTCGGGTATGTGTGGTCTGGGCTCAGAAGCATTAGAGGACACTCTCTGACCCCTAAATCTGTCATAACGCAAGATTGAGGCTTCAGAGCTTAGGGTCCAAGCCCACTCACTGATTCATTTGCAAACATTTACTAGGCATTGACTATGAGTCAGGCCCGTGCCAGATGTTATGGCCAAGAAGATGAAAAGATAGAACTGCCCTCAAGATACTAGTATTCAGCTGACACAGAAATAAAGGAAGATGGAAGTGAGAAGTATCTTTCCATTACTTTAGTCCCCAAACCCAAATCTCGCTAAAAGTTCCCTTTAATAACCTCATTGTTGGTTTGACTAATGTGTACACACATGACACACCCCATACTCTCTGCAAACCTGCTAATTCCTAGGACCAGAGGCCTCGGGGACCCAGTTTTGAGTCACGATGAGTTAGAACTGGAAAGAAAGGCCTCTGCTGTCTGCACAGCATATTGCCAAGCCTCATTCATTTATTTATTCAACAAATGTTTACTGAGCCCCTACTTTGTCTAGTGCTGTGCTTTGTCCGGGGGATGACAAGACGAAGATGATCTGTCCTGTCCTTAAAACGCTCACACTCAGAAAAGGAGATAGACACAAAAACCATCATGAGAAAACAGTGTGTTCTGTGGCTTTCTGAGGATCACACAGGAAAGAGGGACAGGGATACAGACTGAGGGGATCAAGGGAGACTTCCTGGAGGAGGTGAGGCTCTTATCAAACCTTATGATAATCGCCTCGTTAATGTACCTGAAGTTCTCTCACTCCACTTGAGTCAATGTCAGTGGGTTTTGCTTGACATCCTCAGCCTTCCATACTGATTCCGTGAGATTTGAGGAAGGGAGATGTCTGCAGGGCGTGGAATGAAGAGCATTTCAGCAAAAAAATGTGCAGGAAAATATATGTAAGTAGAGACTCAGAGGCAGAGAAAGCGAATTTGCTCAGGATAGAGGTGGGGAGAGCACTCTGGGGTCAGGAGTAGATGTCAGGCTCCTATAGGCAGACACCCTGGGTTTGGTCAGCGCCAGCACATTGTCTCAAATCTCTTTGGCTCTGCGCAGTGGAACGTCCCTCCCAGGCCAACCAGTTCTCAGGGGAGTTCTGCCTGGCCCATCCCCACTTCTCCCAGAGACATCCGTGGCGTAAGCCATGTCTGAACAGGAGGCATTGCATCTGTCCTTCCCAAGGACCAAGGGTGTTGTACGTTTCCGAGGGAGGAGTGTGGCTTCTCCCAAGCTGACTCCCGGGCTTTCACGCTCACCTGCTCGTTTGATTTGTTCTCTAGTTCCTTCTCTGAGCACACTTCCCTCCTCTGAAACACACCAAGAGGGCCACTTTTGGAAAACAAGCCGGAGCTTCCCATCACCCCATCATCGGTCAGTGCCCACCTTCCCTGCAAACCCCGGGGCCCGCCCAGCCTTGCCTTCTCCACCTCTTTTCGCAGGTTTCGAGATTTCAAACATGAGTAAAACAGGTATCTCTCCCAAGACCGCTTCTACGTATGTGGCAGGGATCTTTTTTTAATAAGGGCTTGCAAAAGCAACCTCTACTTCCGAGCTTTGCAAAATGCTGCTCTATAAAAAGTTAGGAGCCTCCTTGCAGCAAGCCTCGTTACCTCCCCGCACCACCCGCTTCCTGTTCATTCCGTGATTAAACACTTTGCCCCCAACTACACAAGATAGGAGATGGGAGTGAAGGAACCCTGCATGCAGCCGTGGGTGTTCAGGAAGAGGATTCTTTTCTTTTCCTCCTCCTTCTCCTCACAAATAGGAGATTTACAGTAATTAATGCCATTTAGTTTAATCTGTAAATGTTTGAGGAAGTGATGCTATTTGTTTTAAGTACTACTCTCAGCGAGAAAATGCAGAGTCCCCTCCAATTTCTGACTTCATGCTCAAGAGCTAATGAACTGAGTTCTTCGTAAACATTGGCAAAAGATGCAAATGAACAGATAGAGACTCCAAATGCAGAGGGACACATGAGAAGGAGCTAATTTTACACAATTGACTCGGTAACCTTTCTGGATCAGTGGAATTAGAGACTGATTAATTAGCCATGATTAGCATTTATTGGAGCTTCTGACACTGGTGCATTGTTTGCTGTTGCTGTGTCTTTCTTTCCTTTTCTCTTTCTCCTTCTTTCCTGCTTTTCTCCCCTCTTGTTTCGTCTCCTGGGGTTAACAGCTTCTAATCCATTTAACTGCCAGTCTATCATCCTGGATGGGTCAGAGCTAGTCTTTATGGACTTTTAAAATTAACACTAGACAGTTCTCCTGTGACATGCCCTTGCTTCTCGCTGCCGCACTTGGCTGTTTAATTGTAGAGGTGGCCTCTTGTGGTCGCATGCTCCCAATGTTTAGCAAGGGTTGGAAATATGGATGTTAGGAGAAAAACTGGCAGATGGCTGACAAGGCATTTTTACTCATAACACACCAGTAAAACTTTAACTCAGAAGATTTAGTGCGAGAGCGTTCCAGCCAGCAAGCTGCAGCCATATGCAGATTTTTTTCAAACTTCTAAACTGATGGCTTTGCAAAGTGTGCATAAGCAGCCTTTATTGATTATGATGTTAAAAATTGAAAGCGTCAGTATCATTTAGCTCGAGACAGTTTTAAAGGAAAAATGAACATTCGTTTTCATTATGAACTACGAAAAGGCCAGGGGCTGGTGAGGTCCACATTCATTATTTCTTCAATTCCAGAGAGGAATTCTCTCAACTTGGTGTCTCTTCCAAAAAAAAAAAAAAAAAAAAAAAAAACAAAGAAAAAACTGTGTGCACTTGAAGGATATGAATCAAACCACAGTTCACTTATTCAAGGTGAGGTTACAGGCAGCTCACAAGAGCGACTTGTTGGCTAATTTGGGGGGCACACCCCCTGGGCTGCTTCTTGGCACATTGGGGATGGTATTTATACTGGGCTCAATGTGTATTGATCTTACTCAAAACTATGCTAAATAACTCTAAGGATCTGGCAGGAAACCACAAAACTAGGGCAGGCCAGCACAGGGCCTCTGGCACTGGCCCTAATTCATCCCACGGACAAGGACAGCTCACCTGGAGAAGCCAATCGGCCTTAACCTCCAAGACATCTTTTGCTTTTTTGTCGAGGAGGAAGCTGTGTTTGGGGCTGGGCACGCCAACAACATGGTTATTCATCCCTCTGAGGACGGTTCAACGCCAGACAATGTGACATTCCATCCTCTCTTGATTTAATGTTAAAAATGCCCGAAGGCCTTCGTTTCCATTACTGTACAGCTTAATGGCTTAATATTTGTTCCTCAAAATGGGATACGCTTTGCTATGTTAGAGAGCAAAACAACAGCAATAATGAGAGAATAAGACTTAAGGAAGATACTCTCCTTTGCCCAAGCCACTGAGGGAAGGTCTACCTAAGCCCCACCCCTTTCTATCTGCAGATACTGGAGAAATCATGGCCTGGGAGGAGGATGCTGAAGCAGAAGAAATTCCATGCAGAGACGATGAAAGAGGCTCAGAAACTTGACTAATGTGGGCGGAATGGAGCCACCATTCCCAGCAGAGACACTAACTCACAGCTTGACGAGATGCTACTGAATTCTAATATTGTTCCGGCTCAGTCTTTGTGTTGGAAGCTGTGATGAGCTGTGTTACCTCATCTTTGCAGCCAGCTTAGTATCTCCATTTTACAGATGGAAGTGTTTATTTTTACGAGCACTGGGCTATTGGATTGCCATTGGCAAGTAACTTGCCCGAAGACTCCCAGTTAGCAAGGGGAGAGATGCTCCTGAGGGCTGCCCTCCTTCTGGGAAGACGGGAGGCGTGGCCACACTGGATAGAAGACATGCCTGCTTCTGTCACCAGCTTCCCCCCCACTCCTTAAAGGCACAAATGTGCCTGCTTCTTTGTTCCCTCTCTTCAGGCCTGAGGTTAAAGGACCTGTCTTTGCCAGAGACGCTGAAGATATAAGGTGTGTGGATTTAGGTGTCATGCCTTCAGCCAGGATGTCAGAGTTCTCCAAGTGCTGAGAGATTAAACACAGACTCTTTTCAGGATAAGCAGGGTCGCATCTGCTCTGAAGAAAAATGATGCTGGCTTATGAGTTTTCGGGGACCGCAGGATGAGTATTAAATATTTGGGTACCTGAAGCAGAAAGAGTCGTGGTTACGGCTGGAACAATCCTTCCCCTATCACAGGACAATTGCCTCCTGGGAAACCTCAGGTAAATCCGTTACTCCAAAGCTAGGGAGCATCGTAGGGACATTTTACAAGTTTAATTACCAGATAGTTTAATAGAGAGTCCTTACCCAGTGCCCTGACAAGTGATGAAGTAACTGGGCCAGGATCGGCCAGATTTTCTTCTCTGTAGGATGGGGCTACTGGATTGCCAGTGAGTGAGGGCTGCTGAGAAACTGGCTCCATTCCCGGCTTGGGGCATGAAGGCAGGGTAAACATGTGTACAATCACCGAGGCATAGCGCTGAAATCTCTTGTAGAAAATTATTTTGGAGAGTAGCAGGATTATGCACTCCAGCAAGAGCAGCATTTTTGTTCTGTCTTCTTGGGTCCCTCGCAGAGCCGGTGTGGCCAGGAAGAAAAACCATCATTCTAATGTCTACGTCTGCCAGGGCTGAGTTAGTGGCATCAAAGGACAAAACTCGGACTTTTCTCTGGGCTCCAAACACTAAGTTGCGACCATTCTCATTTATGTCCAGTTTGGGATCCAGAAAGTTCTCCAGCTTGAGGGTTGGCAGGAAAACCAGGAGGAACCAGAAGGACCATGTGGTATTGACAAGTCCCTTAACTCCTAGACAGCTCCAGGCACCTCTGTGGTGGGATGGCATATCCTTATTGGTCCAAAATTGGCATTAACTAATGCTCATTGGATGGTGAATTATAACAGAAACTCTGTTAATGTGTGGGAGAGCCACATGAATATCAAACAAATTTATTATGATCGGTGCTATTACAGTGAATACCAAATGAGTTCATAATGATGGAACAATGAAAGTGTTACCGATAGGTTTTATTTCTGTAACAAATCCTCCATGTAAAAGCCCCTCCTGTAGTGTTAATTCTAATATAAGTTTGCATTTGAATATTAGCCTCATCAAGTAAATTATGTTTTTCAGTAGCCCACACAATAACACTCAGGGTAGCGTTTTATTCTGTTTGGCTTTCTTGCCATTGGGACAAGCTCCCCGACCCCACAATTTCCAATCTGCCTTAGAGTTTGATGACTGCTCTGAAGGGGTCACATTTTCCTTTGAGTGTCCAATCATTAGAAATTCATTTAGCATCCCATATAATAGCACTAATGCAATAGGACAGGATGAGTACGAAATTCATCTTGCGTTCATCTAGATGTAATATGTACTTCTGAAAGAGTTCCACTCTGATTCAGCTTGAGTGTAGCCCTAGTTAATGGACAGTTTAAAAATAAAGCATTCCTAGTAGATGAAGGCTCCATTTCTCTTGATGGACATTTGGAATTTTGTGGAGTCACAATTATAATGTCAAAAGGGTTTTTCCAGCTCAGTCTAAAGTCATTCAGAGTGTGGACGCCAGTGCTCCTGTGGGCCCAGGCTTAGGAGGGAGACGCAATTGATCTGAAATGTATTGATAGCATGAAGGCAAGCTGATGTGTATGGAGAGTTTGCTGTACTCCTGATTCCATGATAAATGCCAAGGTAGGTTATCACTTTGTCAGATAGGTATGTACCATTCATAGCTTGATTTACAGCTACGAAGGTTCAGTAACTTATTTGGTGTCTTGCAGGTAACACATGGCAGAGACAGGAGTCAAGCCTGTAAGTCCTATCCGCTCTCAAGAGCTGCCTCTCACAACTGTAGATTTCTTCCCGGAGTCCAGCCAGGTTTAGGCTCTCTAAAAGTATTTGAATGAATGCACCTTTGAAAGGATCCCTCTTGGCCAAAGCAATGGGAAAATTCTGCAGAGAATTAAGTAATATTTCAAGCTCAGGCTTGTGTATATGTATTAGCTATTGCCTGGGATCAAATGTTGGAGTCCAGAGAATAACAAGGCTTACATTTCTCTGCATCCCCCTGCATCCCAGTCCCCTGTGCCACCTACTCACCCACATTTACAGGTGAAGAAGAAACTCCAATGCGCCAGAGCAGGGCGCCAGATAATCCTGTCAGACCCTTTGCATCAGGCGTCCGTTCCCACTAGGTGGTCAGCACAGAAAGCAAGCCCAGTCATTTCCTGTCATTTCTGGGAGGCACACCCAAGTGCCTTGTGAAAGACTGAGCATCTTCTTAGCAAAATCCTCATTAAAATGCACTTAGATCCCCTTCGATAGAAACATGTATACCTGTTCAGTGCACCCTCAGAGCCCTCTGAATGGAGCACACATGCATACACACATGCACACTCCACACACACACACACACACACACACACACACACACACCATCTTAAACTGCAACGCAAACTGGCTGATTCCCAGGTTTACAGTTAGTTCTCTATCAAGAATTAATGCAATATCATGCACACACCATTACTGAAAAATTCTACGCTGTTTTTTGCCAAGTGTTCCTATATAACAGTTTTATCACAAGTCTGACAGCCTCCATAAAAATTCCAGGCGTTCTATATCAACAGCCCTCTTTGTACTAAGTTATTAAACATTAAATTTTTATTCGTCATTTGTATTCTGTTATGCAAAATAAGCTCCTTGATAAGATGTGTCTTCTTAATTGGGCCCTTGATGCTTCTTGGATCGGAGCTGTCAGATTAGCTGGAAGAAGAGGCACTGCGTTGAGCCAGCTTGCTACCAGGAGACCAATAGCTTTGTAACAACGATATTAAGTTAGAGAGGCCAAATGGAGGGCAGCGCCAGGCTCAGGTGAGGGTTTGCATCTGTGCATGTCTTATGCTCAGGCACTTTTCTCCTGGCATCAGCAGGGCTGATGGAAATAGATTTGTTTGTTGTTTACAGCATGCAGCTGTGGGCAATGCTGCATGGGAGTTGTATAAGATTGAAGCAAATTTGTACTGAGACTAAAATATTGAGCTTTGCTCCCGTCAGCAGTCTCTGGAATCTTATTGTCGAAAACTTTATCTAGTTGTAACCTTCCCCAGGGTGATTTTCATTTGCAGCTGCCCCGTTCTGTCTCTCATCTCCCGTCCCCCACTGCCACCGCCGCATTAGTACTTAGCGGGAGCCAGCCAGGCCGGCCGGAGCGCAGCTCCTTCCTGACGGGGCCACACACGAGGGCCTGGCGACAGGGCGGCCATTTTCTCCGCCCAGCCCTGCCCGTGGCCGTCCAGCGCCACAGACACACATCCCATCGGCTGCCTGGCTCTGCTGTTACTCTGTGCGCGGGCTCTGCTGGCTTCCCAGCCTGGCCTGGGCTGCCCAAGACCCGGCAGATCTTTGAGCGGGGAGAAAGCAGCTGACAGTGAATGATTTGTTTTGTTTGTGAGCCCATTTGTGTACCTTTCCTGAGATATTTTTAACCTTACCGTGTGAGGCCTGTTTGGGTTACTGCAAGTTTCTCTTGGTCCTCAGACACCACTGAGAGGAAAGGAAAAGAGAAAAGGAAAAACTTTCCAGGGACCCTGGGGTGATATCAGTTACTCAGTGGGGATACATGCATGGTTAGGCCCAGCGGACCAGGTGGCTGAGTTGAACGAATTTGCCCTGGTGAAGCTGTCTGTGTCTTTAAAAAGCAGTGTGTCTGTGTCTGTGTGTCTGTGTGTGTGTATGTCTGTGTGTGTCTGTGCATCTGTATCTGTGTGTTTGTGTATCTGTGTCTGTGTATCTGTGTGTGTCTGTGTGTCTGCGTGTGTATCTGTGTGTGTGTGTGTCTGTGTGTTTGTGAGTGTGTGTGGCTATGTGTGTTTATGTCTGTGTATATCTGTGTGTGTCTGTGGGTGTCTGTATGTGTGTGTGTCTGTGTATCTGCGTCTGTGAGTGTGTCTGTGTATGTCTGTCTGTGAGTGTATGTTTGGGTCTGTGTATCTGCGTCTGTGTGTGTGTGTCTGTGTATCTGTATGTCTATGTGTATGGATACGTGTTTGTTTTCTGTGCATCTGTGTGTGCCTGTGTGTCTACGTGTGTGTGTGTGTGTGTGTGTGTGTGTGTGTGTGTGTGGCAGGTGTGGGGAAGGACATTGGGTTTCTGAGACACAGAATACAGCTCTCCTGTCTTCTGCAGCTACTGACCATTGTATTCAGGATGCATTTGGCTGTTGGCATGAGGTTGGAGAAGGGAGTGTGGTAAACCCTCTCTGACCTACTCTGAACCTCCTTGGCCTGACAAGAAAGAACCCCTCTGGGCCAAATATGCCTCCTGGCTGCAGAACCTCAGCCATCTCTACTTCCCAGACCAGCAGGAGGGCCTCTGCTCCATCCTCATGGAGACAAAGATGCCAGAAGGGAATAGGATGAGGGCCCCCAGATCCCCAGCTGGTGGCCAGGGCTCCCTGGAGTAGGACCTTCTCCCCAGGGTGGCTTCACCTTCTGGGTCATCCCATGCTGATGTGTCCATGGGGCCTGGAGTTTGGCTGGAGCACTAATGGGATTTTGATCTTTTCAGTCAAGCAGCTTTACTTGGAGCACGTGGTCCAGGTTTTCTGCTTCAGCAGTCCTTGGTTTTGGTCTCCTGGAGGACCTTCTCTGGTGAGGAGGGGCAGATCCACACTGTGGGGGCAGGGGTTGTGTCTTTGCACCTGTCAGATGGCGCCTGGGGACTTAGAGAGAGACCAGGTAAGTGGAGAGGTGGTCAGGTGCCTGGAAAGATGTGCAGGTGTAGCCTTCACCTGTTTGAACAGACCTTCATCCCAATTTCCTTTCGTCTGGCTAAGGAACCAGTGGGTCACCCTCAAAATCTCTGTGGTGAGAATAGAATTATTAGCTATGCCAGTATTTGCCATTATATAAGTCATGCTTCTCTGAAGCTTCAAGAGACAGAATTTCAACTCAAACTTGTTTAACCTAACAAATAAATAAAAATGTATCCTCTGCCAATGTCAAATCTAGGAGTGGGGGAGCCAGCTTCAGACATGGCTGAAGTTAGGTGCCAAATGATGCCATTAGAACCCTTTCCCCAACTCTTTGATCTTTGTAGCCCCATGTTAACATCACCCATAGGCAGGCTCTCTCCAAGCAGTGCCGGGATGACCGCCAGCTTACATTCTACCTGCTTAGAAATCCTAGCGGAAACAGCATACCTCACTCATGAAAGCCAAAGTTACAGGGCTGATTCCCATTGGCTCAATTTGGATTATAGCCCATCCTGAACCAACCACTGTGACTGGGGGATGAAGCACTTTCAAAAGTGTCTGTTAACTGGATTTGCTGTGGTGATATTTTGCAATATGTACAAAACATCAAATCATTATGTTTTACTCCTGAAACTGATACAATGTTATATGTCAATTATATCTCAAAAAATTTTTTAAGTGGTTAAAACTGGCTCACGTGTCTAGAACTCAGGTGAAGGATCAGGCCCAGCATGGATTGAGAATAGAGAAGGATTGGTTCATCAACAATGTGAAGAGGAAGAAAGAGGAGAAATGTAGGAAGAACTGTCACTGCAGGCTTTGAGGGGAAGGCCCAGCCCTTCTGGCTGTGGTCCAAGCCTCTCTAGCCAAGCCGGCCATGGTGCCCAGACACTCTGAGAGGCAGGCCCACCACAGTGCTTGCTGACTCCCGTATGTGCTATGTGCCTCTAGACCTTTGGGTCCTTGTTCTTACAGATCCATCTGTAAGTAAAGTCTGCTCACCCATGACCCCTACTCCCATCTAGTTCAAGCCTGGCAGAAAGTCCTGCCCGTCCCTTGAGGCCCAACTCAGTGTGCTCTCTGAATATATTCTCCTACCCTTGTCCCCCCATTCATCACCCTATGCTCTGCATTCCCATGTTCATGATAATGTCACTCTCAGCCCAATGTCACTCTCTTTCCCCCTGTATGCTGAAGATCCCTGGAAGGCTTAATTCCCTTGACATGGAGCATCTGACATGGTGAACATTCAGACCAGTGGCTCAGGGTTCAGAGAGGTGAGTTCAAACCATCCAGCACTGAGAGCTCTAAGCTCACAGCCCAAGTGGAAGGGAGATAGGAGAGAGAAGACCTGTAAAAGATTAAAATTCCAATGTTAGGATCAAGTGCCCTCCACTTGTAGCCTCTCGGATAACATAACGAGATCTAAGTAGTTATAACTGTATACTACAGGGAACTCTACTCAATACTTTGTAGTGATCTATATGGGAAAAGAATCTAAAAAAGAGTGGATACATGTATATGTATAACTGACTCACTTTGCTATACACCTGAAACTAACACAACATTGAACTCAACTGTACTCCAATAAAAATTAATTTTAAAAAAATCTAAGTAGTGATAATATCTATAAAATTAAGGCCCCCACTGTCACCGAGGACAAAGAGATTTAGTGGTCTGATTTAGCTCCCAAAAGGACCCAAGATTCACTGGGGAAATGCTGAGGCCCCCAGCCCTCTTGTCTCCCCACACACAGGCTATGAGAATGATGAAAGACAGACATTATATACATTCTAAATACATATAGGTTAATGAAAAGATCACCATTTTCTGGCGATCCATAATTCTCCTGAGATAAAAGACTCCTTCCTGGACATTCAAGAGCCAGTAGCCACTTGGACCAGAGTGGCCTTGGTTTCAGCTCCTGGCTGTGTTTTGACATTTCAAATTTGTAGAGGTCATGTGTGCAGTAGGAATGGCTGGCTAGAACACTGATGATAATATTCCTGGCAGGCTCAGGCGCTGGAAATTCCGGTTTCAAGATATCTCATTATCTGCAGGTGCCATAATGGGAAGCTGAAGGCAGAGCTGTCAATCACAGAGGAACATTTGGAAACACAGCCACCTCACGAAAGTTTTCCCTGACTTACCCCCTCTGCTCTACGAATGAGGGAAGGAATCTCAAAGAAAACATCTTGCAAGCAGTCCAGCAGCATCAAGTGAAACACTGGTGGGCTTGGCCATCTGATGTATACGGTGCCCGCAAACCACAGGCCATGCGAAGAGCCCCATAGAGTGCCTGCCTTTCTCCAGAACCGAGCTTCAGGAAGGCGTCCCTGTCTGCAGAGGTGGTGTGGGGTCCTCTGCCTCCTTATCGTTGGAGTTTCACAGTGAGACCACACCATGGAGTTACAGCCACACACCGGCCACCGGACCTAGATGCTGTTCTGGGTTCTCTGCAAACTAGCCCAAATGGCTCCTGGCAGAGCTTGGCAGGTGAGGGATGGAGGCATGGTAAAAACCCAGGAAGGTTCCATCTACACATGCAGAAGGTACTGGCAAGGGCAGGGAGTGGGGACTGGAAGGGTAGAGCCATGGCGCTTTCCTTGTTTCGGGAGTTTGGCTTCATGCTTGGGGCTAGGCTTGAGAAAGTCTCAGCAGTTCTCAAAACAAAACTGAACTTGATGCGCTATGATTTATTTGCAAGTAAAACCTGCCTCAAAGTAAATAGTCGAGAATGGAATTAATAAGCAGAGGTTAGTTAGCAAGATTTTACTAACTTCCGTGTTGCTGGCCTCTGCTGGTGACTCCCAGGCACCCTAAGGACAAGACACAGAATTGAGGGTTTTTAGAGCCGGAGCTTCTCACAAGCATCCATGGCCCAAAAGGAATGGAAGAGCTTGTCTCACTTTTGCTCAGTGTTAAGTGGTGCACATGAGAGGAGTCACAGAGCAGACCCCTCTCCAAACAGACGGGAACTACCCAGAGTGCTCAGGGGCAGGTGGGGCCCCTTCTAAAGCCGTAGCTGCTACTCAGCTCCAGCCAGCCTTTTGCCAGGAAGAAATGGTTGGCCAGGTCTGCCAGATTTTCCAAAAAAGTTGGAAATTCAAACTTTTTGTTTCCAATTTTGGCAACGGATTCAGATTTTAAGAACAAAAAAATGAAAATACTTTGGACCTCCCATTTACTACTTCACCAATAAGAACTAAAAGGTAATTCCCAAATGATAGAAACCAAGGCTATCACTAGGTTATCTCTATAATTGGGCAATAATTACATCCCTAATCCTTTAATTTTTCCCTAAGAGAAAGTAACTTCAGTTATAGGAAGGGCTTTCCTTTCATATAGGTTACATACTTTTTATTCCTAATTGAGTGCTTTGTTCATTCATTTATTTATTCAACAAAGAGTTGTTGAGTTTTTAGCTGTGAACCTGAGTTACAGGAGTTTTTAGCTGTGAACCTGAGTTACAGGAGATGCTGCTAGAACAAAGATGGATAAAGCCTTCCTTAAGGACCTCAGAGTCCAGTTGGCAAGAGAGAAGAGGCACGGGAGGGTATTTGCTAGATGAAATGTATGTGCCGAAGGCCACGCCCCCAGGCCTGGTGGGGTGTGGCTGTTTGAGGACTGCCCCTCCGCCCCTTCGGGAAGGTTCCTCTGGCGCTTATAAGGATAGTGTAGGAAGGAGATAACCGCAATGGAAAGTGAACAGACAGTGGTTGTTTATTCACACCATGATGTTCACAGAAGGCTATGGTCACCTACCCTGTGTTTAAGAAATGGTGACTGGGTTTCCGGAATGAGCTATTTAGCCTGCAAAAGATGAGGCTTTGGGAAGGCTTGGGGTGAGGGTGAGGGAATGGAAGGGCTGACCACTTCCCCCTGGGCTGCCATGGTGTGATGGTCAATTTTATGTGCCTCTGGGCTAAGGGTTGCCCAGAAAGCTGGTCAGACATTATTTCTGGGTGTGTCTGTGAGGATGTCTCCAGAAGAGGTTAGCATTTGAATCAGCAGAGGGAGGAAAGATGGTCACCCTCAGCAGTGTGGGTGCGCATCATCCAGTCCATTGAGGGTCCGAAAAGAATGAAAATGTAGAGAAAGGGCCAATCTGCTCTGTCTGCTGGAGCTGTGGCATCCATCTTCTGCTACCCTAGGACACAGACACTCCTCTCTCAGGCTTTCGGTCTCAGACCAAGACTTATACCTTTAGTCCCCCAATTCTTAGGCCTTCAGACTAGAGCTGAATTACATGTGGATTTCCTGGCTCTCAAGTTTACAGACGGTAGACCAGGGGACTTCTCAGCCTCCATAAACATCTGAGCCAATTCTCAGAATAAATCTCCTTGGATGTGTGTGTGTGTGTGTGTGTGTGTGTGTGTGTGTGTGTATGTATGTGTGTACATACATGTGCTTTGATGCGTAAAATAACCAATGAGATTTCTAGCTATTATGGAAATTTTTCATATTCAAATGAGTGAATGATTTAAATAATTTTAATTCACTTCAATTTTAAATTTAAATATTGTAGATATTTGACTGTCCCTGCTGCCTCCCTGCAAAAACAAACAGGTGCTATGCCACATCCCCATGAGATCAAAGGAGAGACGCAAACAACCACGAAGCCTTGGAATCCCTTGGACACCCCAACAGTGTCAAGGGGAAAGGTGCTATTCCCAAGGGTAGCAGCGTGATAGGAGAGGAAGGCATGTCCAGCCCTCCCCTGTTGCTCTGTATTGGACAGTTTTCCTATATGTCAGTCCTTGAAAATAACTTGCCTAGAAGCTCTATTGGTTGTCTCACAATAAGCTGTGAAGAATGTAATTTTATTTTTTTTTAATTAAAACAAAGTTTTTGGTCCTTCCCATCCCCACTCCTCCAGCCGATGATGTCACTGTCTTCTCTTCCTCTTTCCTTTATGTCCAATATTCTTCTCTCCAAGCCTACTTTCCTACTTTGAGAAACTCATTGACACTTGTGGGTTATTTGTTGCTGAGGGTGTTTGCATGTGAGCAAAAGGAAAAGTCCTAGGCTGAAATCAATTCCAGTGGTTGAGTTTTAGTTGGCAGGGGAGGTATTTAAGAGAGTCCTTTAGGATAGGGAAACAGAACAGGGTACTCTCGAAAGCCCTTGAAGTCTCCCCAGGCAGGCAGCTGTCTGGTTGGCTGACACGTCAAGATTTGAGGTCCCAAGAGATGAATATAAGAAGAAACCACTTAATACTTTGGGTTTTATTCTGAAGTTTCTGAAGTTTCAAGAAATTGTCCGTTTACCTCAAACTATACTGTGGTCTTGGATTTATTAACTAACTCTCGCCCAAGAAGAGCCATTCTAGAGATTCCATAGCTGTTGACCTGGGCTTCGAGAAGACCATTTGGCTGAAGCCACAACCATCACACCGCATCCACCCTTTCCTTGCACATCTTCTCCCCTGGCCATCTCCTCACCTCCTACCCACAAACTTGCTTTCAAAGATGGTCTGTTCTGCCCCATTATATCTGGAAAGTTACCCCATGCTAAAGAGAGTGTTTCCACTTTTACTTGATGGTCTTTTTTTCTTCCTTTTTGCCCTTTCAAAAAATGTGATAGAAGTCAGAATGGGTTCTAAGATTGCCTTGAGACCAGCTGCATGTCCTTAGCAAGTTATATAACATCTCTGGACCGCAAATATGAAGATAACAGTAACTAGCCTGGAGGGCCACACCTAAGATCAAGTCCCAAAAGACCCACACGGCATTAAAATGCAAATAATGAAGGTCTCTCCAGCCCTTTCTTCTTTTTTCTTTTCTCCCTTTCTTCCTTCTTTCAAAGAAGAATCAGTAGAGGAAAACCCAATGCCGGCCAGAAATCAGGACCAAATGATCATTTTACACCATGACCCTTAAAGGACCTGAACCAATGTCATTCCTTTATAGGAATGTGAGGCATGCAGCAGCCAGAGCTGGACACAGCCCATTCTCCTGCAGCCTCAGCACCTCCGGCTCCTGAGCTGCCACCTCCTCCCCTCTTTCCTCTTCCCCGGGAGCAGCTGAGCCTCAGAAGGACAGCCTCACGTTCCCGGACTCCAGCTCATGACCAGGAGGGAACACCCTGCATTATGAAAGCCCCACCATAGAGACTGCTGCACATTTTACTTTTAAATGTTGAAATTGATTGATTCTTTCTGACAACATTTTCTTAAAGCCTGTTTTACCCTCCTAATGAATTTGAGCCCTTGCAAAAGGCATGTGATTGACGGCTGACAGGCTGACAGTTTCAAGTTTCTCCGAAGACCTGGGGTTTACAGCAGCCTGTCTGGGCCCAGGTGAGCAAGTGCGAAAGGGGAGGCAAAAATCCAGGGGCTTCCATTTTAGAATATAGCTTCAGCTGGCAGCATGCTTGAGGGTTAGGACCTTTTCCTGTTTATGTTGCCCAAATAATTGCTTCAGTTTTGTGAGGAATTCACAAGCATTTCTTGAGTCTCCAGGATTTGCATGCTGGATGATGACAAGACCCCAAACCACTGGTCCCTACCCTAAAGATGCTCAGTCTTGCCAGGTAACTAAACAAGAGAACACCAGCAACTGAGGATGGTCCTTCTGTAGGGTGGTAATGCCCAGGCTGGGACAGCACGAATGCAGGCTGCGAACAGGAGCTGAGCCTTGAGAGAACAAGATCGTGAGGAGTGAACAATGACAGGGAAAAGCACTTCTCCCTCATCCACACCTTTGCCCAGGTGGACTCCTCAAGTTCAAGTAGTGCAGCTCCTTCACGGTGAGCTTTCTATCACAGTTGTGTTGTCAGGTCTGCAGAGGGACGCTATAGCATCAGGACTCAAACATTACCAGGCTAGAGTATCAAGAAAGTCCTGGAAGGGCACAGCAAAATCTGTGGGACTTATCCAACAGCCAATAGAGAGTCAGTAAGCACTTCTAAAGAAGAGGGTGGTACGTGCCAGCCCATGTTTAGAACACCATCTCTGGTGGTAGCATGGAGGGCCGATTGGAGATGAGATAAACTATAGGCGGGACTGCGGAAGGTCCAGGAGCACCCTGGCTGCTCTGTGAACTTGACATTTACTGGTGTTGGGGATAGGTAGTGAAAGGGAGGGCTCAGAGAAGATGCTCTGGTTTCCTTCTTCCATCAACCAGGTCAGCAGCCAATGAGTTTGGTCCTGGGCATGTTGACTAAAGTGTTGATGGAGTACCCAAGAGGATGCATTCAAAAGAAATCTGAGTTTAGTATTTAAGATCAGGGCTGGAGGTGCTTCAGCTTCTATTAAATAATGAGGTGCATCTGGATGTTTTTGGTTGAATCAGTTACTCAAAATGGAAATACACTAATTCATGTCAAGTACACCCACCCAAACTGGTGTGTGACAACCTGTGTTTAGACTCTAAATTCATAACTCACTCCACTCCCACCCCAGTCTTCCATTCTCCTGCTGGGCCATCATCCAGTTATTTTACCAAGCTGACCAGTCATTCATGTGTGAGCAGGGTGATTCTTTGCTTGGGAGGTGGCTGTTTGCAACATGCAGGTTTCCTATCTGCATTCCCCCGACCCCAGAACACACAGGTATGGGGACCAAGGAGTAGTCCCAGCTCCTACGGTTTGTAGGCACCCTGTCAGGCACTGGATACGAACACACCTCCTAAACGAGAGGTCTGTGATGTTCACCTATGGAAGGATCTGCTGCTTTCCCTACATTTTGGGGTGACTTGTTTGATCAGATGTAGTCAGACAATCCAGTGTCAGTTTTTAATTAACAACTTTTAATTATGCCTTTCATTTGCAGCAATGAAAAAAAAAAAAAAAAACCAGTAACCCACACACTGCCTTAGGTTAGCTCAGGTGACTGAATTGGTATTAAAAAATAAAAAAGGAACTGGCAGGCACCCTGTCTGTGAGTCCTCCAGCAAATACCAAAGCCTTTTTGGAGTCAGCTCTACTCACTCCTGCCACTCCCCAGGCGTCTCTTCCTTCCTGATCGTCGAAGGCTCCTGCCACCTTATCATGGTTTAAAATAGGATGGGGCGAACAGCATCCTCCGCTCCACACTTTGTGCCTTCATGGGATTTCACCCAGAAATACAGGCATAAAAAAACCAGGAAGGTGCCAAAGACCCCTTTCACTTCCCAAGCGGAAATCTGAAGCCGGAGGAGATGGGTGGGAAGGTCCCCACCAAAGTACCCTGATGGGAAAGTGGCCTTCAAAGGACCCCAAAGAAAACTCCGCCAAGATCCTGGGTGGGTCATAGCCTGTCTCCCAGGCAATACTTCAGAGAGTGACATGACAGAGCCAGTAAATTACAGATTCTTCCAGGAATGGTGCCAGAGAACTTGACATTTCACATTCACTCACACATTGGCAGCTGTCACAACGGGTAACAAAATGCAGGCACTACCTACAGCTCAATAGGTAGCCCGTCCCCCAGAATTTAGAAGCACCCATCTTCATCCCTGACAGCCCAGTGGCCAGGGATGTGACTCCAGATGCAATTCTGACGAAACATTACTGCATGCATGTAACAGGAATAGTGTTCTGTGAATGTGTAAGTTGGGCTTAGCATAGAAACTAGAAACAGACGGCTTTGGACCGCCTAGGTTTGGCTTCAGATATTTTTGCATTCTTCTGTGTGAGTTTTCTTACTGCTAAAATAGGGCATTGTCATTGAGGATAATGTAGAAAATTCAGATGAAAGAAACAAAGAAAAAATTGAAAACACCTATAACCTGCTACCAAAATATAATTATTATTTTTTTTGTTTTAAATCTTTTGATTTATTGATATATATACAGTAAGAGATAATATAATATATAATTAATAAATCTATACTACAGTATAGTATAATATTTCATACACACACACACATACACACACACACACACACACTCACACCCCTTCTCCCCTAAGTTTAATGGCACCATCAGTCAGAAGAAGCACCATAGATTCTTTATTGGGAGAGGAGGACACTATGTTAAATGAAAAGAAAAATGTTTTGACTCAGGAATAAGATTTTCATTTATCCATTCCATTTCATCCTGATTTATTCTTCTAAATCACAAAGTTATCAAAATTTGAATCTATGCTTTCTCTTTTTTAAAATTTTTATTAGGGTATAATTGATTTACAATATCGTGTTAGTTTCAGGTGTACGGCAAAGTGAATCATATATATATGTATATATATATATATATATATATATATATATATATATATATACTGAATCTATGCTTCCTTCACATTCAATTACGCTTGGCTATAAGTGGTAATGCCCCACTTCATGGGAGTGTTGTTTTTTCAAAACCCACATTGGTGATCTTGATTTTGATATCTTCAAACATTTTATGATTGACTGCCTATCTTTGAAGTACGTCAAAGTATATTAGGGCTTGCTCTGCATTTCCTATTTGATTAAACTTTTAAATAAACTTCCCCCCACCTTAATTCAGACATGTATTCTTTGAAGACAAGGGTGTTCTCTTGAAAACCAGTTGGAAGCTTTAGGCAGATACATGTTTGGTACTAAAAGAAAGTCCTCCCTGAGTTAGACACCCAGAGCTCTCCTAACTGTGAAATCCCTAAGGACCTGGGGGTTTCTACCACCTGTAATTTCATTGTCAGACATGTGATGGTCCGCCTTTTTTGTCCAGTTAAAACATTGGTTTCACTTCGTATGATAAGTGAAATAAGTCAGACAGAGAAAGATATCACTCATGTGGAATCTAATTTTTTAAAAAAATGATGTAAATGAACTTACTTACAAAACAGAAACAGACTCACAGACTTCGAAAACAAACTTACTGTGACCAAAGGGGAAACGTTTCGGTGGGGGGGATAAATTAGGAACTTGGGATTAACAGACACACACTATTATACATAAAATAGATAACCAACAGGGACCTACTGTATAGCACAGGGACTCTACTCAATATTCTGTAGTAAGCTATATGGAAAAAGGCTCTGAAAAAGAATGGATATATGTGTATGTATAACTGATTCACCATGTTGTACGCCCGAAGCTAACACAACATTGAAAATCAACTGTACTCCAATAAAATTTGAAAAAATAAAGTTAAAAAATTGGTTTCATTCTGATTCCTGGTAGTTTCTTTCTAAAAACATTTTGACTGACAGCCAGGGATCCAATTTTAAGTTATCATTCTCTCTTCATGCTGTCCCAGTGCTAACGACTCCCAGCAGAGGTGAGACTCAGACAAACAGGTACACTTCCATCCAGAGCTGAGTTTGCCTGTGTACACCTGATGACAACCACGTCTCAAGGTACTGACCAGGGGCCAGCTGCTTGCTCTCAGTACTGACTGTAAGAGTCAGAGAGCCCATGTTTGAATCCTGGCTGACCGCTCACTGGCCTGAGATCTTCAGCAACTTTTGACACCAGTTGATGGGGACTCTGTGAGAAACAAAGTCACAATCGCTTAGCCTGGAACCTGGCACAGCACACAGACTCAGCAGGCACTTCCTCTAGCAGCAGCAGTGGTTATTTTGTGATGTACCTGTTCTGGGCTGGTCTTTGTTCCAAATGCTTTACCTGTGTTAACTCATTAAATCCTCACTCCTGTCTGACAAGGCAGGGGCTGATATTATCCACATTCACAGAGGAGGGGACCAGGGTGTGGCAGAGTTAAGTAATTTGCCCTATATTACATAGCTAGCAAGCAGTGAAGCCAGGATTTCGCCAGCTGGTTTGGCTCCAGAGCCCTAAGTACTATGCATACTCTACCTATGCAGAATGTGTGCATTTACATAAATCTGCATTATATATGCGTATATTATGCATCCTCTTCCATCTTCCCCAAGTCTCCACAAGTTCCTATAGCACATTCTTTGTAATGGCAGCAGTACAGCCTACTGTATGCAAAGAGAGAAACTTACTGCTTGATGCTGAGCTGATTTGCAATGTTTCAGTATTATAAACAATGCTCTGGCAAAAGCTTAGTGGCTAAATCTTGACACACACCTATGATTATTTTCTTAGAGCAAATTGTTAGATGTGGGACTGCTGGGTAGGGTGACCATCCATCCTGGTTTGGCTAGGACCAAGGGGTGTCCTGGGAAATGGGACTTCCATTCCTAAACCAGTCAAGCCATGATGATTTTAGGTCACAAGAGATTTTTGCATCTGTTATTTGCAAAAATGTTCTGATGATTGCAACCCCTTAGGCGTAAGGTTGATGTAAAAATGAGGGAGGAAGAGAAGAGGGTCTGTCCAGATGGCCGTTGGGATTACCATGGAGAGTTTGTATGTTTGTGTTCTGAAGGCATTGACTGGGGGCTTGAGGAGGGGATACAATGAAAGCCACAGGGACCGGTGAATACAAGGAGGACTTTGACATCAAGGCACAGTGTCAGAAGAATCAGAACCAGAAGAGGGCAGGGATAGCATCATGGCCGTTTCATGAAGCCAGAGCCAATGTGGCCAAGAACAGGGAAGCATGTTTGAGATGATGTCAAGACCTGTGTCAGTTTTTTTTTTTCTTAAACACCTTTATTGGAGTATAATTGCTTTACAATGATGTGTTCATTTCTGCTTTATAACAAAGTGAATCGGCTATACATATACATATATCCCCATATCTCCTCCCTCCTCCCTCCCTATCCTACCCCTCTAGGTCAGTTTTTTAAGTAACCGAGTGTACTGATCCATGCTGCGCTCGCTTTTTCATCAGTTCATTTCAGCAAATATTTACTGAATGCCTCCTCTGTGCCTAGTAGGCTGATGGTTGCTGGAGGGGCAGAGGAGAATAAGTGTCTCTGAGAAAGTGATTTTCCGAATTTGTGGCACCCTCCTTGCCAGACATGCAGATCCTCATGTAGGCTTCACTTAGTCATTCATTAGACAAATATGCTTCTGGTCCCAGGTGTATGACGGGTTTCAAGGGATGTATAGCCTTTCTCCTGCTAAAAACCTTCTTAGGAGAAAATCTGTTTTCAGCTTTGGGGAAGAAACCCTTTCAAACCTAAGATCATCTTTAAGTATCTCAACTTACTTCAAGATACTTAAAATGCTCCTTTCCTTGTTAAGAAGTTTTCAGAATCAAGGAGCAAGCAGAGAAGAATTTGGGGGCAAGTCCAAGGAAAGCCGAGCCCCACCGTGGGAATAGCCAAATAGCCTCATGGAAGGAAGACCCAGATCTGTTCCTTTCCAGGTCTAAGCAACAGAGGAAGGACACCAGACGAGGAGAGATGTCCAGGTTGCCAGGTTTGGGGAGCGGTGAGCAGCTAGTCAAGGACTAGGCTGATGCCCTGTAACAGTCTGCCCCATTAACGCCCTCCCTAACACTGTGCAGTCGGAGAGCCTACCGAGAGCATGATTTCCAAAGTGTAAATTTCTGACCCTACAGTTGCAGGAAAGGCAATTATTCTGATGAAGCTAATATTTATTAAGCATCCAGCAAGAACCAGGTTGTTTGTTCCAGAAAGATAGTTGGGCAGACACCTGATCTCATTAAGCTCTGCAAAGTGAGTATTAATATGTTAGTCTCTAAAAGTAGTGCTGAAGACTGCCCTACTTGGACCCCACCATAAAGTAATTGCAGTCCAGTCTCAAAGGGCTGGTTCAATTTAGCACATAGCCTTCCCAGCTTCCCTCCAGCCCCGAGACGGGGGGACTCTGCCTGCTTTACTCTGGCCACCAGGAGCCAGTCCAGTGGCCCATCTCATCCTGGTCTCAAACAAGCACAGAGGTTGCTTCTTCTTTACAACTTGTCTACTGTGTGGCAAATCTGAGGGGTGGATCCCCCCATTCCCGCAGAGGGCTGGATGCTAGGGAGAGACTCAGGGACACCTGGGTTCTCCCATCTTCTTGGCATGGACTCTGCCCTATTGAGAACATTAAGCGCACAATCGGGTGAACTTCCTGTTACCGTCAGGTCATAATCAAAAGTGGCTCACAGGACCTGTGTGCAGATACTCCCAGGACAGTTGTGTACACACTGCATCACACCTGTTTGCATTCTTAACACCCTCACACCTTAGACTGCAAGCCTGCTCTGAGCCCCATCTGTGCTCCTGGGTGCCTAGTGAGCCTCCTGAAGGATGTTGCCCACGTGTGCCTGCCCTCAGGGACCTTGGAGGCACATGTCCTCCCAGTCGCTGCAGTCGGAATGCCAAAGGCAGCAGCATCTCTCAAAGCCGCAGAAGTGGCTGGAGACCCGGATCAAGATGTGGAGCTGAGAGCTCCCGTCCAGCTTGGAGCAGGGGCGTGTTAACCATGAGCCTGCTGTCCAGTGTCAGCTGATCCGCTGTCCTGAGAAGTCAGGAAATAATGACGACTCCTAATTATGAACATTTGTTGAGAACTTCATACATGCCACGTTCTGTTCGGGGTTGCATATTAACCCTAAGGGGTAGGGGACCAAGGCTTGCAGAGGCGAAGTCACTTTATCAAGATCTCACGGCTAATGAGGGACAGATCTGAGATGCCAAACCCAGGTGGGTGACCACCGTGCTCTCCTGCCTTTCCTGAACTTCACGAGAGGCCCCCAAATCCCAGCTAATGGCAGACATCTCGAATCACTTAATTTTTTATGTTTCAGAATGAGCTATAAATGGCTGGCATTTGAAAATCAAAATCGACATCATCAGAAGTATAAAAATAATGAGGTGGGTGGGAAATGGCACACTGCGTGTGTGAGCCATTTGCACAACGAAAGGAGGGGCCATTTAGAGCCAACAAAGAAAGGGCTTTTCTCCAGCCCCAGATAGAAAGCCATCTTCAGTGTTAGGGGAAGACAGATTTTAAGTAGTTACACTTATCGTAAGCTTCCTTTTGATTATGGCAAAAAGTTTTCCTTTAACGGGAGACTTTCTTATAAAAGGGAGAAAAGGTAGATAAAATAAGCTCGGCATTCTGGTGCAAATGATCTTTTCAGGAAGCCTGTCCTCGGCCCAGGGCCCGCGCTCTGCTTCTGCACGTTCGCCTGTGTTTCATGGGGCCTTTTACGGAGCAGGGTCTCTGAGGCTGACCATCGAGGCGCGGCTTATTATCTCCCGGAAGCACATGATGCGTTGCAGCGGGTGACTGCATTACGGCAGGCCCCTAAATTGTATTTAGACAAAGAATAATTGAACACTGGACAGAATAACAAATGCCCTGGTCGAGTTTGCTTCATGGGTTTATCGTGTTGTATTAACATGATAGAAATATGAATACTTAAATCTTATCTCAGGTATAGTTTATAACTGCATTAATCATTTAGTGTATTATATATTTTTCATGTCAGTAAGATTGTGAGGAAAAGATTCAATTTTCACAGCACAGTCGGAGAGTGTGTTTTAGATAAGTAGGAGGCCAGGATTAAACCACTGCAACATGGCTTTCAATTGCAGACCTTATAAAGGGAAGGTTAGCATATATCGAGCAATATTAAGCAAGATCCTTCAGGCTTTGGAAAAAAAAAATCAGCAAGCCATTCGATGCCATCACCGTGTTTGCCTGAATCAGATAAACACTTACCGACTTTTTACTTATATGTGATCGGTCCAACTGGGCTGGCAAAGCTGCCGCTCTTCCAGGCCTGATGCTCTGGACTTTGCAGTGTGTGTGCCAACTGCTGGCTTCCTGTGCCCGTCTGGGCAGTGGCTGAGTGGTCTTTTTGATTTGGCGCTTGCTGGAAAGAGCCGTCACTGTCAGACGTGCTCTCCATCTCAAGGGAACGGTTCTTCCAGAAAGGCAGCCCTGGCAAAGACTTTGCGGGGGGGCCGGTGCCTCCGTGTTTCTAAAATAACTGGGTGGGGAGGGAGGCTGCCTCCTTCCCTCTACAGGTGATGGATGACACATGGCTTCCTACCTGGCTAAGTCCTCAAGAGTCATGCCAGCATCACGTTAAATCTCAACAGACATTCTTACTGGAGGACGCACAGTTTTTCAGATTACCAGCTTCCATCCATTCTGATGAGAGGCTAAGATGGGAGAACTTTGCTTTTTGATATAAACTTTCTGAAATTTCAGTTCACCGCAGCTCCCCAGCAATGTCTTTCTAAAAACCCTATCAGAGGTTTGTCACGGTTGGTTGTGTCCTTTAAGCCCTTGTGTTTGCCCAGCAAAGGGAAGCAGAGGTCATGACACAGAGTAAGTTATTTCTCAAAGTTTAGGAAAAAATCAAAACAGCAGGCCGTAGAATAGAAAGGTGAGACGCAAAGACACAAATCACTTCCCAGTCACAAAAATTGCCAAAAAATAGCAGCTTGCAGCTGTGCACAGCAGGGACAGAAAACATTAAACACATGTTAAATAACAAATAGGAGACTTAAATATAGCTAAAAATGGACCTTATTCTGAATAAATCATGCAAGCTGCATCTTAACCACCCTGAGAAATGTAATGGATCATGTGAAATCTGCCAAATTTGTATTTTAAAAAAAATCAATAGCGTGTGCCTCTGCTTTTAAAACGACATGCTGTTCAGTTCGGGGAAGATGTTCTGTGCTCTGTCGTCCCCCACTGCCCCCCAGAAGCCCCCACCCCCCCCCCACCGCCCATAAGACTACAGCTGGATTTAAGAAATTTCACTTTAGTTAAAGACAAGCAAGACATGCATTTGAATAAGTCTATTTTTTTTTTTTGGTGGATAAAAACTATTTAACATTCACTTTGCACTGCCTTAGCATTTCACAAAATTGTTCCCTCTTTCTTTTGAACATGTAAAGGAGTTGGCTCATCTATTCTGAACCATTTTTTGAAAACCGCAGAAGTTCATTTCTCTGATACTTCTCATCCATTTTTAGCCTCCACTAAAACATAGCCATTGCCACTCGGCCAAAGAGGCTTTATCCTCTCTCCTTCACTGTCTGGGGAAGAGGGGGGTGCATTTGCCTTTTATGATGAGAAGGCCAGATAAATCTCCAAGCAGAGTATTCAAATCAATCCTGCTGGCAAGTCTCCTTCTCTTGAAATGTTTGCTGCCTCTATATTTCTGTCTTCAGATTATTTTCAAGTCCTTTGGCTTTCCTTCGTCACGGAGGGCCATATTCTGGTTTATCCCACGTGTGTGTCTCTTCGGAGATTAGTGTACCTTTAATAACGTGAGAGAGGACTTTGATGAGAAACTTCTTAACTCTGCCTTTAGTTTGTCACAATACCACATTTTTGGCTTCAACCGCTACACACACACACACAAATTCACGTGAACGCACATGTATCTATTTCTTGAAGGAAAGGTAGCCCGTGGTCTTGCACTTCCCAAGGCAGTGCAATTACATTGCTGTTTGATGTATTTTTTTGGTCATCAATAATCAGTAACCAGGGAATCTAGCGTGAGGGCTGGGGTACGCTGAGGGGAGCAACCTGAGAAAGCAGAGGCACTCCTTGCCCACCTGCCCTCCGTGTGAACCAGGGGCAGCCTGCACTGACACCAGCCTTTGTGCCTAGCATTTTCTCCCAGAGTTCTATTTTCATTCAGAATATTCATAATACTCTCTTAGCATGAACAGCAAATCCGTGACTTTGAGGGCAAAAATATACATGTGTGTAAAGAGAAGCAGAGGAAAAAAAAAAATTAAGAAACAGGAAGTAAGTCAAGCGCTGCCGGAGAGCATGGAGAGGTATGCTGAGAATCCTCCCGAGGCTGTTCTGCCCCAAGCCGTCCTTTCTCAGCTCATACAGGGAGCATTTCCACCGAGCTGTGCTCAGACAGGGGCTCTCCAAAGTCAGTAATGCTCTGATGTACTGAGAAGTCATAAATATGGAATACAGCACCGCTGCTCCATTTCCTGTATTTCAAGGATATGGGTGGAATTACAGATGGTGGTATAAATAGTGATGAAAAAAGGGAGAAAGAAATGTAAAAAGGAAGGAAGAAAGGAAGTCTGGTAAAAAAGAAGGAAAGAAAGAAACAAAAGAAGGGAAGGAAGAAAGGCAGAAAAGGAAGGAAGGAAGGGAGGGAGGGAGGAAAGAAGAAAGAATTTGATGTTTAGCTTAGAAGTCGTTTAGCATCTAGTTGCCCCAGAAATATTATTTCCAGGAGAGGAGCCAATGGATGAGCACCATCTTCTCATTGGCAATAGGAAGGAGAGAAGATGGGTTTACCTAGGCAGTAATAGCCCCTCCTTAGAGAAAGGTCTGGTCCTCTGTGGCTGTGGGAAATCAGTTGGGTTTGCTCCTTTGCCCTCTCACCATTTGCCACAAAGGAAATCCCCAAGCTGCTAGCCACCCCTCAGTATTCCCCACAGGCAAATTATTTTTGAATTTTCCTGTGGGGGATTAGCTTAAAAGGAAGCAGCAGAAAACTATTATTTGCAAGGTTGGTGGCCCACCTCAGCACGGCCCTATTTTTTTTTTTTTTTTTTTTTTTTTTTGCGGTTCGCGGGCCTCTCACTGCTGTGGCCTCTCCCGCCACGGAGCACAGGCTGGTCCAGACGCGCAGGCTCAGCGGCCATGGCCCACGGACCCAGCCGCTCCGCGGCATGTGGGATCCTCCCGGACCGGGGCACGAACCCGTGTCCCCCGCATCCTCAGGCGGAGTCTCAACCACTGCGCCACCAGGGAAGCCCAGCACGGCCCTATTTTAAGACCATATAAAAAAAAAAAAAAAAAAAAGAAAAAAAGGAAATGGAGTGTGTTTGCACCAGAAAAGCCAAAGCAAAGCTGAATAGGTTAATAAGGTAACATCTGAAATGTACCATTATTAAGACTCTATTTCTGACTTTCCTCCCCTCCCCCATTTTGAATCCCCAGTAACGGACTTGCTTGTATGCTTTCGTTTGGTTTTAATGGTCCTGGAGATTTGGGGTTCATCTTTGGCTTTGTGTGCTTTTTTTAATCTGTTCCTTTCTCTTGTAATATTCCTCCTCTAACTTGCCCGATGTGATTCATTTCTTTAAGATCTTGTTTTATTTTTAAGTCATCAATTACTCAAACTTCTTGGGCCTATCTATCCTCAGCCATCTGGACCCCATACCTTATTTTAAAGCATGTTCAAATAATGACAACCTTCTTTTCTCAATTAATTTATGGGCTGCGGGGACCATTTTTCATTTGTTATCATGCACTTCCATTTGATCTCGCCTATCTTTCTTCTGCATCTGCAGCCATGGAGTATAAATCTTCCCCTCCAGCATTGTCATGGTGTCCAAGATATATCGGTATAACTCCCTATTAGTTCCACAAAACTGACCTTAATTTCTAAACATGGTATCAGATGTGAATAAAGTTTGGTAAGATGATTTGTTCTGATTTACTTTGTACCACTTATCTTTGAGTTTTCTTCCTAGTTTTCTTTTATCTAATTTAGACAGTAGAGTCTTGCAAGCCGGGTTACGATTTATCCATTACCTTCCTGCCAATGCTGCTCCTTAGAGAGATAGGGCTGGGAGATTTTAGGCTGTGGATAATAATAATGTGGCCTGTGGACATGCTTGAAGTTGGTTTGTGTTGTTTTCTATTTTATTCAAGCTGACCTCCAAGCTTCAATCTCTTTCCTATTTTGGAAATGTGAAGATTTTCCAACAGCATGCCTATATCAAGTTATTAGATATTGGATCTGAGACTTGCACAAGAAAATTAAGCATGCAGATCCAAATATCTCTTCCCTTCTGATGCTCAGCGGACAAATAGGAGTATTGGAAAGACCCAATTCTCTCACCAACCATTAGAAATGGCTGCTTTTGGATGTCTGAGGGGCTGTGACTTACAAAACAGAATCTGTGTGTGTGTGTATGTGTGTGTGTGTGTGTGTGTGTTTTGTTTTACATGAACAGACTTCTGTCCAAACTAAGGAATGCCAATTAAGCAAAAACCATGGCCAGATGTTTATTAACACTTCTCAGGTTCACGGGATTTGGAGAGTGTGCAGTTTTCATGGACTAATTTGAGAAGGGAAACACCTTTATTGGAATAATGGCCAATTATAATTGCCGACTTTGCCTATTCCTTTTCGTGCTGGTGGAGCTGGGGGAGGGGGTGCCTCTTGGTGGAGAGATGATGCCTATTCCTTTTCGTGCTGGTGGAGCTGGGGGAGGGGGTCCCTCTTGGTGGAGAGGTGAAGTGCCTGGCTTACTCTGGCGCAGCTGGCTCCGGAGGCACCACGGATTTGGGTGTGGCTTTTGAGCCACATGCAGGCGCAGCACGGAGTCGTGGAACACACCACACAGACGCACAAAATGAACCTGTCAGTTTGTTATGCAGAACGAGTTTTTATTTCGTTCTGTTTTTTAATCACATTATGAGTTTACCTGGAGCTCACCTTCACGGGCACCTCTTGATGTGGGGGCAATCAGGGCGAACCCTTTGCCAAGCAGTGGGGCATCTCTGGAATGCCAGCGAGCGGTGAGACAGGAAGAAGGGCTGTCAGGCCTCAGCATGGTGACTTCACTTGGGGCCCAGATTCAAACTGTGGAGTAATAAAACTGAATAGCACCATATAAAACTCCACGTTTCATAAGACAAATATTGCTCTATGCATTCATGTCCCTTGCACTATATTAACTGTTGGAAGAAATGGAAACAGTTTTAGTGACCCCCTGGGACCTATAAAGGCTATTTCTGAGTCTGAATCTTGCTGTTTAATTTAATCATTTATTATATTAATATTCAAATGGGCTGCATCTTATTAGCTACTGCAAAGATGTTAGACTGTCTGAAATAAATACCTAATTATGCTTTTGAAGACAGGGGTTCTAAAGACTTTGGTGTGTTTGTGCTAATAGAACAGTTCATTTGCAGATTTTTCTGCAGAAATCAGCAGTTTGAGGCTTTTTTCCCCTCTCTTTTAAGAAAATAAAAACAAGGATTGAATATACATTGAGAGGTTTCAATAGCAGTTCCTAGTTCCACCAGCTCCCAAGCCTCCTTGGAACTAGGGTTTTTGTTCTTGGTGCCCAAGTGAGGGTCCACCTTGGAAGGACCAGCTCTCTCAGCTCAATGACACATTAATACAATTAAGTGTTTTAACCAAATGACTATGAAAATAGATGGTTCAAAGGAAAAATAATAGATATCCTCTAGAAAATATATTTTTTGAGATCAGCATGCTTTTATTTTTTAACATGACTGTTTCATTATTTTCTATCTGCATTTCAGTCTCTCTCTCTCTCCCTCCCTCTCTCTTTCTCTCTCAATTCCCAGTGCAAAATCAAAATCTTATGTAGGTCATTGATTTTTACATCCACAGACAATGGACACAGGCAACTTGGAGAAATCAGACTGTGCCATTTGGAGATACTGCGCAAAACAAGAAGCCAGCACACCCTGGGGGAGGGGCGTGGGGAGCGCACACCTGCGGTGTCTGCTCGGGGTGTGTTTGGGGACAGAGGCTGGCGGGATCCATACGGAGTCCATTTTCCTAATGCCGAGCATTAGCTTCATGAGGATGGATTATGCCGCTGGCGTAATATACACAAACGGTGATGATAAATCCTAAACTAAATGTATACACTGCATTTGGAGCAGTGGAGAAATTAGTGGTAAGTGCAAAAGTTACAGTCTGAGAAACTGGGAATTACACGTTACTATCTTTCTAAAGTAACTGCCTCTGGATTTGCAATCACTTTTTTTTTTTTTCTAAAATTACTGAAATGGTATACCTGTTAATATCCAATTATCTGCTTCACTTTTTTTTTTTTTTTTTTCTAGATGAATATTAGAACCAAAAGTTAAAGCCCTGTGCGAGTGGCCAAACGACTGCTCCCTAGTCAGGGGCAGTCTCAGTTCCCCCTCGCTGACCTCCGTTTAACCTTTAAATTGACCTAGAACGAGTTTATTTTCCTTCTCCTCACATGGATGGCTGTCCCAGGAGAGGGGACCCCTCTTTTCCTGGGTGGATAATTACATTGTGGCTGAAATTTGCTTTCAACTGCACAGCGCTCAGTGTCATCCCTTGTTGTGTTGACAAGTCTCCTGCAGGCTCGCCTGCACACAGTCTGCACTGTCGCTGCCTCCAAACCACGTCCGTCGTCTCCACCATCCATCCCTTCCGTTCCATCCTCACACCTGCTGCATATCCGGTCCTGGTCGGCTGGTGGCGCTGTGTACGCAGGCCACTGGGAATCACAGCGGGCCCTAAGGCTTTGCCCACAGGGAGCTTGCTTTCTGGCGGGATGGTCACAATTGTTGAATTTTGATCTGCTGTGATCTTTAGGCTGTCTGTCTTCCCGGTAAAGGAGGCCAGGCTGCAGCTGGGATGGTGGGAGGAGGAACAGGGAACAGGGCTGTGAGCCGTCCATCAATGGGCGCCATCCTCCATGCCTCTCCAGAAACCCAGAGGAAGCACAAGCCCTGGGCGAAAGGATTCACACTTAACTTATGGGTCGAGGGAGCCTGCAGTGAAATCTCCGACAAGCCCATTGGAGGGCTCTGAGGGACCACAGGGTCTGGGGCTGGAGGCCTAAGTAGATCAGGGCTGCTTGGAGCTTGCTTGGCCTTTCCCCAAACCTCAGGCCAGGGCACCACATCACCTGCATCAAAAACCCCAAGGACATCCCCAGGAGCTGAGATGCCTCATGGTGGCCAGTCTTGAAAGTTCTCTGTGGGATCCCCTGCATTTCCCATGGAGCCTTCCTAAGGCAAATAAATAATGGAAGACCTAGTCAGGCGTACCAGGAACAAGAGGACCCATGGGCCCAATGCCCAGGCTGCCCAGGGGAGGACGAGGGAGGTGGGGTTGGGAGTGCAGGCAGAGGGTGTTCCTTCTGTTCCCAATGGTGCTGATGGCTGGGGGAGGAGGTGACGGGAGCTCCCCTTCCTGACCTCCTGATTTCCCTCCAGAGTCAGAGAGGGGCAATGTCCCCAGAGCTACCCCCGCCTCCATCCCACACATAAACAAAAGGTTGAGCGTGTACCTATACATGCCAGGGGGCTAACTGACTTATTTCATTAATGGGCTTAACTGGTGTATCCCGTCCTGCATGTCTTTGGTCTCCCATCATGTATGGCCCCACTCAGAAGGCCCTCTCACACGGCTTCCTGGACTCCCCAGTCTGAAGTAGATCCTCTTCCAACTCTCCACCCCATCACTGATCCCAAATTTCTTGTTCTTTTATTTATTTACTTGTTTATTTCTTCTTCTTTGCACAGAATTGCAAACCCTTCAGATAAGGAATCCAGATTGTTATGATTTCACAAAATGAAATTGCAGGGCCCCTTGCTTAAAAGTTTTTAAGAATTTCAAGACGGTGACATCAGAGCATTAAACCAGTGAGCAGGGGTCCTGTGTGATAGCACAGGTCACAGATTCTTGAAGCTACCCTGGATGAGACCTTGTCCAGTCCTGACTAGTTCACTGCTGGGTCTAGCATACTGCCTGGAACACGGCAAATACTCCACGCATCCCGGCACCACTCACCCTGCCGGTGGCACCGTTGCTTTCCTCATTACCTGATGGGACCAGGCAGAGAAGCCTGGTCTAGGGGATAAGCCCATGGGGTAGATGCTTCATGAGAGCAGAATCCAGGTCTCTCTCATCACCACTGGATCTCCCAAGGTGAGGCAGAGTGCATTCCACTAAACACTAGTTGAATGAATGAACGGATCAGTGAACGGGTGAATGTCCACAATATCTGAAGCACTGTGGGGCTCAGAGAGAAGAGAGATTACTTCTGTTGTGGGAGATGAGACAGAACTGCAAGGGGAGAAGGAGCTCTATTTCCAATACCAAGTGGACTTGAGTCGGAGAGAAGTGGGCATTCCAGACAGAGGTGGGGAGTGTGGGGCTCCAGTTGTGCTCTACGGGCAGAGAGGGAGCGCCCTGAGCAGGAATGCGGCAGGGATGCTCCCACGTTCCAAGCCAGCCCTCCTTTCCTCTCCAGCCAGAGTTGAGGCTCCCTGGGAGGGCTTCCCCAACAGCAGTGTGAAACAGGTTCAGTCCAGGGTTGGGACCAGGATGCTCTGACGAAGCCAGCAGACCAGACGCTGAGCTCTGGGAGCTAGTGTGCCCGGGACCTTGGCTCCCCAGAACCAGCAACGAGCTGGGCACCGACTGTTGGAGGTTAGAGGGCCCAGGATGCCTTGATCTGTCTCGAACGCTGGGTGTTTGAGGAGAGTGACTAGGGGGAAGTCCGAGTGAAATAAGCCAGGACTGAGGGAGCCACCGTGCGGGAGTTTCAATGTCTCTGAGTTTTCCAGTGGCATTTGGAGATAGGAAGGCTGTGTCCACGCTGCATGAAGTCCTCGGTGGTAAAGGGAGATGTTCCAAAACTGACCTCGTAGGTCCACTCATTCACAAGAAGGACAAAAGCTTTAGAATTCTAATTAGGTTCTTAATCATCCTAGGGGTGAGGGCGGGGTATAGCTTTGATTTATTCTTGGATTTGTATTTTAAATAACATCTCCGTGGACACGGTCTTATGTGAATGACTTTGAGTCCCCAGCACATAGGCCCCTTTCAAAGGCCCCTCCCTGCCCACTCCCTGGACATCATCTTCTACTCTCCTGGGGATTCTCCTGCAGCACCAGAGCTGGGTGCCAGAGGGAGCAGGTTAGAACACGGCACGAGGAAGCTGGTCATCCTCTGCCCCAGGACGCCATCATGTCTGTGAGAGCCCGGGCTCTCAGCGTGCGTAGGCCTGGCTGAGCTTGGCAATAGGACTTTATCACTCATTCATTCGCTGCTCATGCGGGTGGGTGAGTTGTGACAAATCCTGCACTCTATGGAAGATGTGGTGATAGTTTCAAAAAAGAAAATATAGTAACCTTGCAACTGAGGAGGCCCCAGTGCACTGGGATGGGCGCCCATTATAAGGACAACAAGGGACAAACAGCACACAAAGGGTGAGATGCTGATGGCAGGCTGCAGGGGTGGGGAGGAATGAGGCCTGAAGGTGGCAGTCAGGGAAGGCTTCCCGATGTGTCAGCTGGAAAGGCTTCCTGAGATCCACGCATCCAGGGCCAGGGATAGGCTCTGTGTCTGAGCCAGAGTTATCTGTGCCTGGCTCCCCTGGCCACCTGGTCTAGTCTGGGCGTTCAGCACACCATTTCCAAGTAAGAGCTTCTCCCCAGGGATGGGTCCAAGCACTGAAACGTTATCTTTGGGGGGAGTATCAGACACTGATAGAGCAAGTGATGAGATGGCGCTTGGGGCAGGAGGGAGCCTGACAGAGGGGGGCATTGAAAAAGCTGCCCCCAGACCGAGTGAGCCTTTGACCCAACAGAAATTAGCTCTGATTTCTACTGGTTTCTGTGGCCAGATTCTTTACATTTAGGTTTATTACTGCAGCCTGTCTTTCTGCTGACCGCCCCCCCTCCACTTCTCCTCCAGACTAGATTAGATTCTCATCAAAAGTCTGGGGGTGGGGCAGAGCATTCATGCAGATAAGCCTACGTTAGGGCATCCACGGTTAACCCGGTAATATACACTTGCATTACCCTCCGTGGAACCCTCCAAGGATCGATGTAAGGGTTTAACTACCACACAACGAAAAAACATCTATTCCTGCTGCCTTGGAGCAGCCATCGGGAGGCTGTGTATATGTTTCCCTCATTATTTGGATGTGCCGTTTGAATGTTGTGATCAGTGATTCAGTGCACATGATTCATCAGGAAGACATTTGCTCGGCAGACATGTGAGGAGCTGTCTGCCTCTTCAATCTCACTGACAGGGCAAAAATGCTGATTTATAGTAAATCATTAAAATCTGCTTACTATGGCACGGCTTGTTCCTCTTCCCCACTTCAAGCCCGCAACTTGATCTGCATCGTGTCTCTTACGATTTTATACTACAGCAAGCAGTTATTTAAACAAGAGGGGAATGATCCTTAGTCTTTATTAGTGCATATGAAAGGGTATTTTGTTTAAAGAAGACTAATTAAGAATTCAGACTATTTACTTGCTCAGTATAGGGGGCAAAAAAAATAGATTTAAAACGTCTAAGCGGAACAAAGAATGACTGTCCTCAAACAATACTTAAAAATGATGATTTGGTACATATTTTAAATCGTCGTAAAATATCAATTCACATGTTGCCAAAATTATTGGGAAGGCAGGGGCCAGAGGCTGGTTGCCTCGGAGTTTGAATTGGAGGGAGGCCATGTGGATCTCTCTAGAAATTAATACCAGGAAGAGGATAATGGTATGACTGTGCCCAGCTCAAATATTGTGACAACGGTTCCATTGCTTTAAAAATCATTTGGAAAGTTTTGCTCGATAAAAGGAGAGGTTTAAGATTTGGTGGAAACATAACATGGGAATGTGTCGCTTGCTAGGTAAACAAAGAAATAACACAAAGAGGTCTATATTTCGTATGTGCTACTTACAGTTAAAAAAAAAATTAATTTGATGCCTGGGGACAAAAATCCTTGCCACTGAATTACAAAGAAGTGAATAAACTGACTCAAAATTATCCATACAGATCTGTCCCCTTAATAAGACTAATTCCAGAGAACAAAGCAGAACATAATGCATTTTAAATTAAGTTGGAAAATGCATAATTTATATTTGTTTTATTTCTTCATATTTTAACACAGGTGCGTTCCAGAATGCTAAGAAACAGAGAAGAAGGGCATGCTTCTGTCCGTGGTTTTTTTTAACTTTCTTAAACCGAGCTAATATTTCTTTCCTTGTTCAGGAAGTGAGAGCGCACAGAAGCAGACCAAAAAAATGAACACAGTGAGAATGGAGAAAGTGAATATGTTTGGCTAAATTTAATTTTAAGGACTCCTACTTCTTAATACAACATTCAGAAACAGAAACAAAATATTGCATTAATCTGGATGAAAATCATGTTGTCTTTCGTCTCAGTTTTAGGACAACTTGGGAAGGGCAGGCAAACTCAGCTGGAGAAAGGGCAAGGGCTGTCCGTGCAAGGGGTCCGTGGAAGTCCCCCTTCCTGCCCCACCTGCCCAGGAGGGGGGGGCAGTGAAAAATGCCCAGAGAGATGGGCCCAGTTCTTTGCAGCATTTTGGCTGCATCATGGGACAGACTTCTTCCCTTCTTTTCCAGCCGGTATTCCTTCCCTTCTGTCTATCTATTCCACCCTCACCCTGACTCATCTCACCTTGGATCCCTCCCATTAGTTTGATGGCATACATAAATTATCAAACCCGTTGCTTTAAGCTTAGCTTAACTCGTTTTAAGTTATGCTTTATTTTTAAATTGCAAACTAAACACAGCATAGAAATGAGTACTAAAATCAAATTAAGTGCCTTACCATTATTCTTTAAAATAAATGGTGTTTAGAGGAGACTTTTGCTAATGATAAAACTGTAAGGAAAATGTAGGTGAGAGTAGAACCAATACTGCTCAGTTATTGAGCACCTACTAGGTAACTAGGTAAAAGCAGGACAGACATGTCACAGGACGTGGCCGTTCCCTCTTAGATGGGAAACCATCGTGCACACTTTTTTGTGAGTCTGGCTTTGGGGGCTGGGCTCTGACTCCCTGGAATAGCTCAGTACTTCTTTGACTTGCATGCAGAGAAGAACTGTTGAAGGTGGTGACTTCTGACCTGCTAAGGCTGCATGCCCTGCTTCTGGAAGGTTGAATGAGATACTCATTAACACAGAATATTCTAACAGGTTAAATTTAGGGTTTGAGTATATGAGTTATAAACTGGATGAATTTTTATTCAGGTCAAGTGTTGGTATTTGATAGCTTTGTTTGCATCAGGTCCTAATTTTCCTTCCGATATTCTGTGGTCCGTGCCAGCTGTATTTTCCCCGGGCAAAGAAGGTGGACTGGTGCTCCCCAGACTTGCAAAGCCACTCTCCATGCCAGGGTCACATTTCCTCCCTGTCTCTGCTGTAGAATTTACTAAGCTTGCAAGTCTGGTGCCGTGGCCATCCTGCCCACCACTTTCTTCACTGTCTCCCCTCTCTCTTCAACACAGTCAATCATAGGAAGGGAGGCAGGACATTCTCAGTGACAGGAGACAGTGATCACAGACTGGGCCAGCCTTCCTTGGAGTCTAGCAGTTGGCTTTCTGCTGTGGCCAGAGTTTTAGCTTTGTTTTCTCTTACAGCACTTTGGTTCCTTTGCTGAATGTCCTCACGCTGTCAGTTTTCCCATGTCTTGGCAACCAGGGCCTTTCCAGTCAGGGTCCATATGGGGAGAGGGCAGAGGGCACACGTGGGCAGTGGCTTCCGCAAAGCCAAGGACTGCAGTGTCCCTGTGTGCACACGAATAGCTACTCTCTCCACGTGCTCCCCAGATGGGCACGCAGGTTGAAGCCTGGCCACTGTGTGCCTTTGCCTGGACCTAATACCCACTCCTCTGCTCACCGGAACAGGTTTCCTGCCCTCTGGAGAAGGTTGGTAACAGACTTTCATGGGCTCAGCACCTCCACCGGGTCAGCAGAGGACAGAAGAAGGGACCAAGACATGGGTGTCTTTACCGCCAGCCACATCCAGGCAAAACTCCAGTGGACTGTCTTTGCTGGCTGGCTGTCTTGTCCACTTTCTGGACCGTTCCTTTGCTTTACCCCAGGTACTCAGTACATTCAGCGTCCTGCCAAAGACACATCTAATGTCTGACCCATCCACTCGCTTTGATTGCACTGCCCCTTCCTGGGACTTTGAACTCTCATGTGACCCTGAGAAACTGTGAGAAAGGACCCTAGAGAGGGATTTTAATCCAGCATTGCCGTGGTGGAAAGGTGTGGCATCAAAGACTTTTCAGCAATTCTAAGAAATATGATGCATTGGAAAGGGTACTCGGAAAAAAGACAGACTGAAGCCAACTTCCAGTTCTGTGGTTAATGGGTTAAGTGAACCTGGGCAAGTTTCTTTACTTCCTGAGCCTCAGTTTCCATATTTAAAACAGAGATGAGAGAATGCCACATGTCTTTAAACATTTCTGGGCCACTGGCTTTTTCATCAACGTTTAGAAACAAATTCTTCCTACTCTCCCACTGCCCTCCTGGGCTGCAGACTGTCTCCGCCACCCCTCACTGTCCAGCTTCCTGGAAGCGTTGTCTGTGTCTTCTGTTGACACTCGCCGTCCTCTTGGTCACTCTCTGCAGTGCCTGGGTCACGCCAAGTACCCCCGATCCTACCTTCTCCTGGAGACACCTCAAGCGTGCAGTCACCTTTCACCCTCACCTGCTTCTCTACAGAGCTTGAGCTTTTGACCGTCCCCTCCTTTCCTGCCACCGACAACCCTTTCTCTCCTTGCCCGCTGCAGGAGGCTGCACAGAGAGCTGTTTGCCTCTTTTTAACCTCAGCTACTCTCCTGGGCCCAAACTACCCTCACTTTGGGGAGTCCTTGGAAAATCGGATGAAAGCTGTGAAACCTTCCTCTAGAAAAAGGAATAGAATTTTGCATCAGATTCAGGGGATTTTTGGACTCATCAAGGGCCATATAATGATATTATTAATAACATCATAATAACCGTAATAATAATGAACGCTAACTCCTCAAAGCTTGTACAATGATAATAATAATAACAGCAACAACAGCGATAATAATAGTAACTGAAGTTTACTAACTCCTCAAAGGCAAAACAACAACGACGACAACAGTAATAGTAACTGCCACTTCCTCACTGAAGCGGGAGTACACAGCCATGGCAGGCCGGGCTGCTCCGTAGACTCCTTGCCCAGATGGGCCCCATCCCCATGTGGCTGATGGGAATTCCTCCCAGGGTCCTTAATATCTTTGATTAACAAGCCAAGTGTCCATGCCTGTTGAAAATGTTCTCCTTTTATCCATGAATATTTCTAGGAATATTTCAAGGGAGGGGAGGGGAGTCAGTACAGCTCATGAACTGCCATTTTAACCTGAGGATGTCTCATGCATGCCTTAACTGTTTTAATTCTGATGACAATTCTGAGACAGTTATCACAATTGTCCCCCGCCAATATCACAGATAAGACAGGGGCTTTAAGCAGCTATTGTATTAGGATTTGACCAAAACAGACCTCAGACAAGCCATTGGGATGTAATCCCAGGAAGCAGAATGAGGAAAGGAGCCAGGGAAGGGAGGGGATCAACTGAGTGTGTTAAGGAAGGGTTACCATTCGGACAGCTGGGAACAATGCCAAGGGCCCATCTAAGAGACCTGTAGTGGAGAGATTGTTAGAAATGCAAATCTTGCCCCCCTCCTTCCCACCAAACCTACTAAATCAGAGTCTCTGGTGGTGGCCCAGGAATCCGAGTTTTAACAAGGGCTAACCTCTGACACATTACACTATACTACTTCCATCCCAGCACTTTGGACCTGCTCTGTGCAGGTGCCAGGCAGCACCCAAGGCCAGAGAATAGCTCAAACAAAGAGATGCAGAAAGCCACAGGCCTGAATGGGAGGCACACACAGCACCCAACTTGTGGGTGAGCCTAGAGAATATTGGGGTGCTGACAAGGTCTGCTTCAGAACCTCGTGTCTAGCTTATGGCAACTTCCAAGTTGAGGTCCCTCCTCAATTCCAAATTCTGAATGCATGCACCTGGATGCCCCATCAACACAACCCAAACTTCACTTGTTCCTCGAACTCCCTTTTGTTCCTCATCACATCAGTAGGACCACCCATCACTTCATTACTACAGCTCAGACCCAGATCCTGCATATGCTTCCCTTTCCTCACTTCCTCAACCAGAGCAGCCAACAACTGCTGCCCATTTCACTTTCTTCATATCTGTGTGATCCTTTCATTTCTCTCCTTCTTCACTGCTACCCTTAACTTTGAGTCCTTGTCACTTCTACATGAGTTTCTCACCTGGCCTCCAGGCCACCAGTCCTATGCACATCCATCCTTTTCCTATGTGTCACCATGGTCTCCTTTAAGCTCAGACCTGATCATGTGGCTCTCCTGCTGGAATCCTTCTTGGCTCCCATCATCCAAGGATGAAGGCATTATCCTTGACCCACTGACAGGACCTAAGTGGCCCCCACACTGAACCCAACAACTCCTGGAGAAGTCAAGCTCCTCCACACCCCAGGCCTTCTTCTTCTGCCAGGCTTACTCTTCCCTCTCATCCCATGCTCACTCTCTTCCCTGGCATCTCATGTCCTGCTGCAGGATGCCCTTCCTGGCATCCCCTGCCCCAATCTTGGCAGGGCTCAGCCTCCTCCTAGTGTATTCCAGAGAAATCTATGGGGTATCCTCTCTTAGCACATATCATAATGCAGCGTAGTTCCCTGGCTACCTGTCTGCCTTCCACACCAGATTATAATGTCCCCAAAGGAAGAAATCAGATCCCACTTACTTTTCAATTGGCAGCACCAAGAACAGTGCATGGTATGTAGTAGGAACTCAATAATTCATTCAAATTAATGAATAAAAAAGTGAGTGAATGAAATGTGGTTCAGTAAGTATTCAACCAAGTTAGTTCCCTCCTCCTTAAATTCTCTAGTCTTGCCACATTAGGCAAATACCCAGTCTATCTTTGGGAAGTCTGGTTTGAATACTAGGCCATGCTATACTACAGGCTGGTCTGTTATCACAGGACTCCATCCTGCCCTTCAATTCCTGTCTCAACAGGCCTATACAGTACAAATTTGAGTCTTAAATCTTGTTTCAATTCATTTCAGAGTTTATATTTCTCATACATGTTTCTGAGAAATAACTATTGTTTATCATGATTGATTATTTATATTTAAATTCTGGCATTTCCCTCAGGCTGTATCTATTTATCATGACTGTCCCCTCCCAGGTTCATAGAACATGGGAAGCAGATGGGCATCTTTGTTCTGTGACATCAGAAGAACCATTAGGCATCACTAATAGCAGTATCTTCCATCTTTGTTAAGGAAGCCATGAAGTCTAGCTTGATGATATCTTTAAGAGTAGACAAAGGAAGATGTACACAGACATTATATTGTAATATGCATGACCAATGACAAAAGTCTCTGATGCTTCTGCCCAGGCCAATATTGGCATCTCTTCTCATTCTAAAAAGAAGCACCCTTAAAAATATGTATTTAGGGACTTCCCTGGTGGCACAGTGATTAAGAATCCACCTGCCAATTCAGGGGACACAGGTTCAAGCCCTGGTCCGGGAAGATCCCACATGCCATGGAGCAACTAAGCCCATGTGCCACAACTACTGAGCCTGTGCTCCAGAGCCCATGAGCCACAACTGCTGAGCCCACATGCCACAACTACTGAAGCCCGTGTGCCTAAAGCCTGTGCTCCGCAACAAGAGAAGCCACCACAGCGGGGAGCCCATGCACCACAACAAAGAGTGATCCCCGCTCGCCCCAACTAGAGAAGGCCCATGCACAGCAACGAGGACCCAACTCAGCCAAAAATAAATAAATAAATAAATAAATAAATTTATATATATTAAAAAAAGATGTATTTAAATTGATGCAATGAACCTTAGGCTGCCAATTTCCACATTTTCAGTGAGTGGTTAGAGTCTGCATCTGAATTAATCAAAATAATCTATAAAAGACTCCTTTCTGTGTCTAAGTTAAAAAGTACTGAAGGCTTCTGGTTTCAGTTTCAATACGAAAAGAGCTTGGAAGTCACTGTTCCTGTCCTAACAACAACAAAAGTTGTACAAACTGAAAATAAACAACTTTTCTTGGATGCATCAGAGAAATGAGGTGGCAGGACAGAGCCACCTTGAAATCTGGAGAAACAGGCGCATAAAGAGAGATACAGAAATCTGCTTAACTGAAACTGAAGCCACTGGAGCCATAAACTGGTAGAAACCCTTAAATGATAACCTTGATGAATTGCTAGAGACTGAGTGTGAACTAGTGTGAGAGTGAGAAACTTCTGAGGCTGAAGTATTAGGGAGGTCCCCGCAGCTTTATGAGCTTGACCTCCAGGAACCCCACCAGGTTCTCATGGTGAGAATAGAGGAAGATTCCTTTATGGCTCTGGCAATGGGAGGGGAAGCAAGCCTTCTCCATAGCAAAGGTCTGCTCTCTAGGCAAAAGCAGTTTGACAGAGCACAATTCTGAAACTTCACTGCAGCTGGAGGAAGGGCATTTCTCTCCACTCAAGCCCCCTTCAGCCTTCTTGTTGCACCTAAACATGGGGTAGGGATGGAAACATAGTCAACAAGGATCAGGGCTTCAAAGAAATTGCTTGGGAATGCTACAGCCAGAGAAGGGAGTAGGGAGCAGAGAAGAAAAAACTACGCCACCTAATAGATGCCTGTGAAAGTCACAACACTGAGAAACACTACAATACTGAGATTTAATCAGAAAATTATAGAATGGTCCTCTCCCCAACACCTTACCACCCCCCCCAACAGGGTTAGTACAGTAACAGTGGATCACAGCTTTATGAGTTGCAAGATGCAGACTGTATCTGAAGAGGAGTCCATAGGGAAGCCCAAAGTTGAGAAGGGAGACAAAAACATGAACCCTGGAAGAATGTGAAGCTTCTAGTACTTACATCTAGAACAAACATTAAACACAGCCCAAGTCCTAGCTAGATAAACATAAATCCTCACACTGAAGGCCTATTTACTTCAGCTCCTACTGCCCATCATATGCCTGACTTCTTTCAACAAAACATTACAAGGCACACTAGAAAGCAAGATGAAACACAGTCTGAAGAGACAAAAAAAAAAAAAAAAAGCATTGGAAACAGACTCAGATTTGACACAGATTTTGGAATTATCAGACAAGGAATTTACAACAAGTATGAAGCCAAACCTAGTTATGTTTTCAAATATTTAACACCATACTTCAATCTTAGTTTCTCTAATTTTAGAAAATCACTACTAGAATTAATGTCATCATGTATACATTTAAAATAATTGAAGAAAAAACTTTAAAAGAATATATAATCCAGAAAGCATAAAATAAAGGAACCAGTGAGGCAGGAGTACATCATTGAACAAGCTGACTGAATTAAGATCCTTTAACTCAATAACAAAAAATTGACAATAAAAGGAAATGAATTCATCTTTCCTATTAAAGACAATATTCTTTTTCTTTGCTTAAAACATCTATTTAAAAAACAAAAACTTAAAATTTGATAAGTGAAAGCTACAACTCTAAAGATGGTGAAGGAAAGTAGCTTTTCCCATTCCATGCGCTCTTCAAGCATGGACCCACCTGTCTTTTGCTCAAGGGAGTAGTTTGACCATTACGCTAGCTGTCAAACTCCTGTGAGCACACAGAGAGCTACTATTTAGTCTGGAGTCTTCCCTCTCCCTGCCAGACCTGCAACCTTGCTTCCTATGTGTCTCTTGCTTCTTGCCTATTTGTCCCCTTGTCCAGCATCCACAGGTTTATGAGTAAGTCCTTCCATCTTTCAAGGAGTTTACCATTCTCATGCTGTTTAAATCATTTCTGACCTCAGAAAATGAGAGTAGATGGGATTGGATTGTGTGATGTCAACTTGCCTCTGCTGTTCTTGTCTGAGGCTGGGACATGCATTTCCCAGAACAGCCTGGAGTGTGGGAAGGAAGCAGAGGTTGAGGTAGGCAAAGTGACAGACCAATGCAGAGCTGCCTGCAGGTGCCCAGGGTGGCTTCACTCTACTGTCACTCTACTCCTAGCTTATCTTCCCATAGCACTCCCCAAGACTACATCACTGCTTGGCTGCAAGCATGTAGAGGCACAGTTCCCCCAGAAGGACCTCTTTCAGGACCTCTGGCCACATACGCTACATTAACTACAGGTACTTATGGCTTTTCAGATTTTTCCACAAGCTCTAATTTGCCCAGCCAGCCAGCCAGTAAGGCTGAAGAGGTCAGTAAAGGTTTCTCTGATCCTCCAACTTTCCCCACACTTCACCCTTCACTCCCCTGATCCTCTCCTGACCATATACTTTTTCATTCTTTTATAATATCTGTGGTAGTTCTTTTCTTCCTCACTGAGCCCTGAAAGATACTATAGATTTCTGAATGTGTTTCACAATGTTATCCTCACTTTTTTTAATCAAACTCAACAAGAATGGCCAAGAATCTACAGCTCAATCTCCTACTTGAATATGAGAATAAAAGAACAAATGAAACTACCAATGAAATATAATTAGCAGTGTTTTAAATTATAAATTAGGACTAAATGGGATTTATTCCAGGAATACAAAGTGGTTTAACAGGTAAAGATTATATTAATATATTAATATAATTAACCACATTAGCCATCTACCAATATGGTTAATTATATTAATATGTTAATGTAATCTTTACCTGTTAAACCACTTTGAATTAACTATATTAATTAATAATAATTAATTTGTATTAACTATATTAATGTGTTATATTAGCAGATAAACTATTATTAGTGACATAGTAAATAGTAAAATAATAACATTAGTAGATAAAAATAACAAATACATGATTGTAGTAGGCAGAATCTTAAGATGATCCACAATGAAGTTGTATAATTTCTTCCCTCTGACTATGGGTGGGAATGGTAACTTGCTTCTAATCAATAAAATATGGCAAAGATAAAGGGGTTTGGCAGGTGTAATTAGAGTTCCTAATCAGCTGGTGTTCAGTTAATCGAAAGAGGTTATTCTGGGTGGTCCTGACCTAATTGGGTAAGCCATTTATAAAAGAATCTAGAGCAGAGACTCTCACCTCCCCCACCCCCCAATCTCTTTTGCTGGCTTTGAAGAATCAAGGTTCCTTGTTGTGAGACATGGCTCCCTGGAAAGTGCCACGTGATGAGGAACTGAAGGTGGCCCCAAAGGTGGTCCCTAGGAGCTTGGAACAGTTCCTGGCCTATGTCTTGGCTCCACCCTAAAGTTTAGAGCCAGGTCTGTTCATCTATCTCTCTTTCTGTTTGTAGTAGAGGTTTACTCTGGAAGATGCTCTTCTTGTGGTAATGACAGAAGTACAAGATGGGATGTCTGCCACACATGTACATCTTGAACTTCTGCTTGAACATCCATTTGGCCAAAGAAGGTCACGGATCTGAGCCCAATGACAATGGGGCAGAGAAACCTACTCTTTCTCTAATCAGAGAAACTGCAAAGTGTGTGAATACAGGGTGGGCTGGAGAAATGGGAGGAGTGATGCATCCCACTGCAATACCCAGATGGTGTTTACAGGAATTCAACATTGATTACTGATTTTAAGGGGAAAAATAAAATAGAATAAAGATATAAAGAGAATGGCTTAATCAGGCAAAGATTATCTATCTTAAATTAACATTTAACATTCCTCCAAAAGGTAAAATCCTAGAGAAAGAATCCCTAATCAGGTTTCATGGACTTTCGTGGTTCGTGGAAGTCTATGGGGGCTGGGAGAATTGTGAAAGCTTAGACTCTTGGAGTCTGGGTGTGGGCTCACATTTGCTTTTATCTGCACATCTTTCAGCAGATTTTGAAAAGGGTCATGACCTTCCCCACACTCAAGAAAAAGTAGGTAATTATAAGCCACTGCACTAGAGGCCTTCTTATTAAAATCAAGAACAATATCACTAATATTAGCCAGTAAAATAACACATAAGAGAGAAATAAGACGAGAAACTAGGAGGACAGATGATACTATCATTATATGTCAATTATATGATTGTTCTGTCTATAATATCTAAGTTCCTTCATTCTAAGATGTAGGACTTTTTAAACATCAAAATGCATTTTTTTGTAAACAATGCATTCATTTAACATGGCAGTGTTTCTTTGGTTTTTCCTAAAGAATCTGTATTTAAAATTTTGATTAATCTAAAAGTTGATGGTTATTTAAAATCACTTGAGAATGATTAAGAAAGTTCAAAAATGTAGCTAGTTACAAAATCAAAATACAAAAAAGAATCAGCTATCCTGTATGCAAAAAATAACCAAATAGAAAATTAATGAAAACAAAAATCTATTCTCAGTAGCACTAAAATATATAACTAGAAAAAATGTCATTAACCAGAAATATGAAAAAACTTACATGAATAAAATGTTAATGATACAAAAGATGTGAGTCTTAAAAATGATAAAATATACTGATCTTTGATTAGGAAATATATTAGCTTTTGAATATTGTGAAGATATCAATTCTTCCCATATTCATTAATAAAGTTAATAAAGATCCAATAAAGATCCCACAAAGCTTTTTAAAAAATTATTAATTTATTGATATGGATGATGTGTGAGAACTTGAAGCATTAATTCTAATCTTAATCTGGAATGAAAAAAAAAAAATAGTCAGGAACGTTTTAGAAGGAAAGAGTAATGAGGAAGAAATTGTCCTACTAGATATTAAAAAAAAAAAAAAAATTCAAAGCACCATTATACTGGTGCAAAGTAAAACAGACTAGGTAATCCAGAAACTGAACCCAAGATATACTTCATGTTATATATGATATACCATATTTCCTCAACTCTAAGATGCATTATTGATTATAAAACACAGTGTTATTATATGTACCAATAACAAGAAAAATCCCCAGGGTGGAATCTAATAGGGGAACTCCTCTGGCTACATCTTCTATAAATGTCCACCTGAAAGAAACCCATCACGCAGAATGGGACAAAAAAGAAATGTATGTGTGTCTTAACCTTGGCACTAAGTGGAGGGAGGAGAATACTTCTCCCCTGAGAATTGGAATTGGAGCTAATACCCATCTAGTGTTGCAGAGTGAAGTCTAAAAGAACTCCAGGCTGTAAACCTAAACTGGTCTTGGGCCCATAGTGCCCTCATGTGATGGCGAGACCAGTGCAAACCTCTGGAAGAACTAGCCTTCAAGTGGAGCCAGCAAAGACCTTAGACACTAGCAACTATAAGGTCCTCCAGATTTCAGAGAGGTTAACATGGGGAAAATCTGCATTTTACAAGCAGTAGGGTATAGTAATGGGTCTCAAATATCCAATGCTAAAGTTAAGAATCAGGTAATAGATGTTGATAGAAACACTGCTTAGTGGTATATAACTAATTGGGAAGTTAAACAAACATCAGCTAGACCAAAGATAAAATTGAAAACACAAACTCTTAAAAGAACTAGAAGAAAACACAAATCTGAGAGTGGGAATTTGCCTTTCCAGTCATGGAAGAAAAGAAGTGATGGAGAAGCACTGATCTATGGGATTAAAACAAAATGTAAGCTTTCTATCCATCAAAAATGACCTTAAATTAACATCAAACTAAACTGGAAAAAAATAGTTGCAACTTTTATGGCAAAAAGAGACAGTAACCTTGTAACACCCTAACACTTCAATATGTGTGAGAATTTTCTCCTTGGCAATTTTTATTCTAGTGGAAAGATTAGAAGCAATGAAAGAGGAGGAAAGTGAATCACTCATCTATACTAGAAAACATGTTTTTGAAGAAAATCTATTAGCACAGGACAATTCTGTTAAAACATTAAATGAAATAACATAGGATATGAATTATAGCCAATGTACCTAATGTATTTATATTTCTCTCTCTTTCTTTCTCTAACTTCCTGAATACATACATAAAAAGCTGAAAAAAATTACCTATCTGTTCATAGTGGGTATCCCTGAGTGGCTTTATGGGTGATAGTTTAGACTTAGTGTTTTCCAATTTTTTCTCAGGAGTCAGCGTATTAGTTTTCTACTGCTGCTGTAACAAACTACCACAGACTTAGTGGCTTAAGTAGCACATTTATTATCTTGTGGTTCTACAGGTCTCAAGGGGCTATAATCAAGGTCTAGACAGGGCTGTGCTCCTTCCAGAGGCTCCAAGAAAGGAATCCTTTCCTTGCTTTGTCAGTTCCTAGTGACCCCTGGCATTCCTTGGCTCTCTTGACCCCCTCCTCCATCTTCAAAGTCAGCAACAGAGAGTTGAATCCTTCTTGTCCTCAAATCTCTCTGAGTCAACTGGAAAGGTTCTCCGCTTTTAAGGACTCATGTGATCTGACAGAATCCACCGAGATAATCCAGGATAATCTTCCATCTCAAGGCCATAACCTTAACCACATCTGCAACATCTCCTTTGCCATGTTAGGTAACATAGTCACAGGTTCTGAGGATAAGGGTATGGATACGTTTGAGGGCAGGAGATATTATTCCGCTGAACACAGTTAAAAATTAAAATAATAAGTTTAACATCTGAGAAACACATATACCTGATATAAAAGGAAGAAAAAGAGGTATGCATTCTCTTCATCACCATTATTTTCCATCTGAATTTTTATCAAGGTCACTAAAGCCTTTGGAAACACAGCTTAATTTAGACCAGGGGTCTGCAAACTATGGCCCACAGGCCAAATCCAACCCACCACCTGACTGGTAAATAATGTTTTCTTGGAACATAGCTAGTCTGATTTATTTGTTCATTGTCTGTGGAATTGTGTGTGTTCAAGAGCAAAGTTGGATAATTGCAAGAGACAATCTGGGCAACAGAGCCTAATATTTACTATCTGATCCTTTGCAAAAAAAAAAGGTTTGCTGACCCTTGCTTTAGATCATTGCTTCACAATCTTGGTTAAAATTGAATGTAGGCTCAGAGGATACATTTTACCTTAGAGAACTGGCAGGGTCTCCAGGGCTATCTGCTCATCCCTCCTTTCACAGAAAAGACACTGACACCCAGGCAGGTGAAGGGGGTCCCCAGGACTCTTCTAAGGCCACAGACAAGCCTGCAGAAAGGCACTCAGTTGAAGCTTCCTGAGTCTCATCTACCACCTCCTGCTTTAGCATTTTCTTAGCAGGTACTGAATACCAGTAATGCACTGAAGCGGTCTCAAATTAAAAATAAATAAACAAATAAATTAATAAAAGCAAGTTAAAAAATACAAAATTTCTACAAATATGTTAGGTATTATGATGGTTATTTTTATGTGTCAGCTTGACTGGGCTACAGAGTGCCTAGATATTTGGTCAAAGATTATTCTGGGTGTTTCTGTGAGAATGTTTTTGAATGAGATTAACATTTAGATTGGTAGACTGAGTAAAGCAGATTGTCCTTCCCAATGAGGGTGGACCTCATCTAATCAGTTGAAGACCCAAATAGAACAAAAAGACTGACCCTATCCCCAAGTAAGGGGGAATTCTTCCTGGCTGACTGCCTTTGGACTTGAACTGAAATATCATATCAGCTCTTTCTGGGGCTTTAGCCTGCTGGCCTTTGGATGGGAACTTACACTGTTGACTCTCCTTGTTCTCAGGCCACTGAACTCAGACTTAAATTAAACCATCAGCTTTTCTGGGTCTCCAGTTTGCCAAGTCACCCTGCAGATCTTGGAACTTGCCCACCACTTCCATAATCAAGTTAACCAATTTCTTATAATATATCTTTCTCTCTCTCTCTCTCTCTCTCTCTCTCTCTCTCTCTCTCTCTCTCTCTATATATATATATATATATATATATATATATACATATATATATTCTCCCTCTGGTTTGACTTCTTCAGAGAAATAGAACCTTATCTAGTATGCTTGTGGCTGCATTAAACTCCCTGTGAATGGCCCTGATGCAGGGACTTAATGTCCTTGTGGACCATGAGGGTTTCTACCTATGACACCAAAGCGTGGTCATGCAGGGAGCAGGATAGAGAAAGACTCTGGAGGTACAGCTTAGAAGACCCACTTTTCCAGCCAGACTGTGACCTCCAACACATGGGGGCCATGAGTGTCTAGTTCATCACCAAGCAGAGGAACCACATGGAGAAAGACATCAATCATTATCTGCCCTTAGTTCCTGTAGTCCTATTGCTCCATTGTCCTTTTCTGAGCTGTGGCTCTGAGTCAGAGGGGCTGCCATTAAACATATATTGCAGTTTTATTACAAAAGTTATGAAAGTGATTACGTAGAATTTTTAAAAACACTCATAATTTTTTTAAAAAAACAGAGAAAAGAAAAATTACCCATAATTTTATTATAGAGATTACAACTGAAAACAATTTATGTTCACATACATAAACACATATATGTCCTACATTCCATCATGGGTGATGCTCCCTAAGTTAACTTATCCCTTCTTGCTCAACATATGGGAATATAAAGTATTCACTAATATAAATACACTAAGATGAGTGTCCTTGTCATTAAATCTTGCCCCTTTTCACCATTATCTCTCCACTATTAGTTGATGGAGGTGGGATTTTTAGTTCAAAGAAGAAACACATCTTAAGACTTTTGATACCAATACAAAGTGGCCCACTTAGATACCATATGCCTGCTTCCTCTGGTGGAGCCAGTGTCTCTCAGAAACCACAGTGGCTTCTGCCATGTCAGGTACACTTCAGGGCATTTCCACAAAACAATTTCACTTTAACTTCACAGGATTTGGGAAAAAAAATGACATGAATTTTTAAAAATGAGGATACTGAGTAAAGTAATTTGCCCAGAGTCATTCAACTAGAGAACAGGAAGCTGGGCCTTGAAACGTGCACAAAAAGCAGAGAGTGTCAGGAGTGTCACTTTAGGCCTTCATTGTTTCCAACATCCCCTTCCCCCCCTCCCATCACATCATACATATTAAAATGTACACACTCCCAACAATTGATTCATAATGTATGTAAGTGTTCCTTTGCAGTTGCTTGGCTGACATAAAAGATGTGACATTGCAGATACATTTAAATATGTATGGATTTCAATTTTGTAGGATGTGCAGGGTGTTGGCCAGTTGGTCCTCCCCTTCCTCACACCTCCTTCTCTGCCAATGCCTATGTCCACTTTCCCAGGTTCCTCTGTCAGCTGGTTGCCTGGTGGGTTTGGCCAGTGGGAGGCCCAGGAGTTAGGAAAGGAGGAAAAGCCCCACTCGTTTGGTTACTGGTTGCATTTCCTCTGTGACTACCTCCCACTGGTGGATCCCACTGTGGTCCCAGCTGCCACTTAATGACTCTGCTTCTTGGATCTGGTAACACTGAGCCCTCCTCTCCTCCCTCCGGCCTGGGCGTGGTAGAGGATTCCTGCTGTTACCAATCTCTGGGCTACTTTTCTCTCCTCTGTTGGCTTCTCAGTATTTCCAAGGTCTGTGAAACAGATTCTCTGCTTTCTGTTTTCCAAATTGAACCCTGGCAGATAGAGTTTTCATATTGTTCTGTTTTGATATGGTAGAACCAATCGTCACAGCTTTGAACCCTTTGTAGGATCCTATACATAGCTGTGCAAATAGTGTTAAATGGTAAGAGTTCTCTGAGTGTCCTTCCTGAGAAAGGATGGCAACCGATGGACTCAGGGACACTGCACCCCTTCCGCCCACTCACTCACCCATCTGCTTATCCATTCACTGATCTATGCACTTAGTCCATTTACTCAACCGCTCATCCTTCTACATTCATTTATCTACCCACCCTGCCACTCACTAAATCTCTAACTCACTCCATCTAACCATCCATCCATCCCTTCCTCCCTCCCTCCATCCATCCATCCTACCACCCATTCATCTGTCCCTTATCTATCTATCTATCTATCATCTATCAATTCCTCCTTTCATTCAATAAGCTTATATTTCTCATTTGAGGCTCCAGGTTGGAATCTGGGGTAACAGAATGAATCAGGCTCAGCTCCTGCTCCACAGGGCCTCACAATCCAGTGGGAGAGTTGGCCATGTAAAGAGTCAATTACTTTAGAGGTGCTCAAAATAGTACTAGATGCTCAATAAAATATTTCTGGACTAAGTGATTAAACAATGCTAGCATGGAAGTAGCAAAGGAATGTCTTGAGTGTTCAGAGGTGGTAGCTACTCATGTGGCTCAGAAGGGCAGGAAAGTCTTCACAGAGGAAAGGACAATTTGAGCTGGTTTGGGACTGATCAGTAGTGAACCAGATATGGAAGTGGAGGAGAGTGGCAGCCCACGGAGAAGGAATAGTGTATACCAAATGAGGAGGTATGAGAGAGTACCATCTTTCTAATAAATGGAAACCTATACATTATGTATTATTTCAAATACAAGGGCCTTTTGTGTGTATATTGTTACACTCACTTATGTACAGGTAGTTAGGTTGTTTCCAGAATTTCATTATAAAAGCATTAATGGATGCCATCATGCCCATATCTTTGCACCCTTTAGCAATTATCTCCTTAGAATAAATTCCCAAGAGTATGGATTGCTGGGTCAAAAACATGCTTCTTTAACAACAACAACAACAAAAATTGATTTCAGTTCACAAACTTCTCTCCAGAACAGAATACCAATTTGCAAGAGAATCTCAATTTTCCTGCTATTTTGGGGTTTTATCAACCTTTTACTCCTTTCTAATATGAACTAATTCTAATATGAACGGGTGAAAACACATGAGTTATTTTTACTTTTATTAGCATTTCTGATTACTAATGAGGTAGAATACCTTATGGTATATACTGACAATTTATACATTTTATTTTGTCACTTGCCTTTTTGTGTTTACTACTGAATTTTCTACTGAATTATTTTTCCTTTCGGTTTATAAATATTTTTGGCAAATTAGGGTTATTAGCTTTTCTCTGTAATGTGTGTGGCAACTTTATCTTTTGCACTTTGTCACTTTTATTTGTGTATTTTTGCAGTTCATAATTTAGTTTCATTTTTATGTAGTTAAATCTATCAAATTTCTGTTTCATATAAAGTTTCTGGCTTTCTTAGAAAGCCTAGAAGGGCTTACTCCACCACATTATAAATTACTCAGCTTTATTTCTTTTATGGTTTCTATTGAAAGAAGTCAACTCAAGATCCAACTTAATCACCAGTGGTTGATCGATTAAACCCACATCCTTGATAATCTCTCCTCCATTGTACTGAGATGTCACATTTATAATCTACTAAATTCCTCCATGCACTCAGGACTATTTTTTTCTAGTGATTATAAAATTTCAGTGTGTGTTGTGTACGTTGCTTTCAATACAACCCTCTTCTCAGCGATCTTGAATCTGTGAGCTCAGATCCAGGAATATGCATTTGTAACATGCTCTCCAGTTGATTCTGTTTAGACTAGTCATTCTCAACAACTGGATGCCCATTAGAATCACCTAAGAAGCACTTTTGAACTGGGAAGCCCAAGCTACACCTGGTCTAGACCAATAAAATCAGCATGTCTTGGGTGGAGGGTGAGACCTGATCATCTTTTTTTTTTTCTTAAACTCCAAGATGATTCCAATGTACAGCTACAAACTGCCATTTTAGCTTATGACCTACATCTCTTCACTAGTGTGACCCTATTTTAGTTACTGTAGCTTTGTTGTGTGTTAATTGTTAGCAAGAGAGCAAGCTTCTGTCACTCTTTTTTGTTTGTTCCATTATTGTTACGTTTGATTAATTTTGTCATCATGGTTACAGCTCATTATTATTATATGTTCGATTAATTTCCTAATCTTCATTTTAGCCTCTTGCAAATAGCACCTACAATTATCTTATCAGTTTCCTAAAAAGATAATTTTGTTTGGATTACATTGAATTTATATATAAAGTATAGCTTTCTGGCTTAAGCAGCTTTCCTAACTCCCTCATCTTCAGATTCATCATCTATTAATTAGGGATACAGGTACTTACCTGAACCCCAGATCTGTCATTGCCCCTGGGCCACCATGAGTTCCAGCGAGCCCCAGTGAGCTGCCAGGAAGGGACCTCTCCTCTGCAGAGGTTTCAGTTTTTCACCATCAAGAACAATGTTGGCTGTGGGTTTGTCATATATGACCTTTATTATGTTGAGGTAAGTTCCCTGTATGTCTACTTTCTGGAGAGCTTTTATCATAAATGGGTGTTGAATTTTGTCAAAAGCTTTTTCTGCATCTATTGAGATGATCATATGGTTTTTATCCTTCAGTTTTTTAATATGGTGTATCACATTGATTGATTTGTGTATATTGAAGAATCCTTGCATTCCTGGGATAAACCCCACTTGATCATGATGTATGATCCTTTTAATATGCTGTTGTATTCTGTTTGCTAGTATTTTGTTGAGGATTTTTGCATCTATGTTCATCAGTGATGTTGGTCTGTAGTTTTCTTTTTTGTGTGACATCTTTGTCTGGTTTTGGTATCAGGCTGATACCAGCCTGCTAACTTTGGGGTGTTTTTTTGTTCTTCTTTCTCTTATTGCTTTATGTGTAAGGTTAGGTTGTTTCTTTGAGATTTTTCTTATTTCTTGAGGTAGGATTGTATTGCTATAAACTTCTCTCTTAGAACTGCCTTTGCTGCATCCCATAGGTTTTGGGTCGTCGTGTCTCCATTGTCATTTGTTTCTAGGTATTTTTTTTATTTCCTCTTTGACTTCTTCAGTGCTCTTTCGGTTATTTAGTAGTGTATGTTTAACCTCCATGTGTTTGTATTTTTTCCAGTTTTTTTCCTGTAATTGATATCTAGTCTCATAGCGTTGTGGTTGGAAAAGATACTTGATATGATTTCAATTTACTTAAATTTACTAAGGCTTGATTTGTGATCCAAGGTATGATCTATCCTGCAGAATGTTCCATGAGCACTTGAGAAGAAAGTGTATTCTGTTGTTTTGGGATGGAAAGTCCTATAAATATCAGTTAAGTCCATCTTGTTTAATGTATCATTTAAAGATGTGTTTCCTTATTTATTTTCATTTTGGATGATCTGTCCATTGGTGAGAGTGGAGTGTTAAAGTCCCCTACTATGAATGTGTTACTGTCAGTTTCCCCTTTTATGGGTGCTAGCATTTGCCTTATATGTTGAGGTGCTCCTATGTTGGGTGCATAAATATTTACCACTGTTACATCTTCTTAGATTGATCCCTTGATCATTATGTAGTGTCCTTCTATGTCTCTTGTAATAGTCTTTATTTTAAAGTCTATTTTGTCTGATATGAGAATTGCTACTCCAGCTTTCTTTTAATGTCCATTTACATGGAATATCTTTTTCCATCCCCTCACTTTCAGTCTGTACATGACCCTAGGTCTGAAGTGGGTGTCTTGTAGACAGCATATATACCAGCCTTCTCTTTGTATCCATTCAGCCAGTCTATGTCTTTTGGTTGGAGCATTTACCCATTTACATTTAAATTATTGATATGTATGTTCTTATTACCTTTTTCCTAATTGTTTTGGGTTTGTTTTTGGAGGTCTTTTCCTTCTCTTGTTTTTCCTGCCTAGAGAAGTTCCTTTAGCATTTGTTGTAAAACTGGTTTGGTTGTGCTGAATTCTCTTAACTTTTGCTTGTCTGTAAAGATTTTAATTTCTCTGTTGGATCTGAATGAGATCCTTGCTGGGTAGAGTAATCTTGGTTGTAGGTTTTTCCCTTTCATTGCTTTAAATATGTCCTGCCACACCCTTCTGGCTTTCAGAGTTTCTGCTGAAAAATCAGCTGTTAACCTATGGGGATTCCCTTGTATGTTATTATTTGTTTTAACCTTGCTGCTTTTAATATTTTTACTTTGTATTTATTTTTTGATAGTTTGATTAATATGTGTCTTGGCGTGTTCCTCCTTGAATTTATCCTGTATGGGACTCTCTGTGCTTCCTGGACTTGATTGACTATTTCCTTTCCCCTATTAGGGAAGTTTTCAACTATAATCTTTTCAAATATTTTCTCAGACCCTTTCTTTTTCTCTTCTTCCCTGGGGCCCTTATAATTCAACTGTTGGTTTGCTTAATGTTGTCCCAGAGGTCTCTGAGACTGTCTTCAATTCTTTTCACTCTTTTTCCTTTATTCTGCTCTTCAGTAGTTATTTCCACTATTTTATCTTCCAGGTCACTTATCCGTTCTTCTACCACAGTTATTCTGCTATTGATTCCGTCTAGAGAATTTATAATTTCATTTATTGTGTTGTTCATCATTGTTTGTTTGCTCTTTAGTTCTCTTAGGTCCTTGTTAATACTTTCTTGTATTTTCTGAGATTTTGGATCATCTTTACTATCAGCACTCTGAATTATTTTTCAGGCAGACTTCCTGTTTCCTCTTCATTTGTTTGGTCTGGTGGATTTTTACCTTGCTCCTTCATCTGCTGTGTATTTCTCTGTCTTCTCATTTTGCTTAACTTACTTTTTTGGGGGTCTCTTTTTCTCAGGCTACAGGTTCATAGTTCCCATTGTTTTTGGTGTCTGCCCCCTGTGGGTAAGGTTGGTTCAGTGGCTTGTGTAGGCTTCCTGGTGGAGGGGACTAGTGCCTGTGTTCTGGTGGGTGGGGCTGGATCTTGTCTTTCTGGTGGACAGGGCTGTGTCCAGTGGTGTGTTTTGAGGTGTCTGTGAACTTATTATGATTTTAGGGAGCCTTTCTGCTAATGGTTGGGGTTGTGTTCCTGTCTTGCTAGTTGTTTAGCATGGGATGTCCAGCACTGGTACTTGCTGGTCATTGAGTGGAGCTGGGTCTTAGCATTGAGACGAAGATCTCTGGAAGATCTCTTGCCGATTGATATTATGTGGGGCCAGGAGGTCTCTAGTGGTCCAATGTCCTAAACTCGGCTCTCCCATCTCTGAAGCTCTGACCTGACACCAGACTGGGGCAGTAAGACCCTGTCAGCCACACGGCTGCTGGTCTTGGAGAGTCTCCTGGGGAAGGAGAGCGCTGATGCAGGTCACCCTGGAGACATAGACACTTGCCATGTTGTGGGCTTTGATCATGCATCTGGACCAGGTCTTACCTCCTGGCCACACTGTGTGTCCTCCCCCCACCCCAGGGCAGCCTTGGGCTCCTCTTTGTTGCTCTTACCACATAAGCTTGCAAATGCTGGTGCGTGTCCATCTGCCAACCTCCAGTCCATGCATGTATTCCGGGGTCACACCCTTGGACCCTTTCAAGGGCCAGGCAGTGATTCTTGATGAGCTGGAGGGCAAGTGCCAAGCATAAGAGGCTCAGTCAGTCATGTGGAAGACGAGGCCACATGACGAGGACTCAGATTCTTAAAGCAGTAACAGCAAAACCTAAAAGCCTAGTGTTATATGAACTCTCCCGATTTTTAACTTTTGTCTCATGCTTTTGGTTTCTTTTTTTTTTTAAGTAAGCACTGACACACACACACACGATTTTCACAGCAGGATACAGCTCTGCTCCAGAGGTAGCCCTTGAGGACTTCCAGACTCTCCAACTTCAGGGCCTGCAGACCCCGGTGTGTAAGTGGTACTGAGGCCTGGCCCATGGCCTTTCTCCAGTGTGTCTGAAGAGCTGTTGTCTCATCACTTCAAGTGTCAGGGAAGCACTTGACATCGATGTCAATCCGGGCATCCTTCCTGTCATGCCTCCTCCCTCCTGGCTAAATTCTGCTGCTCTCTCTCTAGATCACATCCTACACTCCCCCCAAACCTGAAAGGAGCAACCCTTGCCTTTTCTAAATAATTGGATGGGAACTGCTGCCCTGTGCTCTCTCTCCAGGGACAGCTGTCACTCAGAGGATAGGTATAATGACTCATCTACTTGGTTGCATGGCAAGACTCAGCCATCCATGGGTTTCTCATCAGACAAGACTTACAGCTTAAAGACACTTCTGCCTTCCACTGGGGCGAGCCAGACCCTGGTCCTGCATAAGCTGCCTGGGAAACCCAAATCCCATCCCTATCCCACCCACCCCATGTGGCCCCAAAGGCTGAGACTTGGGGAGTTGTATTAGGAGGCCCATTGTGGCCATCCATCTAAACCTTGTTCTTCCCTACAGCTGTGTCATCAGTGTCCTAATGCTTTGCTCAGAAGCCCTTTAATGGGCCCAGCACCCACAGTCAATGACCAGCATGGGCTGCTCACGGCTCCAAGACACACCCTTCTCCAGAGAACTGCCCTCAGAGGCTGCCTTGCCCTGAGTCCCTGGAGCTGACATTCTCCTTCCTGGGTGGGGTAGGGGCATCCCCAGTTGGCGACTGATATGCGGGCATAAAGTTCGGTCCCTCACCTCAGAGCAGGACAACTCTGGGGATTTGGGAAGCATGTGTCTTTTTAGAGTTTCCCATGTGCTCAAGGCCATGCTTCAGCTAAAACCAGATCTCTGCCTGGCTGTGTCCCCTGCCCTGAGCTGCGTTCCTCACCCCTTGCTGGTTTCCCTGAGAGCACTCTCCCAGGAAGTTATCAGCAACAGAATCCCCATCTCAGCATCCGTTTCCTGGAAACCTGACCTAACACAATGAGTGGAGTTCACAGTTCCACCCTTCTCTGACCTCTGCATTTCCTGGTTCAGGACTTAGACTCGAGTCTTCACAAAACCTGACTACTCAGATCACCCAGGCAACCTTTGATTACTCCCTACTGAAGCCAGGGGGCGGGGTGGGGGGACAAGTTCTTTCCTCTGTCTGAACATGAGACATCTTCTCTGGACAGGCATACCTTGAGCAGAGATGACCAAAGGCTGAGCAGTGTTGCCCTGTTCAGGGATCTGACCCTACGACTTCCCACCCCTGGTTTTGGGCTCTGACAAAATGGTTTTGGGACAAAGCCTGAGGAATCCCACCCAGTGCAGCAGAGAGAAAGCATCTGGAGCTTGTTATACAGGAGTAGGCACAAACTGGGCATTTCTCCAGGCTCAGAACGTTTATAGGATATTCCCAGTTTGTGGATGTTTACAAAAGTTGTGGTCCAGATGAGCCACCATGTTTCCCCCAAGTGGGCTCCTGGGGTCTCCGTCAAAGCCAGGCTTCTGTGCTGTAGCAGCTCTAAGCAGTGACATTCCTGATCTCACCAAGGAGCCTGATGAGAAGAGAGGTGGTTGCCCAACCAGTGTCATGGGATAACTTTTAAGACAATGAGCGAGTCTTCTCCTGCATTCGTGTCCAGCCTTAACTACAAAATCATTTTTCCACAGGCTCCAAGGGCTGGCCAGGAGAATTCTCTGCACAGTTGACTTGATAGCCCTATTTCATTTTGTGGTAACTTGTTGAAGTCAAAGAGGCTCTGAGCAACACAAAACCCTAGACTTAATGACTAGGAAGATGCCAGATCAAGAGGAAATACTCACACACACATGCATCATTTTTTAAAATACACCTTTGCCTTTTCATTGAGAAGAGACAGGTCACCTTGGCAAGGACATTCCAGAATCTCTCCAGGAGAATGGACTGCTTTTTTTATGAGCATGTTTCTTTGGCTATTCCAATTTGCATATGTGAAAAAAACTGAAAAAGCAATTAATTCAAATCAAAATAACTTCCATGCTCAGAATTATGTTTATGCTCTTCCCGCAGACAAATTTATGGGGACATCTGGAGACCAGGCCTCTGACACAGAATAAGCATCCATCTCTCCTGGAGACTGGCCGCAGGTTTATTTCTCAAACTTGAGCAGAATGAGGGAGAAAATCTAGAGTGTTTAAGACCTAATGATAATCACACACTTTAACACATTTAAATCATGATGTTGCAGGAAGCAGCAACCTTGGCTTTCCTTATAGTTCTAAGCAGGGCTGTTCCCAAAGGACAATCCTTCTTCAGAGAAAATAAGACACTGAGTTGGTTGCAATCCCAAGTAAGGTTTCTGCACTGGAAGGATTTTTTTTAAATACAATTTACACAGAAGGAGCTGGCTTCCAATGTGATAATTGAGAAACACCTGGTGAAAATGTCTCTCTATTAATTGACAATGGCTTTCTCCTCCCCAATCCTCCACCCCCAGAAGTAAAACAAAAAAAGTATGAAAGAAAAAAATTTTAAAGGCAAAGAAAGAGACAAAAAAGAGCAACTAAGTGAGCTTGAGATGAGACATATAACTCTCAAGGCCCAAAGGAAATAAGGCAGGAGCTTGATAAGTAAACATGGCCGTGTTGGACCAACAGGAGTGGTTCTGATGACAGCACCCCACCCCAAGAATTATTTCTTTGGGGAAAGAGGAAAAAGCAAGAGAGTCCCAGAGTCACCACTTCTAAAATCAGTGTACTGAATTTGTGATCATTTTTCTAAGCAAACTTGAAACTCCAGAAAAGTGGTGGTGGTCCCTCCTGGAAGAAGAGATGAGTTTCTCTAATCCCACATTCCACTGCAGTCACCTGTCTAACAGTCCCCAAGATTTGGCCACATCCCAACTCCTGTCTCTGATGCTTTGTTCTCATAGCAACTCCTAGGAAAGCAAGCTCCTTCACTGAGCACTTCCCCAGTGATACGTGGGTGCACTATGCCCAGTGTAGATTGAAGCAGGGGATGACTTTCAAGAGGTAAAATCTCTATAATGTTGCCGTTGTAGTAAAAGATGTGCCTGTGTAATCAGAATGGACTCACTCCTGGAAAAGATATATAAATACTACATGAACTTCATTCCTCAAAAGAAGTACTGGGCTTCCCTGGTGGCGCAGTGGTTAAGAGTCCGCCTGCCGATGGAGGGGACACGGGTTCGTGTCCCCATCTGGGAAGACCCCACATGCTGTGGAGCAGCTGGGCCCATGAGCCATGGCTGCTGAGCCTGCGCGTCCAGAGCCTGTGCTCCCCAACGGCAGAGGCCACAACAGTGAGAGGCCCCCATACCACCAAAAAAAAAAAAAAAAAGAAAGTACTTTGAGCACCAGATTTGTGACTTTTCTATGTATCACTCCAGTATCTAGCTTAATGTCATGTAGCTAGTTGATTCTCAAAAAATATTGAGAATATGAAAGAGATAAATGGAAAATAATTGGCTCTCTCCTTAAAAATATTTTGCTTCCTTACGTAACTCTGGCTAAAATCTTAGAACTGAGATTATGGAACTATATGACCTGGGAAATCCACATCCTCTCTGGCTCTCATTTTCCCCTGCAACTGCAATGGTTGTGAAGAAAACTAGGCTGCTGATTTTTACACTGAGATCTATGGAAGCTTAGTGATCCCTCAGAGGCACTTCAGCTCAAGAAGGATGCACCAGCATAGACCTGCCACCAATGCCTGTGCCCTGACTTAACTAGTACATCTATTTATTATTATTATTATTATTATTACTATTATTGGTCTTAGGGCAGGCCTACATTTCATATTTATTTTCTGCTCACTTCCCCATACTCATTTTACTTTATTTAATTTCATTATTTTATTCTATTTATTTTTTGATTGGACACCTGGGTGACAATCAGTCAAATAAGGACTTAGTAACCCTGGGCACTAATATGGATGGAATGAGACCACTCAGTTCCAAGTCTACACTATTCCAGAAAGATGACTGGCAGATGAGTAGGCCAGTAGTAGCCTCATAGCAAGGATGGAAGACGAGGGAAAACAGCAGCTTCTCTGCCTATTCCATCCATCCCCTGCTAAAGCCTCCCACTCCTTCCACTCCTCTCTTCAGGTTTCTTTCCCTGTTTCTGATGTTTAACCCCCAGGTTCCACTGCTCTCTCCACACATCCTCTTCTCCTCAATCTCTAGCTTTATTTCTCTAATTCTGATTTCTCATTCAGTATTTAACTTTCTTCTCACGTTTTTTAGCCCCTCTCCTGAAAATAATTCATTACTTCATTGCTTATTAAAATTCTTTTTTCTCTTATTATTTTAATCATATATACTGAGCATAATTTATATACAATAAGATTCACCAATTCCAAGTGTATAGTTTGAAAATTTTAACAAATATATATAGTTTGAAACTACCACCACAATCAAGATGTAGAATGTTTCCATCATTCTAAAAAGTTTTCTCAGGCTCCTTTGCAATAAATGCCTTCCCCCACTGGCCCCAGGAAGCAACCACTTTACTACTTTCATTATTGCTTTTTGATTGTTTGTTTCATTTTTTCATTTTTTTCTGGAATTGCAGTATAAACAGAAATATATAATATGTAGTTTTGTATGTCTAGCTTATTTCATTTAGCATAATGCTTCTGATATTCTTCCATACTGTTGGGTAGTTAATCTCTTTTTTTTATTGCTGAGTAATATTGTCTTGTATGGACATCACAGTTGTTTATCTATTCACCAGTGGATGGGCACTTGAATTGTTTGGGGCTAAACTACCATGAACATGCATGAAAATATCTTTGTTTGGACATATATTTTAATTTCTCTTGTGTAAATGCCTAGAAGAGGAATTTCTCAGTTCCATGGTCATTATGTATAGCTTTATAAGAAACTGGCAAACTGTTTTCTCAAAGTAGCTGTACCATTTTGCATTGTCAACAGCAATGTAGGAGAGTTCCAGTAACTCCATATCTTAGTCAACAGTTGGTATTTTCAGGCTTTTTACTTTTAGCCATTCTAGTGGGCATGCAGTAGTATATCACTGTGGTTTTAAATAGCCATTTCTCCAGAGGGTAGAATGGTGGTTGCCAGGGGTTGGGAATGGGGGATATAGAGAGATATTGGTCAAAGGGTACAAACTACAGTTATAAGATGAATAAATTCTGAGGATCAAATGTACAGCATGGCGACTATAGTTAATAATACTGTTTTATATACTTAAAATTTGCTAAGAGAGTAGATCTGAGGAGTTCTCACCATATTCACACTTTATAAAAGGAAACCATTTGAGATGATATAGGTGTTAATTAACTTGATTATGATAAACATTTCACAATATATATATTTAAAGTATATGTGATGGCTTGATATATATATGTATATATATTTGTATATATATACTTGCATATATGTATATATATATGAAACCATCACATTATATACTTTAAATAAAATTTTATATATAATTATATCTCAATAAGTAATATTACTTATAAATTTATAAATAATATTTTATAAATACATTTATAAATTAAGTAAAAATACGTAATTTTACTTCAATAAATAATGTTATTAAAATAAATTTATAAATAAAATTATATGTATAATTATACCTCAATAAAGCTGGAAAAATAAATTGCATTTTTCTAATGACTAATGAGGTCAAGTATATTTGCATGTGATTGTTTGCATGTATCTTTGTCGCTAAATATGCTTGAGATTCAGGCATAAAAGCCCTTCCAGGACTAAGACTGGAAAAGGACAAGAGAGAAGCCTGAAGACACCCACTATTTGCTTAGCAAGCACCAAAACCAAAACCAAGCAACAGTAATCTACCATTGGTGAAGAGGTGAAAGCATGGAGAGAGACTTCCTTTGTGGTGCAAGTGAGCAAAGAGAGCTGAAAATCTGAAGGTGGAGCACTGATTCTAAGAAATAACTTCTGGCTACTCAGCCTTCACCTAAGTACAAAAAAATGACAGCCTGTTACTAATGGAAGTTGAAACCTATGGTGCACTGTGGGTAAACTATGGAAACAATAAAATCTAAGCCCAACTCAGCATCTACTGGTCCACACACAATGTCAGCTTTTAATGAAAAATGACAAGAAACATAAGAAAGAAACACTGTTGCTTTCCCTGCCCTCTCAATAAAACAACAATCTAAAACAAAAACACAATTCATGGTCAGATTCATAAATGACCCAGATACTGAAATCATGAGACAGCAACTTAAAAATAAAACTGTAATTAATATTTAATGGATCTAGTAGAAAAGATGAACTTCATGCATGATCAGATGGGGAAATTTAGCAAAGAGAAGAAAACTATAAGAAAAAGTCTAATGAATATGTTAGACTTTTTTTAAACATATGGTATGAGAGATGAATAATTCCTTCAATGAACTCAAAACAGCTGGAGAAAGAATCATTGAACTTGAAGATAGTTCAATAGAATTACTAAAATTGAAACACAAAGAGAAAAAGAGCATGAAAAATAAAACAGCACAAAGCATCCAAGAACTGTGGGACAATATCAAACTGTCATATACATATATATATATATATATATATATATATATATATATATATATAAATGGAATCCCAGAAAGAGAAGAGAGAATGGGGCATAAAAAATATTTATAGAGAGAATGGTTAAGATTCTTAAAAAATAGTGAGAAACACCAAACCAAAAATCTAAGAAGCTCAGGGAACCCAAATCAAGGTAAATTCCAAAAGCAAGAACAAAAATGCCCTTGGTGTATCATTGTGAAACTGCAGAAAAGAATGAAAAAGAGAAAATTTTGAAGGCAGCAAAAAAAAAAAAAAAAAAAGGACTCATTTTGTAGAGGAACAAAGAGAAGTCTGCTACAGCAGCATTCTTGTCAATAACAATGGAAGCCAGAAGACAGTGGAATGGCTGTAAAGTACAGAGGAGAAAACACTACTAACTCACAATTCTATATCCAGCTAGGATAACTTACCAAAATGAGAGTGAAACAAAGCCTTTTTAGGAATAAAAAACCAGAACAAACCTGAAACTATTCACTGTTAACCAATTGGAGCTACAAGAAATACTAACACTCTTCAAACAGAAGAGTATAATATCAGACAGAAATTTCGATCTACATAAAGAAATGAAGATCTCTAGAAACAGCAAAAATGAAGTAAGTATTAAAATGGCATTTTCCTTATTTTTAATTACTCTAAAATATACCTGACTGAGTTGTGGAACTTAATATGAAAAGGAAACTTCATAGTAATTATAGCACCAAAAAAGGGAGGGAGGAATTGTGAGGGTACTAAAGTAAGTTTCTTAATTTATACATGAAGCAGAATAAAATAATTTGAATGTAATAAATTAAAAGGTGTATTTTGAAACCACAAGGAAAACACTAAAAGATTTAAGAAGACGTATAACAAGCCGATAGTGGAGATAAAATGGAATCATAATCTAAAAGTACATAATTAAAAGTACTTAATCTAAAAGTATCCATAATGAGGTAAAAAGGACAAAATAGTAGTTGAAATAAAAAAAGAAGCACAACTGGAAAGTGATACATTTAAATCCAACAATATCTGTATTTGCATTAAATATAATTGGTCTAAATTCCCCATTTAAAAGGCAGCAAAGTTTGTCAGATTAGATAAAAAGCAAAACCCAGCTACATGCTATCTATAAGAAAGTGGCTTTAAAGATTATAGATAGGTTAAAAATAAATGGATGGAAAAAAAGATTCAATTAATGCCTGCATTAATTTTAAGAAAAGTAAGGTGGTTATATTAATACAACAGAATGAACTTCAAAACAAGGAGTGTTATCAGTGATAAAGAAAGACACTACAAAATGGTAGAGTAATTCACCAGGAAGACATAATTTGAAATGGGTACGTACATAACAACAGAGCTTCAAAATAGGGAATGGAGGGGCTAAAAAATAGACCTACACATGTATGGTAAGTTGATTTTTGACAACGGTACTAAGGTAATTCAAAGGAGGGAAGGAGAATATTTTTCAAAATGATAGTCTTTCAACAAAAGATACTAGAACAATTGGATATCTATATGGAAAAATACAGCAACCAAAAATCTCAACTGTCTTCTCACACTACACGCTCAAAATAGGTCAAACACCTAAATGTAAGAGGTAAAAATTAAAACTAGAAACAAATATAAGGGAAAATTTGGGGGCCTCAAGCTAGGTAAAGATTTATTAGATAGGATGCCAAAAGTATAAAATATAAAACAAAAGAGGGTGAATTTGATTTAATCAAAATTACAATATTTTGCTCATCAAAAGACATGGTTAAGAATGTGGGGAAAAAAGAGATGGTGAATGAACAAGACAAATTCCTGGTGAGACTGTGATTCAATAGTTCAGCCTAAAATCTATACCAGAGTTTTTCACAACAACTAAGAATCTTAATAATATAAAAAGTGTGTGTGTGTATAATAAAATTTGGTTACATGAGGTACAAATTGGAAAATCATAACTACCAGCTGTACGCATGATATGTCTTTTTTCCTTTAAGTTCAGCTTTAATTAAACCATAATTTTAGGGACTATAAAAAATTAGCAGCAAGAGTTTGTGGGGGTGGGAAAAAATGTGAAAGAACCAGCCACACACTGGGAGAAAATATTTACAAAACATATATTTTTATCCTAAATACGTAAAAAAATTCTTACTCCTGAATAATAAGAAAAGCTATATATATATATATTTTTTTTTAAAGGACAAAAGCATTGAAAAGATGTTTTAATAAAGAAGATATACAAATGACAGCACTTGTCATTGGGGAAATGCGATTTAAAATCACAGAGATACTACTGCACACTCCTTAAAATGGATGAAATTAAAAGACCTGAAAATACCATGTGTTGCCAAAGATGTGGAAAAACTGTAACCATCATACACTGGCAGTAGGGATGCAGAAAGTTACACCCATGTTGCAAAGAAAAATGTTGTTTCTTATTATGTTAAACATATACCTACTATCCAAACCTACTGTTCCTCTTCTATGTATTTTTACAAGAGAAATAAAAACATATGTCCATGCAAAGTCTTGTAAGCACATATATTGTTATAGCACTTTATTCATAATAGACCCAAGGTGGAAACCACCAAAACTTCTATCAACAGCTGAATGAATTAACAATTGTGTTTTATTCACACCATGAAATGCTACTCAGTAATGAAAAAGTATTAGGTACTAATAAATGCAACATTATGGGTAAATTTCAAAAACATTATGCTAAGTGAAAGAAGTTAGACACAAAAGATTGCATATTGTGTAATTTTATTTATACAATATTTTATATAAACAAACCTATAGGTACAGAAAACTGATGAGTGGTTGCCAGGGACTGTGGTAGAGGAGGAGATTGACTGCAAAAGGCAGGAAAGATTTGGGGGGATTGAAAATAATGTTCCATATCTTGATTGTGCAGTGATTACCCAACTGTACATGTAACTTGTACATTTTACATGTACAAGTACATATACAATGAACTGTGTACTTAAAAATGGTGACTTGCATCTAATGTGAATTATACCTCAATAAAAATCAATAGGAAAATATCTGTAAATATAAAAACGTGTGAGTTTCAATAAAAATTTAAATAGTAACGTGACAGCTATGATTAATATTTTTCAATGCAATCCCAAAATGACCTTATGGAACAATTCTTTAATTCAAGTCTCCAGTTCCCCAAATATGCCGTAGTGCATGGTAGGTGTTAGACATTTGTTGAATGAATAGATGAATGAGTGAATCATCACTATATAAAAAGGGAAACCAAGACTATAAAGACACACAAAATTCATGCCACATAATGGTACCCACCTGGAGGCATCCACATTCATAGTGGAGATGGTGACATGGGTTACTGCAAGTAAATCACTCCAGAGGCATGTGCATGAACAATCAGGCTCCATGCAGTTCTGATGGTTGTCTTTCTTGCTGTCATAGAAAGAACCAGCTTTGGGATTCACTAATAAGGTGTAACTTTTTTTTTTTTTTTTCGGTATGCGGGCCTCTCACTGTTGTGGGCTCTCCCGTTGCGGAGCACAGGCTCCGGACGTGCAGGCTCAGCAGCCATGGCTCACGGGCCCAGCCGCTCCGCGGCATGTGGGATCTTCCCGGACCGGGGCATGAACCCACGTCCCCTGCATCGGCAGGCGGACTCTCAACCACTGCACCACCACGGAAGCCCATAAGGTGTAACTTTTTATATTGCTGTTCTACTTCATTACTTTTTATTCTTTATGATCTCCTTTTTTTTTACTTTCTTAGAATTTATTTTTTCTGTTATTTACTTCCTTGTTTATGCCTACCTTTTGTTTTAATTTAAGATTTTTTTGTTTTGTCTTTTTAAAATAACATTTATGGCTATGACTTTTTTCTGAGTTCTGCTTCAGTCACATTCGATCTATTTTGAAGTGTAGAATATTTATTGTTGTTCATTTATAACTTGTTCGTGATTTGGGGCTATTTTTCTTTAAATCAAGAGATTTTTAAAATGATTTTTTTTCAGGTGGATCATTGCTGCTCGTCACCCCTGATCCTCACCCCACACACTTGCTTTCTTTTGATATTAATCTCTTACTTAATTTTGTTATGGCCAGAGAAAAATGGCCTTAATGATTTATGCTTTTTGTAACTTATATTAAAATTTTTGATTTTAATTAGATTACACAACTCTGTAAATGTTCCATGGGTGTTAAAAATTGGGGGATGGGAAAGAGTGTGTTTGCATGCGTGACTAAGGTATGTTATTTGTGTTAATCATGCTCTCCATACCTTTGCATATTTCAGTTGACATAATCTATATTTTCTCAGAGAGTTGTGTTAAAGTCTGTCTATAATCAAGGATGTGTCCATTTCTCTATTTGTTTAGACATCAATATTGCTGCATTGTTTTTTGGGGTTTTTTTTTTTGTTTGTTTTGCTTAACATCCTGATCTGGATTTCCTTGTTTATTTTGTAAACTTCTACCTTATGCACTTTTTCCATCCCCTTATTTTCAGCCTTTCTGTTCTAATTTGTTTAGCTGTACCTCCAAGGATAGCTACATACTGCATCTTATCTGATCACTAAATCTGGGAACTCTGTCCTGGTAGGCCCATTGGATCCTCCAAGAAGCAAACAAAAGAAGACAGTAATATGCACCACATTTATTGGGGGAGTGCAGGTCAAGATAAAAGCGTCATAAATAGGAAAAGGCAGGGAGGGACTTTCTATAGCAAAACAGGTCTGCCCCGTATGGTAGCAGAGGGGAAGGAAGAAGGACTGGGGAGGAAGAGCCTCTGACTCCTCCGCAGGTCCAGAAAAGTTCCAGCCTGCCCTATGTGAGGCCCACGGCCAAAGCAGTCTCTTCCAGGGGTCCCGTGTTCTGTAGAAGTGGTCTGCATGAGTACCCTTGGGAGCTGCCCAGGGCAAGCTTAGCCTTGGGAGGAATGTGGTGGAGGATTTGGAGACGGCACAGATGGGGCTGTCACTCACTATGTTCTCATCACAGGAAATCTGAGTGAGTCCCCTGACACATGCAGTTGATCACTAATATTTAATGCTTAGATTAATTCCTATCATCTTATTTTATGTTTTCCACCGTTTGTTTGTATTTCTCTCTTGCATCCTATTGGACTGATTAAGTTTTCCTTGTTCAGTTTCATCACAAAAGTGATTTAGAAGCTACACATTTATATTATTCATCTGTACGTATATTTTTTAAATTTTTTATATATTTGTTTATTTTTGGCTGTGTTGGGTCTTCATTGCTGCGTGTGGGCTTTCTCTAGTTGCGGCGAGCCGGGGCTACTCTTCGTTGCGGTGCGCTGGCTTCTCATTGCACTGGCTTGTCTTTGTTGCAGAGCACGGTCTCTAGGCACACAGGCTTCAGTAGTTGTAGCACGCAGCTCAGTAGCTGTGGCTCGCGGGCTCTAGGGCGCAGGCTCAGTAGTTGTGGCACACAGGCTTAGTTGCTCTGCGGCATGTGGTATCTTCCTGGACGAGGGCTTGAGCCCACGTCCCCTGCATTGGCAGGCGGATTCTTAACCACTGTGCCACTAGGGAAGCCCCTGTACATATTTTTTGATGTATGTAATTTTTAAATTTTAATTGGAGTATAGTTGATTTACAATGTTGTGTTAGTTTCAGGTGTACAGCAAAGTGAATCAGTTATACGTATACATATATCCACTCTTTTTAGAGTCTTTTCCCATATAGGTCATTACAGAGTACTGAGTAGAGTTCCCTGTGCTATACAGTAAGTCTTTATTAGTTACCTATTTTATATATAGTAGTGTGTGTATATGTCAATCCCCATGTCCCAATTTATCCCTCCCCCCCTTACCCCCGGTAACCATAAGTTTGATTTCTACATCTATGACCCTACTTCTGTCTTGTAAATCAGCTCATTTGTGCCCTTTTTTTTAGATTCCACATATAAGTGATATCATATGATATTTGTCTTTCTCTGTCTGATTTACTTCTGACAAAATATTATCACAATAATGCATGGACCTGGCTGAAGAATGTAGTGGTTCAGAAGCCCCTACTCTTGAAAGCAAGAAGTTTACACTGCCCAATCCCAGCCCAATTTTCCAGAAGTGAACCCTTTAACCTCTCTAAATCTTCTTATTACTATTTCTAGAAATTTAGTTCACCATTTTTGACTTATTAGCTGTAGATATTGTCTACTAACTTCTTCCCATGTTTTTTTTGTTGTTGTTGTTGTTTTTTGTTTTTTTTCCTGTGGCACGTGGGCCTCTCACCGCTGTAGCCTCTCCCGTTGTGGAGCACAGGCTCCGGACGCGCAGGCCCAGCGGCCACGGCCCACGGGCCCAGCCGCTCCACGGCACGTGGGATCCTCCCGGACCGGGGCATGAACCCGTGTCCCCTGCATTGACAGGCGGACTCCCAACCACTGCACCACCAGGGAAGCCCACTTCTCATGTTTTAATGACGTTTTTGCTCAATTACGTGACATCTTGTAATATTTCTATCCTTCTTCTTCCCAAAATATTTTTTCACTTTTATTAATTTTTCTATTGTTCATCTCTGAGTTTGTAGCAAATGTGTATATAATACTGACTATGTGCCATACACTATTCTAAGTGTTTTAGATAGATTCATTCATTTAAAGTGGTTATGATTAATACCCTCATTTTACAGATGGGGCAACTGAAGTATAGAAAGATTATGTAATGTGTCCCAGGTCATACAGCTAATAAACGGCAGAGCTGGGATTCAAACTCAGAGAGTCCATGCTCTTAACCACTATACCATCCTCCCTGTCTCTATTTCTTATTCAATCAATGATAGGTTCAATCTTTGAATTAAATCTTTTGAATTTTAACTTTGTAAAATGAGGGTAGTATTTCCACCTCCCAAGCTCTTTCAAATGAACTTTTACTTTTATTTGGCCAAGATTTATAATATTTGAAATGTGATAAAAGTTGGATCTTCTGTGATTCATCTATGGAGTGAGTCTGCTAGTCAAAGACTCATAAACGATGTTCATTTTATTATGATTATATGAATGTTGCTTACAGCAGAACAAAGTAAAGTACCAGGATTCATTTTTTTTTCACCAGGAGACCAACCTCTTGACCACAAAGCCACTCAAAGAAGAATGTACCCAGAGTCAAGTTTAAATTCATTCTCAAAAAACTAACATCGCCAATTGTCTTTAGCATGTCCCATAGTTTTTCTAATGCTTCAATCATTCTACATAATCTTCCAGTTGTTCCTTTATTCTGGAGCCATCTTCCCACCCTGGTCTGAACTTGTTGCTCTCTGGGCTTGATGCTTGCAGGGATTCTGAAACAGGATATCATTATTTCTCAGTTTGGATCCACTGTTTTCTGGATCCCACAGCATTCTCTTTCTTGGTTCTTGGTTTACTCTGTTTTGCTGGAGTCATCAAATAATTTCGAAAAACAAAGTGTACTTGAGGTAAATTTTCAGGTCTGTGCAGTCTGAAAATATCATTATTCTTCGCTCTCACTTGACTCATAGTTTGCCTGGCTATACGCCTCCAATTTGAAAGTCAATTCACAAGCCACCCTCAGAACTTGGAAGATTTTGCTCCATTTTTTTTCTAGCGTCTAGTAGAGAGGGTTAGTGATGCCAGTCTAATGCTTGCTCCTTTGTAGAGGATGTCTTATTTCTCTGAATATACTGATATGGTAAGTCTAAGTGTGGGTATATTTTCATTTATCATGGAGTACTTCCAACTGAAGATTCTGTTCTGAGAAATGTGTTATATGTTTTTAATATAATTTCATTTCCTCTGTTTTCTCAGTTCTCCATTTTTGGAATTCTTATTAGTCCAAAGGCATAGCTTCAGGTTGGATCCACTATACCTGTTGTTTCTTTTCTCTTCTTTACTTTTCTTCTTTCTTTCCTTTCCTTTCTTTTCTTTTTGAAATTAATTTAGAGTAAAATTGACATTTGTGGACATTTCTAAAAAATTAAGACGCATAGATTCATGTAACCACTACCACAACATGTATACAGTAAAGTTCCATCACCCAAAAACCTCTTTTGTTGTTATCTCTTGTTAGTCACATCCTTCCCCCAAGTCCTAATCCCTGTCTACCACAGATCTATTCTCCATCACTATAATTTTGACTTTTTGAGAACATCATTTAAGTGGAATCATATAGTATGTAACCTTTTGAGACTGGCTTCTGTTACTCAGCACAATGCCTTTGAAAGCCATCCAAGTTTTTGTGTGAATTAATAGTTCATTCCTTTTCATTGCTAAACAGCATTCCACTGCATGGATGTACCACTGTTTATCCATTTGCAAGTTGAATGACATTTGGTTTGTTTGCAGTTTTTGGCAATTATGAAAAAAAAAGTTGCTGTAAACATCTGTTTACAAGTATATACGATGATGCCATTTTCATTATTCCCTCCCAATGTCATGTTGGTTGGTTGGATATAGATTTCTAGGTTCAAAATTCTTTTCTTACGGTCTATGGACCTTGCTCCACTGAATCCTTACCTGCAAAATTTCTGATTATTTGGATCATCCTGGGCAATAGTGTGAAGGGGACTCTAGTGAACCCAGTTCCCTTCTGCCTCCACTACCTAATCCAAGCTACCAGCCTCTCCTAACCACAGAGCTGCTGAAACCTATAGGAGTTGGCTTGGTGGCATGAGTCTTTGGAAAGTAACGGCCCTGGCAGGGGACATAGGTGGTGAATAAGTCACCAAGCAGCAGTGATGCTATGCTACTCAGGAGGAGGACAGGAGTGTCATGTGACCTGGGGAGAGCTGTCTAGGGACATTCTTGAAGGTCAAAGTGTAAAATGGATGGGTGAACTGAGACTTTTCTGTTCTTACTGCTGGAAGTGTGTTGGGAAATCAAAGAGCAAGGGATCTCTCCAGGTACCTTAGTGGTAGGTGACAGCTGCTTTTACTTTAAAGGCTCTTGGGACCTGGAACCACCACATCTTTTACCAGCCACACAACACAACCCTTGCTGTTTAGAGAACTCCAACAACCATGGCTAACTCAACAGTATAAACCAGAAAGAATAATAATATCCTGGTTAAAAGAGCCCAGAAACCTTAATGAGGAGGAGCAGGAAGAACAATTAGCATGCAAACCCAGTAAAAAAAACGACTGCTGGAGGAGGCTGATGAATACCTAGATAAAAAAGAACTATGAGATTTAAGGAAATTCATTCTCATAATAAAATACTTTGGGAGGCTTAAAATATTATTTTAAAGTGAAAAAATAGTAAATAAATTAAATGAAAGATTTATCACTGTTAAGATTGAATTAATGCTGCCACAAATCAAGAGATATTTGAAATAACAGAGAAAAAAATATTAAAAGATTATGAACTTGATGGAAAGATAAGAGGATTAAGGGATAAATCCCAGAGATCTAACATGTGAATGACAGAAATTATGGGAAAAGAAGCAGCTGATATACAAGAGACAGTCATTAAACCTGAACAAATGTATAAATTCCATGAACTGAGAAAAGTCTGCAGATTTAAAGTGCTTCAAGAAGTTGGACTAAATTAATGAGAAAACACATATACACACAAACACATGTCTTAGACCTGTTTGGTAAGATTCTTGAATTTTACAAAAAAATTAAAATTGTACATGTTTCCAAGTAGAAAGCAAAAGTCAGTGACATCAGATTTTTGATCTGCTATACTAGAAGCTGGAAAATAGTGGAATTGTTTCTACAGATGAATAAGAAAAGGTCTATAACCTAAAATTTCTATGTCCAGTGAAGTATCATAAATCTAATGGTGGGAAAGAAATGCACTAAAAAAATTAGAAAGTACATCACCCAAGTATCCCATCTGAGGAGAATACTGTAAAATGACTCTACTGAAAAGAATAAAGATGAGGGAAGATGAAAAGGAAAGGAAAGTGCAGTGAGCAATGAACCTGGCTAATATATGAAATATCAAATATTCAACATATATACATGCATTATATGGCAAGTTTAATTATATTTGTAAAGGCACAAAATAAAAGGCACATAGTAACTAAGCTATTTCAATAAAATCTACAAATGAGAGTGATAGGTAGAGAAGAGGGAGGAAAAAAACATATCAAAGATCATACACTAAGCAAGAAGAAGGCATGGGAAGAGGTGGGGGAAGTGAAATGACTCTATAGCTCTCATCTTATTAAGGAATTCTGAGATGGGGGAAATTAAGGCTTCATGAGGGAAGAAACAGTGCATCTTTTTTTTTTTTTTTTTTTTTTTAAACATCTTTATTGGGGTATAATTGCTTTACAATGGTGTGTTAGTTTCTGCTTTATAACAAAGTGAATCAGCTATACATATACATATGTTCCCATATGTCTTCCCTCTTGCGTCTCCCTCCCTCCTACTCTCCCCATCCCACCCTTCCAGGCTGTCACAAAGCACCGAGCTAATATCCCTGTGCCTTGCGGCTGCTTCCCCCCAGCTATCTACCTTACTACGTTTGTTAGTGTGTATATGTCCATGACTCTCTCTCGCCCTGTCAAAACTCACCCTTCCCCCTCCCCATATCCTCAAGTCCGTTCTCCAGTAGGTCTGCATCTTTATTCCAGAAACAGTGCATCTTGATGGGGAAACAAATGATAACTGACTTTTGAATAATGGTGGAGTAATATGTATTTGAATCAAAGAGCAGGGGAAGGGAAATTAGCTACAAGTGTAAAAGAAAGGTACAGTAGATCTTCGTAATAGCAAAGGCAAAAGTGGAATGAATAGCAACATGATCAAACCAGGAAAATAAGGAAAAGGAAACAGGACACCACTGTGTGCAACAAGCAATAAACATAAAGTTAGATGGAGGAACCGAAACCAAATGCATTCATGATTCCCCTAAATGTAAACGACTGAACTCCAGCAGTTGTTGGAATTGCTAGAATGGTCAGCAGCTCTCAGGATTAACAAACAAAATCCCGCATGCTGTTTGTTAAATCATACTTAAAATAATAAAGGCTGAACAAAACAATAGTGTTTGTGGTTTGAAAACTCAATATGTTTAACGTGTCATTTTTTCCCCAAAACTGATCTTGTGGAATTTGACAAGGTGATTTTGAAATTATATGGAAAAATTGAAGGCTGAGTATAGTCAAGGCACTCTTGAAATGGAAGAACATGGTGAGAGGACTTGATATATTTACCAATCTGTGGCCAACATCACACTGGCTTTATAATAAGACTTTGATACCCAGAAGATGAAAACAGCAGAATGGAAAAATCCACAAACAGAGAGATTACTGTAGAGCAATGGGGAAAAAACATTTATTTTTAAGTAAATGATTCTAGAACAATATAGTATTCATACAGAAGCAAAAATTAGAATTAGATGCTTACCTCACACCACTGACAAAAAGCAACTTTAGGTGTATTATAGAGCTAAATGTGAAAAGCAAAACTTATAAAACTTAAAAAAAATAATTTGGGAACATATGTTCATGACCTTTGATATAGGAAAAGCCTTCTTAAACAGACACAAAATACACTAATGACAAAGAAAAGAGATTGATAAATTTCACCACATCAAAATTAGAAAATGAAACGTACCATATACAACTTAGAAGCCACAAAGTGGGAGGCTATACTTGCAACACGCATAATTAACAAATGATTTCTACCCAGAATGTGTAAAGAGCTCTTTCAAACATATAGATAGATGATAGATAGATAGATAGATAGATAGATAGATAGATAGATAGATGATAGATAGATAGATGATAGACAGATAGGTAGGATAGATACTATAATCTATCTTTATATCTATCTATCTAAAATAGCCTAACAGAAAAATGAATGAAACATTTGAACAGAAACTTTATAGAGAAACTATCTTCCCTCTGCTCCTTCCATGAGCCCCTATTAACCCCTTACCAGGAGGTTTCTTTTTCTTAGAGGGCATTTCTCAGATTCAGCTGATGGATGCTCAGTTTGTAGGTGTGTAGAGGGTGGGATAGGGGTTGAGAAGGAAATTTCCTGGTGGTTGCTATGAATGCAGTCTTCTAATTCATTTCCCTTAACACATTAACTATGTGTTCTCTGCAACTGGCCTCTCTTGAGAAATAGGTCATAATTCTCCATTCATCTGGCTAGGTAAGAATTCCCAAAGTCTAAACTTGGGGGGAGAGTACCAGAATATTGACTTTGGCTGTAGGTCTAAGCTATTCTCTCCAATAATTTAACAGATATCAAGTTATCTCACCTAAGCTTGCATCTGATTCTCAATCGACTCAGAACTTACAGGTAAGAAGTGTATGATGGAGTTCTCCCTGCAAACCCCAAGAGTGCCCTAAAACATGTCATGGCCAGTGAACCTGGGCACCTGAGATGCCTGAAATGCACTTCCAGGTTGTTCCCAGCTCCATGCAGTAGTCACCTTCCCTTATCACCAGAACTGTAGGAAAATTCTGCTATCTAATAATAGAAATGGATACCTTGAGCAAAACACTCCTTGGGAAATAAGTGAGGAGAGGAGAAATGTCCATGAAAGGAGGTGGGAAATGAGGACAGAAGCAGAGGTGCGTGGGATGATGGTGGGAGAGCCAATGGAGGGGAGTAACTACAGCCATTGCCATGAGGAGAATGCAGGCGTCTCTCTGCCACCTTCTAGAAATCCACAAAAAGTCCTAGGGAAGACGTTGACTTGACTTTTTGCAGCCAGTTGGGTACCTTAAAATTTTTTGTTTTTGTTAAAGAAAGGTGACTTTATGTTTTACGTATTCTTTTCACTTTAATGAATTCCATAAAAAAACGATGACTTTAGATGGTCAAAAGTTTTGGGGCTTTTAGGTTGCATGTAAGAAGATACATTACATCAAATTAAATGAAAACATGCTGTAATCAAAATTATCCATGTGATGTATTTTATCCTTGGAAAATAATAAAATACTAAATAAGATAAACATTAAAATTATTAAAATGAATGAATGAATCAATGCTATGCACAGAAATACCAAAAAGAAAGAACACCAAAAGGGTAAATATGATTTTTTAGTGTTTCTCAATGGGAAAGAACTCAAGAGGCCATTTGGAATCATGAGTGGTGGTGGCAGTGGTGGCAGGACTGATCGTCAGAATGACATAAGCCATTACTACCATTGGTTTTGGGGGATCCAAAAATGTAAACATCCTGCAATACATGTGACAGTCTCCAACAAGGTACTGTCTCATAATACAAGTAACTGTCTTGGTGAAAAACACAGTTTGGGTGTTTTTTCCTACTTTTCTATATTTTCGAAATTATTTTCACAAGCCTATTCCCTTTGTTAACAAACATTAAAATGCACCTATTTTATAATTTGAAAATGTAAAAAAAAATAGGATAAACTATAAACAAAGCAAAGATAAAAAGAATCATCTGTATTTTCACTGCCAAGAGATAACACTATTCACATCTTGGCTAGTATCATTTAAGAATTTGTGATGGACAGATCTCCTGTCTCCATGCACTCCACTATGTGACTTTGGAACTCCTCTCAGGATGGCAGAATGCGTTTCTCCACCCCATGTGACTTGCTTTGGCCAAAACCCAAGGCAGAAGTGATGGCCTGTCCATTCTGAGTGAGGCCTCAGGAAGTCTTGCATACTTTGGCCTCTGCCTCATCCTGAGAACAAGCCTGGGCTCCTCTGATGGAGGAAGAGAGACACGTGGAGCAGAGTCAAGTAACCCCAGGACCCCTGTTGCAAGGAACATAAGGCTGAAGGGGTGCTTTGTAACTGTTTCCCAAAACCGGAAAGGATGTGGGGTAACCTATAGGAAAGAGTTTATGAGAGTTCTTCACAGAATCCCGATAGAAACAAGACCTCTAGGAAATGCGCTTCTGGGTCAGGAAGAAGACTGTTCCCTTGGTCAGCTTCTATGGTTTGTCTAGACCCCTGAATGTTGCTCTGGGGTGTGGGGGTGAGGGACATCTAGCCTCTGTTCTCATGGAGTCAGCAGCCTGCATTCCATGCCCACATCCAAGTATTTGAAACTACACAGAAAGCAGGGCTCCTACATATGGCCGGGCAGAAGCTTAGGGGGTGACTGCCATAACTTTGACATGGTAGATTTGCATATTATGATGTCACTTTGCAACAAGTGAGAGAAAAATGTCTTTAGGAAGAGCCCCTTTTCCTGATCTGCCCCTCAGTAGTACCTCGACTGGCACTGGGCACAGTAGTAAATAGTTTGGGACAATGGTGCTGTTTGCTCTGGTGGTCTAGAGAAATGAGACACCTCAGTACAGACACTTTAAAGAATGATTGGCCTTGGTGTAGCTGAGGCTCTACCCATGGTCCAATATGGTAGCCACTAGCTATAAATGGGTATTAGAATTTAAATTGAAAATTTAAAAACTTAAATACAAGAAAAACTCAGCTCTTCAGTCTCACTGGCCATGTTTCGAGTACACAATAGCCACATGGGGTTAAGGGCATAATCCTACTATCAAAGGGACAGTGCAGATATAGACCATTTCCTTCACTGGCAGAAAGTCCTACGGGACAGTGTTGTTGGTAAATAGCCAGAAAGACTCCCTCTCCTGCCTGGAGGCAAGGAGATGAACTGGAGGGGTCCCTGTTGCTCCGGTTTCTAAAGGAAAAAAACCAAGGGAATACCATTTCCAATGCGGTGCTCCAGGCAGAAATAGAGACACCAGGAAAACCCTCCCACACTTGAGTGCCTTCGCCCACATTATTTTACACAAGCACTTCATTGGGGTCTGCTATTATTCTATGTCACCCACCTAAATTCAGAGTGAACGTCTCACCATTCAGAAAAATTACATGAGCGAGAGCCCCAGATGTATGTGCAGGCCTCCTGTGAAGTGAAATCCAGTCTTAGTACATTGCGTTTAATACAAATGCATTTCAAAAACAGTGGTTTCAATTGCTGTAAACTACAGAAACACATGGAGAATCCCTGGAGAAACAGATGTCAGGTCTTCTGATAGCAGTAAAACATCCCCTCTCCCTCCAAAATCTTGTAAACATGAGCCAACTTGACTAATAGAGTATTTGGCCGTTAAAGAGATAGGAATGCACGGTGGATGTCATTTGGCTTTATAAAATAGTGGCATGAGTGTCATTAAAAAAGAAATATTCTTTTAAATGTCTGTTATTTAGTTTTAAAATGAAAAAAATATTGAATAGTTAAACTTTATTAAGTGTAAAATTGGTTTTAGAGTGCTTTGGAATGTTAGCTACCAGGAAGCAAAACTTGAGAAGTCATTGGAAGCAGCTGCTGTTTAAACAACAAAAAAAAATTCAAAAGGCTAATTTTTAGGGCCAAGTCCAAGGTGAAGCCTTTGGGTCAATTGAAAAAGCTGTTGTCGGTACAGGCCTTACATCCCAGGGAGCTCTACACATATGCATAAATATAAATATATATATTTAATTTTTGAAATTGTAAGAAAGTTGGGAGACATGGGGTTCAATGCAAAAACCTACAGGATACAGCATTCATTTCCACTAGATTCAAGAGGAAGTATCTGTAAACGGGTTCATAACTTACAACCGGACTCCTGAAGCTGATGTAATCATTTTAACTTTTGTCTCTTTGGCCTCCACCTGTATCTGCCTGCACTGGCTGCACTTAGTAAATCAATGTCACAACGGAGAATAAGAGAGACCCAGCTCATGGGACAGAAGAACCCCCAGGTCTTTAAGGGCCCTCCTTCCTTGCAGAGATTGGTTCAGACTCCATTGGCATCCATGACACTTTCCAATGTGAGGGTCCCTTGTCTCCAAGCCCTGGGTCTCTGGAGGACAGGGCTGTATATTGTTCTCCTTTTCCTCCTCACCACCCGGTGTGCTACTCTTCTGCAGTAGATTCCATCAGAATAAATGAATGAATGAAAGAACGGATGAATGAATGAAGGGAGTGTCATTATAGGTACATTTCTCTCGGGCTGTGAGACCCAGATATGGGAGCCATTGTTCAATCAGTTTGGAGGATTTTCTTAAGAGGCATTGTGGTTATTTACCTTCAGTATTACAAACTGCTTTTTAAAATGATCCTGCCCAAGATCTTTGCCAAGTTAAAGGTGTGATCTCGTGAAAACTGTGCAGCTAGGCTTCATTTTGTCACTTAGCACGGCTGCACTGACCGTACCTGTGGTGGAAATTTCATGGAGTGACATTAACTCTGCCTAGAGGATTTAAGGATAAAGCCGATTCTCAGTAGTTTTGTCAACCAATAAACATTTGTCCAAGTATTTTTGCTGAGCATCTGCCATGTGCCAAGGGTGTGCTGTGTCCTGATTCCTCGTTCAGATACTAGAAGCAGAATTGTCCAAAATCTAAAAAAGCCAGGATTACCAAAGAGAAGCTGGCTATTTCTTTCTGGGAGCACAAAATAAATGGCCTATCATTTTATTAGTTAGCTACTTTCACATTTTAATGAATAGTTATAGCAATAATTACCAAATGTCTATATTAAAGAAAAACAAGTCAGCACTTTACAAATACTGGATTGTGCCATTATCAGCACATGTGCTGGTTTTCTGTAAATACAGAAATTTGATATTTGTCATTGAAACTGTTCACTGCAATTGAAAGGAGATAAATAACGGACGGTAATGCCACTTGTTCATGAAAATTCTGCAAAAACAAAACATTCACCAGTGATTCCTTTAATGTGGCCACTGAAGATTCATACACGATTGTGCTCCACATTTCCTTCTAATTACTGTGAACTTGATCCAGGCCACACAAAGCGCAGAGCAAAAGGACTTTCCTGTTCCTTGTGCCTGGTTCTAGACGGAAGAGCTGGAGTCCAGGGAGCCGCGGTGGCTTGAATGGGGGCCAGGCCCACCAGCGGTAGGTTTGTGCAGGGCAGTGCCTGAGGCAGGGCTGCTTGCCCATCTCTTGAAGGGAGAAGTGCAGCTCTTGGTCTACCTACCCTCCACCCACAGGTTCCACCCTGTTCATCTGGGCGAGTGTTGGTGTTTGCTTGGTAGGTAGAGAGCTAGTATAGAACCTCTGCCCAGACCCCCTTGGGCACACCTTGGAGGCCACTTGAAGAAGGTTCTGTTCAACCCAAAGCTTCCTACCTGAGGGTGTGCTAGGGACCTAGGAAGCGTGTTCAGGGAGGGAGGACCAGAGAGCTGGAAGTTTCCAGCCCCAGGAGTCAGCCTCGACCAATGAGCTGGTAGATATACAACCCAGCTGCTCACCTCTTGATGGAAGCATCCTGAGGGTCACTCTAAAGGTATTCAAGGAGCCCCGATGTTAGTGACTGAGCCTCAGTTTCCCACAGCACTAACCTCTTCACTGACAAGGCCTTTTTGGCTTTCCTTCCTTCTCTGTCTCGCTTCTGCCCACCCTCACTGTGCTTCCTGGTGTCACCTCCCACAAACACCACTTGCCCCCAGAGCCTTGTCTTGGCGTGTGTTTTAGGGCAACCCCAAACCAAGTCACCCTCACCTTGACTAATGCCAGCATGTGATTGGGAATATGATGTTTCTGCTCTGTCCCCGCTGCTCCACCAAGAAAAGTGTTTTGTCCTGTGTGAGCCCCCAGGAATGGAAGCCCGGCCTTTCCTGTCCTCTGCCTTGTCCTCAGGGTCCCCCACGCAGTGGCTAATACCTGGGATGTACCCACCTCTATAATGACCTGGCTGGGGACACCTGGGAGGCCCCAACCATGATCATTGGCCCCATGGGTGGCGGCACTGGGATCCTGCACAGTCCTCACCACGATGGGTACCCCAGGACACAGAGAGGGCTGGGGTCCATTCATCAGGGCAAGCAGCAAGGGCTCTGGAGGCTATTTTGCTGACTGTGATGATTAAAACCAAAAAAACAGAGAGAAAGGAAGTCTGTCCTGGTTCATGAAATTTACCCCACAAAATTGCTTCTCATATTTTTTGTAGTGTGTCCAGAAAGGGGCATGTCTGGAAATGCTTGCTGACCAAGACACTATTTTAGAGCCTGTGACCCTGACTGGTGGTCCCCAGGCCACCTTGCCCACTCAACACTAGACACTTCTCCTCCCTCCTTCCCTTTTTTCTCCTGCCATTTCCCTTTCTTCCTTCCCTTCCTTCTTTCTTCTTTCTTTCTCCACTGCAATATCCTTTCTTCAGAACCTCTTTCTGCCTTCTCTCTTCCCACACCAGAAACTGATTTCCTAGTGGCCCTGGATTACCTGGAGCTTGAAGACCATCTACCTCTGTCATGGAATCAATCCCATCATAACACTAGTAAAGAGGGAAAAAAATCCCCCAAGTGTTTGCTTTGCCTCTTGTGTGACTCCGAATGTTTATTCCTCAGGGGAAAGGAAAGAGGTGGCTGGAGTTTGGCTGGTCCTTGAGGGCAGGGGGCACCTGGCAGGACTTCCTGGGAGCTGATTCTGATGACAGGCCAGACCTCCTCCGGGCAAGGCAGAGCACGGTTAGGAGAAGCTCTCTGACTCCCTCACCCAGCCCTGCCTCCTCTTTCTCTTGCTTCTTCTCTCCCTCTGCCTTTCTTAACAAGGTCACAGCCCCCCTCAGTAGCAGATTCTGCACAAATGAGCGTGAGTCTGGTGGGAGAGTGCAGAGAGAAAGGGGAACTTCACTTCAAATTCACTAAACATCTTAAACCTCTTCAGGGGTTTGAGGAAGCCCGGGTTGTACTTTGCCAAGTACATTTCCCCTTAATTTTCATACCCAAGTGTATTCTGAAGGAAATGAAATCCACATGTTTCTGATCATTTATACTTAAATCACCAAAATATTGCCTTTAAGGGGCTTTGTGTGTCAAGGAACCCATTGAACCTTTTTCTCAGCAGTGCTCACGGCCTCCTGGAAAGATAAATAGGAAGTGGTGATCTGTAGGGGGCAGCGGTGCTGACCCCAGGTTGGGCCTCCCCCAAGTGGACCTGGGTGGGGCCTCCGGGTGAGGGGCAGGAAGGTTTGCACCACCCAACATCTGGGTTCCATCCATGGCCTGTGTCATTGGCTTGATTTCAGATATTGGACACAACCAGTTAGCCTCGGGGCCCCCAGTGTCCACTTAAGTCAATGGGAACTGTTAGGGAACTATTCGATTAAGGGAATATCTGGGAGGGGAAATATAAAGACTAAAAGAAACTTAGAGTCATGTCCACCAAACACAATGTGCAGACCTGATATAGACCCTGCTTCAAACAATCTATCCTTTGTCTGTACTTTATTGGATTCTATGTCGTATGTGTGTGTGTACTGAATCTTTGACAATATTAAGAAATTGTCATTAATTTGTTTTTAAATATTTTGGTTATATATATTTTTAAAATATTCCTTATCTTTTAGAAAAACATGCTGAACTGTCTTCCAATAATTTTATATCTTGATATCTGGGAGTTGCTTAAGAATAATTGGGATGGGGGAAGGAGGAAGTGGGTGGAGTGAGATAGAGATAAAATAAGACTGGACATAAATTTGATAGTTTTGAAGGTGGGTGAGGAGTGTCTGGGTCTTCAGTATGTTCTTCTCTTTACTTTTGTGTATGGCTTTAACTTTTTAAGATGTTTAACATGAAAAACTAAAAGTAGAACTTATGCTTCCCTGATAACAGGATGCTACAATGAGGAAATATATTGAACATACAAGATCAACAGATCCCAGTGTATAAAGTTCAGAGTTGTCTCTTGATAAGTCATAAACCCCAATAAAGGCAGATGCAGTTTATTTCCATTAAACTATATGAGATTGCAGTATTTTTTAGGTGAAAAAATAGTTACTGTCAACTTCAAATGGTTCAACCTAAATAGCTCAGATCAACCATCATTACTGAGCTTTCCAGCTTGCGGCACCCTGTGTTTAATGAGGGGAACATAGCACCAGCCTCCAGGAACTTAGGGACCAGTGGGTGAGGAAACCAAGATTCTCAAAATAAGTGAGTGGAGCTGGTGCCAGAAGAGCTCAAACAGAGGTTTTAACAATGGAAAGTTATTTTCTGTATGAAGAAAGTGCCCAGGGACATGGCCTGGAAAGATAGGTCAGGTTTCCATGGGGATGAGATAGAGCTGCTCCCAAGGAGATGGCCTTCTTGGGCAAAGACACAAAAGAAGGCAAGTCTAAAAGATATTCGGTGCTTAACAAATGATGAGTGAATTAATTATATAATACATAAATGGATCTGAGACTCTCTGGAAAGGACTTGAGAAGGCTCTTGATTTAGTTTCAGAACCTATTAGCTGAGTGACCTTGAATGTGTTCCTTAAATCTCTAAGTCTCAGTTTCCTCACCTAGAAAGTGGGGGAAAATAAACCTGTCTCACAAGATTCTTATAAGCATTAAATGAGGTGAAGTGAATAGACTTTCCCATGGTAAGTGCAGAAATGCCAAAGCCCAGACACAGACCCAATGCTGAAACTTGATCTATAACTTGGGATGAGTTCAAGTACAGGGCTAAAAAGATATTGTGGGGCTAGGTTGTGTAGAAATCAGATTCTGGGTACAGGGGAAATTTCTTTTTTGACTATTCAATATTTAAACTGTTTTTTGCTTTATTTTGTTTGTTTTTGTAAAAGCACATGGGTGTCTCTTTGGAAATGACTTCTACTCCCAAGCCTGCAGTCTGGTGTGCTGTACACTAAGGTGTCTCAGCTGAACTAGCCAAGCAGCAGGCAGGTGGCCCAAGTGAGGCCAGCTAGACTCTGCTCCAAAGTGGCTGTGCAAATTTAGGAAAGCCACTTGACCTGTCTGGGCATCAGTCCTCTGCCTTGTATTTTGGAGATAATGACTCCTACCTGCATCTTTCACAGAGCTGCCAGCAGACCTATTGACAAAGGATACAGACAAACCTTTGTTCTGTAAAAGCACATCCCTGGGATGTCAAAAAGCAATGACAGAAATCACTTAAGAGTGGTTCCCAGGAACATGATGTTGAGAAGGATCCTGACGCTGAATCTGGATTCTTCAAGAAAGAAGGCTTCTGATTGACTAGCGATGTCTACCCTGGGCATAGAAGCGTAGAGGAGTGCCTCGCTTGTCATAGACTTGATATCTGTTCTGTGTCCTCTCAGTTCTTTGTGTGAAATACAGATGTTTTATTTCCCTGTGGGAAGACAAACTCCTTCAGGGAAAGCTGTCTTGCTTCCAAAGCTCATGCAGTGGTGCATGAGGTTGGTGAACTGGTTTAAATGGGGTATCTTCTATGTGTCATGTTTCCTGGAAAATGGAAAGCTCGTCTCTGTTCAGCAGCAAAGAGTTGCCTTGTGCATCCAGTAACTTAACTAGTTCTGAGGACTGTTATGAGGATTAAGTGAGTTAATAAACATGTATTGCTTAAAAGAAGGCCCCACCCAGAGCAAGAATGGAAAAAATATCAGCTGTAAAAAGATCTTACTGTGTTTGGGGTATTGTTCTTGCAGCTGCCTGGGTGTCTCCTTCAAGAGCTTATGGAACCTAAAGCGTGAAGCTCCAGATCAGCCTCTCCTGCAGTTTTATGCAGGGTAGTTTATGCCCATTTCCTGAAGCCCTGAGAAGCAGAGACCCCTCTAACGTTTTATCAAAGAATCCCTACTTTCTCCAAGACATACCCAGTAAATCTGCAGAAATTCCTGCTTGTGTGAACTTTTTTTCTTCTTGCAAAGCTAGATACACAACAAGGGAAAAGTATAACCTGGAGAAGGAAATTCCTTAAAAATGTCCTAGGGTGTTTCTATACTGCACACCTGAAACACAGCCCAGGCCAAACTGGATTTTACTGGACCATTCATCTATGCAGGTTAAACTTTAGAGAATCATGGGAAGAGGGGGTTTGGGGGAAGCACACTGAGTAGTCTGGTTCTGAGTACTTTCAAGCAAATGGTCAGCTCGGTTACCTGATTGTGTGTGTGTGGCCAACTGGACCATAGGATGCTACCCAGGCCCAGGGCTAAGCTGAGGACTGTGTCTCTCCTTGAAGGAGAAGCATGGATGTCTATGGGGATGACGGTTGACCCAGGAGTGCATAGCTAGTCTTTGCCCAGAGTGGATACCAGACAGAGTGGCAGGGACTGTTCACACCGTGACTCTCTCTGACCTCACCTTGTCCTTGGCAGTTTCTTTGTGAGCCCTGGACTCGAGGGAGAGATCATCCCTCTAAGGCTCGGTCACCAACTGCCAGCAAACACACCCCAGGTGTAGTGGGAACCCTCATGCTACACATGAGAAAACAGACCCAAGAGAGGGAAGGGCTCACCCACAGCACATGGGACTAAGCAGCACAGTGAAGGAAAGAAGAGGGCAGGTCTCACTTAGGGTCTCCTGTGATCAGTGGCACTTTCATGGGAACCTAGGCAACATGGTGGACAGCCTTACAGAAACACCTCACCTTTCTTCCAGCAGATGCTTGCATCTCCAAACCAGCAAGCTAAAATGTGTGTACATTTCTCATATTTATTAAAGCAAATAGCTTGCAGTGATTTCATCTTCTCCCCAGACTGTGCTGCCCATGTCCATATTGAGTGAGGGGGCCTTTTGGTTCCCTCCAACACTCTTCGGCCAAACCAGCCTCCTTCCTTGTCCAACCAGCCTACTGCTCATCCCACATAGCATCCTTACTTCAAATGGGCCCCTGGGTAACATGAGGAGAGAGTTGAAATTACAGTCCAGCTAATGGCCGTGCCCTGCTCATCCGGCCCCACCCCTTAAGAGTGAACATCCTTGGATCTCATCTGATGAAGGATGCTTAGGACCACTTTTCAGACCCCAGCTCGGGCATATGACCCAGACACTTTCATTCTCATCAAATAAAACCAGAAGCTGATCATTTCATTCACAGAAAATCTGCCAACTAATGTTTTTCAAGACTGTTTTGCCTCTGGTCCCACCATAGGCTTTACCGGATACCCAGTACTGCCGGGTGTGGGTGTTGAGAGGCATGACACATGGCACCATGCTGGTGCCTTAGAGTCATTGTGCCTTTTCATTTTGATAACAATCTGCTGAGATAAAGTTTACTATGCCCACTATGAATAGGTTAACTGAGTCTTGGAGATGTTAAGACACTTGACCAAAATGTCAGTTGCAGTGAGCAAGTAGCAGAGCCTGGGACTCTGCCAGCCTCCCATGCCTGAGTGCTTTCACCTCCTCCCTGGGAGGTGGGGGGAAGAGCGTTAGTGGGGGTAGGAAAGTGGAGGCTTCCAAATTGTCCTTTGTCATATACTAGGCTTTGTCTTCAATACCATTTAGAGGTTCAAAGGAAGCCAGAATCCTTCTCCTTTCCTCATCCAAAATGATACACTTTTTCATTGAACTTATATTTCAAAAAAGAGAGAGTAAGAATGAGAGAAAGAAGAGAAGAAAGGGAGAGACAGACCAAAGAGGGCAGAACCTCAATCTGAGCTTATTTGGGGACTTTAGGTTGTGTAATTTAAGGCAGCCCAAAGAGTCTGCTCGCTAGACAATGTCTGTCTCATGGCTTCAGTTCAACAATTTTAACATAAACCATGGAGTGCTTTAATCTATTTCTTCTTTCCTGTTGTTGTTGTTGTTGTTGTTGTTTTTTGTTTTTTTAAATTTAGGATGGCAAAGCCCAATCCCAGCCCACATCCCAGCTTCAGGTAAAACTGGCACTTATTAAACTGTTGCTCTGTACTCCCAGGATATTGTGAGTTCCAAGGGCTCAGACAAGTGGGTGAGGGTCACAGCATAGGCAATGCAAAGGGGCCTCAGCTCAGGCCTGACTTCCAGGGAGAGAACAGTGGGTATATGCTTCCCTTTCTACCCTAATGACACCCACAAGAACGAGGCTTCCGTCTTAGAGTCAATTGCATTCTAAAGGTTCAACTCATAACAACTCTGAAGAACTTATGCATGAAGTGAAGGGTTTGCAAGAGCAAGAAATAGTTATAGAGCAATAGAGAAAGCTCCCCTCACTGCTCACAGCACCCTGATATTTAAAAACAAAAGGATAATCAGAGGAGAAATGAGGGTTTTTTGTCAGATCTGCATGGTACCACACTAGATAACTCCCAGTTTTTCAAACTGTCACAGCTGAGTTTATCTTGCTAGATGAAACAGATATATGCAAATAATTCTGCTAATTGGAACATCAAATGCCCTTGCACTTCTCTATTGTTCCCTCACTCTTCCTACCTTGATCTGTGGTCCACACTGGGCACCTGCGCAGGGCTCCCTCGGGCAGCCAACCTCTCTCTACTCTCTGCGGTGACTTCCACGTGATAGATGCTTGGCTGGTGTCTGCTGATTACATAAGTGGACGAGTGCATCAACCACAGAGTAAGGCCTAGGGATGGTTGACCCAGTTTTTAATTCTGTTTTGTATCCAAAGCCATAGTTACTGTGATGGGATACATTTTACAAATGATTATACAGCTTTTGACAATTGCATTGTATAAAATTGTATGAAAGATCATGCCTTGGTCTGCTTTCAACCTGCAGGACCCTGGAAAGAGGACTCGGAGTTGACTGTTTTCTTCACTCCGTCCATCAGGAAAATTCCCACTGCCTGGGTGTGGTCCTGAGGACAATTTCAGAATCTCTGAGCTCTGCACATTTGTTAATTCTGAGTGTCTAGAGTGCTAACGGTGACAATACCTTTATCAGTTGCACTTCTGATGTGGCTGTGGTCTGTGTGGTGGGTGTTCTTTCAAGGATCAGTAGTGGGATGATAGTATTTCCACAGGAGAGAGCTCCTTCACAGTGGAGAACAAGGGCTTCCAGAACAAAATGGGGCGAAGAATGAGCCCCAGGCCTGGACCTTGCTGGGGGCCTCCCACAGCTTGGTTGCTGGGACCCAGATCTCACCCTTATCTGGGAAAAGCCAGATTTGTGGGGTAGGGTTTACAATTGAAATGTTCAGCATTACAGATTCTTCCTCCAAATGTCAAGAAACTTACCTAAGAGAAAATGCCAAATCATGTAATTCCAGCTGCTCTCAGGAGTCTGTTCCCAAGAAAGTGTGTGCTCTGGTAGCAAAAAACCAAGTTGGAAATGAAAAACAACAAAACCTATAGCCTTCTGCACAATCGATTGCTGAACAATAGATTTCAGCATACCCACTTCAGGCGATTATGTTTTCAATGCATCCAATAAGAGAACCCCCCCAAAATAAAAGAGAAAGCCAAGGATATGAATTGGTGAGGTTGTGTGGGAAGCTGGCATTGCTGTCTCTTGCCCAAGATCCTGGTTTCTTACAGGCTCTGCTCAGTGTGCTGTCCTGAGAGAGAGATGAAAAGATCATAAGAATTTCTGTGGGTAGACGTCCCGTGTGCACAGATATTCACACCACAACCACTGCACAGGACCAGCAAGACCAGACTGCCATTGTGAGCCAGGGCTCTGACAATCAGATCAGAGTCCATGCCCAGAGGTCTTGGGTAGTTTCCAAACCTTCAGGGAGGTGCCTTGGAAATCACTCCAAGAGGATCTTTCCTGTGAGGTTCCCCAGTTTTCTGTAGGGAAAATTCTTCCTGGTCAAGAAGAAAGTCCAACAGGCACACGAAAAAATGTTCAACATCACTAATTATTAGAGAAATGCAAATCAAAACTACAATGAGGTACCACCTCACACCGGTCAGAATGGCCGTCACCAAAAATGTCTACAAATAATAAATGCTGGAGAGGGTGTGGAAGAAAAAGAACCCTCCTACACTCTTGGTGGGAAATGTAAATTGGTACAAACACTATGGAGAACAGTATGGAGGTTCCTTAAAAAACTAAAAATGAGCTACCATATGATCCAGCAATCCCACTTCTGGGCATATATCTGGAGAAAACTCTAATTCAAAAAGATACATGCATCCCAATGTTTATTGCAGCACTGTTTACAATAGCCAAGACATGGAAGCAACCTGAATCTTCATCAAGAGATGAATGGATAAAGAAGACGTGGTACATATATACAATGGAATATAACTCATCCATATAAAAGAATGAAATAATGCCATTTTAAGCAACATGGATGGACCTAGAGATCATGATACTACATGAAGTAAGAAGACAAATATGATATTGCTTACATGTGGAATCTAAAAAAAAAGAAAAACTTATTTATAAAACAGAAATAAACCCCCAGACATAGAAAACAAACTTATGGTTACCAAAGGGGAAAAGGTAAGGGGACGGATAAATTAGGAGTTTGGGATTAACATATACACGCTACTATATATAAAATAGACAACCAACAAGCACCTACTGTACAGCACAGAGAACTATACTCAATATTTTGTAATAACCTATAATGGAAAAGAATATGAAAAAGAATATCTGTCTATCTATCTACGTCTGAATCTCTGCTGTACACCTGAAACCAACACAGCCTTGTAAATCAACTATACTTCAATAAAAGATAAAGATGCCAGTCCAAACCAAGGACTCTGATCAGGCTCAAAGTAATCATGATTACCCACAAGGCATGGACTAAAATTTGAAATCAACATTGATCAGGCTCAATGTTGTCTTGGTGTTCTCATCTGTAGAAGCTGAATAATGATCCCTGATCAACTACTAGAATCTGGGGGAGAGTTAATAGAATTGCCCACTGTCATACAGATAACAGGTGCCATGCTAGGAGTGGGAGCCACAAGATCCTTTTTTAGGTCCACTACATTCCACCCAAGCCAGTGCTCCACAGTTCAGGGAGCAGCTATTCAAAGGAACGGTCCCTCTCTCTTCTCCAAGGTAGACATCAGAGCAATTGCCTGTAAGGGTGTGGGAGGAGTGAGATGGAACACACTAGTCATTCTATCTCTCTGGCAGAGAAGATGCCCAGTGACAGCCATCCCCTGTGGTCCCAAATCTGCCCACAGCTCAGACGGTTGGTGGGGTGAGGGGAGGAGGAGAGGAATTACTGGCAGAGTAACATGGCTCAGGGAGCAGTGTCAGGACTGGAGGACTGACAGGGCATGGCACCCTGCTCTGGGTCCAGGGCATTGGATCCACCATGCAGCATTTCATTACACTCCCCTGGTTGCTATGTCTTTAGCTTGTTCTTTTGGTATTTCCTAGACCATTTCAAATATTCATCTTGAAACAAAGACAAAACTTTTGATTACTATTTGAGTGAGAGAGACCAGCTTTCCCATCATTTTTAGAACCTGAGTTAAAAACAACAAATTATCTTGAGGACAACTCTCTACTATGCCCACCCCCCAACACATATGTGGGAATTCTAGAATCTTGGGATTATCATCAAATCTGGAGGCTTTCAAATTTTAGCAATAGAATTCATCTAAAAAAGAAAGTCATATGTCAAATCCTGATATACAAAACAGTTAAAAGTGGGACTGTTCTGATTAAAGCAGAGACAGAGTATGAGATGTCCAGCACCTCACCACTGCCTCTTCCCCCGAGAAGTGTCCTCTGTGACTCTGAGACTCTCTGCCTTCATTCTTTCTTAGATCTCTCTATCTTCCCTCCATCCACATGGCCAGATGTGAAAGATTTCAAGATGGTAAAGAGGAGGGAGCATGAATCCCTGAGTCACCACCTGGAAGAAACTTCCCACAAGATCTAACCCACACTGGATTTTGAGCAAGAAATGAACTTTGCTTAATGTCTGTCTTCTCAACGAGGCAGCAAGTCCTCTGAAGGCAGGAACCTTGTGCTTTTATTGGTCAGGATAATTCATGCTAGCTTCTGTAACAAACAATCTTCCAAGTCATTGGCTAAACACAATAAGAGAATCACCCCCTACTGCTACCTCCCTATCACACAGAGTCATTGTTTCTTACGTGGATGATTGCAAAGGTCTCCCAGCTAGTGTTCTCATCACTGAAGCCACATGACCCCTTGAATCCATGGCACTCCTCTGCCAGAACCCTCCATAGCTCCCATCTCACTCAGAGCAGAATCCTATGTGGTCTCATTGTCTGGCTTACAGACACCTCTCACTCACTTACTCAGCTTCCACATTACTGGCTTCTTTGCTCTTTCTAAACAAGTCAAAAGAACCTCATCTCAAAAGGCTTTTGTACTTTCTCATCTTCCCGTCCAGAAAATTTCTTTGCCAAATACTGTCATAGCACCCATCCTCAATGCATTCCAGTCTCTGTTGCAGTGTCCTTTGTCAGAGAGGCCTGTGCTGAGCACTCTGTATAAAGGAGCCATCTCTTCCTCAGCCCTCCTGTCCTCCCCCTTGTTGTGCTGTTGCCCCATCTCCACTCTCCCTTCCATTACAAGCTCCATGAGGGCAGAGACTTTATCTTGTAGTCATTGCTCTTTGGGGCAGTGCAAATAATAGGCACTCAATAAGTATGTGTTGAATGAAAGAAAAATCAAATGAGGAATGTATAATCATAAAGACATAAGAGCTGCTAAAGACAGGATTGTGGCGTAAGACAGCATATAATAAAAAGTAAAACCTGTCTTGGAGTAGGGGTCAGAGAGAGCTTCACTGGGATATCTGAGCCTGTGGCCACCATTTTGGCTTCAACAAATGACTTCAAAGAGCTCTAAGACCTCAGGGCATGCAGGATGCTTAGGAGGCGTGAACTGCCTGGAGGAGATAGGATTCTGGACCAGCTTTGCCTCCAAGTGGCTGAGTTTGCACAGTGTAGCGACACTTCTTTCCAAGCATTTATATATATTTTTTTCCTCATGTGAAAAAGATAAATGTTAAGCAAGGGCTTGAAAGAGCCTGCTACGCACTCAGGATGAGATGTATTCTTGCTTAGTTCCCCTGCGGAGTTTGCACTCCCAGGGAGTCAGGCTCTTTTGTTCCATGGGCCACTACCCTGTTCCTAGTCATGGCTGAGGGCCAGGAGGCGGCCTTGGAATAGATGGGTTGGGCCCATCTGGTTTTCTGCCTTGGGAATATGAAGTCAAAAACATGAAAACTGCTGAGTGTATAAGGTTCAGAGGGAGAATTCTGAGGTGGAAGAGATTATAAAGCAGTTTTTGCTGCTAATTATTATTGAAATCAGTGTCTTCAAGGGATTATGGACAGGTCCCCAAAGGCTCTCAAGAGACTGAGGGAGAACGTGTGAGGAAGGAGAAGTTGCACCACGTGTGTTCTCCTGCTGCCAGGGCCGGGAGGGGCTTCAAGGGCGTACTTGTGGCTTACCAGACAGCACAGGGTTGACGGGGGGGGGCTGGCCTGCGTGTGCCACACACAACTCCCTGCTGCTTCCACTCCACACTGAGGAGCAAAAGCGTGTGCCAATGAGTAAACAGTCATGTCTCTTGGCCCTCCTGCGGGCAGGTCTGGGGAAAGCTTGGAAGACCGTCTGGGCATGAGGTCATGGGGAAGAACTTGAGGATGAATGAACGTGTTAAATGTAAATTTTACACCCGAGAAAGGCCCTCTGGCCTCTTGGTCAATGTCCTGATTTACCTCTCCTGGAAGGAGCTATACCCAAGGAGATACAGTGTTCTCTGTTCAGGCGCCAGGTAAGTTGATTTGGAAGAAAGTTCTCTAGGTCCTTCCTCTCACTGGGGGCTTGAGCCCTGAAAGGAGGCAGCACATGGGTCAGGAAGGAAGGAACTAAGATTCCTGCAGTGGTGGACCCCAGAGGGTGAGCTGGGGTCCCAGCAGGCCAAAGGTAAAGGAAGGAGTGAGACAGAGACCAGGGAGGGCGGGCAACCATTTGATCATGAAGATATTAATAATATTAAATAATTAACACATTTTGTCTGCATTCCTGGATTCATGGCTCCAAATTTTGTTCTCTTATTTCTACACTATGTTGCTCTTGCTATAAAGAAAGGAAAAAGGAAGCAGATATGCAGAGAATAATGACAATCATACCAATTCTAGGTAGTGTTTTTTGAACTCGCCACTCACCACGTGGCAGGTAGTTTTATAAGCAGTTTATATAGTAATCCACTTAACAATCTTAGCATTATCAACCTTCATTTTGCAGGTAAGGAATCTTGGGGGAAAGAAAGAAAGGAAGAAAGGAAGGAAGGAAGAAAGGGAGGGAGGGAGGAAGGAAGGGAGGGAGAAAAAAGGAGGAGGGAAGGGAGGAATGAAGGGAGGGAGGGAGGGAGAAGGGAAGGTAGAAGGACTTACTCCTGGTTAAACAACTAATAAATCAAGAAGTCAAAATTCAGACCAGGTAGTCTGACTCCTGAGGCCGTCTTCTCAGCAGTATGAACCTGTCAGCCAGTATTTTGCTGTTTCGGTCCCGCAATACAGCATTTCTCTGCGATTCAACCTAGTGCCGTGCATCTTTGACCTCAGAGCCTAACTCCATAGACTTCTCCTGCTGAAGCCCACGGGCCCCCTTTTTCCAGGGTCTTGTGGCTCCTGACGTTGTGTTTTTCTGGACTTTCTTCTGATACCTCACAAGTACCTGTACAGATGTGAATTTGCAGCTCCAGGCTCAAAAACCAGAAGTATCTCATTTCTCAATATTAATCTAATCAAAGATATTAGACCCTTAATCCCTGATCCCTTCATTCGATAGAAAGACACCATTTCAGGCATTTTATACATCTCTTTGCTACTTAACCAACCTCCTCGCAGTCAGGCAAAGCCTCTGAGATGTTACACAAAGCAAAGTGTCCCAGGAAGGGGCCTCCTTTCTTCTCTCCATAACAGTTACCGCTAAAATGCCTGTGGTCCACCTTGACGTGGTCCCTTGATGTCTGTTATTTCTGCCGCTCCTGTGTTCCATTGCCAAGGCTGAGGACCACAGGACTTGGCTGTATCCCCACCAGGTGCCCCATGAAGCCATCCCCTTCAAAGCCTTACCAGCTCCAGGTACGGTCAACGAGCAAGGGGGCCACACTGGCCACCTGAGGACCACCGAGTTCTGTCCTCTTTCCGGCCTGAGGGACTGTCGGTCTCCCTAGCTGCTTTCCAGGGTCTCCACCTCCCTTAAGGAACCCCCACTGTGGACACAATCCTCATGACGTGAGCTTTCATAAAAGAACGGAAGAGGGATTACCCCCAGCTTATACATGCACATGCACCCGAAAAAGAAAATACGAAGTGCCCGGTTTGCTTTTGGAAGTGAAGAGCAGTGGGGAGAGAAAAGTGCAAAGAACAGAATTCAATTCCCATCCCAGTCGGGCTCCCAGTAAGCCTCCTTTTCTGGTGCATGTTTGGGTGGGGTTCTGTTCATTGTGATCAAAATCACGGAACCAAAATGTGGTTTCAGAGACTCTCCCCTTTCTTCTCTGGAACCTTCCTCTCAGCCTCCTCCTTCTGGATCTCTAAGACATACCATGGCCTAATGCTGCCTTTTCCGTTTAGCTGACCTACGCATTCACGTGTCACCTCCCACCTCACGACTGCGTGTTGCAGAAGACAGTCTACAGGGATCAATGACATATACAATTGCAATTGTTCGTCTGGTCTGGGGCTCCTGGAGGGAAGAGCGGGTTGGGTGTCAGACCCCTTTTTGCTTCTTCAGATTACATCAGAGCATTGTTTCTGTCCTTCTCAGGGAAAAAAACCCTACAGAATTCCATTTTCTTTGCCCAAAACAGTGAAAAAGCAGGTGTCACCCTCTGGCTCAAGTGTGACTTAAGACACGCCTGGCATCTGCTGTGGTATGGAGGCACAGTGATCTTGCTGGGCTCATGGCTCCTGGCAACCTCCCAGCCCTGGATGGACTGCACAACACTGAATAACCCTGCTCTGCACTGTCTGACACAGAGGTCATTTCCCTGAAGAATTACCTGTGCACAGATAATCAAATAAATCTTTGTCTTGCTACCTGCAGTCGAGAAGCCCCGCAAAGTGTCCCCGGTCGCAGCACAGAATAGATTAAGGCCAAGAATCATAGGTGGGATGGACGGCTCCGTACAGCTCTCTAGGGCCACACTGATGTACAAGGTGGTTCTTCTGACCAGGCTGGGGCTTTGGGGGACATATCAATCACCAACTCCAGTACCCAGGTGAGCTTCAAGGCAGTGGGCAAAGCGTCAAGTTGGTGGGGAGAGGAGAAATGAGGAAATAAATCAGCTTCCTTCAGTGAAATTAAAGACCTTGCTTTCCTAAAATCCCACTCTCTGGGAAAAGGGCAGAATGAGGGGTCACCCAGTGTCTGTCCCATCCCCCAAGATAGCAGGGGATGCTTCTTCCCTCTTTCCTGATAGAGTGCTATCACAAACTGGGAACCAGATGGCTGCCTTTATATTTCTTTTTTTCTTTCTTCTTCTTCTTTTTTTTTTTTTTTACTGCAATACTAAAGCCACCATAAAAAAGCAAAGTTGAACAAAGCTAATAATATAATCATTCAAAACACCTGCAAACAGTGCAGATGGGCAATTTCTGTCTGCAGAATCATCGGTGAAAGACCGCCTCTCCATATGGGCAGTTCCAGAAGCTCAGCGTTGCCCAGGCTCTGTCCCTTACCTTAAGAAAACCTGCACAGAGCATATGCATGCTTTTTATAGTCGAGCTGAAGAATTGGTGGCTGATTATTTATGTCCTTCTGGTATGTCTTGGAGCCGGGCAACCTGTGAAGGGTCTGTCCATTCTGGTTCCCTAGGTGTAGAGGGGCCCAGGGGAGGCCAGGGACCCAGGATGCAGCCATGTGCTCAGCCTGGCCACAAACAATGGCTATTGTCTGAGAATGGATCCATCACCATTGCCATCATCTACCTGCTTCCTTGAAATAAACAGTCCTCAAAATCCAAGAGCCCTGCTTTCCATTTCTCACTGAAAGCACAAAATGTGAATTTGTAGAGAAAGAAATTTTACTATGCAAAGCTTCATTTTGTTCTCTGTTGGAGCAGGTTCCTCACTCTGCTGCTCCCGGTTTCTTGCAATGGAACTCAATTCTCAGGAATAAAGTGAGTGACTGGGAGCCTGTGAAGAAGACAGGCCACCCCCTCAACCACAGGGTCAATCCTTAGCAATCAGCCCCTCCCCTCAGCCCCACCTGTTTGACAGGAAAGATGATTTTCCCGAGGCGGCAGAGGCAGAGCTTGTTTCCCCATGTGCAACCGTGCATGGAGCACTGGGGCCCCTCTCACTGCTTCTCCCGACACTGAGCTGGTCCCATGCCTCACAGTGCCAGGTTCCCTGTGGGGGAGCACAGATGGATGGGAGGGTAGACCAGAACTAACGGTGAAGCGTGCCTGCCAACCACACAGAGCAGCACAAAGTCTGACTTCTTTCAGGCAAGTTGGGCAATTGCTGATTGCTGAGTGGCCGTGAGTGTCAGGCACTGCCCTGGACCCTCACGGGAGCAAGAAATGGACGAGACTGGGTTTCCATCTTCAGAGAGCTCACACGTCATCGGAGGGGCATGTTTGAATTATATAAGACAGAACCAGTGCCCAAAGAGAAGGCCACACAACCATCACTGGAGGGCTTAGAGGATGGAGAGTTTAAAGCCAGGGTCTAGTTGAGAAAGTCAGAGAAAGCTTTCTGAAGAAGACAACATAGGAAATTTTTCTTCCTAAATAGATGTGAATCCATTCACTTATCTCCATCATCAACTCCACCATCAAAGTTCAGAATGCCATTGTCCTCACCTCTTTGGTGGGCTATTCCCATTGGTTCCTTATTACCCCTCTTTCCTTCTCCCCCAGTCCACTCTGCAGGCAGAGTGATCATTTTATTTATTTTTTTTTTTTTGCGGTACACGGGCCTCTCACTGCTGTGGCCTCTCCCGTTGCAGAGCACAGGCTCCGGACGCACAGGCTCAGCGGCCATGGCTCACGGGCCCAGCCGCTCCGCGGCACGTGGGATCTTCCCGGACCGGGGCACGAACCTGTGTCCCCTGCACCAGCAGGCAGACTCTCAACCACTGCACCACCAGGGAAGCCCCAGAGTAATCATTTTAGACCATAACCTAAGCACGTCGGTCCCATCCCTGGCTTAAAATTACCAGTATCTTCTCATTACTCAAATCAAATAAATACTCAAATCCTTATTGTGAAGAATTATTTAGGGTGCTTTGGGTGGCAAGAGATAGAGTAACAGAATCAACTCAAAATGATTCAAACAACAAGAGCATTTATGATCTTCCATAAAAGTCCAGAGGTAAGAAATGTTCAGATTTGGTTAATTTGGTGGTTCAGTAATATCATCAAGGGTGTAGCATCCTTCCAGATTTCCTGGCATCCTTCTCATTGGCTTTTCTCTTGCGGCTGGTTCCCCCAGGGATGAAAATGTCTGCAGGAACTCCAGGTATCACACAGCAGTGCCCAAAGCCAGAGGACAGAATGTCCCTTCTCTTGGTCCTTTATAAAGTCCAGGAAAGGTTTCTGAAAGCCTCTCCACCCACTCCTGCCTCTCCACTAGCAGACTCCATTCACATCCCACTGGCCAGAATTGTGTCACCTGCCATCCCTAAAACCAATCAAGGTAAGGAGAATGGTGTTTCCATTGGTTTCATCTCTTGGAGGTGAAGTAGGGCCCAACATTCCCTGAATCTCAATGTTGACTCCTACCTCAATGAAATTGTTTCATTAGCAAGAAAGAAGGGACATTAGGGGAATGTGACACTTTTGTAGTCAACTGCCAAAGTCTATCTGCTTCCAGGACCCATCAGGTATGGCCCCGGGAGTCCTCCAGCCTCATTCTGGTGCACTCTTCCTCCCCCCCCCCCCCGCCTTTCTGTGGTCCAGGAGCTTTCCTTACCTCAGCCACCCCACACACTGAGGTGCCATGACCCCTGATATTGGCATGGAGGGAAGTTCCCCAAGCTTGTGGGATCATGACCACTGAGGAAATCTGTCCTTTGAAAGTTGGTAGGTCTTTGTAAAACCATTTAGGCCCATGTTTTGCTAGCCATATGTATGTATGTGTACGGATATGTTGTATGCAGATATTTAATCACTGATTCATTTTCTTTCTCTTTTTTTCAGTTGATGTTTAAGATATTTTAGTGAGGTATAACATATCTTGTGACATGCAGGTTCTTAAGCATATAATTTGATGATTTTTGACAAATGCATACATCCACATAACCCACATTCCCATGAAGATATAGAATATTTCCATCAATCTAGAAAAATCCTTCGTGTACCCTTTCAGCCAATGCTCTCCACTGTCTCCCCACAGTAACGTCTATGATTTCTTTCATCGTAAGGTAGTTTTGCCTCTTATAAAACATCATTTTAAAAAATCATATAGTATGCATTATTTTATGTCTGGCTTCTTTCACTCAAAATAATTTTTGTTGAGATTTATCTGTGTTACTGGTTTATCAGTAGTTCATTCTTTTCCTTGCTAGGTAAAGTTGTATTGTATGAATATACACAATTTGTTTATCCATTTCTCTCAATAGATATTTATGTTGTTTCAGTTTGGGGCTATTATAGGCACTTCTACTATAAACACTGGTGTACAACTCTTTGGATGAATATCTCAGAGTGGAATTGCTTAGTCCCATGATATGCACGTGATTAACTTTATAAGAAACTGCCAAAGGGTTTTCTAAAGGGGTTTATCGTCGTTTTACATTCCACCAGCAACGTATGAGCGTGCTGGTTGTTCCACATCCTCGCCAGCGTCTGGTGTTTTGGGAACTTTAATTTTAGCCGTTCTGTTGTGTATGAAATGGTATTTCATTGTTTTGTTGATTTGCATTTCATCAGAGATACTAACATTGAGTACTTTTTCATGTAATTGTTGACATTTATGTCTTCCTATTTGACACGTCTGTTCAAACCTTTTGCCTTTTTAAAAATTAGGCTGTCTTCTTATATAATAATAGTTGTAAGAGTTAATTGTGCATTCCTCACACAGCCCTATCATCTATCTATCTATCTATCATCTACTTATAGATATAGATATAGATAGTGAAGATTTTCTCCCATCTTGAGTCAGTTTTCAGAGTCTTTTTTTTTTTCTAGAAAATGGTTTTTCAAATTTAGAGCCATAAAATTTCCAAGTATTTTCTATTTTTTACATCTCTACAATATCTGTAGTTGTGGCTCCTCTTTCAGGCCTAAAATTATTTGTACTTGATCTTTTTTTGCTTTGCTCAGTCTTGCCGGAGGTTTGTCTATTTTTATAGTCTTTTCAAAAAAACAGATAAGATTTGATTCCCTTTATCATTTCTTTGTTTTCTGTTTCATTAATCTTTTTTCTTACCTTTATTGCTTCTTTTTCTGTAATCTTTGATTTACTCTACTGTTCATTTTTTTTTTAACTCTTTCAGTATGGTGCTTACCTCATAATGTTCCAGGCTTCCTTCTCTAACACAAATCTTTAAGAGTATATATTTGGCTCTGGCTCAATTTTAAATATTGTCAAATTTTTATTTTTTTGACTCATGAGTTATTTAGAAACATGTATTTTCCCCCTAAAATTGTTTTTTAACTTATTTTTGTTACTGAATATTAAACTGATTGCCTTATAGTCAGAGAATGTTGCGTCTATGATATCAACACTTTGGCATCTTCTGGGACAAACTTCATGAACTGGAATATTGTCATTTTGGTTAGTATTTCATGTATGCTTGAAAATAATATGTATTCTGTTTTTGTTGGTTTTAGGGTTCTCTGTATATATGACCATGAACATATCAGCTTTGTTTAAATGCCCTATATCCTTAATATTTTTTGTTGCTTTCTTTGCAATTATTAGGAGTTGCATTAAATAGCTTACTATGATTGTATATTTATCAACCTCTTATAAATAATCTTTTGCATATTTATTTTGTATTGTTTAGAGCAGTTTCTAGGATATGTCAGCTGCCCAGCCATGGAAGATCTTGGGGACTTTTTACCCATGGGAAGTTGAGTTTGAGGGCAACCCCTCTTGATGGAGGTGGGTCAGCCTGATACCAGCTGGATGCCTAAATAAGCAACCAGGAATAACTTCTGTGATCAGTCATTAGATCTGCTTTCTGATCTCTATGCATCGTTTGCATTTAAATATACACTTAGCCATGTGATAATATGATTGATAGTTCTCTGGCTAGCTCAATGCCTGTTACATAATGGCTTTAAGTCTATATATATATATAAGTTTAAGTCTCTCTCTCTCTCTCTGTATATATATATATATATATATATATATATATATATATATATATACAGAGAGAGAGAGAATAGAGAATGAAGAATAAATGGATTAATGGGTCTTAAATGCAGAAGACCGTATCCATAGGCAGAGAGAACACTGGCATTGATTGCAACCTGGAGCTCAGTCATTTGGGAGCTCAGTGTCAACTGTGCATCTGATAGCAGCCCTTTTTTTTTTTTTGCGGGGGGATGTCTTCTCTTATTCTCAGTGCATATGGTTTTCATTCAGCTGACCTCATCTCTCTCATCTCTTCCCTCTAGGAATGGATACAGAACCTAGTCCTGTGCGACAACAGCATCCCCCTGGCTGGTGGTGGTGTTGCAGGAAGGGCACAGGACACAAACCAGGCCAAGGTGACTTAAAACTTGCCTTTTGTTGAAGTTAATGTGAAAGACATTCTTCCAGTTGGGTTTGATAGACTTGGAGCATATCATTCTTCACTTGACAGAGGTCACCACAGGAGGAAATCTGCCTGAGAGTGAAGCCTGCAGGAAGAAAGCAGAACTGAGGAGCAACAGGCATTGGGTCCTAGTGAATTTGCTGATGACTCTGCTTGAGGGCATCCTTGGAATTTCCCAGTGGAATGAACCAACAGGTTCCCTTTCCTTCGAGGTCAGTTTGAGTTATGGTCTGTTTGTGAAAGAGCCCTGATGAATACAAGGCTAGTTCCCCAGGGGGATATAGCACACAGGGGTCTCCTTTCTTAAAGGCTGGAAGGCCTGTGCTCCCACTTGTCTCCATCCCCATCTCAGCTGCTGGGACACAGTGCTTGGCCTGTTTTAGTTAAAACCATTATTCCTAAACGTGGCCCCAGACTCACATTTGCCAACTACAGAGGTGTGACCTGGACACGTTTGTACTTCCTTGATCAATTCTACAAAACGCTATGGAGTCCCCATTCTATTTCTGACCCCAGGCAAAATGCAGAGGAGTGGGGAGGGGAGCTAGATAGGAAATGGTTCCCTTCCCTGGAGGCTTAAAGTTTGCTAGAAGTATGATCATCTAAACTACTGAAACCACACTATATTTTAAATTCATTAAAAAGCCAGCTGGTTAAGGGGGCCCAGAGAGGACTACTGAACAAATGTAGATCATCCTCTTAGCAGATGGCATGTCCCTTCAGTATTTCCAGTTCCCAAACGTGAATAGGGCTTTCACTGTCAGCCCCATGACTCTGCCTGCAGGCTCTTGCTGGCCGCAGGAGCATGGTGGCCCCTCAGACAGGCCTGATGTACTGGGCAAGGTATGTGCCACCTGTCTTTCAAAGGACAAGTGGTAGTTGAGGATATATCAACACCCCAAATTCCTTGACCCTCGGATGGGACAACCCTGAGGTGTGTTTCACAGTTTTCTAGTGTCCCCAGTTGCCCACCGACTTATCTTACACATTGACACACTGCATTGCCTTCCTTCCCTTCCCAGTTTCACTTCCTCTTTCCCCTACTGGTGCTTCCCAGGATCAACTCCTATATAAGTGACTTGTACTTAAATCCTTGTTTCAAGGTCGGCTTTTGGGGAAACCCAACCTGCTTTTGGCATGACCCAATTCCTTTGCTTATGACCATTCATTTTTTAGGAGTATATTTCCTTACCCTGAGACTACCTCTCCTTTGATTCCTTGGAACGTGTGGCACGGTTCTCAAATTTATGAATAGCTTCTGCTCCTCTCTCCCCTTCTACTTGTTGTTTGGCTGCCTTGGATCAGTGGGAAAACAGAAATGTGAAACCACTGAGCACATGATCCCCACAACAAAAGCAGGTCATTTGGGTTCCCCTTTCATATCTGCCCCACCACAAACCCTTATAATATTAGTTGCTAGGATCTTTGACATCCATTTCTTTTTCTTACTAACGTTTAAGTTGCAAAAATGATTAGTACATTATAAAAAATTTAACAAATACATATAAGCAAAGGAAGAAAAAGTTTTCAAAAACCAGCAATAATGAAATTGATGGTGGAAGGAGGAATGCATTCTGCCCTTAGATCAAGATAAGAAAAATGAAGAAAAAAATAAGACAAGACTCTTTTGCCAGTTCTCCAAAGCATACTCTACCCAGGTCTTAGCCAGGAAAATTAACTTAAAAAAAGAAAAGATAAGCACCAACATTGGAAGGGAGGAGGCATAACTGCTTCTATTTGCATGTAGAAACCCTTAAGGAATAACACATGCACACATACATACACACACAAACCTATTAGGACTGATAAATGAGTTCAGCAAGGTTGTAGGATATAGGATCAATATATAAAAACCAATTTAATTTCTGTACTAGCAATAAACAATCTGAAAATGAAATTAAGAAAACAATTCCATTTGCAATAAAAGCAGAAATAATAAAATACTTAGAAATAAATTGAACAAAAAAGTACAAAACTTGTATAGTGAAAAGTACAAAACGTTGTTGAAAAAATCAAAGAATATATAAATAATGGAAAGATATCCTATGGTCATGGATAGGAAAACTTAATGTTGTTAATTAAGATGGCAATACTGTCCAAATTGATCTTCAGATTCAATATAATCCCTATCAAAATCCAGCCACATTTTGGAAAATTGCAGAAATTTATGATCCGGAATAATCACAAAATTCATATGGAAATGCAAGGTCCCAGAATAGCCAACATAATCTTAGAAAAGAACTCACACATCTCATAACTTACTACAGAATTACATATTTCATAACTTACTACAAAGTGTGCTAATCAAGACAGTGTGGTAGTGGAATAAAGAATAAAATTGAGAGTCCAGTAAATTCCTTGCATATAAATGCAAGGATCAATTGAGTTTTGACAAGGGTGCCAAGATCATTCAATGGAGAAAGAATTATCTTTTCAACGAATGGTGCTGGGACAACTCTATACCCAAATGCAGAACAATGAAGTTGGACCCCTACCTCACACTATACACAAAAATTAACTCAACATTGGTAATAAATTTAAATGTAAGAGCTAAAACTATAAAATTCTTAGAAGAAAGCATGGAATAATTTTTGTAATTTGTCTTAGGAAATGCTCTCTTAGATGCAACACCAAAAGCAAAAGGGACGAAAGAAAAAAATAAACTGAATTTTGTCAAAATTAAAAATTTCTGGGTTGCAAATCAAGAAAGTAAAAAGACAACCTACAGAATGAGAAAAAAATATTTGAAAATAATATATCTTATAAAGGACTTATAGCAAGAATATATAAAGAATTCATACATCTTAATAATAAAAAGATGAATAACCCAATTAAAAATTGGACACATTGTCTGAATAAACAATTCCCTAAGAAGATATACAAATGTCCAATAAGCACATGTAGAGATGTTCAACGTCATTAGACTTTAAGGAAGTATTGTATAAACTGAAACTCTAAGATACCACTTTGCATATACCACAATGGCTATATTTAAAAAAAGACAATAGCAAGTGCTGATGAGAATGTGAAGAAATTGAAACCCTCATGCATTTCTGGTGTGAATGGAAAATGGTGCAGCCATTTTACAAAATAGTTTGGAAGTCCTCAAGAAATTAAACATGGAATTATCATGTGACCCCACAATCTACTCCTAGGTATATACCCAAGAATTAAAAATGCAGGGTTCCAACACAAACTTGTACACAAACAAATATTCATAGCTGCATTATTCATAATAGCCACAAAATTGAAACAATCAAATGATGAATGAAGAAATAAAATGTGGCATATAAATAAAATGTAATATTATAATTCAGCAATAAAAAAAGGAATGAATTACTTGATACATGCTGCAACATGGCTGAACCTTAGTTAGAAACATTATACTAAGTGAAAGAAGTCAATCACAAAAGGCCACATCTTGTAGGATTTCATTGATATGAAATGTCCAGAACAGGTAAAACTATAGGAACAGAAAGTAAATTAGTGGTTCACATTCCTAGGAGCTGTAGAAAAGTGTAATAGGGAATGACTACATTGCAGGATTTCTTTTTGGGGTGAAGAACGTGTTCTAAAATTAGATTGTGTTGGTAAGTGTACAACTGTGTAAATGTACTAAAAACTGAATTGGACAACTTAAATGGGGGAATTGTATGATATGTGAAGTCTATCTCAATAAAGCTGTTTTTGACAATTCCCACTTCCCAGAAAAAAACACTACTGATATATTTAGTAAAAATAACTTTCAACATAAAAATATATATAAACAAAAATGTCATACTGTACATAACTATTTGTAAAGTTCTTTCTTTGGAGTGGTATTGCATAACCATCTGTGTCATGAAGTATTCTTTTACAATTTATTTTTTTAAGCTGTGTATTAATCTTATATGTACGTTCTATAATTTGTCTAAACAATCTTGGCTAAAGGTTTATGTTGCTTTTAATTTGTTGCTATTGTAAACAACACTGTACCGAGTATCTTTTGGCTGACTGGGTCAATGAGTAGGCATATTTTGATGACATGAAATACAAATTCCCTGATAACCTTGAAGAATACATCAGTTCATTCTCCCAACGGCAATTCAATGGAGTGCCCATTTTCCCATGCCCTCATTACAGTAGATGTTAACCGTTTTAAAAGTTTTACCAATTTTATATGTGTTATTCTTTCTGATGATGAATAATTATCCACGCATCTCAAGTTGAGTTTGCCTAATGCAAAAGAAGCAAAAGAAAAATAAAGTATTAGATACATGATGAAAAGTAACTTGCTTGACTATTTTTTCAGTAATTCATTTGACTGACTTACCCCATGTAGTTACTGGTTCTGGTCAGAGCATCCTAAGGGAAGGTGAGAGCATCCTGCATACCCACCACATCCGGAGGCTGCCAGCACATAAGGCTTAGCTGGCCAGGCCGTATGACCTGCCCCCAAACCTCGTGCATTATGTTTTGAAGATCTAGGGACAAGGACCCATGAATTTTTCTACACACATGATTTTGCCTCCCAGACTAATGCACTTCTAGAGAGTGGGGGCCATGAATCATCTTTTGATTCATAAACCCAACCAAACAATACCTGGCATAGAAATTTACACACAAAAATAAATATTTTCTGAATGCAATGTAGTATCCTGGATTGAATACTGGAATAGGAAAAGGAAGCTAGTGGGAAAATTGGTGAAATCCAAATAAAGTTTGGATTAGTTAATAGTACTTCACCAATGTTTTCACAAATCTACCATACTTATGTAAAATATATAAGCATTAAGGGAAACTGGGTAAAAGGTATTAAGGACTCTCTTTGCAAATTTTCCATAAATCTAAAATTACTCCAAATTTTTGAAAATAAAATTCAAAAGTAAAAAAATGAAAACAATAAGTGTTTTATTCATAAACGCCAACCATTTATTCATTCATTTATTCACCTATCAAATGAGGTCAGCTAATTCTCAGATTAAGGAAGGGAAGAGTTGGTAGGACAATTAGATAACCCAGTACACTAATTTTTAACTTTTTTGCTCCTCCAACCTGCCAGAAGGGTGCAACATATTCCCATCAGTAACAGGGGCTCATTTGGACACATGCAATTTAAAAGCACCCCCGCCCTGACCCTGTGACTGTACTATACATCTTAGAGGTTAGAGAAGAAAAGTCTACAGCCTTTATTTAGAATTCCTGAGTTAGTCCAAAATGTTCATTTATTGATGGGAAAATGGAACTCACAGAGGGAACAGAATTGTCTTCATTCTTTTTCCAATCATTATTTTTAAGTGAGCTTAAAGAAGTATTTACTCACCATGTGTATGCCAGTGTCTTTCTTCCAACTTGTATGTTGACACCTTAAGAGTCCAAAGGACCCCAGGGGGCTTTTGGCATGCTTCTGGCTCTTTTCTTCTGGGTAGATCCATTCAGAAGGAGGCTTGGTTCTACCACCTCTTGTTTGTCTAACAAGGCCACTCTGAGTAATTCTTGGAGAGCTTGTTTCCTAATTGGAGATTACAGCTTTTAACAATGTTTTCTGAAAGAGAACGAAGAGGGTCTTTGAGGCTCTGCAGTGGCTGCCTGCCATGCAGTTGTGTTATTGCTAAGTATCCTTCTGCCCTCTCAAAGTCTTCTGAATTTTTCTAAAGAGCAACAATAATTTGAATAATTACAAAACTGAAAATACTTTCTTTTCTGTGTATTCTGTTTTCCTCCAAGCAAGAGCTGTGCTTTCATCTGGTACATAAAAGAGCAATAGTTCTCTTATGAACTAAGACACATGGAATATCTAATTAACATTAAAATATTGTCTCTCATCATCAGCTTCATTCGCACTGGATTTGTCAGTTCTTGAGAAAGCAGTGCAGAGGCAATGACCTAATCTCACTTAAAAAAAAAAAAAGCAGACAAATTAAAGTAAAAAGGACAATGTGTTTTACTTATAGGACAGTGGCTCTCGAAGCCCACTGCCTGGGGACAGCTTCCCTGCTCCAAGGCCCTGAACACTTTCTGACACCCAACCCCATCTTGAATATATCTACTACCATTCCTGTGTGTTTCTATTATCTCTGCATCTCTACAGAAGGACCTGCCAACCCCAGGGTGTCTACTAGGGCCATTATATGAAGCTGCATAACTCAAGCCAGTTGCACAAAAACTTAGGACCTCATTAGGACAAAAGCTTTCTAACTGCCATGTTCAGCTTCATGGAGACTCCAAATACATAGTCTCTAGTGAGCTAACAGGAGTCACAAAAGACTAAATAAATGTGTTTTAACAGCCTCCCAGAAATGGATTAGAATGTCTCAGTGAATATTTTATCACCAAGAGAGGTTCAGAAGAGTCTGCAATGGATTCCCTTAATAAGTAAGAAGATCTTTAAGATTTTGGGACTCTAAGGGACCAGAAGATGCTGCATTCTCCATGACCACATGATTCCCATGGATGCAAACCTGCTGAGCGGCATCCATGTTCTTCCTGTGTGTCCCTCTGCTGCCCTCAAAAATCAATGATGTTCTATTTACATCACCTCTGGTTGGCCCTCTAGCTGACCACAAACACATTAGCAGACCCAGCTAAGATCCACTAAGGAAAACCATGCAGCTGAGCCGTAAACTCATGAGAAATTACAAATAGTTGTTTTTTTAACCACTTAATTTTGGAGTGGTCACACCTCAAAAGCAAATGAATATGGAAATCAGTATCTAAGAATGGGACCCTGCTCTGACAAAACCCTGAAATATGTAGCATCAGTTTTGGAACTGGGTAGAGAGTAAATCTGGAAAAGCAACAATGAAACCCGTAACAAAAGCAGGAAAGTGGCAACTTATGTTATTAAATGGCCAAACAACTGTTAAAAACTGATTCTTGTGGTAATATGGGAGATAAAAATTAACTTGTTTTTGACATTGGAAAAATGATTTGCAGCAAGATTTTTGAAAGTGTTAGCTGATTACACCTAGTTGTATATGGTAAAATGGTAAAAGAGAGACAAGAGTTAAAGTAAACAGTAGCTAATTTGCAATCAGAACTTAGAATATAGAAGGGCAAGAACTTTTAGGATTAGAAAATAAATTTTTTTTTTCTCTTCAGACTCTCCAATTTGATAAAGATTCTCAAAATAAAATGAGGAGGTTCTAGTTCTGGATAAGATGGAGTAAGCACACCCTATCCTCCTTCCACTGACTGCAAATGTAAAATCTATACAAAATGCACAAAGCAGCTTTTTCATGACTCTGAAAGTAAATAGTATTATGCATATTGGGAAATAAGACTAGCATTCGAAGTACTGTCAAATTGGTGGTTAATGGGACCATAACAAAAGGTCCACCTTTTGTGTCACTGAAGTTCCAGAAGAAGAAGAGAAAGAGGGAAGTGCTGAAAAAGTATTAGGAGAAATTAATGACTGAAAAACTCCCAAACTTGGCAACAAACATAAACCTACAGATTCAAAATGCTAAGTAAATTCCAAATAGGATAAACCCAAAGAAATCCATGCCAAGTAAAGCATATTATAATTCACCATCTGAAAATTAAAGACAGAGAAAAAGTGCTGAAACCAGTTAGAGAAAAACAGTGCATTGCCTATAGAGGGAAAAAACTCAAATTATAGCAGATTTATTATCAGAAACCATGAAGGCCAGAAGGAAGCAGAACAATATTTTTCAAGAACTGAAATAAAATAATTGTTAAGCCAGAATTCTATATCTAGTGAAAATATCTTTTAGGAATGAAGAGGGAATAAAGCATTATCAAATGAAGGAAAACTAAGAGAATTTATTGCCATCAAACTTACCCTGAAAGAATGGCTAAGGAAGTTCTTTAAGAAGAAAGGAGATAATAAAAGAAAGACTCTTGAAATATTGGGAAGGAAGAAAGTAGATGATAAGGGCAAAAGTATAGGTCAACAAAATAAAATTTACTTCTCTTGTGTTCTCTAAATAATGTTTTATCACTGAAGGAAAAAAATACAGTCTAATGTGATCTTCAATATATAGAGAGAGAACATTTAAGATAATTATATTATAAATGGAGAAGGTAAAGGGATGTAAAAGTAGGTAAAATTTTCCACACTTCATTTGAAATGGTAAAATGTAGACACCAGTAGACTTGGATATGTATGTAACAAAGCACAACTACTAAAAAGGCTGATCAAAGATACATTCAACAAAGGAGTGGCCAAGATGTCAGAGTAGGAAGACCCTGAGCTCACCTCTTCCCGTGGGCACACCAAAACTACAGCTACTTACAAAGAAATTATTGATAAGAAAAACTGAAAGACTAGCAAAAAAAAAAAACCTACAACTAAAGATATAAAGAAGGAACCACAGTGAGATGGTAGGAGGGGCGGACATGTGGTGTAGTCAAGACCCACACCCCTAGATGAGTGACCCACAAAGAGGAAGAAATTGCAATAATTATGATAATTACAAAGGTTCTCCCCGAGAAGCAAGGGGTCCAAGCACCACATAGTGGTCCTCAGCCCAGGGGTCCTGAAGTGGGAAGACAAGCCCCCAGAACATTTGGTTTTGAAGGCCAGTGGGCCTACTTTCCAGAGTCCCAGAAGGCTATGGGAAACAGAGGTTTCACTCTTAAAAGGTACACGCAAAATCTCACGTGATCCAGAACCCAGGGCAAAAGCAGTAATTGGAAAGGAGCCTGGGTCAGCCCCACCCGCTAATCTGCTCCTGCTAAACTGGAGCTCATGCTGGGGACATAGACACTGGCAGCAGCTAATCTTGGGAGCTCCTTCTACCATGTGGACACTGGTGCTGGAAACACCATTCTGGAGCCCTCCTTCTAGCTTATTAGCTTGAGAACCAGTCCTGCCCACCAACCTGTCAGTACCAGTCCTGGGGTGCCTCAGGCCAAGCAGCTAGCTGATCGGGAAACAGTTCCCCTCCTGGCAACCCACCAGAAGGCTGGCTTCCTTAAGACCCTCTGAGCCCACAGCCACCCTGGGGCCTGGCCCTGTCCACCAGAGGGCCCAGAACATGGCCCCACACATCAGTACACTGGCGCTAGCCCCAGGAGCACTTGGGCCCTGCAACCAGAAACCCTGGGACACAGATTCACCCAGCAGGAGGCAGGCACCAGCCCCAGGATCCTCTGTGCCCAGCCCCACACACTGGTGGGCCAACACCAGCTTCAGGAACCCCAGGGCCTGCAGCTAGAGAATCCAAGACTCAGCTTTGCCCACCAGTGGGTGAGCACCAGCACCAGTACTATGGCAGCCACTCAGCCTTCCATGTAAGGATGCAGCCCACCCACAAGCAGGTTAGCACCAACCCCAAGGATCACCCAGCCTAGCCCACCAACAGGCCAACAACAGCTCTGGCACACCTTGAGCCCCTCAGCCAGCTGCCCCAGGATTCGGCCCCATACACTAGTGGGCTGACACCAGCTCCACCAGGACCCCCAAAGCCCTGTAGCCAGAGACCTCAGGACCTACCTCCATCCACCAGAAGGCCAACATCAGTCCTGGGATGCCCCTGGGCCCCAGCCCCACCTACCAGCAGGCAAACACCAGCTCTAAGACTCTGGATTCCTCTGTGAACTGACCTGGGATCCAGCCCGACTGACCAGTAATCCAACACCAGCTTTGGGCTACCTCCGATCTCACAGACAGGTGTGTAAGGAGCTAGCTCTGCCCACCAGCATGTCAACACTAGATTTGGGATGCCCAGCCTTGCAACTACCTACCCTAAAACCTGGCTCCACCCATAAGTGGGCCAGCTCCAGCCCTGGGGCTCCCAGAGTTCTGCAGCAAGCTACTCCATGACCCTACACTGCCCACCAGCAGCCAGCAACCTCCACACAAGGCAGGGCCTGGAAACCAGACAGACCGGGGTCCAGCCATGCCTACTAGACCACCCACAGTAGTCAACCCACCAAAAGAGAAGAACCCATGCAGCCCACATGGGAGGACCCCCTAGAGAATATGGGGGGGGTGCTTCTGGGACACATAGTACATCTTCACAAAGCTACTTCTCCAAGGTTGAGAAACTTAACCAACCTACCAAATACATAGAAATAAAATAAGTCAATTAGGCAAATTGAGGTGACAGAGGAATATGTTCCAAATGAAGGAATATGATAAAATCCCCCCCCCCCCAAAAAACTAAGTAAAGATGATATAAGCAATCTACCCAATAAAGAATTCAAGGTAATGATCTTAAAGATGTTCAAAAACTTGGGAGAAGATTGGACTAACAGGATGAGAAGTTAGAAGTTTTAAACTAAGAGTCAGAAAATATAAAGAAGAACCAAACAGATGAAAATTACAATAACTGAAATAAAAAATAGACTAGAAGAAATCAACAGTAGATTAGATAATATAGAAGAACACATCAGTGAACTGGAAGATAGAGTAGTGGAAACCACTGAAGCTGAACAGAAAAAAAGGAAAATAATAAAAAGAAATGACAGTTTAAGAGACCTCTGTAACAATATCAAGCATACTAACATTCATATGTTAGTATGTGAGAGAGAAGGGGAAGAGAGAGAGAAGGGGGCAGAGAACATATTCTCTGCCTGTGTATTTGAAGACATAATAGCTGAAAGCTTCCCTAACATGGGAAAGAAACAGATATCCATAGCCAGGAAAGACATAGAGTCCCAAACAGAATCAACACAAAGAGGGCCACACCAAGACAAATTGTAATTAAAATGGCAAAAATTAAACATAAAAAGAAAATATTAAAAGCTGCAAGGGAAACAAGTTTCAATAAGTTACATACAAGGGAACTCCCATGAGTCTATTAGTTGACTTTCCAGCAGACACTTTGCATGCCAGAAGAGAGTGGTGTGATATAGTTAAGGTGATGAAAAGGAAAAACCTACAACCAAGAATACTCTATCCAGCAAGGTTTTCATTCATATTTGATGGAGAGATCAAAAGTTTTATAGACAAGCAAAAACTAAGAGTTCAGCACCACCAAACCAGCTTTAGAAATGTTAAAGGGACTTCTCTAAGTGAAAACGTCTACAGCTAGAAATATAAAAATTACAAAGGAAAAAAAATCTCAGTGGTAACTATAAATGTACAGTAAACACAGTAAATCAACCAGGTATAAAGCTATTAGGAAGGTTAAAAGACAGAAGTAGTAAAAGCATCTATATCTATAATAAGTACTTAAAGAATACACAAATCAAAACTATGTAAAATATGATGTTAAAAATAGTAAACTTGGGTGCAGGTTGAGTAAAAATAGAATTGTTATAATGCATTCGACCTTAAGAGAGAGAAGAAATCAATAAAGTCAGAAAGTAAAAAGGATCAAAACTGACATGACAGAAATATAAAGGATCATAAGAAATTACTACAAACAATTATATGTCAATAAAATGAACAATCTAGAAAAACTGATAAATTCATAGAAAAGTACAATCTCTCAAAACTGAACCAGGAAGAAATAGAAAATATGAACAGACCGTTTACCAGTATGAAATTGAATCAGTAATAACAACAACAACAAAACCTCCCCAAAACAAAAGTCCAGGACCAGATGGCTTCACAGTTGAATTCTACCAAACATTTAGAGAAGAGTTAACACCTACCCTTCTCAAACTATTCCAAAATAGTTCAGAGGAAGGAATGCTTCCAGAGTCATTCTATGAGGTCAGCATCTTCCTGATACCCAAACCAAAGATATCACACACAAAAAATTACAGGCCAATATCACTGAGGAACATAGATGCAAAAATCCTCAACAAAATACTAGCAAACGAAATTCAACAATACATTATAAGGATTATACACCATGATTGAGTAAGATTTATCCCGGGGATGCAAGGATGGTCCAATATCCACAAATCAATTAGTATGATATACCACATTAACACATTGAAGAATAAAAATCACATGATCATCTCAAAAGATACAGAAAAACCTTTTGACAAAATTCAACATCTATGTATAGTAATAATAAAAAAAAACCCTCAAAGAAGTTGCTATAGAGGTAACATGCCTGAACATAATACAGGTCATATATAACAAGCCCACAGCTAACATCATACTTAATGGTGAAAAGCAGAATGCATTTCCTCTAAGATCAGGAACAAGACATGGATGTCCATTCTTGCCACTTTTATTCAACATAGTATTGGGGTTCCTAGCCACAGTAATCAAACAAGAAAAAGAAATTCAAATTAGAAAGGAAGAAACAAAACTGACAGTTTGCAGATGACATGATATTATACATAAAAAGTCCTAAAGATGCCACCAAAAAACTACTAGAACTCATCAATGAATTCGGTAATGTTTCAGGATACAAAGTTAATATATAGAAATCTGTTGCATTTCTATACACTAACAATGAAATATCACAAAGAGAAATTAAGGAAACTACACCATTTACGATCACATCAAAAAGAATAAAATGAATATATATATACACATAAATATATAATGAAATATTACTCAGCCATAAAAAGAATAAAATCTTACCAACTGTGACAACATAAATCGTCATAGAGATTTTATGCTCAGTGAAATAAGTCAGCCCTAGAAAGGGGAATACTGTATGATTTCACTCATACATGGAATCTAAAAAACAAAACAACTGAAAAAATATAATGAAACAGAAAGATAGTTATAGATACAGAGAACTAACAGGTGGTTGCCAGAGGGAGAAGGGTGGTCATGGAAAGCAATAGTTGAGAGACATTAAGAGGTACAAACATACGATTGCAAAATAAATCAGACACAAGTATGAAATCCAGAGCATGGAGAATATAATCAACAAATATATAATATCTTTTTATGGTGACATATTCTAACTAGGTTAATTGTGGTGATCATTTTGAAATGTGTAGAAATATTGAATCACTATGTTGTATAATAGGAACTAGCATGGTGTTGTAGGAAAATTGTACTTCAAAAACAAATAAAGAAACAAAAATAAATTGGGCTTCCCTGGTGGTGCAGTGGTTGAGAGTCTGCCTGCCGATGCAGTGGACACACGTTTGTGCCCCAGTCTGGGAAGATCCCACATGCCATGGAGTGGCTGGGCCTGTGAGCCATGGCCACTGAGCCTGCGCATCCGGAGCCAACGGAAGAGGCCACAATAGTGAGATGCCCGTGTACCACAAAAAAAAAAAAAAAAAAAAAAAATTAAAATAAATAAATAAATAAACTCATAGATAAAGAGATCTGACAGGTGGTTACCAGAGGTGGGTGAAAGAGGGAAGAAGAATTGGATGAAGGCAGTCTAAAGGTGCAGACTTCTAATTATAAGATAAATAAGTACTAAGGATATAATGTACTACATGATAAATATGCTGTATGTTATATATGAAAGTTGTTAAGAGAGTAAATCTTAAGAGTTCTCATCACAAACATTTTTTTCTATTTAATTTTGTATCTATATGAGACAATGAGTGTTCACTATACTTTCTGTGATAATCATTTCATGATGTATGTAAGTCAAGTCATTATGCTGTACACCTTAAAATTCTACCTTGTTGGATGTCAGTTTTATCTCAATAAAACTGGAAGGGAAAAGAAAGCCAAAGATACACTGAACAACACTATAGATCAAAATGTAATTCTAAAAAGAATGTGCAAGTATCCCACAGGAAGGCAGAAACGAAACCAGAGAGAATAACCAGAAAAAAAAAACAAACCAAAAAAAAAAAAAAGGCAAACTTAAACATAGCAGGTCAATAGTTATATTAAATGTAAATGGCCCTAAAGACTTAGTTGAAAGACAGAGATCAACACAGTGGATGAAAAGACTTGGACCAACTATGTGTTGTCTAAAAGAAACTCACTTTAAATATAATAATATATGTAGGTTGAAAGTAAAACAATAGAAAAAAGACATACTTTGCAAATATTAATTTTAAAAAATAGGAGGGGCTATACTAAAATTAGCTAAAGTAGATTTCAGAGCAAAGAAAATTATCAGAGACAGAGGGGACATTAAATAATGACAAGAGTCACTCTTCCAAAAGTTCACGGCAATACTAAATATGTAGGTAACAGAAAACAGACTAGCAAAATATGTGAAGCAATAATTTACAGAACTAGTTAATGTCAGCAAAAATAATGGCAAGGATCTCTACAAATTAGGCTCTATATAAAACCCAGTGAAAAAACTTGCAAAAAAAGATTGTCAGAATTAACTTTTTCAAAACTTTGGAATTTAACAAGGGACTTGCAATTATACAAGGTATGTTTATTCAAGAAAAGTGGCTAAATCACAGAAAGAACCACAAATTTCTTAGTGTTTTAATTTACCCTAGTTCTATTCCCTCATTACTCAGTTCATTAGTTGCTTTGAAAAATGACAGTCCACATTTCTTGTACCAAATGGAGCAGATAATCAAAGAATTTTCATTTGACCTGTCTGATGTTTCCCTATAAAATGTCACTTTAAGGTCTTGTCCTTATTTGGCTAGACTTGGGGCTCATTATTGTTAAAAGCCTCTTTCCAGGATGAAACAAACAAAAACATTCATAGGCAAGTGTTTTAACATTGTGGCTGCCTGAGGCAATAGATAATATTTGAGGCAAGAAATAGACTAGATTAAAGGTAAAAGCATAAAAGGGAAAGTAGAGGAATGAGATATCCATAGGGGCTTTGAAAAGCTGTAACATATTCCTGGGAATCTAGAAAGGCAAGAGCATGCATAGGGCTGTGTACATGCTTAAGACATACTGGAGAAGGACCTTAGGTTTCACTTCTGGCTGACTTTGAAGTTCTGCACAAGCAGGAAGTGAAAGCTAAGGCAGGATTTTCAACTAACTGGTTGAGTGTTGAAAGCATATCTCAAAATTCATGAAGAGCCCCTCAGTAAAAGTGATAGAATCTTTATCTCAGATGCTTAGGAAATCTCTGTCCAATTATCAACTGATCACTAACTAAATAGAGACTTTAGTGGCAACACACATTAAGAATATAGATTTCCATAAGTAGTTTAGAAAAATCACTAAACAAAAAATAACTAATAATAACTATGACAAGCAGCAAAAACAACAACCCTGAAAAGAGGAGAATCTGATTTTCAGTGTTACCACATTATAATACTTAAAATAATCTATTTTCAACACAAATTACAAGACATGTGAAGAAGCAAGAAAGTAAGGACCATATACACACAAAAAAAATGCAATCAATAAAAACACTTTCAGGAAACCCAGGCATTGGACTTACTAGCAAAGACTTTAAATCAGATATCTTAATTAGCTAAAGGAAAACACTCTAAAGAACTAAAGTATGAGAAGATGTCTCCACAAATATAGAATATTAATAAAGAAATATAACTTATTTTTAAAATAATGAAATGGAATTGCTGGAGTTGAAAAGTACAATAACTGAAAATAAAAATTTACTGGAGGGACTCAACAACATATTTGAGTGGGCAGAATAAAGACCCAGCAAACTTGAGGACAGGTCAATCGAGATTATCCAGTCTGAGGAACAGAAAGGAAAAAGAATGAAGAAAAATGAACAGACCATGAGAGATCTGTGGGACAACATCCAAGTACCAACATATCCATAATAGGAGTTCAGAATGAGAGAAGAAGAGGAGACAGAAAGGAGAATAATAAATGTTTGATGGCAAAAATTTTCCCAAATTTGATTAAAAATATTAATCTACACATTCAGGAAGCTCAACAAACTCCAAGTAGAATAAATTCAGATATCAACACCTAAAAATCATAATCAAACTGTTGAAGGTCAAAAAGAGAATCTTGAAAGCAGTAAAGAGAAGCAGCTCATTATGTACAAGGAATCCTCAATAAGATTAACAGCAGATTTTTTATCAGAAACCACAAAATCACAAATTCGGCTGGCATTTTCAAAGTACGAAAAATAACCCAAACTGTTAACCAAGAATTCTATATACAAAAAAAAAAAAAAAATTACTATCCTCCAAAAATGAAGGAGAAATTAAGATAGATAAAAAGAGTACATCTCTAGCAGACCTGCCCTACAAGAAATACTTAAGGGAATCCTTCAGGCTGAAGTGAAAGGACACTAGGCAGTAAATTGAATATATATGAATAATTAAAGGTAATTACATGCATAAACACAAATTATGATATACATATCCATAAATACAAATTATAAATATGTTTGTGTGTAACTTCTTTTTTTCTCTATCTGAAAAGACAACCACATAAAGCAATAATTATAAATATATGTTGGTGTGCACACAATGTATAAAGATGTAATTTATGACAATAATAGGATAAAAGAGTAAGGGAATAGTTATTTTGCAGCAATGTTTGAATACTAGTGAAATTAAGTTGGTATTAATCCAAAGTAGAATTTTATAAATTAAGATGTTGATGACAATCCCCAAGGAAACAACTAAGAAAATAACTGAAAAATATATAGTCCAAGAAATGACAAGAATATTAAAAGGGTACACAAGAAAATATCTAATTAACACAAAATAAGACAATAATGGAGAAATCAAGAAACAAAACTTACAAGACATATAGAAGACAAACAGCAAAATGAGAGACATAAATCCTATTGTACCAGTAATTACCTTAATGTGAATGGATTAAACTTTTTAATTAAAAGGTAGAGATTGGGAGAATATATTTTTTTAACTATGACCAAATATGACCAATATATGCTGCCTATATAAAAGACTCTGTTTAGATTCAAAGATACAAGTAGTTTGAAAGAAAAAGGATTAACAAAAAAAGATATACCATGAAAACAGTTACCAAAGTGAACTGGAAATGGCTATACTAATTCCAGAAAAATAGACTTTAAAACAAAAATTGTTCATAGGGGCATACAAGGACATTCTATAATGATAAAAAGATTAGTAAGTATATAACAATTATAAACATATACACAAAGAATAATAGGACTTCCAAACAAACAATATATAATATATAATGACAGTTATATACTTGCCCAAGTGGAGATTATTCAGGGAGGCCAAGCTGGTTTAATATTTGAAAATTAATCATTGTAATCCACCACATTAGCATGTTAAAGAATAAAAATAATATGATCATATCAATTGTTGCAAAAATAATTTCATAAAAGTCAATACCTATTCATGATAAAAAGTTTCGGTCAACTAGGAATAATGGGAAACTTCCTCAACTTAATATAGATCATCTGTTTTAAAAACCGATAGCTAACATCATACTTTATAGTGAAAGACTTAATGTTTCCTCACTAAGACTGGGAATAAGGCAAGGATTCCACTCTCACCATTGCCATGCAACATAGCATTGGAAGATCTAGACAGAGCAATAAGGCAAGAAATGGAGATAATGGCCATACAGATTGGAAAAGAAGAAATAAAACTGTGTCTCTTTGTAGATGACATGATTGTTTACAATGGAAAATAGCAAAGAATCTTGAGGATATTAACAATTCCTTATGCCTACATATTTGTAGTTATTGTTAACTTCAGACCATCAAGCCTAAGAGGTCTTTTTTTTCCTTGTTTATCTTAAAAGTTGACTGTCTAAAATTTTTTTGTCATTTGTGCAATTACACTTAGTTAAATTAATAACTGAAATGGGGAAAAGAAACATCTGGGGAAAAAATATTTGCAAACCACACATTTAGCAAAGGATGCATATGTAGTATATATAAAGAACTCTCAAAATTCAACGTTAAAAAGCAAACAATCCAATTAGAAAATGGTTAATGACACAGATGTCTCACTGAAGAAGTTATACAGATGGCATATAAGCCAATGAAACTATGTTCTCACTAGCCATTAGGGAAATGCAAGCTAAAGCTAAGACGAACACCACTACACACATATTAGATTGGCTAAAATAAAGAATACTAAGAATACCAAGCATTAGGGAGGATGAAAAGCAACTGGAACTTTCATACATTAATGGTAGGAATGCAGAATGGTATAATCATGAGGTAAAACAGCATGCAGTTTCTTATAAAAGCAAACACACCCTTTCCTATGACCCAGAAATCCCATTCACAGGTATTTACCCCAGAAAAATGTAACAAACAAACAAATAAACAAACAACAACAAAAACACCTTACATCTACATGAAGATCTATGCACAATTGTTTAGAGAATTTCTATTTAAAACTGTGCCAAACTGGAAAAAAAAACAAATATCTTTCGATGAGTGATGGTTAAATAAACTGGGTATATTCATACACTGGAATTCTACTGAGCACTAATAGTGAATGCATTGTTGATACAAGCAAAAACTCAAAGTCATTATGCTTGAGTAAGTCTAGTGTCAAAAACCTACATACTATATGGTTCCATTTATGTGACATTCTTAAAAAGGCAAAATATAGTGATGGAAAACAGATCAGTGGTTGTCAGAAGGTAGGGGTGGAGGAAAGTGTGACTATAAAGGGATAGCACAGAGGAGTTTTTAGGGTGATGGAATGGTTCCCTATACTGATGGTAATTATGATTATGCAAATCTATCCACGTATTATGACTCATAGAACTGTACATACAATAAATGTTAATTTTATTGTATACTGATTTTTAAAAATAAATAAAATAAAGTGAGTCATAAGAACAAAGATAAAATCAAAAATGGTAACTTTATATAGACCTTCTCAGCTGGACTAAAAGGAAGAGTAAGAATAGAGAAGCCACATCCCAAACTAGAAGTAACTATAAAGAGAGGAGTCTGTCTCAGAGGATATTTTAGCTGTAGCTTTCAACACATGGGGTAAATAACAATTAGCCACATAGAAAACCCCCAACATTTTAAAGCAAAATTGAATTGGCAGATGCTACTAGTGTGTAATAAAAGGACTGAGATATTTTAAATTTTAAAGAGATTCCTGTGCCTCCAACTTCTGAAGGTCAAGAAGCAGACTAAGAAAGCAACTTGCTGCTAAAGCAGGCCACTTATTTAGAAGTAACCAGAGGATGACAGAAAAGGAAGGAGGTCTCAAGCAGTGAAGCTGAGACCTATGGAAACCAATGGATGGGGCAGCTACTCTCAGGGAATAGAATCATTGCCTCATCAAGTAACATACCTCACCATTTACCCAGTGTGACTTCAGAACTCCTGTAGACCAGTGACTGCCACATGCCTCCCATTCTTGCCACTTTTGAATGAGTGTTCTCATTGGGGTTTTATTGTTCATTTCAACATTGAATGTAGCATGTGTGAGGACTGATAACTTGGCTTTTAATTCATGGGTCTCAGGATCAACAGGATTTGGTCTGGAGCTGATGCAAATCACAGATCTTAGACTTGGAGTATGATGCCATGATTGGATAAGAGTTGGGAGGTAAGGGTCTCAGGAGGGGTGTCATGAACTTTGTATGAAGAATGTGAATAATTGTGAAGAGAGGTTTGACTGTGGTAGGTGGAGTGCAAAAGTGGCTCAAATTCTTTACCTCCCTGTGTCCATGACTTTTGCGATGTGACTTCACAGTTCCCCCCATGAAGAAATAGACTCTTTCCCTTCCCCTCTGTGCTGTCCTTATGACTCACTTTTGGCTCACCCAGTTTAGCCCCCCCAAACTTCTTGCACTTCTCCAGTCCCTTTTAGAACTCTGTAGCCATTGGACAAGCCCCAGCTAGCCTGCTGGAAGATGAGAGACAACATGGAGCAGAGAAAAGTTCTGCCAGCTGGGGCTAAGAGCAGCTAACATAGCTGCTCCACCAGCTGACCACAGAAGCATGAGTTTCTCTGGCTGAGATTAGCTGGTCTTGGCCTAGATCAACAGAACTGTCCAGCTGACTTACAGATTCAAAAGAAATAAAAAGCTTTAGGTTGTTATTTTCAGCCATTAATAGGCTTAAAATAAATGATTCATTATGCAGTAATAGCTGATCCAGAAAACCCTTGCTCATTATATTACTCACTACATCTCAAAACCCAGGACCTGGAAATGCATTTCACATAGTGGTGCATGCACCACTATGACATTGCTTTGAGACCCCACATGTCTCTGTTCCCTCCATTTTCCTGGCATCCCCAGAAGCTCAGCACCAAGGTTTGTACTCAAATGCCTTAGTTTTCTTCAATCATGAGTATTCTAGGAAATTCTCCTCCTTTTCCCATCTCCTGTACTTCTGGATACTTATTTGTTGTGTATTGGAGTGAGTGCATTTTATTGTATCTGCATTTGTTTAGTTAGAGCCAAAAATGTTATCTCTATCAAGGTTCATCAGGTTCCCTGTCCTAGGTTCATCCTTTAATCATTAATGGCATTAATGATGCAGACTTGGTGGGGTGGCACAACCACTAAGAATCAAACAAATGGAGGCCACTCCACCTCCATGACACAGCCAAGTACCAGGACTAAAACATAAACACAATTCCCAGTTCTTTGGGGCAATATGGGACTGTAGAGGTACTGAATACAAGCAGACATGCTGCATGACTCCCATGTGTTTGCCAGAAATTGAGGACAAAGTTCTAGGACTCTACCCCCCTGAGGATGGGAGCAGGGTGAGGGAAACCAATGCCTCTAAGTGGACAGCATCTACCACTACCTCTTCTATCTTTTCCTTCCAGACCCCTCCCAAAGCAAAACAAAACCAAACTCTAACTCACCTTAGCCAATAATGTTAGGCACATACCCTAAGACAGACCTGAGGGATACCATAGCCAACAAAACAAGATCTTTGCCCTCAAAGACCTTAAAGACTCGTAAACTATGAAGGTAGAGGCAGGTGTGAAACAATAAAGAATGCCAAAAAGAAGAATCCTTGGTCCACGTAGACTACCCACTCAGATATACAAGCATAAAGTGAGTCCCAGAGCAGGGAAGCAACCTGCCAAAATTAAACAAGCAGCTAAAGTCTGCATTTAATTCCTGCATCCTGGCCTTCCAACCCAAATTCCTTTCCTACTACATCAGGGTCCATCCAAACAGCTGCAAAGTTCTTAGATGCTGATGATGATTGTGATGATGACAACAACAATGATAATAATGATTTATTTGAATTATGGTGTAATTGAGAGCATCCACATATGCATTTGATACTGCTTGGTAATTCTCAGTTGCTCCAGAACTAACATATTCTACAACTCTCTCTTGGGGAAAGGAGTTCATTATTCATTTTGCCTAAAGAGGAGAAAGAACTAGATATGGAGCAACTCCTTAGGCACTGTACTGAGTTTTCTATGGAGCAACAATGGGTCCTGAAAAACTAGTTTTCTGTGATCTTTAACTCATTTTATCCTGATAAAAATGGGGCCAGAGCAGACCACCCTGAAGTTCCCACCTTACTTGTGCAACTGCTGCTGAAACATCCATACTTTCTATTTTGAGGTTAGATTCTCAGTCTGAAGAATTGATTTGTGTAATTAGGCAAATGATTTTTAAGGAAGATTTTGCATGAATTTGCAATATAATTTTCTTTTTCTGTAACTTAATTGAAATCATTTATCAGGTTTTTAAGCTGAAAAAAAGTTAACTTTGAAAAAAAAGGTGTGAACTGCTCATTTTTTATGCAATCTCGACATTGTCTTTGATGCACACATTAATTCCTTATTTCCAATCAGGGCTGCTGTTTCCTCAGTGTGGGTAAGAAATGGCCTGCCTTAACCCTTAGTGGGAGGGTATTTTCAGACCCAACAACTGCTAATAGTTGTCTTTACTCTTGCCTCTCCTCATGTCATCACCCTAGGGAAGTCTGGGGCTAAAATTACCATAAAAATGATCAAATAAGAATCTAGGTCTACAAACACAAGTGTTCAATAAGTATAACTTTATCTTTTATAATTCAATTATCATTTATTCTGAGCAATCATTCTACCAGGGTTGTAGGAGAAATCTAATTTCAGTAAAGGGAAAAACCTTCCCCACCAGTTGCTTCTAGGTTTTAAGGTTCAGTTTCTTAATGCCTCAATGTCATTTCTCTGCACTGAAATTCACCAGGATGCCCATCCTCATGTCTAGTCTGAGTCATTGGTCCATTCTACTCATTATGAGATGTCCCACATCCCCAGTCTAAAGTCAATTCACCCAGCAACTTCCATGCTGCCCTCCAGCACAAAGGGATTGAGATGCTTCCTTCTTCTGCACTTACCTGCTATCTGGAAATCCCATCAGATTGCTCAAAGCCTTGCCTATCTCCACTGAGCTTCTTGCCTTCCTGGTCTCTTCCCAGGAAACAGTGCAGGTCACAATTGCTTTAGAGTTCCTACAAACTTGTCTTGTTTTCCCATTCTCTGGGGCTCAGCCTAAGGTACAAGTCACAGTGACCTCTGCAGGAAACGTGGATTTCTCTGTTTCTCTCCCTCATTCCAACCTGAAATTCTTTCCTAGACTTGGGAAGAGACTCTTAGTCATGAAGTTTTCTTTTAAAATGTTGTCTGTACCTAGAGTCCTGCAGTTTTTCCAAGGGTTGTTGAAATTCTATTGAAATTCTGAAGAAAGAGATGCCTTTTCCTCCTCTGTTTTTAGGGTCTTTTCCTTTTCTGAAGCCAGGAGAAAAAAAGCCTAGTTCTCTGAATGAGGGGCAGGCGAAGGTGATGCTTGGTAGGGAGAATCAGCCATATTCCAATCCTTCTAGTAACAACCACAGAATCACTAGGTCAAGGAAAAGGTCCTCTCTCTAGCTACCTGATCCCATATTGTGAGAGCTGAACTTCCCAAGCCTTATGGAGGAACCTCTCACCCACGACCAGGAATCTGCATTCTGTGTCTGCTGCATCTGGTTGGCACTCTTCTCCTTCCTGGCAACACTCCCGCTTCCACCAACAGTGGGAAAGATTCTCAGAAGTACAAGAGGAAGCAGAAATATTTAGCTCTATGACCTGAAATTTATCCCCAATGAACTTTCTTCAGCTATGATTAATTATTGGACCACCAGGAGGTGGAGAGCAGAGGAAGGATGGAAGTTCACAATCATTTTCAATGGCTTCATAGTTTTTCATTACATCGACTTACCACAGTTTTATCCAATTATTAAACATCTGTCTCCAAATGTTTACTATTATAAACAACACAAAGCTAGAGAAAAGGAAAATAAAATAGGTCAGGAACCTGGATCTACATGAAGAAAGGAAAAGCGTTAGAGAGGAATAAAAGAAGGTAAAATTTTTTAAATGTATTTTTCTTATTTTTAATTGATCTAGTAAATAACTAGTTTGTCAAAATAATAATAGCAGTGATATATTGGGTGATTATGGCTTATAGATAAGGAAAATGAATGACAGTGTAAGGGACAGAAGGGAGGCACTGGGGATACTCTGTTATATGGTAACTATACTTACCATGAAGATGTATAGATTTATTTGAAAGTACTTAGATTTGTTGTAAATGTATATTGCAAACTCTAGTGCAACTATTAAAAAATAGTTAAGTATAATTAATATAATTAATATGCTAAGAGAGCATGCTAACATGCTCAATTAAAACAAGAGAAAGCAGAAAAAGAGTGGAAGGAGAAAAAAAAGAAACAAAGAACAATGATAAGAATTAAAAAAAATAAAATTTTGGTAGTTATTACTCCAACTGTATCAATAATCACTTTAAATGTGAATGGTTTAAATATACCAATTAAAAGACAGAAAATGTCAGAATGGATAAAAAACAAAACTCAACCATATGTTGTCTAGCAAAAACCCACTTTCAATAAAAAGACAATTAGATTAAAAGTAAAGGGATGAAGAAAGATATACCATGCTAACACTAGTCAAAATCAAAACACCATATTAATTCCAGACCAAACAGACTTCAGAGCAAGGAAAATTATCAAACATAAAGATGGGCATTACATGAAGATCAAAGGCTAAATTCTTCAGGAGGACATAACAATACTTAATGTGCGAGTCAAAATACATGAGGCAAAAACTGATAAACTGATAAATAAATCCATTGTTACAGTTATAGACTTCAACGCCTCTGTATCAGTAACTGATGGATTCAGCAGACAGAAAATCAGGAAGGATATAGTCAAACTGAACAGAACCATAAGTCAACTGGATCTAATTGACATTTATAGGATACTTCATCCAACAACAGCAGAATACATAATCGTCTCAAGTTCCTATGGGACATTTGCCAAGATATAGCACATTCTGGAACATATAATACGTTTAACAAATTTAAAAGAATAGAAATTATACAATGTCTGCTCTCAAACCACAATGAAATTAAACTAGAAATCAATGACAGAAAGATAGCTGGATAATCCCCAAATATCTGAAGATGATATTTCATGTGATTTCATGTGATGACACATGGGTCAAAGAAATGTTAAGATAAATAAAAAATAGTTTGAGCTAAGTGAAAATGAAAATACAACTTATCAACATTTGTGAGATGCAGTAAAAGCAGTATTTAGAGGGAAATTTATAGCATTGAATGTATATATTAATAAAGAAGAATGATTTAAGATCAATAATCTGGCTTCCACCTTAGGAAACTAGGAAAAGGAGAGAAAATTAAATCCAAAGTAACTATAATAAATGAAATAATAAAAATTAGAGCAGAAATAAATGAAACTTAAAATGAGAAGTCAATAGAGGAAAATCAACAGCTTGTCTTTGAAAAAAATCAATAAAATTGTAAACCTTTAGCCCGACCAACCAAGAAAGATAGAACACATGAATTACTACCATCAAAAATAAAAACAGGTTTTCACTACTGATCCCATGGATATTACAATGATAATAAAGGAATATTATGAACAACTCTACACCCATAAATTTAATGCCCTATATGAAACGGACCAATTCCTTGAAAGACAAAATCTGTTAAAACTCAGACACAGAGAAATAACCAATATGAATAGGTCTTTATCCATTAAAGAAATTGAATCAATAATTAATGACCTTTTCAAAAAAAACACTAGTTCAGAGGTGAATTCTATCAAGCATTTAAGACAGAAATTATATCACCTCTCCAAACAACACTAGAAAGATTATCTTTGTAGCTGAATATTTGTCTACATATAATAATTTCCATAAGATACATTTCTGGAGAGGAATGGCTGGATTAAAAGTACATACATTGATAATATTTTGGTAATTATTGCCAAATTACCCTATGAAGTTTGATACCAATTTATAAGGTGTTTATTTTTCTGCCAACTTCCTAACTTTGAGAACTGATCATTTTTGTCTTTCCCACTTTTATAGGTGAAAAATAAGAACCCATTAATATTTTAACTGCATTTCTTTGACCAAATAAATGTAAAATAATTTAGTTATTTTAGTGTAATTTTTGGCCGTGTATATTTTTTTCAGTTCTAAATAATCTTCTAATGTACATTAGTATTATTTTAATAGTAGATTAAATAATGTTTAAATTTGCCAACTACTATTCTAAGTACTTTACACATGTTAACTAACTTAATCCTCCAGACACTCCAATGTATTAGGTAACGTTATTATTTCCATTTTACAGTTAAGAAAATTGGAGCATAAAAACGTTAAATTGCCTAAGGTCACGTGAAGTTGGATTTTAAGTGTGCCAGATGGCAGAATCTGTACTCTTAAATGTTATGCTAGTCTGATTTTTATGGGGTCCTTGTTTTTAGAACGTACACACACACACAAACACATACACATACAAGCAAGCACACACACGGTTTTCCAAGTAAGACACCAAAAGTAGACAGCATAAAAGATTTAATATATGGATTTGATATAACAAATATTATTTCATTTATATAAGTATCAAATTTTACTGTAATTAAAATAGAAACATGTTTATTCTAAAATTATATAGTTCAGAATAAACATCCCACCCATCTGCCAATGATATATATACCCACGTTTGCTTCTAGTACTTCTATGATTTCATTACTTACATTTAAATATTTTATCTACATGAAACTTGCTTTGATTATTGGTATGAATTGCTGATTATATTTCTTTTTGAAAAAAGTTAGCCATTGTTCCAACACATCAAATGAGCCGTTTATCCTTTATCCACAGAGTTTAAATTCCATATTACATAAACCTAGGCATGCTTCTGAAATTTTTCTTCTGGTCCATTGGTTTGTCATAGAAAACCAAACCACACTGATTTTATTATTACAGATGTATAATGTGTAAAGGGAAAAACTTCCTGAATTACTGCATGTAAATTTTTTCTGGACTTTTTAACTTATTATTTCTTCCATAGACCTTAAACTCAGGTTGTCAAATTTTTTTAAAAATGATGTAATTTATTCCAATCACATTTCATATTAGTTTTAATCATTGCTCATTTGTCTTAGCATTTAGGGGGAAATAATCTAATTACCAGTAAATCATAATAATCTTGTTTTCTTTTCCCCAGTATTTATATAGGTCATGTATTTTTATGCAATGTCTAGAACTTCCAGAAAAACGATCTTAAAATATTATATATATATATATATATATATATATATATATATATATATATACACAATATGTGTGTATACACAATATATTCTACTCCTTTTCTTTTTCTAATTCATTTAAATTCTGGTCTTAACTGGTTCTATGTTTTCTGTTGGATTTTTTATTGTTATATTTCTAAGTCTTTGAGTTAATATTCATCTCGTTAAAATTTTTGTTAAAAATGAAAATATGTAATGTTTTAAATTTTTCTCTCAAACTGACCACTTTTAAGATTATTTATATATATATATATAATTTAAATAAATATATAATTATTTTTTATATAAATATAATATAAATATATAATTAAATTTTGAATTTTTATTTGACAAGTAATATTACTTAATTTCCTAATGATTGTTATTTTTACTAAATGTTTGTCATTAAGTATTACTTTAATTATACTTGGTTAGGTGTGAAACATAAACTTCTGATTTTTAAAAGTGTGTCTTTAAAAATCAGAAGTTTAGGGCTTCCCTGGTGGCGCAGTGGTTGAGAGTCCACCTGCTGATGCAGGGGACATGGGTTTGTGCCCCGGTCCGGGAAGATCCCACATGCCGCGGAGTGGCTGGGCCCGTGAGCCATGGCCACTGAGCCTGCATGACCGGAGCCTGTGCTCTGCAATGGGAGAGGCCACAACAGTGAGAAGCCCACGTACCGAAAAAAAGAAAAAATCAGAAGTTTATGTTTTAATAAAAATTATATGGGTGCTAGGAAATAAGGCATATTCTCCATAAGGTAAAGTATTGTATTATTCAGATTTTCTCACTTTTTTCCTATTTGATCTCTCAAGACAAAATCAAGTTAAAGGATGTCATTATAATTGTGTTTTTCCCAATTTTCTTTGTATTTCTAAAGATATTGTCACTTAGGTAGAATTCCTTCCACCTTCTGGCATTAATGTCTGTTAGCTTCTGTTTAGGGTGATGGTGTGAGTTTCCATTTTCCCCATCTGTCTTCATCAGTACTTGGGCAGAATTGTGTGTGTGTGTGTGTGTGTGTGTGTGTGTGAGCTTGGAGGTACAACTAAATCAAGGTCTCCTAGCCAGATGCCCTTTTGAACAGGAAGTGGTCTTCCTTAGGCCTGCTTACTCTCCATCCTTCATTTTGACATCAGTCAAACATGGTAGAGACCTCAATGAAGTGGAGTGAGGAAAAGTTTATCTCAGCTCATGAGTGCTGGTTATGACATCAGCAGGCTGGACTTTATTTCCAGTTTCTTCTATGATTGCAAGGGATGTGACGATCACCTTGCATTCAAAATGGCCTCACCTCCAGGAATGACTTTCATATATTTAAATGTATGTTAAGAGCAATTTTAGAAAACCACCCAAAGAGGTGCATCTCAGTGGTGACAGCTGTGTGTACTCTGTCACTTGGGAAAGAGATCACGAAATTCAGTGTCAGACCCATAGGAAGCCAGCCGTCTGGTGGGCAGGACACCCAGTGTGACATCTTCTTTTCTAAAAATTCAACAATGTGCCACAGAGAAATTAAGGCTGCTTTATTCTGTCTTTCCCTTGGCTGAGGTGCTGTGATCAAAAGAGTGACAAAAAAGAAATGTAAAACCCAGTCAAAAGCTAAGGATCAGTATTACTCTTATAGCACCCTCTCCAATAAATCCCATCATACACCACTTCCATGGCACCCTCCCACTCTCTGAAGCTTAGCCCTTTATTTTATCTGGGTACCTTATGATCAGAGATTCTTAGGGTTGATATGGGGCAGTAAGGGAATCACTAGTCAAGTCCATATCTAACATTTGAACTCCCTCGGTTTTATATCACCTAAAGTATCCTTTCTCTTTTCTTCCCCCATCTATTCACACATATACCATCTCAGTACTTACCTCTGAGCTATTTCTCATGCTGTTTGCCACCCCTAACTAGATGGTACATGTTCCACCCCTCTTCAAGGTTAGTTCAAGTTGTACCTTCCCAATGAATTTTTTTGGACCAATAATTGATCCCTCTGTTTTTGACATCGTTAGTCGAACTAAGCATAATAATACTCAATTACAAATTGTATTTTCAAAAGTTATTCTCACTGGTCTTTAGACTGCCAAATAAACTAGTAAGCTACTTGGGGCATGTGGTAACCTATTCTCCCTTCACCTAGTCTGGCACAGTTATTTAGGAAAATCTTGGGAAACTGAATTGCTTTTCTCTGGCCAAAAAAAGGAATTGGCATGGCTTTAGTTTGGTTCTGAAAAGAGAAATTCAGTTCCTCATATTTGAGTAGAAGTTCAAACCAAAAGATGGCTCATATGAGTGTGGTTTCTGATTCACATCCACTCTCATCTGCCTTGGTGAGAGCCCCCTCCCCTCCCACTCCTAGCAATGAGGTGTTTATTTGGACTTTTTGGCCCATGTGCCATTTTCAGAGACTAGAACGTTCTTTCAGGCACATGCACATGCAGAGTGGGGTGATGCCTCCCTTCTCAGCATCACGTAAGGTATGGTCTGCTCTGCTTTTATATCCAAATTCCATCTATTTTAATGTACAGTAATTACACCATATCAAATTTCTGCCTGCAGCACCACACATCTTACTTTCCACTGTCTAGCACCTCTTGTCATCTGTAAAGGGGGCTAGGAACAGAGTGAGCTGTGTATGAAGGAACAAATACATCAAACCCCCAAACACCCCTCCCCCCAATGCTTCCAGTCACCCCACCCCACTGAGTGCCAGAACCTCCCAATGTTAAGAACTGAGGGAACAACACAAACACCACCACTTTGCAATCCAGTAACAGTCTCAGATCTGGATAGTGAGGAGGTTTTGTCTGCCATCAATTCAGAGAAGTATTTGAGGCATAACTCCAACCTTGGCCAAATGGATTTCTACTGAATCACCCTCTCTCCATATTTGTGGTTGGGGTGAGTTAGGAAGGGGGCTGAAGACGTTTATAAAAGTACAGGTTTTGGTTATATAAATTCTGCAAAATCAGATATCAATTTTGGAATTCTTAAAATGTGTGTGTGTTGTAAACCTCAGACTCTGGGGGTTGGTGCAAATGCTCTCTTGCTAGGAGGACTAAGAGCAAGAAAAAGGGAAAGGTGCTTTGGAGAAGCCTGGCAAAGCAGTAGATGGCCTCTAAGCTCCTTGAGGGCAGATGCTAATACACACTCACCTTGAAGGATCCAGTGACCTTCAGAGCATTCAAATAATACCAATCTGAACTTGCTAGATTGGGCTGAACTGAGTCATCAAATGAAAGGATGCAGCTGGAGTTGGATACTCCTGGCATGTGGGCAGAGTGGCTTAAGGTCATCCAGAATCCATTAAAGCAATGTTGGACAGAGTTTCATTTAATACAAAGGTCAAATCTAGAAATTCCACAACAGTGGTCCAGTTCACATCCCCAGACACATCTTTATCTCCCACCTCCAGGACCAGTGCCAATCCTACTCATTATCTTGTCCACCACATCTACACAACTCGTGCTGTGTGGACAGCATTAGCTGAGCAACCTCCCATCTACAAATATGTACTCATCATTTGGAGGAAGCTGAGTAGCTTCTGCAGCTTCTGGAACACGGGCTATTGAGCATCAGAGCTGGAAGGACCCTTTGAGATCATTGACAAAGCAGAAAGTTGAGGTCTGACATACCCAAGGGTTCTCTGAAGATAAGCACCAGAAATCAAGTGACCAAATTAAACACAATAGAGAAGATACCAAACAGCTTCCAGAATGTATGGGGTAAGCAGCCTGGAGTCTGAAGTTGAGCAGCAAGGCTGGAGTCAGAACAGGGGACACTTAACCCCAGAATTCACTCCTGCTAGAATGAACATCACTTACGTCTATTGACTTAGTCCCAGGTCCAAGTCTAGGAAGAAAGAATATGATTGGTTGAGCTTAGGTCATATGCTTGACCTTTGGTGCTTAAAGGACAAGGAAAGGAAGATTCCGGTGGAAGGGGCTGAAAGGTCTGCTACTTCTATGTAAGGAGAGGAATGGATCTGGATTCTCCGTCCCTCCTAAAACAACATATAATCAGAGAGAGGACGTTTCTCCCAAGGGCCCTGTAATAGGCCCAATCCTACCTAACACTTTCATGGATCCCCATATGAAAACAAATATTTTTAAATGTCACAAATAAGTTATGAACTGTTAAATAAAACATGTTATATCCTTCTACCTGGATAAATATAGCTTTATAACAGCCTGTGAGGTCATGTTTGAGTTTAGAATTCCCAAATACCTTGGAATTCTGTCTACTCAAAGAGAATGCACCCAGTTCTAACCCCCACCACCGCACAAGCCCCTCCTCAGCCTACAGACAGCTTCCTTCCCACCTCTGCTCTCTCCTGCGTCCTGAAGGGCTTCCCATTCACACAGGTGAATACCCGGCCTGCATGTCATGCTCTGCCTATTCTTCTCACACAGCAGACCCTTAGCCATAACTCCAACCCAGGGTTTATGGTCCGCCCTTGAGAGGTGGGACCAAAGGAAGAGGTAAATTCAGGCTTGGTCTCAGATTCAGGACAATTCGGGCAGGGGATCCACATAGCTGGTGTGGTCAGGAGAAGGAGGCATGGGCTTCAGCCACATGTCCTTGTCTTGTGGGGAGGGGCAAGGCTGTAGAAATACCAATGAGGTACAAGGTTGGGACTCTTTTGTTCATGTGTAGGGGCAGAACTGAACTATTAGTTGTGAGGGAATGGGGGCAAACAAGAAAGAAAAAAACACATATTCCTCCTCAGGCCCACATAAGAGCGGGCACTTGCTCAAGATCACACAGCAAGCTAGGGGCAGAACTAGAACTCAGCCTTGGGTTCATATCGCATCACTTCAGCTCCAATGTTAGGTAACAGATCAAAAAAATCTAGGATGCCCAAATTGTTCTTTAGGGAGTTCCTACCCAAGGATGTACTCAGGTCCCCAAATCTCAAATATTACTCACTTGGCTAAGCTGTCCCCACTCAGGCTTTCAAGGAGCCAGTTTCTAGAGAACCTTGAAAATGTTCTCCACAATCTGTGCTCTCTCCAATTTTTCCTCAGCTGCTCCAGCTGGGCTTACATCCATATCACTCCTCTGTCACAGCTCATGAGCATCAACAACTACCATCCTGCTGAACATCAAGGTCATTGCTCTCCAACTTCCTGGACTTAACTGACTTTCATACATCAAACCAAATTTGCATACCCAGAATAAATCCTACTTGGTCCTTGCTATGCACTGAACCGTGTCTCCTGAAAATTCAATATGTTGGAGCCCTAACCCCCAGTACTTCAGAATGTGACTGTATTTGGAGATAACGTCTTTTAAAAAGTAATTAAATAAAATGGGGTCATTAGAGTGGGCTCTAATCCAGTATGATTAGTGTCCTTATAAGAAGTAGAGACTAGGACACAGGCAGCACAAAGGGATGACATTTGAGGACACAGCAAGCCAAAGAGAGAGGACTCAGAAGAAACCAACTATGCTGACACCGTGATCTTAGACTTCCAGCCTCCAGAATTGTGAGAAAATAAATTTCTGATGTCTAAGCCACCAGTCTGTGATATTTTGTTATGGCAGCCCTAGAAAAAGAATACAATCCAGATGTATAATGATTTTTATACATTGCTGTATTTGATTTGCTAATATTTTTTTGAGAACTTCTGTGTATAAGTTTATAAGTATTACTGATCTGTAGTTTTCTTCTTTTTCCTTTTCTCCTTCCTTTTCTTCTTCTGCTTCTTTTATACTTTCATTTGGTTTTGGTATCAGAGTAATACTGGCCTCATAAAATAAGTTGTAAAATGTTCCCTCTACTTTTATTTTCTGTAAATAATTGTGTATAATTGGCACTAATTTTTCTTTAAAGTTTCATAGAAATCTCCAGTGAAATCATCTGGACATGGAGATCCCTTTTTTGGTAGCTTTATAATTACAAATTTAACTGCATTAATGGTTATGGGGCTATTCAGAATGTCTATTGGTTGAGTTTTGTTAGATTGTGTGTGTGGGGGGGGTTGTTTTTACAATTCTCAAATTTAAGGGTGTAAAGTTGTTCATAATATATCCTTCTTGTCCTCTTACAGGCTGTAGTGACAGGCTCTGTTTCATTTCTATCAGTGATTTGTGTCTTCTCTCTCTTTAACTTTGTCAGTCTTACTAGGGGTTTTTATTGATTTTCTGGGAAAAACCATCTTTTTGTTTCATTGATTTTCTGTTTTTCAATTTAATTGATTTCTGGTATTATCTTTTTTGTTTGTTTTCTTTCTTCTTGCTTTAGGTTTATTTTGCTCTTCTTTTCCTAGTTTGTAGAGGTAGAAACTTTTATTATTGATTTAAGACATTTACTCTTCTCTAGTATTAGTACTTAGTGCTCTAAATTTCCCTCTCAGCACTGCTTTAGATGAATTCACAAAATTTTATATGTTGTATTTTTATTTTCATTCATTTCAGTGTATTTTTAAAATTTCTCTAGAGATTCCCCTTTAACCCATTGATTATTTAAAAGTGTATTGTTTAAGGTTCAAGTGCTTGGAGATTTTTATGTTTTATTTCTCATGTTGATTTCTATTTTGAGTCTCTTTTGGCCAAGGAATATACTCTGTATGATTTTAATTCTTTTAAGTTTATTGAAGTTTATTTTATGGCCTCAAATATCTTGGTATATGTTTATGGGAATGTGAAAAGAATGTGTATTCTGCTATTGTTGAGTGAAGTGCTTACTTCCTAGTCCCTTTCAAAATTGTTTGTCTTTAGCTTTCAGAAATTTGATTATGATCTTGGCATGGATTTGTTTGGATCTATTCTGTTTAGGGTTCACTCAGCTTCTTGAATATGTTCATGACTCTGGACCTCAAGGCCTGAGGTCCCTAGGCAGTCTGCCTTCTGCTTTCCACCTTTCACAGTCTTCCTGTGATTGTTTGCTGTGTTATGTCCAGGGATTTTCGCTGTAAGAGGGAGGACCTGGAAGATGTGAGTTCACGGGAAGGGGCAGTTTCCTTCCCAGCTCCCTTACCCACAGCCCCATTCCCAATGAAAACCTGCATTGCAAAACAATGCACAGACACATGCTCTCACCCCCATGACATCTGTAAATTGGGTGCACGTGTCTGACTTCCCTATGAAATGTTCTCAGGCCAGGGATCTTGTTTCATTCATTTTGGTGTATCCAACATATAGCATTGGACTTGGCATTCAGGAAGCACTCAGTAAACCTATGAATGGTTGTCTTGAACTCATCTGAATATAAAGTAACCATGTTGTATCTTGTTGGGCTGGGCAGGCAGGAGATTATTGTGAGTGATGGAGACCAACCATTGGGTGGAGAGGTAGCCTCAGGCGTGTGATAGCTCAGTTACTATGGCCTGGCTATGAGGTGGGTGAAATGTCAGGGGACCTGAGCTCTGGTCTTGACTTGTCATTTGTTTTGTCCTTATAAATAGACAATTACATTTCCCTGGGTGCCTACATCTTCCTCAGTTGTGAATAACAATAGCTGGAGATAAGAGAATACAGATATGTACATAAAACAGTGCAGTGAGTCAGAGATTCAGAAATAGAGAAATCTCTAAAAGGTGGACCTGCCCCAGGAAAGCCCTAAAGAGGTGAGCTGAAGACCCAAGAGACGTGAACTGTACGCTGGAAAGGCGGGACTCAGCATTGAAAATCTGCAATTTTACTAAAATAAATTCATGAATTCAGCCTAGAATTTATCAAGACCAACAAGAGACTTCATGGAAATTGACAGGCTGATCCTAATATTTATATAGGGGAATCCAAGTGCAAGAAGAACCAATAAATAGTAAATGTTTAAAAATAAAAGAGGAGGAGGAGGGTTTGTCTGAAAATGTTTTAATCTCACTTTGATGAAAAGTGAGTGGTATTAGCACTAGAAGATACAAATAGAGCAATAGAACAAAAAGTGAATCCAGAAACAGACTTGTGCACATATGAAGACTTGTGTGTGTGTGTATATATATATATATATATATATATATATATATATATATATATATATAAAATCCCCATCTGTATTAGCTTGGGCTACATAAAATGCTACAGACTTGTGGGGTGCTTACACAACAGACATTAATTTTCTCACTGTTCTGGAGCCTGGAAGTCTTAAATCAGGGTGTCAGCATGGTCAGGTTCTGGTGAAGGCTCTCTTCCTGGCTTGCAGACAGCTGTCTTCTTCTTGTCTTTCTCTTCCCTTTCCCTCCCCTCCCTCTCCTTCTCTTTCCTTTCTTCTCCAGGGCCAGCCCAGGGCTCCACTCACCTTCCTGGGACTCATCACGACTTATTAATAAGAGTATCAATTCTTCTTTAAAAAACACACCCCAGCAAAATCCGGCCTTACAAGCAGAATGATGGAAACTCCATTGTTGAACTAAGTGATTTATCTTGGAAGGTCTCTTATATCTAGATCAATGCTCCCGAATTTGAATTGTGATGGCTTTGAGGCATCATGGCCATTGTATCAAACAAAGCAGACCTGCATCTTAAAGACCCTCATGGCTGCATCCTCAGGAAATGGCCTCTCCAATTTTCCCAGTGGATTTGATTTACCCAGTTAGCAAATGTTCACTGGGTCTCTTCCTCAGCCAGCCTTGGCTGGGTCTGAGCTGGGCTTAGGTAGAATTTCTCATCTGGCATCTGAACCTCACCTGCCAGGATCTCTGCCCACAGAAACAGGCTGCTGAGGCCTGGGTGGGGTAGGGCTGGGGGGTAAACCATTGGTTCCTATGTCCCTCAAGGCTTGTCCTCACCTCAGTCCTCCCCTGAGAATCCTGCAAGCACTCCAGCCCTGGGACGTGCTTACAACTCTGTGCTGCTGCCCTGGCTGCACCACTGTGTACTCAGAATGGGTTTGTATCCACAGCTGTCAAGAAAGCTGTCAATCCATCCTCTGTGCTGGGCCCAAACCTGTAAACTTTCCCTGGCTCCAAATCTACTCATCTTACTTGATAATGTGCCTGACATTCCACCATTAGGTTCTCTAGTAAGTTAAGGCATTGAAAATTCTGAAAAGATATGCTCTCATTTCATCTTGCCTCCTGCAGCTCCAAGCATGGAGTCTCTTGACCTTGAGCTGCATGTCTGTGGGGACATGGTCTCAACTCACTGGTTCCTTAGTTCACTGAGGATTAAACCTCAAATGCCACCTTCTGAAGAATCAATTTTGATGCCCACAGAATTGGAGTGTAAATGGTCAAACTCTGAAAGTGGATTACATCTCCATCTCATCTGCCAGGGAAGTGATCAGCTGTTCTCCTGTAAGATCCACTGGTTATTAACGCCACAGTGACCTCCCCCTAAAGAGACTCGTCAAAGAGGATTTCCTACACAATGCATCATATGATATGACTTGCTTGTATTTTAAGAAGAAAAAATAACCTGTTGGATCACAGAACCAGGAAGTCCAAGCGTATCGGGTTTCAGGCACAGCTGGTTCCAGGGGCTCAAAAGAAGTCCTGAGGACAAACTTGCTCAGTAAAAGCTGGGCTTTCATGAAATGAAAACTCCTGGCCAGGAGTTATGATGACAGTGGAGATGATTGGCCAAGTTGGCCCATCTTTGCTGCCCCATGAAAAAAGCTTCTCTGAAAATGAGGAGGAACATGGAGCTGAGAGCAGTGAACGTAAATCCAGAGTTATAAAGTTTAGGGCTGCAGAAGCTGGGTGAAGACCTGACCTCCCTGCCTGCCATGGGGGAACCCTTCTTTACTCAGCCCCGTCCCTCCCTTTCTCATACCATTTTCCCATCTTCAAAGAGGGCGAGTTCCTGAAAGGAACAGACAGGACAGTCAAAACGCTCTCTCTGAATACCTGGGTCCTCTCCAGGGAAAGGGTGGCATTTCCTTCACGGGTGGCTTGGGGCAGGAGGGTTACCCAGTGCAGCAAAGTTTAGACTTGTGCCATTCCAATGCCAGCTCTGCCACTTAGTAGCAGGGTGACTTGGACATGTTGCTTATTCTCCCATCTGCCTCAGTTTCCTTGTCTGTAAAATAGGGCTAAGTATAGTACCTGCCACATTTAAGGTTATTATGACAATGAAATAATGTCTATAAAATGTTTCAAACAATTTCTGGGAGATAGTGAGCACTATCTAAATGTTGGCTAAAGTAAAAGGAAAAAATAAATTACCAGGCAATTGAGGAAGAGGTAACACAAGTCACAGAACTCCTTTACCCATCGCCATTTCTCCTGAGCATGAGAGGAGTCTGGGCAGAGGAGATCCTCACCCTCCCTCCCTTGTCCTGACCTGCACCCACCATGCTATCAGCATTCTCCCCTGAGCCCTTCTGAATTTCTCCACAGTACAGATCCCACACAGGTCAGAGGCACCATGGGAGGGCCAGGGCCACAGGGCAGAGGACGGTGTGCTGGAATCTGGCTACTCTCTTGGGAGGAAGAGACACCTCCCCTCCCTGCCCTTCACTGGCTTCCTCCCTCACTCTGCCCAGCTGCAAAACCCCCTCAGTGTCTCCCAGTGGTTACTGGATCCCAGGGGAGCCAGTTTGAACTTGATTTCAAGCCCCACCCACAGGTCAAGATATGCTCCCAACCAGCCTCCCTCCTGCCTTATCTCTGTGTCCCCTGCCCTCTAATGCATCCTCTCTCTGCCCTGGCCAAATGGACACAGACCCCTCCACCTCCACTGTGGGCTCTTCCCCAGTGGAAGCACTCCCTGCCCACTCTGACCTCAAGCCCTGGTCACTCTCCATTCCCTCCAGGAATGCACCTTCTGCTTCCTCCATCATCTGCCAGCTCACTCACTGTCCCCTTGGCTCGTTGAACCTGATACCCACAGCCTCGGCCGCCTCCTCACTGTTCCCATGTCTGAGTCCAGCCTCCCTCACCAGACAGGGACTCTGCGTCGGTCCCAGGGCTTAGCCCAGAGACCAGCACTGACCCAGTCTGCTCACTCCCGAGGACCCTGCCTGTGCCCCTCTTCACACACTCGGGCAACCTTACTGTCCCTAGTCCCCACCTGGAGCACTCAGCATTGTTCTTGGAGCCCCTCCCCACCTGGAAGTGTCTTATTTATGGATCTATCCCCATGTCCTATAGTTTGTCATCAGTTCACATTGCTGACCTCAGTCCTCCTACCTCTCCCCTCTGGGCCACAGCCAGATCCGTGCCCTGTCCCTGTGTCTTTGACCATCTCCGAGCTCTCTATGCCCTCCTTCTATTTCTCCACTCGTTTTCATTTCCTCTTGCTTTCTTCTTCCCACTGTCCCTTTCTTTTCCTTTCATTTTCCCCTTTGCTTGGAAAAACTTATTACAAACCAACTTTGTCGGAAAACTTTTGTAAGTAAGTGGTGCCCAACATTTATCACATTTGTGTTCAATATTTTTCTTACACATAAAGACCTGACAGCCTGCTCTTCTATGATAGATGTACTTATTTCTTCTAAGCTATAACTAACCAAGCATATCATTTTTATACAATGAGTATATATTCAATTTTCTACAGTTTTGACTACTAAACAGGCTTACCAGTGAGCAAATGACAAATATATTGTGGTATTAGTGAGGGCTGACTTAAACCCACGTAAGTCTGTGGAGTCAGTGTTCGTCTCCGTTTTGCATGGCTGAGAAGATGAGGAGAACCAAGGGTGGGCTTGCTGGTTGGGGGCCTCTCTGTGTGCCCAGCACAAGGGCCTTGCCAGCCAGCTGCCTCTCTTCCCCACATGCTGGCTGGCTTCCAGGTCCTGGGGCTGAAGTCTGGGGCAGAGAATTCCCTTACTCTAGGTTTGCATTTTGCAAAAGCATTCTAAAGCCTTTGCTATTTTCTGTCCTACTAACAAATCTTTACTCCTCCAGGGACCCTAGCGAAGTGGCCCCTGATGTGTCAGCTCAAAGCTCTTACTGTATTCTGTATTTGAGAGGCAGGTGTCCTTTCCATCTTTCCTTCTTCCCCTTTCCTTTTCTCATTCATTCACAAGTTGAGCTCCTGCTGTGTGCCCTGTGAAATGCCTCATGCACAGACCTGCCCCACCCCTCAAGAATCATCAAGTCTAAAAGCAAGTTCATGGTGGACCAGTTTAAGAGGGTGAGCTACAGGGGGATGTCCATAGTCAGAGAACTAAGACAGTTGTGAAAAAGGAAGCTCGGGAAGGAGACAAACCCTTGAAATGGACTTGGCATCAGTTCTGGGGCTTTTCTGGGGTTGAAGCATCAGTAATGGATCTGTTGCAATTCAGCCACAGAGATGATATATGAGGCTTTTCTGCTGACATTGAATCAGGTCACTGGGTCCATTGGATGCAATACAATGTCAATGAAACTCTTATGTGTTATTGATGTCAGTCACAGAATAGATAAAAACATTATAAAAATAGCTTTTGTAGCCATTTACATTTTTTTTTCATAAATGGTAAAAGGCATCAGTCCCTACATGCCAGAGAGTGAGGCAGCAAAGGATTGGTTTTCATACCAGCGACTGTGAAATCTCAGGAGGTCACATAGGGGTCATCCCCCCCATGACAAGTGACTGAAGAACAAAGGCCTTGAGGTAGCACAGCCTTCACCATCCAAGGAAGGAGGGAGAAGGGTGGCAGCTGACTCAGTAAAGCATAGGCTGAGTGGGGTCCATGTTCCTTCGTTCACCCAGCAGACACCCATTGAGACCCTACTGTGCTAGAGATGGGATTTGGAAGTAACCCTCCCTGTCCTGATTGAGCTCATAGCCCAATGTACTCTCAGGGTTCTCATCTGGAAATTGAGGATCACATCTCTCCTCAGAGTTGTAATAGGAGAATGGCATGTGCAACTGGCACTCAGTCGACATCCTTGCTCCCTTGCTGTGCTTTTACTCTTTGGGGCACAACATCAGGACAATGTGTGTGAGTCCACACCTATGTCCGGATTATGACGGAAGCTCAGAGAAGTGTTGTCTTAGGGTGTCCTGGTTGGGCATCCCTGGGTGCAGGGCAGACATTGTCAGTTTTATTTTAAGTAGGAGCACACTAAAGTGATTTGGCCAAAGACATAAGGTAAGTAATAGGCACAGTCTGGTGAGCTCCAAGTCTGTTGGACTCTAATGGATGTGCCCTTTGCTACACTTTGCTGCTTCTGCATGTGGCAAGATAGGAATGTCCCTTGGGCTCCAATAGTTCAGTATTTGGGGAGTCCTGGAGTTAGTTTAGATTCAAGCTAGCCAAGACTTGAATCTCCTGACCCCCAGGCCAGTTCTCCACCTCCAGGACTACATGGCTTCCCTCTCCACCCACGACAGGGTCCATATCCTCGCTTCTCCCACAAAAAAGTTCTGCTTAACTCAGAGCCAAGCAAGAATTCTTGAACAAGCCAGGCTCCTAAATATGTAGAGCACTCAGCCTAGATTTCCCAGCACAGCCCCAACCTGGTGTCCGTGTGTCTGGCAGGGTGAGAAGCCTGAGAGTTTGGATAAGAATTGATCTAGCTTTTATGTTAGTTCCTAACTTCTAGAGCTAGCAGAGGCAGGGACACCAGCGCCTAAGATCCAGCCATCAACTAGGCCAACGCCCCCCAAATCTTCTCCATGACAAAGCCAAGGAGGCCATATAGCCTCAAGTGAAGTGACACTCTCTGAAAGGTCTGGCCATTGATTCCATAAGCTGGCTCTGGACAAAGGGACCACTTTCAGGTCCCCATACCCATTAGGCTGTTGTCCACAGCTGGACCCAGTCTGTGCTCTCAGGCAGGAGTACTCAGCTTAGGACAGGAACTTCCACAGTTAACCCACAGGACATTTTTGTCATTACTAAGCTGCTGAGCTAGGCCCCTGGATCTCAGAACCACCACCTAATGCAATTTAAAACTGAGTGACAATTATCATCTGAAAGGAACCCAAGATATTGGGCAAGCCCACTACAAAAATATACAAAGAGAGAAAGCTAATGGGAAATTAAGGGGACAATAATGAAAAAATAACATCTTTTATAAGGGTAAAAACTGCCCAGGCCTTGAGATACTTTGCAAATAAAACACTTGAATCTCTTTTGACACATTTATCTGCATGTGGAAGAATTGTTGCCTAAGAGATTCTGAGTGAAAGCATTAATTTTTATTCAACTGTGCATTTAAAATCTGTAGTAAAAGGAATCTTTGAAATGACACACATGTTATTGGCAGTAGCTAAGCAGAAATGTGGGCTCAACTTTCCTGGGTGGAGCCAGCTGCCACTCCACACTGTCTCAGCCATAGACTTTAGTGCTGGCCATTGTAATGTTCCTCTTTGTGCTGGGGTGTAATCTGTTATGGCTGTACATTCACCTCCACAGTCAACCCCTAGGGCTTTCCACTGACCACTGACCCTTGCTCAGCTCCTGGCCCTTGGGTCTCAATTGAGCCATGACTTGGCCTCTGCCAGACCTCACATTCACATTCTGTTTTATTTCCGGGTCATTGTATACTTTTCCACTCACCAAAAGGCCACCAACACTAAAGGGAACTAACTAATAGTACAGTTAAATACTTATTAAAAGTGTGGACTCTGGGATGAGACTGTGTGAATGGGTCTTGTGCCTAATTCTGAATAGCTGAGCCATTTTAGGAAAGATACATAATCTCTCTGTGCCATGTCTTTTTCATCTGTAAAATGTCAACAATAATACAATTTACCTCATAGTGTTGTTATGAGACTAAATGCATTAATAAGTGTGAAGTTCTAGAATCATGTGGATCATACAGTGTTCAATAAATGTTATCTATTGTTGTGTGTGTGCGTGTTTAAGCACCTATACAGAGAGGATTCGGAATGTGTAGCAATAACGACAGCCCTGGGGTCTGTTATTCTAGCTGTTCCTGGCTGCCTTCTGCCTTGGCAGAAGGTGATAGGCACCTCACCACTGCTCAGCTCTAAATCTCAGAGAAGCCTCCCTAAAATTATCATAAAACTGCTACTTCTCCTATTTCACACTCATCACTAAGGGAGTCAGCTGTCCAGCTCCAGGTCATAGACCAAAAACTGCTCACTGCCAGTGTAATGCTACAGATTCAGTGTGCAAAGGGAATTTGAAAAGAAAGATTCCATTAGAGTTGACCACTATATTCATCCTTGTCAATTGTTTGGTTTGGTTTTGGCTCTTTCAGTTGGGACAATAGGGTCTCACCAACTCAATCTCTCCTAAGTAGCTACAAGATAAAAACCCAGCATTCAGCTTTAAAAGCAGATAGATATGGGTCTGAATTCCAGGAGATCTACTTATATTTGTGTGGCTTTGGGAAGTTACTTAATGCCTTTGAGCATCAATTTTCTCATTTGCAAAATAAAGATGACAATACAGCTGATATAAATATCAAATGTGGTCATGAATATTGTTCAGTATGGTGCCTAGCATGGGAAAGAGAGGAGATTGTGTTTTATTGCTTGGCAAAACAAGATGTAAGGAAACTAGCAGAAATAAGACAGTAGAAACAGATCCCAGTGATTCCAAATAAAGAAAACATAAGACATAGCCTTTAAAATAATTTTGCTAAATAATTATACTCTCTATGTCCAAAGAGAAAAAATATAAAATTTTAAATTTTTACAGAGGGTAGAATTCTGAAAAAGTGACATAGCAGAATAAAAAGGGACATTCTAAACAACAAATACAACTGAAATTGAGAACTCAGTGTATAAGTTTTTCAGCAAATTTCAATCAGCTAGGAGAAAATTAGTAAAATGGAGGACGTATCAAAAGAAACGTACAGAAATATGACCTATGGTATCCTATCCTAAAAAGATAGGAAAGAAAAAAATGGAAGGGAAATAAGAGCCATGGATAATACAGTGAGAAGCCTAATATACATTTTTTTTAAAACATTTTCAGCTTTGCCTTTATTTGCTATTTGGAAGGTCAGCCATCCTCTACAAATGTTCCTCCCCAGATTTCTAACTCAGACTTCATTACAAGTTATAGATACTACAGAATAGTCCACCAAAGAAATACCAATGTCTTCAAAACCCATGGTTTTTCATACATTTAATTGGAGTTACAAAAGAAGAGGAGAGGGAGAGAGAGAATTAGGCAGAGGAATTTGAAGAAATAATGTTTGAGAATTTTCTAAAAACTGATGAAAGATATCAAATACAGATTCAAGAAACTGAGGAAGTGTCAAAGAGAATTAAAAAAAGAGAGAAAGAAACACATACTTATGGTTATAATAACAAAATTGAAAAATAAACCAAAGAAAAAAAATCCTTTAAAAGCCAGGTAAAACAAGAAATTCCTGTCAGAAGAGCAGTAATGAGACTAAAAACTGACTCCTAAACAGAAAAATAATAGAAGCCAGAAAAAAGTGAAATAGAGCTTCCCTGGTGGCGCAGTGGTTGAGAGTCTGCCTGCTGATGCAGGGGACACGGGTTCGTGCCCCAGTCTGGGAAGATCCCACATGCCGCGGAGCGGCTGGGCCCGTGAGCCATGGCCGCTGAGCCTGCGCGTCCGGAGCCTGTGCTCTGCAACGGGAGAGGCCACAACAGTGAGAGGCCAGCGTACCGCAAGAAAAAAAGAAAAAGAAATAATATTTATTATTTATGCTGAAAGAAAATGTGTATTAAACAAGAATTCTGTGCCCCTCAAAATATCTTTCAAGAATAAAAGTGAAATGTATGAAAAATAACACATTTTTCTTCAGGAGAATTCGGCTTATGGTAATGTTGGAGTAGCTCCCATTGCACCAATTTCCTCATCAATAAATGGAGAATATAAAAAAATTCACAGAGTGTGATAAACAGTATGTTAGTGATGACAGATGAAAGAGTCACTGAACTTGAAGATAGATCAATAGAAATTATCTAATCTAAAGGACAAGGAAAAAAAGAATTAAAAATAAGAACAGAAGCTCAGTGATCTGTGGGACAATGCAAAAAGGCCTAACACATATATTCTTGGAATCCCAGAATGAGCAGAGTCAGAATATGTGGCAAAAATATATTTGAGGAAATAATGTCCCCAATTATTCTGAATTTGGTGAGAGGCAGATTTGCTGATTTGACAACTCAGCCAACCTCAAGTAAAAGCAATACAGAGAAAATCTCACCTAGGCACACCATACTGAAAATCTAAAATAAAGAAGAAATCTTGAAATCAGCTAGAGGAAAACAGTACATTACATTAAAGGGAGCAACAATATTAATGACTGCTGACTTATCATTAGAAGCACTGGAAGTCAGAACAGTGGAATGTCATCTCTAAAATACTGAAAGAAATAAAAAGCTATCAATACAGAATTCTTTGTCCAGTGAAAACACCCTTCAAACTGAAGGTAAAATAAAGACATTTTCAGATAAATTAAAACTAATAAAATGCGTTTCTAGTAGACAAAAGGAACTCTAGAAGAAATTCTGCAAATAAATAATACCAGGTTGAAATTCAGATTTTCAAAGAGGAATGAAGAGTCCCATAAACATGTAGGAAATGTAAAATACTTTCTTCTTTTAATTAAAACCCCCATAAAGCTATTTGAAGATATATATATATATAGATATATATATATATATATATATATACATACATATACGGCAAGTATAGTATACAGGACACAGTGGGGAACAGAGGAAGACAAACAAATCTAACTATAAATTTACTGTGAAAAATTAAAGATGAATATTTCAATTCCTAGGTCAAATGGTAAAAAAACAATCATATTGGTATAATTAATAACCTAATAAATTATTTAAAAAATTATAAAATATATTTAAGTAGACTAAAAGAAGATAGGAAAGGAAAAACAAAAAACAAAAATCAGAACGGAAAAACCAAAAACAAGTAGTAGAACAGAAGATACAAATCTCACAATTCATCTGTTAAGTAATTACATTAGGTGTAAAGGACTAAACACTCCAATTAAAAGAAAAAGATTATCAGAAAGAATTTTTAAAAAGCAGCATCAAATGGTATGTTGTCTATAACAGATACATGTTAAGGACACAAATAAACTGAAAGTAAAGAGATGGAAAAATATACAGCATACAAACAATTAAAAAGAATGAAAGTGCTCAAAAACAGATAAGGATATGTCAAAACAACATAAAAATAAGTTTACAAGGGTTCTCATGGTCCACAAGAAGGGCAAATTTAGCATCAAAAATAATGATGGAGATGGATTATAATACCAGGAATTAAAAATAAATAATTCATAGTAGGGGGGACCTTGAAGATGGCGGAGGAGTAAGACGCGGAGATCACCTTCCTCCCCACAGATACACCAGAAATACATCTACACGTGGAACAACTCCTACAGAACACCTACTGAAGGCTGGCAGAAGACCTCAGACCTCCCAAAAGGCAAGAAACTCCCCATGTACCTGGGTAGGTCAAAAGAAAAAATGAAAAAACAGAGACAAAAGAATAGGGACGGCACCTGCACCAGTGGGAGGGAGCTGGGAAGGAGGAAAAGTTTCCACACACTAGGAAGCCCCTTCACGGGCGGAGACTGCGGGAGGCGGAGGGGGGAGCTTTGGAGCCGTGGAGGAGAGCACAGCAACAGGTGTGGTGGAGGGCAAAGCGGAGAGATTCCCGCACAGAGGATCGGTGCCGACCAGCACTCACCAGCCCGAGAGGCTTGTCTGCTCACCCACCGGGGCGGGCGGGGCTGCGAGCTGAGGCTCGGTCGGAGCGCAGGGAGAGGACTGGGGTTGGCGGCTTGAACATAGCGTGAAGGGGTTAGTGCACCACGGCTAGCCGGGAGGGAGTCCGGGAAAAAGTCTGCACCTGACGAAGAAGCAAGAGACTTTTCTTCCGGCTGTTTCCTGGTGCGCGAGGAGAGGGGTTTCAGAGCGCTGCTTAAAGGAACTCCAGAGACGGGCGCGAGCCGCGGCGAAAAGCACGGACCCCAGAGACGGGCGCGAGCCACGGCGAAAAGCGCGGACCCCAGAGACGGGCGCGAGCTGCGGCTAAAACCATGGACCCCAGGGACGGGCGGGAGATGCTAAGGCTGCTCCTGCCGCCACCAAGGGGCCTGTGTGCGAGCACAGGTCACTATCCACACCCCTCTTCCGCGGAGCCTGTGCAGCCCGCCACTGCCAGGTTCCCGGGATCCAGGGACAACTTCCCCGGGAGAACGCATGGTGGGCCTCAGGCCGCCGCAGGCCCGCCCCGCACGCAGTGCCCCTCCCTCCCCCCACAGCCTGAGTGCGTCAGAGCCCCCGAATCAGTGGTTCGTTTAACCCCGTCCTGTCTGAGCAAAAAACAGACGCCCTCCAGAGACCTACACGCAGAGGCAGGGCCAAATCCAAAGCTGAGCCCCTGTGAGCTGTGAGAACAAAGAAGAGAAAGGGAAATCTCTCCCAGCAGCCTCAGAAACAGCGGATTAAAGCTCCACAATCAACTTGATGTACCCTGCATCTGTGGAATACATGAATAGACAACGAGTCATCCCAAATTGAGGAGGTGGGCTTCGAGGGCAAGATCTATGATTTTTTCCCCTTTTCCTCTTTTTGTGAGTGTGTATGTGTATGCTTCTGTGTGAGATTTTGTCTGCATAGTTTTGCTTCCACCATTTCTCCTAGGGTTCTATTCGTCCATGGTTTTTTTTTAATATTTTTTCTTAATAATTAATTATAATTTTAATAACTATATTGTACTTTACCTTCTTTCTTTCTTTCTTTCTTTCTTCCTTCCTTCCTTCCTTCCTTCCTTCCTTCCTTCCTTCCTTCCTTTCTTTCTTTCTTTCTTTCTTTCTTTCTTTCTTTCTTTCTTTCTTTCTTTCTTTCTTTCCTCTCTTCCTTCCTTCCCTCCTTTAGACAACGAATCATCCCAAATTGAGGAGGTGGTCTCTGAGAGCAAGATTTATAACTTTTTCCCCCTTTACCTCTTTTTGTGAGGGTGTATGTGTATGTTTCTGTGTAAGATTTTGTCTGTATAGCTTTGCTTCCAACATTTGTCCTAAGGTTCTATCCGTCCCTTTTTTTTCTCTAAATAATTTTTTTTAATTCAATAACTTTATTATACTTTATATTATTTTACTGTATCTTCTTTCTTTCTGTCTTTTTTCCTTCCTTCCCTCCTTCCTTCCTTCCTCCCTCCCTCCCTCCCTCCTTTCTTTCCTTCTTGCCTTCTTTCCTTCTTTGTCTCTTCCTTCCTTCCTTCCTTCCTTCCTTCCTTCCTTCCCTCCTTTCTTTCTTTCTTTCTTCATACTTCTACTAATTCTCTCTACTTTTTCTCCCTTTTATTCTGAGCCGTGTGGATGAAAGGCTCTTGGTGCTCCAGCCAGGAGTCAGCGCTCTGCCTCTGAGGTAGGAGTGCCAACTTCAGGACACTGATCAACAAGAGACCTCCCAGCTCCACATAATATCAAATGGCGAAAATCTCCCAGAGACCTCCATCTTAACACCAGCACCCAGCAAGATACAGTGCTGGACAACCTATGCCAAACAACTACCAAAACAGGAACAAAACCCCACCCATTAGCAGAGAAGCTGCCTAACATCATAATAAGGCCACAGACACCCCAAAACACACCACCAGACGTGAACCTGCCCACTAGAGACACAAGATCCAGCCTCATCCATCACAACACAGGCACTAGTCCCCTCCACCAGGAAGCCTACACAACCCACTGAACCAACCTTAGCCACTGGAGATAGACATCAAAAACAGCGGGAACTATGAACCTGCAGCCTGCAAAAAGGAGACCCCAAACACAGTAAGATAAGCAAAATGAGAAGACAGAAAAACACACAGCAGATAAAGGAGCAAGATTAAAATGCACCAGACCTAACAAATGAAGAGGAAATAGGCAGTCTACCTGAAAAAGGATTCAGAATAATGATAGTAAGGATGATCCGAAATCTTGGAAATAGAATGGACAAAATGCAAGAAACAGTTAACAAGGACCTAGAAGAAATAAAGATGAAACAAGCAATGATGAACAACACAATAAATGAAATTAAAAGTACTCTAGATGGGATCAATAGCAGAATAACTGAGACAAAAGAACGGATAAGTGACCTGGAAGGTAAAATAGTGGAAATAACTACTGCAGAGCAGAATAAAGAAAAAAGAATGAAAAGAACTTAGGACAGTATCAGAGACCTCTGGGACAACATTAAATGCACCAACATTCGAATTATAGGGGTTCCAGAAGAAGAAGAGAAAAAGAAAGGGACTGAGAAAATATTTGAAGAGATTATAGTTGAAAACTTCCCTAATATGGGAAAGGAAATAGTTAATCAAGTCCAGGAAGCACAGAGAGTCCCATACAGGATAAATCCAAGGAGAAATGCGCCAAGACACATATTAATCAAACTGTCAAAAATTAAATACAAAGAAAGCATATTAAAAGCAGCAAGGGAAAAAAAAATAATAAAAGCAGCAAGGGAAAAACAACAAATAACGCACAAGGGAATCCCCATAAGGTTAACAGCTGATCTCTTAGCAGAAATCCTACAAGCCAGAAGGGATTGGCAGGACATACTGAAAGTGAGGAAGGAGAAAAACCTGCAACCAAGACTACTCTACCCAGCAAGGATCTCATTCAGATTTGATGGAGAAATTAAAACCTTTACAGACAAGCAAAAGCTGAGAGAGTTCAGCACCACCAAACCAGTTTTACAACAAATGCTAAAGGAACTTCTCTAGAAAAGAAACACAAGAGAAGGAAAAGACTTATAATAACAAACCCAAAGCAATTTAGAAAATGGGAATAGGAACATACATATCGATAATTACCTTAAAAGTAAATGGACTAAATGCTCCCACCAAAAGACACAGATTGGCTGAATGGATACAAAAACAAGACCCTTATATATGCTGTCTACAAGACACCCACTTCAGACCTAGAGACACATACAGATTGAAAGTAAGGGGATGGAAAAAGATATTCCATGCAAATGGAAACCAAAAGAAAGCTGGAGTAACAATTCTCATATCAGACAAAATAGACTTTAAAATAAGGACTACTAAAAGAGACAAAGAAGGACACTACATGATCAAGGGATAGATCCAAGAAGAAGATATAACAATTGTAAATATTTATGCACCCAACATAGGAGCACCTCAATACATAAGGCAAATACTAACAGCCATAAAAGGGGAAATCGACAGTAACACATTCATAGTAGGGGACTTTAACACCCCACTTTCACCCATGGACAGATCATCCAAAATGAAAATAAATAAGGAAACACAAGCTTTAAATGATACATTAAACAAGATGGACTTAATTGATATTTATAGGACACTCCATCCAAAAACAACAGAATACACATTTCTCTCAAGTGCTCATGGAACATTCTCCAGGATAGATCATATCTTGGGTCACAAATCAAGCCTTGGTAAATTTAAGAAAACTGAAATTGTATCAAGTATCTTTTCTGACCACAACGCCATGAGACTAGATATCAATTACAGGAAAAGATCTGTAAAAAATACAAACACATGGAGGCTAAACAATACACTACTTAATAATGAAGTGATCACTGAAGAAATCAAAGAGGAAATAAAAAAATACCTAGAAACAAATGACAATGGAGATACAACGACCCAAAATCTATGGGATGCAGCAAAAGCAGTTCTAAGGGGGAAGTTTATAGCAATACAAGCCCACCTTAAGAAGCAGGAAACATCTCGAATAAACAACCTAACCTTGCACCTCAAGCAATTAGAGAAAGAAGAACAAAAAAACCCCAAAGCTAGCAGAAGGAAAGAAGTCATAAAAATCAGATAAGAAATAAATGAAAAAGAAATGAAGGAAACAATAGCAAAGATCAATAAAACTAAAAGATTGTTCTTTGAGAAGATAAACAAAATAGATAAACCACTAGCCAGACTCATCAAGAAAAAAAGGGAGAAGATTCAAATCAATAGAGTTAGAAATGAAAAAGGAGAAGTAACAACTGACACTGCAGAAATAAAAAAGATCATGAGAGATTACTACAAGCAACTCTATGCCAATAAAATGGACAATCTGGAAGAAATGGACAAATTCTTAGAAATGCACAACCTGCCAAGACTGAATCAGGAAGAAATAGAAAATATGAACAGACCAATCACAAGCACTGAAATTGAAACTGTGATTAAAAATCTTCCAACAAACAAAAGCCCAGGACCAGATGGCTTCACAGGCGAATTCTATCAAACATTTAGAGAAGAGCTAACACCTATCCTTCTCAAACTCTTCCAAAATATAGCAGAGGGAGGAACACTCCCAAATTCCTTCTACGAGGCCACCATCACCTTGATACCAAAACCAGACAAAGAGGTCACAAAGAAAGAAGACTACAGGCCAATATCATTGATGAACATAGATGCAAAAATCCTCAACAAAATACTAGCAAACAGAGTCCAACAGCACATTAAAAGGACCATACACCATGATCAAGTGGGGTTTATTCCAGGAATGCAAGGATTCTTCAATATACGCAAATCTATCAATGTGATAAACCATATTAACAAATTGAAGGAGAAAAACCATATGATCATCTCAATAGATGCAGAGAAAGCTTTTGACAAAATTCAATGCCCATTTATGACAGAAACTCTGTGGAAAGTAGGCATAGAGGGAACTTTCCTCAACATAATAAAGGCCATATATGACAAGCCCACAGCAAACATCATCCTCAATGGTGAAAAACTGAAAGCATTTCTACTAAGATCAGGAACAAGACAATGTTGCCCACTCTCACCACTCTTATTCAACATAGTTTTGGAAGTTTTAGCCACAGCAATCAGAGAAGAAAAGGAAATAAAAGGAATCTAAATCGGAAAAGAAGAAGTAAGGCTGTCACTGTTTGCAGATGACATGATACTATAAATAGAGAATCCTAAAGATGCTACCAGAAAACTACTGGAGCTAATCAATGAATTTGGTAAAGTAGCAGGATACAAAATTAATGCACAGAAATCTCTGGCATTCCTATATACTAATGATGAAAAATCTGAAAGTGAAATCAAGAAAACACTCCCATTTACCATTGCAACAAAAAGAATAAAATATCTAGGAATAAACCTACCTAAGGAGACGAAAGACCTGTATGCAGAAAATTATAAGACACTGATGAAAGAAATTAAAGATGATACAAATAGATGGAGAGATATACCATGTTCTTGGATTGGAAGAATCAACATTGTGAAAATGACTCTACTACCCAAAGCAATCTATAGATTCAATGCAATCCCTATCAAACTACCAATGGCATTTTTCACAGAACTAGAACAAAAACTTTCACAATTTGTATGGAAACACAAAAGACCCCGAATAGCCAAAGCAATCTTGAGAACGAAAAAAGGAGCTGGAGGAATCAGGCTCTCTGACTTCAGACTATACTACAAAGCTACAGTAATCAAGACAGTATGGTACTGGCACAAAAACAGAAAGATAGATCAATGGAACAGGATAGAAAGCCCAGAGATAAACCCACGCACATATGGACACCTTATCTTTGATAAAGGTGGCAGGAATGTACAATGGAGAAAGGACAGCCTCTTCAATAAGTGGTGCTGGGAAAACTGGACAGGTACATGTAAAAGTATGAGATTAGATCACTCCCTAACACCATACACAAAAATAAGCTCAAAATGGATTAAATACCTAAATGTAAGGCCAGAAACTATCAAACTCCTAGAGGAAAACATAGGCAGAACACTCTTTGACATAAATCACAGCAAGATCCTTTCTGACCCACCTTCTAGAGTAATGGAAATAAAAACAAAAATAAACAAATGGGACCTAATGAAACTTCAAAGCTTTTGCACAACAAAGGAAACCATAAACAAGACCAAAAGGCAACCCTCAGAATGGGAGAAAAGATTTGCAAATTAAGCAACTGACAAAGAATTAATCTCCAAAATTTACAAGCAGCTCATGCAGCTCAATAACAAAAAAACAAACAACCCAATCCAAAAATGGGCAGAAGACCTAAATAGACATTTCTCCAAAGAAGATATACAGACTGCCAACAAACACATGAAAGAATGCTCAACATCATTAATCATTAGAGAAATGCAAATCAAAACTACAATGAGATATCACCTCACACCAGTCAGAATGGCCATCATCAAAAAATCTAGAAACAATAAATGCTGGAGAGGGTGTGGAGAAAAGGGAACACTCTTGCACTGCTGGTGGGAATGTGAATTGGTTCAGCCACTATGGAGAACAGTATGGAGGTTCCTTAAAAAAGTTACAAATAGAACTACCATATGACCTAGCAATCCCACTACTGGGCATATACCCTGAGAAAACCAAAATTCAAAAAGAGTCATGTACCAAAATGTTCATTGCAGCTCTATTTACAATAGCCCGGAGATGGAAACAACCTAAGTGCCTATCATTGGATGAATGGATAAAGATGTGTCACATATATACAATGGAATATTACTCAGCCATAAAAAGAAATGAAATTGAGCTAGTTGTAATGAGATGGATAGACCTAGAGTCTGTCATACAGAGTGAAGTAAGTCAGAAGGAAAAAGACAAATACCGTATGCTAACACATATATATGGAATTTAAGGAAAAAAAATGTCATGAAGTACCTAGGGGTAAGACAGGAATAAAGACACAGACCTACTGGAGAACAGACTTGAGAATATGGGGAGGGAGAAAGGTGAGCTGTGACAGGGCGAGAGAGAGGCATGGACATATATACACTAACAAACGTAAGGTAGATAGCTAGTGGGAAGCAGCCGCATGGCACAGGGATATCGGCTCGGTACTTTGTGACCGCCTGGAGGGGTGGGATAGGGAGGGTGGGAGGGAGGGAGACACAAGAGGGAAGACATATGGGAACATATGTATATGTATAACTGATTCACTTTGTTATAAAGCAGAAACTAACACACCATTGTAAAGCAATTGTACCCCAATAAAGATGTAAAAAAAAAAATAATAATTCATAGTAATATTCTTCTGTAGAGAAGAATGTTAGCTATAAAACCCTGAACAAATGATCAAATTAGAAAAGCACAATTAAAAAAAACCAATGTAATCATTATTTTAGGTAAGGATAATTGATGAAATCATTGAAAATTAAAACCATGGTTGAAAGCTTTTGTGGGAGCAGGAAAGTTTTAGACAGTGCTGTAGACTAAATGTTTGTGTCTTCCCAAAATTCATATGTTTGAGATACTAAATCCCAAGGTGATGGTATTAGGATGTGAGGCCTTTGGGAGGTTCCTGAGAATGGAACCCTCACGATTGGAATTAGCATCCTTCAAAGATCCCAGAGAGCTAACTTGCCCCTTCTACCATGTGACATTATAGTGAGAACACAGCCATCAAAGAGGAAACAGGCCCTCACCATTCACCAAATCTTCCAACATCATGATCTTGGATTTTGCAGCTGTGAGAAATAAATGTTTGTTGTTTATAAACCACCCAGTTTATGGTATTTTTGTTATAGTAGCTTAAATTGACTAAAACAAATGTTTAAAGTAATTCAACCAAAATTCATTACAGAAAAGTATTTAGTAATTACAAAAGAAGACATAGTAACACTACAATGGAGAAACCTGGTGAACAAAGTTAATATAAAAATTAAGGATGTATATCTTAATCCCTGGAGCAAATAACAAAGCAATCAAAGAGGTATAGCTAGAAATCCAACAAAATAATATAACAAATTGACACCAGGTGACTACTGAAGTGATATACTGAAAATAACAAAATTACTGCCATAGAAGTCCAGCCCAAAACACATAACCTAAACCTAATCATTAGAAAACATCCATCAGATTGAAGGACATTTTACAAAACAATTTTTCTGTTTCTGTTAAAAAATGCCAATGTCATGAAAGACAATAAAGGAATAGCAAATGTTCCAGATTAAAGGAAACTAAAGACCAACTAAATTCTAGAGGCTGGTCCTGGATTAGATACTGGACTGAATAAGAACATTATGCGGGCAGTAGGTAGAATTAAAATTTAGGCTATAATTAAATAATGGTATCATATCAATGTTAAATTTCCTGATTTTTAAATTTTTGTGGCACTTATGTGATGACCTTTTTTCAAGGAAATACACACTTGCAAATGTGGCAAACTGTTGACAATTTTTGTGTCTGGGTAAAGAAACTCCATTGCACTGTTCTTAAATATCCTGAAAGTTTGAAATTATTATCAATGGCAATTCAGAAAAAGATACAAATAATACATTATACCAAGTGGTACTTATTTCAGAAATTCAAAGATGGTTTAATATTAGAAAATCCATTAACATAATTCACAACATTAGTAGAACACATGATTATCTCTATAGATGCTGAAGAGGCCTTCAACAAAAGCCAAAATTCACTCCTAATGAAAACTTTCTTAATGGTAAAATATTTATTCTTTAGTCCAAAAGGTAGCATTTATCTCATGGATAAACATTAGACGTATTTCTACTAAGATTCAGAAGAAAGCAGTGATCCCATCATTTTCACTACTGCTACTGTTGTGTACTTTTTAAAATTTTGTCTAATTTGATCGGCTAATATTTTCAGAACTATAAGAAGCATGAGGACTGGAAAAAAGTAAAACTTCCTCTATGTGTATATGATATGATAATGCACCTGGAAACCCCAGTAAGTCAATATCAAGAGCAATATACACACAGAGAGCCACACAAGTACACAGAATTCAGTAAGGTAGAAGGATCTAAAATTAGCATAAAATTAGCCTTTAAATATACAAATAACCAGTTAGATGATGTAATTAAAGATGAAAGCCCACTTAAAGTAACAACAAAAAGATACATTTTTATAAATAAATGCAATAATAAATGTGCAAAACCTACATGAAGAAAACTTAGAAACACTCTGAAAGACTCAAAAGTAAGCCTGAACAAATGGAAATTCATTCTCTCTTCTTGGCCAAAAAAAAAAAAATTAGCATCATAAGGATGTCATCTAACCAAATTAATTTATAATGACCACAATAAAATACCAATACTTTTTCCCCAGAATCTGAACAAAGTTTTTTAGCATTTACGTGGAAAAATATACAGGTTAAAGGTCGGAAAAAATGCCCACAATTTGTTTTTAAGAGCAATGCAGCCCCACTATTAGGAATTTATCCCGACGTAATAGAAAGTAATATCAACTTGACTGCCCATCCATAGAAGACTATCTGAATAAACCTTAGTATATTCACATAGTAGAATAATATTTAGCTCTAAGAAAGAATGAAGACTGTCTCTATAAGCTACTATTGTGATATTTTTTCTGAATGTTTTATCAAATGCAAAGAACAAGATATATAGAGAATATGCTACCTTTTATTTTAAAAAGATTGTGAAATAACATGTATATGTTATAAGATATAAATACATATAATAAAATGTATGTATATGCGTACATACATATATACTTACTTTTGCAGAAAGAAACACAGTATGATATACCAGGAACCAATGAAAAGTTTTTCCTCTGAAGATTAGTAGGAGTAGACGGGATAATATTTATGTGAGTGAGAATTCCCTGAGAATATCTTTTTACATAGATTTGAATTTTGAATCATAGTTTTGAATTTTGAATCATAGTTTTGAATTTTGAACAATAGTTTTGAACTTTGTAAATATTTTATGTATGCAAAATAATATCAAAAGGATAAAATCAAATGTGAAAATTTGATACAGAAACAAATTATTCAAACTGTACTTTCACTTGATAATATTGATAACATAACCATAAAGAGAAAAATGTTAAGCAACTTTTGAACACAGTACTCTAATCACACATTCCTACAGAGATGTAGTCTAAAGTTAAAAAATATATATTTAAAATTTTTTCCAGAGGAATATCAACCTTTATTTAGGAGGTCTGTGGGTGGTGGTGGTATTAGTGTATAATCTCAAAGAATTTTGTCCATTATAGAATAAGGAAAATGTGCAAATATGTTTTTGCAAACTTGGGTTCTCTTTGTGGGAGAAGGGAAATGTAAATATGAAATCAATTTTCTATTGAACTGGAGCTTATCAGTATGAACTCAGAGGTTTGAGGATAAATATATTTCCTAATTATTTCACCTAAAAGGAGTTAGAAGCAATAGCAACCAGTTAGTGAGGAGCACACCTACAGCCCAGATCTTGGTTTCTAAGAACATTTCCCCACTAAAGGAAACCAGGGATCCTTTGAAAAGTAGTTAATCCAATCCAGAGGGATTATAAAATCCATTTGCAATCCCCAATGCAATCGCTGAGAGTCATTAATGGATGCTAAATACCTGGGTGAAGGTTGCTAAGGATGATGCTATGTCACAGTCTCAATGAGGAAGATATCTTACTGATTACAAAGGGAAATAAATATTTGCTTTTTATAGCCTACTTAGCACCAAAGAAAAATCTTTACACTAAAGAGACCTGGAAGTCACCACCTTAATTAAGTGACCATCACTAGTAGGACAGCCTGACTCTATGTGCCTCCTGATATGTGGCAATAAGTACATGCGTCTCCCATGTAAAATTCTTGCCAAAATATCGAACTTAAATCAAATCATGAGGAAATAATCAAAAAAATCCAGCATGTGAGATGTCCTATCAGACATCTGGCCTGATTCTTCTAAAATGACACTGTAATGAAAGACCAAAAGTAATAACAATAATTTTAAAAATTAATGGACAGAATTCTAGACTGAAAAACACTAAAGAGACATAACAACCAGGTGAATCCTTATAAAAGGATCCAACCATCTTGGGGGTAACTATGGAAATTTGAATGTTAACTCGATTTTATATATCATTAAATCATTGCTAATCTCTTACATGTGATAATGGTACTGTGGTTGTGGTAGAAGAATGCTTGCTTTTATTCTTGGGGGGCAGGGTTTTCTCCATGTAGACACTGATAAATATATCAGAAAAATGAAAACAAAGCACAATAAAGACATTTTCAGACAAACAAAAGCCCGGAGAACTCACTAGTAGATCTGCATTATAAGAAATAGAAAAGGGAGTTGTTTAGGTAGAAGGAAAAGGATTCCAGATGGACAGTCAGAGATGCAGGAGGAATGAAGAGCTCTGGACAAATCTAAATGAAGAACTGACTGTATCAAACAATTACAAAGATATTTTGTGGCATTTAAAATGTAGAGAGAATGCCTAACACCAATAGCCCATGAGTTGAAACTGGGCAAAGGAAGTAAAGTATTCTATTGCCTTTTCTAGAAAGCATGTAAAATTACCAAATTGACATTAGATTTTGATAAGGCAAGGATGAAGGTTGTCATCTCCAAGGCAGGGTTTCTCAGCCTTGGCCTATGATATGTGGGGCCATATGTTCTTAGCTGTGGGAGACTTTTCTGCAAACTGTAGATTGTTTAGCAGCAATTCTGGACCCTACTAACTAGCCTCCATTAGCAATCTGTGAGAGTTAATTTTATGTGTCAACTTGGCTAGATTATGGGATTCCCAGATATCTGGTGGAACATCATTTCTGGGTGTGTCTGTGAGGGTGTTTCCAGAAGAGATTTGCATTTCAATTGGTAGACAGAGCAAAGTGGATTGCTGTCCCCAGGGCGGGTGGGCATCAAACAACCTGTTGGGGACCTGAATAGAACACAAATGTGGAAGAAGGGAGGAGTCACTCTCTGATGGAGCTGGGGCATCCATCTCCCCCTGCCCTTGGCACTCCTGGTTCTCAGGCCTTCAAACTATAACACCAGCTTTCCTAGGTCTCTAGCTTGCAGACGGCAGATGGTGGACTTCTTAGCCTCCATAATTGCATGAGCCAATGTCTTATCATAAATTTCCATACATATATATAGGCACACCTCCTTTTATTGTGTTTCACTTTATTGCTCTTCAGAGATATTGCCTGTTTTACAAATTGAAGGTTTGTGGCAACCCTGTGTTGTCAGATGACGGTTAGCACTTATTAGCAATAAAGTAATTTTCAGTTAGGTATGTAAATTGCTTTTCTAGACATAATGCAATTGCACACTTAATATAGTACAGTATAGTGTAAACATAGCTTGCACTGAGAAACCAAAATAATTTGTGGACTCATTTTATTGCAGTGGTCTGAAACCAAGCCTGCACTCTCTCTAAGGAGTGACTGGAGATATATCTATCTACATCTATGGTTCTATGGATAGATAAATAGATATAGGGTTCTCTATGTATCTATATCTATATATCTCCTATTTGTTCTGTTTGTCTAGAGAATCCTGGCTAATACACAACACCCTCCCCAAACACTGCTGCCATAATTGTGACATCCAAACTTGTCTCCAGACAATGCCAAACTTCCCTTATGGTGGGAGGAATCCCTCTAGTTGAAAACCACTTCACTAGGGTAACTAAAAAAGAATAGTAAATGTGTATATAACTCCCAAAGTTATAGAGGAAACACTGGAAGGAGTAATAAAATAGTCAACCCAAAGACAAGAAAAGGAGCATAGAGTCGGTAAGACTAATCAAAAGCACCTAGTGAGATGGTAGATTTAAATCCAAATATGACATGATTACATTAAATTGTAAATGAATGAAATGCTCCAATTAAAAAATTCTGGATGATAGATCATGGAGGACACACTGAATTCTGTAATGCCATGGGGTGCACAGCAGCCCTGGTCACAGGACAAGCACCGAACCTGGAGCTGGAATCCCAGAGTTCTCTATCACTGCTAGGCTGTGGGACCATTGGGCAGCATGCTTACATTCTTCAAATTTCAATTACTTTATCAGGAAATGATGGATTTGAATTAGATCAGTGATTCTCTCCAGCATCACAACCCCATAATCATCAGAATCCTCAAGTGAGCTTTAAAAAAAGATCACATGTCTGTGCCTTTCCCAGAAGAAGCAAATGAAATTTTTGAGGTGTCATTTAGGTTGGGAGATCCAGGCATTCATGTTTTGAGAACTAAAGATTAAAGATAGGAGGAGCGGGGGTAATGGAGGAAAATCTTCCCAGCATAGATGGTAAATGTGTCTGTGGATGGTTTGGTGCTGGAAACACAGGAAGCTAGAGTAAGTAGTGTCTTTCATTTCCATCTCCATTTCATTTTTTAAGTTAGCAAGCCTGTCCCTAGCTGGTAGCTTATGCATTTGGCCCATCTATATTTGCTTGAGGCCTTAGAAGGCACAGTTGCTCTTTCCAGTTCCCTTAGGGCTGGTTACAAGCAGCAGAAACATGCTGATTAAGACTGAGGACATTGGCTCTAGGGGCGTTTTAGTTTTCTATTGCTGCTGTAACAAATAAATTCAGTGGCTTAAACAAAACAAATTTATGATTTCACAGTTCTATAGATCTGACAGAGATTTTATGAGGCTAAAATGTCTGGAAGACTACATTCCTTTCTGGAGGCTCTAGGGGACAGACAATATGCTTTATTGCTTTCTCCAGCTTCTAGTGCCACCCACATTCCTTGGCTCAGGGCACCTTCTTCCAGCCTCAGGAATGGTCAGGAGTGATGGCTGAGCCCTTCTCATGTCCCATCTCTGACACCTCTTTTATTGACGTCTCTTTTTCTGACCCAGCTAGGAAAAATGCTGCTCTTTAAAGGACTCATGTGATTACACCAGCCACCCCTGGACAATCCAAGCTAATTTCCCTTCTCAAAATCTGTACCTTTAATCACAACTGCAAAGTCCCTTTGCCATGTAAAATAATATATTCTTAGGTTCCGGAGATTAGGGTGTGAATGCCTTTGGAGGACCGTTATTCTGTTCACCACCAAAGGTGACTGAGGTCTCCAAGGCAGAATCCCACTGACAGTCTTGTCTTTGTTCTCCCATTTCTCTGTTCACTGAGTCCAAAATCTGGGACAGTGAATGTCTTTGGCTGATTCCTGATTGCATGTCCACCTTGGCACCTTGACTGACAGCCCCAACAAGACAGCAAACAACAGGGGAACCAACAGCGATTCCCCTACCCCAAAGTCAGGATGCTGTTTTGTAAAGAAGGGGATAGTATGGTGGGCAGCTAAAGAAAAAATAAAACACAAATTCACTACGCCAGACTGTATCCCTGTTCCTGGGATGGAGATTCACTTGGCCGGCAGGGAGGAACATTCAATAATTAGGCCTGAGTCACTGGACCAAAACGATCATGGGGGCCTGAATGCAAGATTGGGCTCATATCTTTAGTTCTTTCTGAGTGTGTTAATCAAATACCTGTAAAGTATAGCAAATTTTTAATCTTCAATGTATATTATTATGGTAAGGTATAACAAATTACCTATGGTACACAAAAGCTTATAGGATACCATTATCCTTAATTAATGGGTAAATGCATGGCTTTTATTCAATGAAACTGATTTATTGTCTTAATTTTCAGTTGTTCTGCCTCACGTTTCCACCAAAACCATCGTGTGCCCATAGTAACCAGCAGACAACATGCATGTGTGATCTTCTTTATGACCTGAGCCTAATTAGTTTTTTATTGTCATCTTCCAACTCACGCTTACACTGTACAAACAGGGGCAGCATGACTCCCAATACCGATTAATAAGCCTCCAGCCTCGGTCCTGCAATAAACAGGGAGTATTTATGGCATGAGCTCAGCATCTGGTGCCTGCTTCTCCTCGCTGGTTCTCTTGGGTGGGGGCGGAGTGTGGGACTCAGAGTGGGCATCGGTGATGAAGACCCGGCTAGCCCCCGCCCCCTTGTCCTGACTGCATCTCCCCCACCTGTCCTTCGCTGCCTCTATTAGGCTTGGCTAGTTAAGTGAAAGGGAGAGAAATGAGCTGAAAGCTGGTGGGTGTTAGAGCTTTGAAGTCCATAGTTCCCAGCTAATTGCTGGTCCTAACAGGCACAATTAGCTGCTACAAGCCCTTTGAGATGGCCCAGGGCCTTTCTCAGGTAGCAGCCATCACCAGATAAAGGCTGAAATGTGCTGCACTTAGAGAGCCACTTGCAGACAGGAGTGTCACAGCCTGCCAATTACACTCTCCCTGTACACAATCACTTCCCAGAGAGAATAAGAACCCAGAGGAAGACCCAGAATTAAAGGGATAAGGCACGGGCTGCTCTCAGCCCTGGAAATCGAGCTGTAGCTGTGGTGGGCTGGGAGCTGGGAGTGGGAGGTGCTTTGCAGATTGAACCCTTATTGTTGCGTCCATTAGAAACTCCACTTCGCAGATGTTTGCTACTTACATTTCCCTCCATCTGCAAACTTCCTGGAAAAACCACCATCCTGCACCCCGTCCCCCTTTTTCCTTTTTGTCTTGGGGAGGGGCAAACAGACAAAAATTGGACACTTCCCTAGAAGATAAAGGCAGCTTGGTGCTGGGGAAAGAGTGATTAATTAGGAGTCAGGACCTCCCTCCCTCCCCCCAGATTAAACAGCTACACAGAGTCACATCGTTCACAGAGCATTAGGTTCTGAGGCACTGGATAAGCTGAAAATCTCATTTCAAGGGTTATTTTGGCTACATATACTATAAATCAGCCGTAAAGCACAGTATATGTGGATTTCTGAAGCTAACATTATTCAGTAATTTCTATGTATCAATGCCAACACAGTTGAAAAGTATATAATAAAAAGTAGAAATAAAAATATAATTTTTATTTTAAGTCTCATCAAACAAAAGGAAAGAATTAATGATGAATAGAGTTGAATTTCTATACTTTAAAGTTCATGGTGCAACGTTGTTGTGTGATGTTAGGAACACGTCACGTCTCCTCCAGGACTCAGTTTCCCCTTCGGCAAAGGATGGAGATAGACACGATGGCCTGTGATGTCACTGCCAGGGCTGATGTTCTTGGACGACTCACTCTCCTAGGGTTCTGCTGTCAGCCTGGGTGGCTCCAGAAGCTGAGGTTGGCACTCGCTCTTCCAACCAAGGCCCTGAAGCCATGCGGTGGGGACAGTGTTGATTTCCACTGTGATACATCCATACCTGCTACACACTCTGTCTACAACTGATGGTGGCCATGCACCAGCCACAAATGAAGGAGCAAGAGTCTGGTAGATGTCTGGATGATGGGAAGTCCTGCACGGTCTGAAATCTGTGACAGTGTGGGAACAACTAGCAGGCAACTGAGCAGTTTCAGATGACCACTGTGGAAAGGGGTTGATGCCATTAACTCAAGCCTCCTGACCCTTTGCCTTCCACAGCCAGGTCTGCATCAAACTCTGCTTGAGAACACTCCTCCAGATGGTTTTGTAAAGTTCCAAGAAAGGGTAAGCCACTGGCGGTCAGAGAAGTCCTTAGAAGGGAGGCTGTGGGGTGAAAAATGAGCATCAGACACCAGAGGCAATTGGGAAACCTGGGATCTGGTCCCATCTGCCATTTCCTTGTGCCATGACATCAGGCAAGCTGCTTAACCTTTCTGGGCCTCTCTTCCCTGATTTTACAAGTGAGGGGTTTGTGCTTCATTATATTTTGGGTTCCTTCTAGCTTTGATATTTGAAGATGCTAAGTGGTACTACTCGGTCTCCTGCAAGTTATTATTGTTCTTTCTAATCAGAAGGAAGATAGGAGAAGGAAAGAAAGATGGGAGGGAGGCAGGCATTTATACCCTATGACAAGATGGTACAAACCATGAAAGTAGTGTTCTTAGCAAAGGCATTCCTAACCATCTGCAACCCGAGGCCCAAATCACAGACACTGTGCCTCCATCTCAGAAGGAAAGTCTCATTTTTCCTCTCCAGGTGCCCATTTGCCTGGGAAAGGGGGTCCTTTGTGATGACTGCAACAGCTACCAAGGTTCACCTGCTAGGGCACTGGTGTCAGGGGAATTCAGTGGAGGGAACAATAGTCTTTTCAATAGTGCTGGAAGAACTGGAATGATGAATTATTTACAAAACAGAAACAGACTCACAGACTTCATATGGTTACCAAAGGGGAAATGTGGGAGGAGGAGGGATAAATTAGGAGTTTGGGATTAACATATACACACTACTATATGTAAAATAGATGACCAACAAGGACCTACTGTATAGCACAGGGAACTCTACTCAGTATACTGTAGTAACCTATATGGGGAAAGAATCTGAAAAAGAATAGATATATGTATATGCATAACTGAATTACTTTGCTGTACACCTGAAACTAACACAACATTGTAAATAAACTACTCTCCAATATAAAATAAAAATTAAATTAAAAAAAAGAGGAAAAAGAAAACAAATGGATCACCTAATGTAAGACCCAAAACCAAAAACTTCTGGAAAATAAATTGTGTCCTTGGGCTAGGCAAAGATTTCTTAGGACACAAAACGCATAAATCATAAAAGAAAAAAAATAGACAAATTGGATTTCATCAAAATTAAAAACTTTGTCATTGGAAAAAAATTAATAAAATAAAAAGGCAAGAGTATATAAATAATTCTTATAACTCAATAATCAAAAAAACATGAAACCTGACTCACAGTTGATCAAAAGATTTCAACAAACACTTCAACAAAGAGAATTCAAGGAAGGCAAATAAGTGTATGAAAAGATGTTCAATATCATTGGTCATTCAGGAAGTGTAAATTTAAAAAGAGATGTACACCCATTAAGATAATTAACATACAAAAACTGACAATATCAAGTGTTAATAAAGACTTGGGAAAACTGCAAGTTTCACATAGTGAAGGTGAGAAAGCAAAGTGGTAGTGGTTCAGCCACTTGGAAAACAACTTTGCAGTTTCTTATAAAATTAAACATGCATGTACCTTATGACCCAGAAATTCCACTCCTAGGTATTTATTTCCCAAGAGAAACGAAAACATAGGCCCAGGCAAAGACGTGTACACAAGTATTCTTAGTAGTTTTATTTATAATGGCCTAAAGCTGGAAATAACCCAAATATCCACCAGCTTGCAAGCGGATAAACAAATTATGGTATATCCATACAATGGAATACTACTTAGCAATGAATAAAAAAAGAAGTACTTACACTTGCTACCACATGGATGAACCCCAAAGCTACGTGAAAGTCAGACAGAAGACACATTCTATCTGATTTTATTTATTTGAAACTCTATAGCAATAGAAAGCAGACCAATGGCTGTGCAGGGCTTGGTGTGAAGGTGATATTGACTACAAAGAGGATTTGGGGGTGATGGAAATTTTCGAAGTCTTGATTCTGTGGCCATTGCGTTACTGTAAACCTGTACAAAAACCAATGAAACTGTATATTTTAAATGGTTAAATTTTATGGAATATCTCAATCAAGCATTAAAAAAAATGCATTTGAGAGTGACAAAAATATGTACTTACTTGGGTGCCAGACACCGGATCTGTCATGGTGGGGCGCTGGGTTTTTTACAGGGGTCACCTCGAAGTAGCCTTCAGGGACAGGATGCCTGAACTCCAGGTCTGACTGCATCACATCCAGGGATGCTGGGGTAAAAATAGCCTGAGTCTCCCCCCACCTGATGGATTCCTCTCCAAAAGGCCACTGACATTGGATTTGAAGTTCTTCTATGAAACTCCATGGGGAAAGTGAGACTCTGAGGAGTTGAGGTGTTGGGAGATGAGACAGCACAGAAGAGAGCTCAGCCGGTGCCCTTAAATGATCAGACACTCGGGAGTGAGAGGAGAGTGACAGCTGGCGGATGAAACAAATGCTGGTGCTGTATTCAGTGAAGCGGCCACATCTCTTCCAGGGACAAAGGCGTTAATACAGAATTTGTCCTCTGTTTGTCCATGTATTCGTATTAACTCACCAAAATAATTTCAGGAAATTCAGTGCACAGAATGTCTAAGTAATTTGTTGTGGAAATTGAAGGAAGGGTATACATTGGGCACCTGGGTCAGAACAATACAAAACAGAAGAGCTGTCAGATGAGGTGGAAAAAGCCCAGAGGAAGTGACTCTGTGGTCATCACCCCTGGGCCCCCAGGGCTGTGCCATGCACACTGCTCACAGGCAGCCTGGACAATGATCCCAGGTGGGCATCATTCTGCAGGAGGAGACCCTTAGAAGCAGAAGGGACCAGGAGAGCGAGCGCATTCTCTGCCTTCCTAGGGCTGACGGGTCGCCTTTCAGCTTCCATCTGTTCCCTCCGCTAACAGGCTTTGTCCCCTTCCATATCCATGTGGTGGAGGAAGGTTGGGCCACACCATCTAGATGTTCTCAGCACTCCAGAGACACCACCAGTCAACCAGAACCTCAGATCCAGGTTACATACAAACTCAGGAAAAAGACGGAGGCAGGCCCACTGGGGTTAAGCACGTGTCTCTGGTCCAAACCACTGGGTCCTGGGTTAAAAGCCAGGCCTCAACCATCCAGCAGAGCCCTCAGGGCATGGAGAGTTGATGGGTGGGAGAGTTTCCAAGGGGTCTGTGGGAGCCCATCCCTCCTCCTCCCTGGGCTGTAGCCTGCTCACCTGCGCAATGAGAGACGTGACCCAGACTGTTTCCTCCAGCATCTCCTCAAAGCTCTACAACAATGGAATTCTGTGACTCTGTGTACCTCCTCTGGTCCCCAGAGGTGGCTGGTTTTGTCTGCTAACAATCTAAGGACCTCAGAGAGCATGCTTTGCAAGAAGGGGCTGCTGCAGGAGGGAAGGGTGCCGAGAGCAGCTATCCAGGCCTGAGGATATTTTCAGAATCCCTTTCTCCTTCACGGTCCAGTGGAGATTCTTGGCAGGGAGCTAACCCCTTCCAGTCTCTCCCAGCAGCCCTCCCCACCACCTCACAGTATACAGACTTCTACTTAAAGTCAGGGGAAGATTCCTTCCAAAGGTGGCTGCTAGCACAGGCTCTACCTGAGAAGGGCATGGAAGTGACTGTCATGACAGATTGTGGGTGAGATTTTCATTCCTTTCCCTTAAGCTTCAGTTGAGCAGAGCATTGGGGAAAGCAAACAACCACTTGTTTTCAGACCCTCAGTGTTCTCCATAAAATGGCCTGGTCTGCAGCCTAAGAGTTAAGAGAAGATCAGTGTGAAAATTCAAGATGAACAGCCATCAAAATCACGACATGTTCCTTGATGCTGTGTCTCAGCAACCATGCTGCACTAGACTTCAGCGGGGCGGGGCTTGGGGCAAACAGCTAACTCATCCTTATCCTTGTTTAGCTGAACAAATCTTCCTGAACCTCTCAGGGTAGCTGAGTTCACAGAAAAGGCAGAGTCTCTTCTCTTGGCCAAGTTATGAACTTCTGGATGAGTGTGTGTGTGTGTGCACGCACACACACAACATAAGAATGCGGGGCTCCTCTTCTCATGCAACTTTGGGGCAAATGCAGCAAAATGGCATATCTTTTGACAAGAAGGAGCAGGGCCCGTGGTGGTGGAGGTGCTCAGGTTTCCTTGTTCACTTGTCCCTAGAGCCAGGGAGGCCGGTGGTTTTGACCATTGAGGGAGGAGGAAGAGGGTCAGGACACCGTTGGTGTCAGTAGGGCATGTACATTTACAATTCAGTCCAGGACCAGCTACCTAATTTGCAGAGCCCAGTACAAAATGAAAATGCAGAACCCTTTGTACAAAGATTATTAAGAATCTTAAAATGGTGACAGCAGGACAATAAACCAAGTGTGGGGCGCTAGTGAGCACGGGACCCAGGTAAGACTGCACAGGTGACATGGCTATGAAGTTGGCTTGAATTAAATCTCATCAATTTATTCCCAGTCCGTGCAAGAACTTCACCTTCAGCCTTTTCCCCAACACTGTCACCACAGGCATACCTGCTTTACCCCATCTCTGGGCCATGTCACCATGGCCTCCCTCTTTGCACCTAGCTCTGTGTCTTGCACTTAGGAAGGATACTTTAACTGCTGGTTGAATTGGCCTGAGAAATTTAACATTTGGTTAAATGCTGGAATGGTTCATCTGATGAAATCACCTGATTCCTCAGCAAATGTGTGCACTGCTCGTCAACAGCTGCAGCCGGGAAGATGGGTGCCTCCCTCCCAGAGAAGGTATTCATTCGCATTCATCCAACGGGCACGGCTTGGCTGAGGGGGGCTCCAGGAGGTGGTGGGGAAAGTTGAATAAGACACCAGGGTAGGGAGACACCCTTGAAGGTTAACATCAGAGAATTGTGGAAAAGTTCTGCACTGAGGTATGACCGAAATTCCCTGCGACAACAGCCCTCCACAGTGGCCCCGGAGGACCTTCAGTCTGAACTCCTGCTCTCAGGGTTTTGTGAGCCCAATCCAGCACTGCCCAGGACCCGGACCACAGATAACATAAGGACGAGAACCAGGGTCAGCTGGCAACAGTGTCCAGAGGCAGAGCGATGTGAGATCAGATCAGGACACACCCTCCAACAGCCAGGATGTTCAGAGGAGGAAAAGAAAGGGTGACACCCTTAGGGACACTGAGGAAGGCCCTTCTGGGCTGGGAGGGCAGCTGGGTTGGGTCAGTGGTTTGCCGACTTAGCCCTCGTCCTCGGCTTGGTCTTCATCATGGTGGACACTTACTGCTAGACTCTGCTCTGAAAACACCACAGGGCTGGTCATACACACTGGTGACAACAACCCTGTGAGATAGATACTATTTTCCCACTTTTTGTAAGAAAAGCAACAGAGACACAAAGCAGTGGTGGAGCCTGTGTTTGAATCTGGTATTGTGAGAGCAAGCTTGCTTTATTATATTTTTATTATATTTATTATTTTTTTATTATATATTATATTGCCCTCCACCCACCTCCAGCCCAGGGAGCATTTTTAAAAATACAAACGGCCAGGCTGTTTGTCCAGAGATTCTGATAAATCTGGCCCAACAGGCATGTGCATGATGCCAAGCTTTCCCAGACGACTCTGAGCCCCAGTCTGGAGGGTTAATGGTGACAGTCGCAGAACCAGAGGGGCTCCAATGTCCCTCCCAGCCCCAGGATCCCCTGATGCTCTGATTCTACCTTTTGTACAAAGGATGCTTTGCGCGTGCTTTGTTGGGCAGCTCAAATTCCACTTCCCTCTCCTAGTCTCAAAGCCAGATCTAATCACAGGGCCATTTTCCCCTGTCTTTTGTGCCTTACAAAGAATAAAATTAGCCAAATGGATAAAAGCTCGTTGTAGGCATATGTAGAACATTTCAAAGTCTATTTATCAAAAGACCAACCACTGCATTTATACCATGGAAGCTCCAAGTGCACAATGACTCTGTCATTTAATTTTGAGGAGAAAAAAAAATTCAACAAGAGATGCAAAGTCATAGCCAGCAACTGGAGAGATTTTGTACTGGATGCGGTTTCTCTTTGTAGAGACAGCCAAGTTCAGTGCCATCCTCCTTAAGGGTGCTCTCCTCCCAACCCCCCAAGTACCTGATCATTCAAGGAAGGAACAGTTTAGCTATGTTACATGTTGCCTTGTCTCCCAACACCCCAACTCCTCATTCTCACTAAGCCGTGTCCCTTGACCTAAGTCTAGGAAATACCCCTCCCCACCAGATGCCATTCCCCACTGGTCACCCCTCTGCTATCATCACGTCCCATACCCCATGTGTGGTCAAAATGCATAATGGCATCAGTGTGGTGGGTCCAGAGCTGCTGGGAGGCAGTGATCTGGCACTCACTTTTAAGAACATGCATTTGTTCAATCCTTCAAGTAACAAATGTTTATTGAGCACTTATTTTTCCAAAAGTTATCTTATGCTCTGTGGATTTTAGCCACAAAATTGTGTTTCGCGCTTGTGTTTCCAATGGAGCAGTAACACACTAGGCTCCATAATGTCAATGTGAACTTTCCATCTTCATTCACACAGCCAGCCCTATGGCATATGCCCCTTCTCTGCATTATATCTGGTTACCCAAAACTGGAGGGCAACTCCCACATCTGTCAGAGCACCTCCACCCTGACGGACACTGGCTGGCTCAAAAGAAACAGAGCCAATTCAGCTTATTTGTACCTTGGGGAGGGTAGAGCCAGGACTGTCCTCTGTAGAGGACACACCTGTCTCCTGACTGCTGCTTTGCCAATGCCTCAATACTTGGCCAGACACCTCTAAACCAGCTAGACTTTGAGGACCCACGTATTCAAAAGTGGATTTCTTTGATGGGGGTATTGAAAGCAGTGAGGTACAATACATAGCCATTCATGCCCCTTCCTCAAATCAATCTTCACATTTTTCCCATATGGGGATTTACACACAGAGACACATGAATATACTAGGTGAGTATGTCATACAGTACCTTTTCTCCCCCAAAGGCAATTCAACAAGTCTTCATGTTAAATCTGGAAGTAGGGCTGACTGCTGGCTGTATGCCAAGAAGTGAAGCACATATAAGGAACGTGTGAGACATGATTTCTGCCTCATGGCAGCCCATAAGCTGCACTCAGACTTGAGAGACGGCCGGCCATGGCAGCCAGCAGCCCTGCCCCCACTGCTTCCAGGAAATGGCCCAGCACAGAAAATTCTCCACCCCAGCCCTGAACAATTCTTCCTCTCCCAAACTGAAGCCAACCAAGGATTGCCAAACATACTTCAAGACCTGTTAGAAAGTCCCCGCAGCTTCCAAAACCCCACCTTGATAAGCCTTTGCCAATCAGAGACTGTCTCAATAGCTCCCCCTTTTACTTTATAAAGTGTATTCTCTTTCTAATGCCCTTGAACGCCTGTCCAGGAAAGTGACCAGATGGGTTCCCTTGCTGTATGGTTATAAATCAACAGACGGTTCGCTTTGTCTCGGACTTCGTTTTGTCTTTGTCAGACAACTTATAAATGACACAATCAGAGTAGTAGTCCAGATGAAATCAGGTCCTGGAGGTGTTCAGAGATGGGCAGGAGAAGATGGGCCTAAGGGATCCAGAGAGATTTCTCAGAGGAAGTCAGACGAAGGAGGCCTTGCAGTCGGAGTTGGGTAGAGCAGCAAGGAGGGCAATGAAACAAGAATGGACAAGGAATAGGTGTTTTTGTGGAAAAGAACCATGGATAGAGGTGGATGAGGACAGTCCCTTCCCCTGGGGTGTATGTCTCTGAAACATAAACCCCAAATCAGGAGAATTCACAAGCAGTTAATCAGGATATTGGGAGGAAGAGGGAATTAGAAGACCAAGTGCTTAAGTGACATGGTGAAAGTCCTTATGTTAAATATTCCTGGTGTGATCTAAATAAAGTCATGACATTTGTCCTTTGCCCATCTTCAGCCAGTGATAAAAGGTGCTGGGCAACACCTTGCCATTTACATGCTTTACTCTCCAGAATACTTTCTGAATGTCCTATCTTTGAATTATCAAGAAGATGCTTGCATGTATTGTATGTTGCTTTACTCTAAGTAATACACATTCAATCAATCAATCAATCAATCAATCAATGTATACTAAGGACTCATCATAGGCTAAGAACTGCTCTAGGCCTGGAGCTAGCACAGGGGAAAAAAAAAAGACTCCATCAGACAGAGAAAGACAAATATCACATGATATCACTTATATGTGGAATCTTAAAAAAATGATACAAATGAACTTACTTACAAAACAGAAACAGACTCACAGACTTCAAAAACAAACTTATGGTTACCAAAGGGGAAACGTGGTGGGGAGGGATAAATTAGGAGTTTGGGATTAACACACACACTACTATAAATAAAATAGGTAATCAATAAGGACCTACTGTATAGCACAGGGAATGCTACTCAATATTCTGTAATAACTTATATGGGAAGAGAATCTGAAAAAGAATGGATATATGTGTATGTATAACTGAGTCACTTAGCTGTACACCTGAAACTAACACAAGATTGTAAATCAATTATACTCCAAAATAAAAAAAAAATAAAAAGGACTCTGTTCACATAGAACTGACATTCTAGTGAGGGAGACTGACACCTTCTCATTGTTGTTCCTTTCCAGCTTTCTCAATCCTTCCAGTGCCTCTGGCAGGGTATTGCACTCTAGCTGGTTCTTGGTCAAGCGCTCCCGTGGCATTCCATGCACAAGTCTGCAAAATGACACATCACAGATCTGTTCCTCCCAGGAGAGAATCCAGTCCTGTGGGTGTGGCCATAGTCGGGGGTGTCTACTAAAGAGAATGGGTCGAGAGGTCTAGGAGGTGGAGCCTGGAGATGAGTTAGGCAAGCCACTCACACTAGACACCAAGGATCTGTGAGTTCAAAGAAAGATTCAGAGAACACCACTTCAGACACTGGAATGAAGCTGCAATCCATCCACTCACTCAGCAAATATTTAGTGAGGATTGCTATGTGACAAATGCTATGCTGGGTCCTTGGGAAAGCAAGCGTAAGCAAGACTGATGAGGTCCTTGACTATCTTGCATCCAGTGATGGAGACAGCTTAGCAAGCTATCACATGACAGGGCCATGAATGCCATGAGAGAAAAAAACAGTGATCCAGAAACATTCCATGGGGACACCTAAGTTGATCTAAGTGAGGAAGGTTTGGTGAGTCTCCAACAAAGAAGGGATCCTTAAATCCAGGTCTGAAGGTTTAGGAGGAGTGAGCTAAGTGAAGCACATACAAAGGGCGCCTCAGGTACCTTGTATGTTTGAGGGTCTGCATGAAAATCCTTGTAAACATCAGAGTTCTTAATTACTAACACTAGAAACCAACTCTGGATAATTTCAGAGGAAAAAGGAGTTAATTGGAAGAATATTAGCATATCAAAGGACCGGAGAGCAGAAGAATCAGTCAGGAGCCAAAGGAAGCTGGACCGTTAAGACCCTAGTTGAGTTTATCCCATAGGAAAGGTTGATTAGGACATTGTCACAAGGGTCACCCTCACTGGGCACATGTCCGGCTAATCTGAGTCACACGATCTCATGTAAAGTGACAAAGAGTAGAGAAAGGGAATATCTCCATCCTTTTGAGTGTAGATTCATATTAAAGATCTCCCTTAATCAAAGTAAACTATTCAGATGCTGGGCAACATATACATGACAAATACCCACTAAATTTTGTGTGGCTGGGGATAGAGTATAAAAGGAGAAATGGAGAATTCCCACTGGCAACTTTAACAGACACCAGTAAGTCAAAGTCTTTGAAATCAGATTAGGGAGTTTGACTCTTATCCTCAGAGCAATGGGAAACCATTCATGGTCATTCGGTGGAGATGGGGGTAGTGGTGGTGGCAGTGACAGGCACTTGGGGAAAGTGCTCCTTGTTGGAATGTGGAGAATGAGTGGAAGGTGAATGGAAGCCAGAGCAATAGCGCTTGATAGGCAATTGCAGGAATCCAGGGGAGGGATAATAGTGGTCTGAGTTTGAGCTGGAGACATGCCCAGGGATCTTATGCGTATTTAGGAAATAGGATCAGTGTGAGGGAGAGGAAAGGCTTAAGAATGACCTTGAGGGTTTTGGACTAAGGGTGCCCAGTGATACACCCCATGGATGTAGGGACTCCTAGAAAGGTACAGCTTGGGGAATGAAGGGGAGGGGAAGAGTTGGATGCTGGTGAGGCATATGAGGGTCTTTTCCCAGTGGGATCAGGAGAGAGGACTGGGCTACAGAGGGCGAGCAGGGGTCAGCAGGTAGGAAATGGTGAGGTCAAGGTCCTAAAAAACATGTCATATTTACATACCTGGCAGAGGAAGAGGTGCAAAGATGACTTGCCCCGAGGTGGAATGTGAAGGCTGATGGAGTCATATTAGAAGAGGGCAGATGGGTCACCAGAGCCAAGGGCGAACAGAGATGAGATCAAGTGACATGAATCGCAATATGTCCTTTGGATCTAGTGACAGGAAGTGCATAGTGTAAGCAGTTTCGGTGCAGAGAATCAGGGAGAGTTGGACACCGTGGATTTAGGAGGAAGAAACCACAGGTGTACATAGCTCTCCCACCCAAGAAATCTGACAACTAGGGTGAGGACAATAGTTGGAGGCAGATGTGAGGGTGAGAAAGAATTCCTTCTTAAATATGAGAGACTTGAGCACTTTTAAATATCGGCAGAAAGGAAGCTGGGTGACCCTACACTTATTTAATGCTTATGGTGAGCCAGCCACTATTATGAGTGTTTTCTATGGACTAACGCTTTCAATCTCCAAAACAAGCACATTAGATGGGAATTTGTATTATCTCCATTTTGCAGATGGGGACACCAGGCACAGGGAGGCTGGGTGTCATCCTCAAGGTAACAACGCCAGGTAGTCTAGCTCCAAGATGGAGCGTTTCAACACCATGCAGAAAGCACCCCGCGGGGAAGAGAGGCATCTGAGATAGAGTAGAGAATGGAGATTCTCGGGCCCCTGAAGAGGCAGAGAGACAGGAACCAGCACACACACAGTGGCAGGGATCACCTTGGATGGAGGGGTTCCTCTCTTTCCTGACACGGAAGAAAGACAAAAGGATGGGGTTTGATGTGAGTGGAGTGTCAGGTGTGGTGACAGGTTCAGGTGCAGTTCAGCTGGTGGCTTTTGTTTTGTCCTTAAAGTAAGAGGCATGATCATCGGCTGAGAAGGAGGGGCAAGATGAGGAAGTGGTTCAGGGATTTGAGGAGGATGGAGTCCAGGAACATTGTCGACCAGAAAAATCTAGGAGACGGTGAGCAATTTAGAGGCTCCGGTCTGGCTGGCTGAACACGCCCTGAGGCTGACAGCTCAGACCTTCCCCTCCCCTAGCCTGTCATTTCCGTCAACAGATTGCCTCATCCCTGATCCTTCAGCAGGCCTGGCACCGGGGAACAGGGGAATAGCTTCAGTTCAGAAAAGCCATCCCAGGAAGCAGCTCAGAGACCAGGGTTTTGCAGATCTGTGGCTGGAGGAGTGAGGGAAGGATACAGAGGAGTTTACTGGGGAAGGACCGGCTGGGAATTGTGCCTGATAAACCGTTCTTCCCCTAGGGTGAGGTTCCCACCCAATGAATGGATGACAGAAGATGAACTTCTCTTTGGTTTGTTTTCACTTTTCCATTTTATGAGGTTCTTTGTTGCTGGATGAGCAACATCAGTGTCACTCTTACCTTCTGGGCGCCGCTTCAATCCCAGGACCTGCCTTCAGGTCACAGCACCAGAGGGGCTGGTGGGAAAGCACCAACCATCACCCATGTCTTTCCAGGAACCTGTCCTTGTGGTCCATCCTGTTGGAGGCCCACACCTAACTGGTGTTGCCCTAATTCCTTCCACACATCCTTCAGCTCATCTTGCTATTTTTGAAAAGCAAAGAAGGAGACCAGGGGCGTTAAGGAATCTGTGCGGAGTTGGGCAACCGTATTTTGGAGGTTTTGCCTGCTTAAGAAATATTTTTCATTGTTTTGAGTTTGATGAGAATGAGAATATGCTTTCCCATTAATTTTTAAACCAAAATTGGATCCATATGTTTTCTGATTCATGTCTGCTTCACTCATCTTCCTGCTTCAACAGAACACTTGATGTCCAAGAAACCTCTTTTATACATGCCCTTCCCTGCAGATTGAAGAGAAAAGATGAGGAATTGAAGAAATTCTAATGACCATGAAATCCTGGGGTCCATTTGGAATTGTAACCACAAGTTGAAATGGTCACCTTAGGTTTTCCCAGAAAACAATTCTTTCCAGGGCAAAGTGTCTCTGGGTCCCTTTTTGTTTGGAGGAAGCTGCCATATATCCTTCCACCCTGAGCACCCCTAAAGTCAGAGGTCAAACCTTTGGGGCTTGAAGGTAGCCACTGTGTTTCCTCAGTGAGCTGGAGTAGAGAGGTCTGCTTCCTGGCACTGCTTAGCTCTGTCCAGTGGCCATGGCAGGGTGGACCTCCCCAGTTGACCCTGGACTTCGGTCTATATTTCCCCCAGATCATTGTAATACCTGGTGGATCTGTTGTTCTGGGTCCTGAGATGCGCCCAGAACACTACTGGGGCCCAGAGGGGTATAGCCCTGCCCCCACCTGGAAGCCTCCAGTCCCAGAACACTCTAGCCAGTCAGCTGGTGGAAACAAGGTGGCACCTCCACCATCAGGCCTGTCAGAAACCTGCCAGATGACCCCACAGACTACAAGAGCCTCAGCTATTTCTTCCTTAATTACACCCCCATTGCAGCTTTGTTGCAGGTAAAGAAACACCCTTCTTAAAAATTTAAAAACCATGGAGTGGACTTCAAACATTGTTCCGAGTATCCTCAAATTTCTGTTTTTGTTTTGTTTTTGGTCTTAATCTTCTGAGAACCTCCATTTCTTTACCTGTAAAGTTTGAATAATAATACTTAGTTTAATATTTTTGAGAGGATTGATTTTGTTAAACGCTCTTCTTAAGCTGTGAAATGCTTCGGGCAGCTGTATAATAATCATCTCATGCCTCCTAACTAGCTCTGGAGGACCCACAACTGGAGAAATGGACTAGTTCCCACCGCCCACCCCTCAACACCACACGCGCACACACACACACACACGAGCACTCACGCAGCAAAGAGAGTATGAGCTTTCCAGGATCCCGAAGTAACAGCAAGGTTTCCAAGCAGGAGAAGTCAGTTCCAGGATTTCCCTCAGCACCCTCTCTTTCCCTCTCCATGGGCGTCAGTCTCTCCATTTGGTTGTTTGAATTTGGTAGGGGTCCAAGCAGAGACGTTTAATTCTCAAGACTGTCTGCATCTTCCCTGTTGGTGTGATGTGTAAATGCCTTGTTGATATTCACTCTATAGCCTCTAGGACGGAAGAATTTGGTTCAAAGGGGCAAAGGACCTTATGGTTTTACATAATCTCTGCAGGTTTCCAACTGTCAACAGCCACAAAACCAGATCAAGGATTCAAGGTGCAGAAAAGTCCTTGAGAAGGAGCAAACCAGCCTCACATATGGTTGGTCTCTCTTTCCCTCTCTCTCTGTCTTTGCCAGGAAGAAGTGTAGGACCAATTTATGCACAAATTGGTCACATTTTCACACATAGCTCCAATTATCTAAAAGGGGTTTAACATTATATTTATATTGATAAGCTTAACAATGTTGAACTGCGACTCTCAGCTGATCTGTTACGATTCACATCCAAAGAGACCAGAAGGAATAATTGGAAACCCTCCAGCATCTCAAGAAATAGAGGCAGCCTTGAAAAAGATGAAAACTGCTGCACAAGGTCTCAGTTTTGCTGAAATTACCACATAAATTCCAAATGAAGGATGGCCAAGAATATTCCAGCAATTACAACTTCTCTCCTAAAGACGTAGGGAAGCTACCAGGTTAGGGAGAGTGCAGACGTGAGCTATCATCAAAGTCTCCAATGGAAAAATAAAATTAATGCATTGCAACAAGATAGACTCAGCACCCAGTGAGACACTTGATAGAAAAATTTTGAGTTTTCTACAATTTCTTAGCAAAATAATAGAGTTCTAGGTTGAGCGTTTAACAACAAAGAGCTCTGATGTCTTGCACTTTCGATACACGTCATTGCAGGAATCTTAACCGCTGACAATAGGGTTAATTGCACTAAGCTATTTTGCCCTCTCAGAAATTATCCTTGGTGATCTGCGGTGGCTCTGGTCCCCCTGTTAGTCACATGCTTCAACTGCGTGCTGGCTGGAAGAATAGGATGGGGACAGTTTAAAATATCCATATGTACCTGGGTCTGTGTCTCTGACTCTGGCTGCACCTGCATTGTGAAAAACAGCTGAAAGGGTTATAGCAAGTTTTGATCATATGCATCAATAACGCAGATTAACGTGATTAAATATAAGGCCAGTTTGGCCAACTGTATACAATTTTCTAAGGTGCTGCCCATCCCAAATTGCACTGTTCACTCCTACAGAGGGAGACCTAAGAACAGTACATGTGTGTGCCTGCAGCGGCATTTTAACATCCAGTGAAGACTGGCTGAGTGGCCATCGTGGACATAAGCTTTCAGCCATCACGTTCATGCACACGTGACCCAGCTGTCACTCTTCAGGTCACTAGTAGCCCTGAGGGAATCAAAGGGGTGAATCTATGCATGAGGTTTCCCAAGCAAGCCAGGTCCAGAGATTCACAAAAGGGAAGACAGCCAATACAGTTCACCCCGCCCTTATGAAAAAACAAATACACATTGAATCAGACAGAGAAAGACAAATATCGTATATTATCACTTATATGTGGAATCTAAAAAAATGATACAAATGAACTTATTTATAAAACAGAAATAGACTCACTGACATAGAAAACAAACTTAAGGTTACCAAAAGGAAAGGGGGGAAGGGATAAATTAGGAGTTTGAAATGAACAGATACACGCTACTATACAAGAAATAGACAACCAACAAGGGCTTACTGTATAGAACTATACTCAATATCTTGTAATAACCTATAGTTAAAAAGAATCTGAAAAAGATTATATACGTACACACACATATATGTTTAACTGAATCACTTTGCTGTACACCCGCAACTAACACAACCTTGTAAATCAACTACACTTCAATTAAAAACAACAAATATACATTTGTTATCTACATGTATTATATAGACATTTAATAAAAAGGGAAGGTTTGGGTTTTACCCATGTTTAATTTTTCACTTGAATTTCCCAGATGCTTAGAATGGGAAGACCCCTTCTGAGCTGGTATAGTCAACCACGTCGGCCACTTGGGGCCATAGGTCATCAGCTCTCCTACGAAAGCCCAGTACCCAGAGTCACTGGAGGCAATAACTCAGCTGGGAGGTGAGAGAAGATGGCACTTCAAGAGGTAACACGGCTATCTGAGGGCGCTCCAGGGACCCTTGAACATGGAGATAGGCATGGGGAGGGAAGGTGAGGGGGTGGCAGGAAATTTCTTCTCCCCATGCCTTCTCTGAGGAAGAGAGGCTGAGAGACGCTGAGGTCCTGGGGGTGGGGTTGGGGGTGAAGGGCCCAATGCCCTCTGCGCATGCCACTCTCCAAGGTACCAAGGCGGGACTGAGCTTGACAGCTCTGGGAACGCACGCTAGATGTAGATTGTTGCCCTTCCCGTGAGTCTTCAGTTACCCGTTACAACTCTCATTAAACCACTGTTTGATTTTCCATAAAATGTCTGTGTCTTCCGCAAACTGCACTCCCTGAATGGAGGAACTGCTCCTGTCATGTTCTCTGAGCACCTTGAACCTAGCACAGTTCCTGGGACACAAAGAGCATGGATAGAAAGTTTCATACACTTCGCCAACCCCTTCATCCACGAGGATGCTTGCAGTTCCAGAGAAGTAAATGACATTTCCAGAGGGCAGAGAAAGTCCTGGGGAGACAGGACGATCAACTGCCATGAACAGCACACCTGCTATAGTGGCTGTAGATCTAAGGACATGAGGATGAGTGACCAGACCAGGGCCCTGTGCTCAGGGACAGTCGAGCTATGGAACAGACAAACAAGTAAGACATGAATGAATAAATGAATGGGACAATTTTTGAGTGTCATTAAGTCCTATCAACCAGGGTAAAGTATAGTAACTGAAGCTTGGCAACAATAATACAAAAAGACTCCAAGAAGGTAAAATTTGTGCTGAGAATTGAGTTGATAGAAATTGATAGAATTTGAGCCTGCACAGGGCAGATTGAGAATTTGTGGATCCTGAGGTTTTCATAATTTTGGGGACCCTCTGTAAGAAATGTATGCATATGAGTGACTATTGAGAATGAGAAAAGAAATCACAGTACTGGGGACTTGGCGATTTGGGCCTTCCGAGGGCTTTTTAGGTGCTCCCTGAAATGCCTCCTGACTGCTAACTGGCCTCCCCTCCCACCCCGACCTCCACCTCTCACGGCACTCACGGGCCCTGAGAGTGAAGGGTCCCCGAGCTTAAGGTGCACGGGCTGCCAGGAACTTCTCCTCCGGATGCCCCATGTGACAGGCGGCAGGGAGGGCATTCTGGACTCTGGGACACAAGTGTGTGCAGAGCAGCTGGGTAGGTGATGGGAAGGAGGTAAAACCATGATCAGAGACCAGACTGCGGGAACCACTGGGCAGGTGGGGCTTACTGTGCCTCAGGCGCGAAACACCAAAGACGCAGGTGCCCAGTGACCCCAACGGGGAGCACGGGAAGGTCCGATCTGGGAGCACCTGTCGCCACCTGACTCATGACTCACGCAGAGCCAGCGCGGAGAAGTGAGTCAGGCAGTGCAGTCTGTGGTTCCTCACACAAAACACACTGCCACTCGCACACCAGCCCTAATTCTATTCCTCCTCCTATTTTCCTCACAAATGTATGTTTTGTGTGGAGTTATCCGTCACCTGGGTGCTGTCAATGAGATGTGTCATTCCTCTGTGTGTGCGTTCTGATAAAATGGCCTTAATGCATATGCAAATCTGTCTTCTTGAGAAGGAAGTGTGTGGAAACACTCACATTTGGCTGGAAGTCTTATACTGTGAAAATACCGAAGAAGCATATGCGTTAATTTTACCTTAAATTGAAGACAGAAGCCACCCACCCTGTCCTTGTCACACAGAATGGATCAGATTTGAGGCATCAATTTTTCCATGAGATCAGTTTCAGGTTAGTTGGAGGAAAGTGAGCTGGGTCCCGGGAAGCTAGACAGGGGATCTCAGCTAACTCCCGCCCTCCCTTCCTTCCTTCCTTTTGTCCCTCTGCCTCCACCTTCTTATTTGTCATCTTCTTCTCCTCCATCTTCCTCACTTTCTTCTCCCAGGTAACATTTCTTTTTTTTTTTTTTTTTTGTGGTACGCAGGCCTCTCACTGTTGCGGCCTCTCCCGTTGTGGAGCACAGGCTCCGGACGCGCAGGCCCAGAGGCCATGGCTCACGGGCCCAGCCGCTCCGCGGCATGTGGGATCCTCCCGGACCGGGGCACGAACCTGCATCCCCTGCATCGGCAGGCGGACTCTCAACCACTGCGCCACCAGGGAAGCCCAACATTTCTTAATTAAGGGCCATATCATAGAGAATTATACTCCTCTTCCCTCTGCTTTGTATTTATTTTTCCAGACAAAAAGAGCATTAGAGCAAGACTAGAATACTCCTCAATGAGACTCTACAATCACATGCCACATAAAAACCATCACATATTAGGTAGAAATAATAATCAAAAAAAAATGATGGTGTATCAGTCATGTCAAAGGCCAGGTCTGGAAACTACAAGTTTCCGTTTGGCTTTGGGCTTCTCTGCCGTTTTAAGATCCTACTAGGATCACGTCTTGGGAGACTGAATAGTAACTAATACAGAACTAAAGCATGTGGGGTGGGAGAGAGCCGTGTGGGATGGAGAACTGAGGAGCTTCCTGGGAAAGGGGGGCTTAAACCTAAGCCTTCAAGTGTCCACAGATAGAAAAGAGAGCAAGAGACCTCTCCCACCTAAGACTGATCTTCACATCTGGCCCAGGAGTCACCCTTTCCTAAGACACATCTCACAAGAAAAAAGTAGCCCAAGACCCCTAGCTTATTTTATATCTTAACTAATTATCCTCATTATAACCCTATGAAGTAGATGCTCCATGGTATTGGTGGGAAAATGAATGCTCAGAGAAGTTAAATAATTTGCCCAAGGACACCCAGCTTCTCAATGGTGGGCAGCGATTTGAATCTGAAGCGTCTAGCTCTAGAGTTTCTGCCGGTAACTACTGAATGGCCTGCAAAGACAGAAGCAGAGGAAAGATGTGGCATTTTCCAAGAACAACAGAAGTTTCCATCTGGCTGGAGCATGACGAGAAGGGGTGAGTGAGCAGAGGTTAGGCTAGAGAGTTAGTCAAGGCTGGAGAAAGGAGCCGTGCCGAGAGCTTGAACTTGAACCTGGGTCAGCGAGGAAGCGAAGACTTCACCCAAGGTGGTTTGTGGCTGGTTATATTAGGAGGATTGTTCTGGCTGTGAGATGCACTCAGGTGAAGGGTCAGACTGGAGCCTGGGCAGGCTCTCATCTAAGGCAGAGGTAGTGGGTGGGAGAGGAGGGAACAGAGGGGGTGCTAAACAAATAAATTAGGGCCATGTTTTTAATAATATAGTGTTATGATTATCAACATCTTATTTTCCACTCAGTTTACTTTTCGAAACCCCTTTTTATGTGATTTGCTTCATTTGGGTCTCCTGGTAAGGCTAGGAGAGCAGCATTCTGATTCCAGCTCCACTGGTCATATGCATGAAGCAGCCAGCAGACAAATTCAGGCCTCCTTCCCCAAGACTCAGGCTGAAACTAAAACCTGCCCAAGTCCTCCAGAGGATGCCACATGAGCCCAGAGTGGACTGACCTCCACTGTAGGGGCTCTGGCCAGACTCAGATCTGTATTGTCATCCCCAGGCAACGGTGCTTTAGCGCAACACTGTCACTGTTTGCAAGAGGCTGTTTGGGGCAACCTTCCAGGACTAAGCCTTCCAGAAGCTCTAAATCACACACCAGAACAACAATTTAGTTGCTTTAAACGTATTGATGCATTTAATCACCATAATAATCCTACACCGTAAGTCTTATTCCTGCCCCCATTTTATGGAGAAGGAAACAGTGGCTCAGAGAGGTTAGGAAACTCACCTGAGATCACACAGCTAGTGAGTAGCTGAGGTAGGACTCTGCCGAGCTGCACCACCCAAAATTAAAGAGCGCAAGCCGTGCTGTCCCCCTCAGACTACAGCTTATGAAATAGCTGCCAAGGAGAACCCCAGCAGGCCAGGCTTTTAAGGAACTCTTTACAGAGCAATTATTTCCTCGAATATTGGAAGATAAAGGGATCAGTGCATGCTAGGGCATCACACTGACTTGCTCATAATAGATATCATAGGGATTAAGTGGAGTTTGGCCTGAGTGTAATTAGCAGATACTTTTCAAATGTGATGATAATTGCAGCCCATTGTTTCTACAGTAATTTACAGAAATAAGGAAACTCTACTGCTGTTCATCTCCTGGAATAGAAGGGAAGAGCGCTCCTGTTCAAGAATCAGCTGATTTCTGCGGCCAAACAAAGCAACAGTCACGGATCACGGTTACCAACGGGCCCTCGCATCTGCAAAAATGACCATTTGCACTAATATTCTCAAGATAAAATAGAACATGCTTTTGTCTACTTCGTTGGGACTCACAACCAATGGAAAGAAGACTAGAAACCTGCTGTCCTTTTGGCTACAAGATGTTTATTATTTTAAAATCTCTGCAGATAGTCACCTCTGGTCTCCATGCTAGAACTGGGCAGTGCCATTCTCTGATATGTCCAAATGGTGATGGTCATGGGACAATTTGGTCATCGCTGGCCAAGCACCAGCTGGGCTGTGGAGGGGTCAGGCATCCCCACACCCCCTCCTCTGACAGGTAGTACTTCCCACTGAAGACCTAGGTCTCAGAATGAGCAAAGGTCTCTTCTGGCTGATCACAACTTCAGAGCATCAGTGTCACTCTGGTACTTTCCAATATCACAGATATTAGAACCTTTTAGCTAGTCCTACGCTACACGTATCGCCCAAGCTAAAATCGTTGGTTTGGTCATGAGCCCAGGGACACAGCCTTGGGAAACACCTTTCACTTCTAAATCCCAAACTTGCAGGTGACGGCATAGGGGTTTTGCCCCTGCGGTGGTTTTTGTTTATTTAAACATCATGCTATTTACCTCTCCTAGCTTTTTACCTCCAATCATCCTCTTGGGTAATTACATTTCTTAAGGCAGAGCTGTCTTTTGATATCTATCAAAACAAAGAGGGAGAAGGCTGCTAATAGAAATCCTTTTGTCAAAGCCAGTCTCTACAGGGACAGGGAGGCTTCTGCATGTGACTTCCGCTGTCAGAGACTGAACAGCCTCAGGGTGTCAGGAACATTCCATTAGTGACCAAGCCCGGCTCGGCAACATCTAAGCCAAAGGTGAGATTTATGTCAATGAAAAGACGGGGGCTTACGAAGTCCAGGTCAAATTAGGTGAGGTCATTTGACAATGTCTTTCCCTTCAGGAGCATCACATAAGTTCTAGTTGTTCCAATGTCTGAAATATCCCTAGCAGCAGAGACAGCTGGGACACCACCCAAGGCTGGCCCTCCCAGGCCTCTACCAGGACTTGGCATTGCACTCTGAGGCAGCTCTTGCCGGGGAAAGGCTGACTGCTTCTTATCCCACAGGGCTCTGGAAACAGAGCCTCCATAAATTCACACATACGCATTGACTGCTTCCCCACCCCCACCCTGGCAACACTGGGCAAATTTCAAAAGACACTAAATTTGATACCTAACACTTATTACTCATTGCCCTCTCCACAATATTCTTGGCAGGGGTTAGAAACTGACATTTGCAGCTGAAAATAATGCATTGTCAAATAGGAAAACTGCAGGCTATAATTTTTAACACTTGTATCTGTTATTTTAAACATGAAACATTGCATCAGTTTGACATTAATTTATATAATGGGGACCAAAAAGGATAATGCAATCTTAGTGACCACCTTCGTTTAATTAACTGACAGTGAGAGCCACTAACCAAAACTATGGAATTACCATATACAAAAACAAAGGCTGTTTGTACACCTTCCATCATGCATTATTGAAATGCACCATGTCATTAGGGAAAATAATCAGGATGCTAGTGTGAAACCAGCCACTGATAAATGCAGACACAAAACTTTTATGAAAGTTTGTAAATACAGTATTGTATGGAAATTCTGATGCATATTGGCTTTCCTGAGCACCATAAAGTGTTTTATTATGAAAAATGTGGATAAGATACTTATCTTTTAAATTGGAGTTTAATATTTTATTAGTGCCAGGCACATAATTCTCATCAAATGGCAGGAAACTCTTTTTTGTATGGATATAAATGTCTAGAGTTTAATATTTCAAAGATAAGTACCTACCACTGCATCTATCACACAGCAGCTTAATGGAATTTACTTTTTCTTAAATATTTATACTGTATATGTGTTTTCTAGTCAAGTGATTATAGAACTCTAAGGTGGAGAGCAAGGCTGGTCATATTGTTAAGCCACCCACACATTTTACTTTTCCGTATGTCATTAACCTGGATGGGGAGAGAAATAATTAAGTTATTCAGAACCAGGGGCCGAAGAGGGCAACAAGAAAGATCTGATTCTGGAAACCAAACAGCCAGAAAGTTTCTTTGATTTGACCTGGGTTTACAGACAACTTCTCAGAAGGAATTGAGTTAACTAATTAGAACAAAAGGAGGGGGGAGGGAAAGGTGTTTGGCTTTAAAAGGGAAATTGCATTGTGTTGAAAATCTCTCTCCTTCCTCTGCCCCCCTCCCTCCACTGGGCGAGCTGTTTCCCAAGGACTGAGGGTGCAGCCGCTGCTCCCCACTCCCCAGCCCTGCACACTCTTTCATCGGGCCTGAGAAATGCTTTCTGATCCATGCTGATACAATTACCTAGCCTTTATTGGCAATTCAGACCTGCTTTTAGGGACATTTTAGAGCAAATGATGTTTTCTTGATATTTTTTAAAAAAGCAGTGCTATTCCCTATACCTTTGGGATAAGGTGGAAACCAAGTTAGAGGCTCATTAGAGGGCTGATTGCTACAATGCGGTTTTTTTGTTGTGTCCATGTTGTTGGGAACTGAGCTACCTAAACTGGAGGCATGGGCCAGGCGACTCTCCATTCTCAGTCAAAAAGTATTTTTATTTTCCGTTTTTGGGTGAAACACGAACCAGGATTTACTGCTTCTATACTTAGAAAGGTCTTCAAATCCTCGCATTAGTGGAAAGATATGAAAATGGGCTCAATAAACTTTCTCATCTGTGCATATGCCAGGGAGAGGCAGGGGGTTGGTTCCTTTAGCAGGTAGATGTCCAGTTTATAAGACGCCCTGCTTTCCTCCCTGATGGCGTTTAGGCCAGTATTAACCAAGGAGCGGTTATATTGACAGTAAATAAAACCGGCTGTCCTGAAGGGCTTTCTGACGGGGATTTAAACACAGTGACATTGAAAGCCACACAGTGGAACTAGTGAGGGCACAGAAGCCCACAACATTTCCTGTCCACCCAGCGAGCTGCTGGACTAGAGACACCCGGCGAGGTTTAATTCAGATCCTACCTTGGCAGACCACGTCTGAAACGGTGGCCGTCTCCTGCCCCGGGGTCTGCAACAAGGAGAGGGGAGCAGGCAGGAGGATGGCATGTGGCCATCAGTAAGGGGAGCCTGGGCTCAGCTTGTATCTCCCGCTGAGACCTCGGGTCCGGCCTGCGGGCAGCTGGACCATAGGTCTGGCCGTTGGTTCCCCGCCCCCGCCCTCCGTCCGCAGTGGAGGACCACAGGGAAGGGCCTGGCCTTGTGGGAAATAAGAGCTGATCATTTAAAATTCTCTTCACCAGGGCTGTGCGACCAAGAGAGGACTCGGATGAGTTAAATAAAGCCTGTTCATTAGAAACATATTCGTTCGAGAAAACAGGGTTCCCCAGATCCCCGTGGGCACAGGCTTGTGCCAAATGCACATTTTCTGGGTTGGGACGGGGTTCACTTCAGCCAAGAGCAAGTCACAACTGCTCAGCCCTCCCAGAGCTCCTCCCACGTGCTCAGCTGAATCCGGGCTCCTTGCCTGCTCTGTAATCTGGGCCCTGCCAGCCAGCCTTCAGGCCTCGCCTCTGACTCTCCTCTCCATCCTCTGTGCCCAGCGCACTGGCCACGCTCAGGCCACCCCGGCTCCTGTCCTTGCCGTTTCCTCTGCCTGAAATGCCCTCCTGTGTGTACAGGCGCAGTGGTGGCCCTGCCACTTAGTTGCCACTTTTTGTGGGTTTTTTGTTTGTTTGTTTGTTTGTTTTTGTGGTACACGGCCTCTCACTGTTGTGGCCTCTCCCGTTGTGGAGCACAGGCTCCGGACGCGCAGGCCCAGCGGCCATGGCTCACGGGCCCAGCCGCTCCACGGCATGTGGGATCTTCCCGGACTGGGGCACGAACCCGTGTCCCCTGCATCGGCAGGCGGACTCTCAACCACTGCGCCACCAGGGAAGCCCTTAGTTGCCACTTTTTAAGACTCACTGGGACTACATCTAATGTTGACACCTATACCCTCACATCCAGTCCCCAGAACCCTATTTTATTTCTTCCATGGCCCTTCTCACTACCTAAAATTATCATCATCCGCATCTTTCTGGTTGGCCTGTCACCTCCACTGAGCTATATGATCCAAGAGAGCGGGGACCTTGTCTTTTCTCTGCTGTATCCTCAGAGCTTAGCCTCATGGAGGTACACAGTAGGTGCTCAATTCATCCTTGTTGAAAGACCGAGACCAGAGAGTCTTTACAGGGAGGCAGGGCCAGCTCCAGGTGAAACATTTTCCTTGGAGGGGGCAGCCTTGTGCTCAGATGGGGAAGAACCTACAGGCCTGTTAAACAGGTTGATGTAGCTCAGAGCCACAGGGAGTGTGCAAATGAACCAGCAGGGGGCACTGAGGAAGTGGGCGTGAGGGAGAGGTAGCCATGGCTGGAGCTGGCTTTGTGCAGAATGGAGCAAATCTCTGCTCTGTCTCAAAGCTCTCCACCATGTGAGTGTACTGATGCCTGCAAATTTCTCCGTTTGAGGCAGGAACTCCAGTGAAGGCTCCCAGGTAACCTTCCCCAGCAGTGAGCTTGGACCACCTGGGGAAGTCTTGGCCCACAGACCAGGGCAGGTCCAGAGTCAATGGTGTGACTGAGGCTCCAGAAAGCGAAGCTCACTCAGATCTGGCTGCGTCATACCAGAGTGCCTCGGGGAACCTCCAACCCAGATCTCAGGACTGAGAATGACTCTCCAGGCATCAGGCCCAGGGACCAGCTGGAGAGTAACGGATACAGAAGCAGACCACAAGTTTGGGATATGTAGGAGCAGGTTCAAGGTCTGAAGTGTGCACACAGCTTCAAGAGCATGCCATTGTAGGTGTCCAGGATCTGCACAGGTCCTACCGGGCCCCTCAGGTGAGGCCCTAGGGCCTGGCTAGTGGGCGAGTCCTGGGCAGCAGAGGGCGCAGGGGGACATGTGTGCTTGCCTGGGGTGAGGAGGGGGTAAACGCAGGGCCTGCACAGCACAGGAAATGGCCTAGCCTGGAACTTGTGAGAAATGTGTCAATTCTGTCCCCTGGTGCCCAGGAGGCTGGGTTAGGTGGTGACACCAATCTCAGGGAGTGTCCTTGCCTAGAGAAGCCAAGTCAACGCACGTGGGTCTTGGGATAGTGCAAATTGTCCCCCAGGGTTCATGGCAGGGCATCGGTGCCATACTTAGCTGTCCCCAGAGTGCTGAGCACCTGCTCTTATGGCAGACATACCGAGCACTTGTTCACTGGAGTACATCGGTCACTCTCTTTCTGCCCTTCCTCTGCACAGACACCTGCCCAGAAGGACCACTGGCTGCGAGCTCCTTCCACAGCCCATCCGGGTGCACCAGTGTGGGGCAGGGCTGGGTATGTGCTTCCAGCAGTGATTGTCCTGCTGTCCCCTCAGTGCCTCTGTACCCCACAGTGTCTCCTCACTCTACAGTAGACCAAGAAGGTGCTTCAGCGCCCCCAAGCCCTTGGTAGAATGAGGCGCAGGACCCTTCCCTGCAGCCCTCCGTCCACTCACACCTGGCCCAGGCTGGGGCCCACAACTCATCAGTGTCCAACAGGGAGACTTGCCTTCCACAACACAGGGGTGGGGTCCCCATAGGCCTCATGCACAGTGAGGGAATTCCATGGAGAAATCCCTCAGTTAGCTTTGCAGCTCCAGGCAGGCAAAAAGAAGATGCTTCAAATGAGATTCATTTCCCAAGTAACTGTGACAGTGGAGAGAGAGAGCAAAATTGGGGGCTGATCAGGTACTAGCAAGGAAAGGGGAGACAAGCCCCCCAGAAGGAAATACTGTTGTTTGAAAACATCCAAGTTCGTGAAAGCACATCCTTCTCCCTCTTCTCATTTCTAGGCCACATTCTGAAAAAAAAAAAAATTATAATTTGTGTATGTGTGGGGTATAGGGTGTGAAGGATAGGGATTGCTTCTTGTGTGTCTAAATCCTCATATAGTCCTCAGATGGCTTTTCCCATCTGAGAATTCTCTCTCATCAACATGGCTCCCTGCATTTCCGTAAAAAACATAAATAAATAAAATAAAAAAGTATAAAGACGGTGCAATGAGACCTCTGGGTCAGGCAAAGCCTGTGGAGTTTGAGCCAGTTACCAGACAAATACAAGGGAACGATTATTGCAGGCCATGCTGCCTTCTGCTTAGCATGAGGGACTCATTTGGGGAGAAAGATTCAATTTCATAGAAATGATTTTCAAGAGCTGTTTTGTGAGTAGTAGAATGTTGGGTGTCTTTTTTCTTTTGCTTTCACCAAAATGAATAAAAACTTTATGTTCAGTGTGGTACTTAGGTACTGGTTTTGTTAATTTCTTGAAACAAATTGGCTCCCCAGTAAATCCCAGACTTGGACAGCCACATTAAGCTAGCAGTGGGGAGGCAATCTGAGTACGATTATCCTGCAAGAGAATTCCCAGAATTTCATCCAAACTGTGATTTGTTCTCTTATAAAAAGCCTATAAAACCCAGTATAGAAATTCCTGCAGGAAACTCGAGTGTTTAAATATCTGCAATTACTCTCTCATGATTAAAGAAAGAGATGAAGAAGAGGACATCAGCGCCCAACAGAAATTTTGAGATGTGGCCTGAGCCATAAATCACAGAGCGGGGTGGGGGGACCTTGAGGCTCATGCACAAATCAGCTCGGGACTCTGAGATGCTCTGGATGGGCTGAGCCAGGTCAGGGTGAGGGCCTGGGTGGGGAGGCGCATAACGCACCCTGCACTTAGGTTCCTGGGAAATCACCCTGAAACTTCTGGTGAGGGGACGTCCTGGTGGCCTGAAGCCCCTGTAATAACAGGGCTCAGTAGGTTGAATTGTCATTTTGCTTTTCTGCAAAAGCAGTGCTTCATGACCGCCGAGCACATATGTTTTCAGGCCTCACAATTGCATCATTCACACAAGCCCCCACACTACACGTCCCGGACTCAGGGCCTCCGTTTCAGAGTCTCCATGCACCAGCTTCTGGGTTGGCCCTAGTAGGCCTTGTATGTGACCCTTCTGAGCTTAGGTAAGTTCTTTTTCCTAAATCTCTGTCTTTTAAGTGGTGATCGACAACTCTATTCCCTATGATGACATCTAAGGGTAACACCTTGGGGCTTCCCCAGCTGTCCCATGAGGAAGCTGAGGCCCAGTCTTGCATGGAGACCAGCCCTGGAATGAAAACTCACCCTCCTGATTCCTCACCTCTGTTGCACTCGAGAAACCATCCATCATCTTGAGAGTCCCAGCCAGGCCACAGGGCACTTTCCTCCCAGCTGGACTTTCCTCCCCACTGTAACTCAACACCCTGATGTCCAAAGTCTCTCCAGTTTGCTGCTTGGCAGGCAGGAGCTTCAGAGAGCGAGGCTGAACGACCATCTGCAGGGACCCCTAAGAGCCTCGGGTTCGTAGAGGGGTGACATATCTGCCAGCGGCTGCATCATCTCCATGGCCCCAGCTTCTGGGAGCAGCCCCAAACCCTGAACAGCCACCTCTTCTCATCATCCGTCCAGCCCTAGGAGCCTGCAGTTGACAATATCTGGATACCCTCTCCATTGCCAGTTTACCCTTCCGGCACACTCGTAACTAGTCTCCCGGGTTAAACTAGAGCTTGCACTGATAAGATGTGTGGTGCCAAGTTCCTGGAGGGTAGGAGCTGTTGGTTCCCCTCTCCAGGTCGTCCCAGCCCAGTGCCCAGCACACAGTGGGCACTCACAGGATATGTTGTGAGAGGTCTTATGGGATGTTCTGTGGAGTTTGCATGTCACGCTGGAGACCATATGTTGAATGTCTTGGTTAATTCACTCTTCCTTCTCACTGGTCTTCAGAGAAGTAGAGCAGGGCTGCATCTGAGGGCTATTTTTCCTCTGGGAGCAGCAGCCTGCCTTCCCTGGCAGCCAATGAAGGGTACCCATTAAGGAACTGACCTCAGAAGGACTAGGATGATGTTGACACCTGGCATACATCCAATACCGGCCAGCTGGAGCCAGCACTTTCGGGCATTCTCTCCCAATCCCTCTCTCGCTCTTTGAATTCTGCTCCCTCTCTCCCTCCCTTCCTCTCTCTTTCTCTCTTTCTCCACCACCCTGCTGCTCAGAACTGGGAACAATATGCTGACGGGTCAAAGTGGAGGATAAGAAAGACCGTGGAAACACATATAGCTCAGGCTCGTGTAAGCCCCAGAACATCCGTGTAGGTCAGAGATGACAAATGGCAGAGCCTCGAAGGTGTGTAATCCATTTATTGATTTCTAGCTGCCCCTCCCTCTCATTCTGCGGGCCTCTAGGGAGAGAGCGTCACAGATTCTTAGGGCTGAAATTGTGCAGGAAGGACATGGGTTTCTATTGGCCAGACATCTGAGCTGCTTGGCCAAAATATGGAGCCCATTACAGGGAAACGTGGTCCATGCTTCTAATGGAGACAACCTCACTCGAGCTGACTGACTGGGTCTCCATGTAGCTGGAAAGGCTGTCAGCAGTGGGCACCCCTTCTTCCTGACAGCCTGGTGCACCTGGGTAAGGGTCACGGACTAATAAAAATAAGGAGAATAATGCTATTTAACAAGGACTGAAGATCTGCTGTATGCTGGGGACTCTCCTTCACCTCACATTGGTTAACTTCTTTAACCCCCACAGTCCCTGTGCAAAATGGAGCCTGTGCTTCTTGTCCCATACCTGGATTAACCTGCAGGCCACGTGACCCCTCTAAGCTTCAGCTTTCTCATCTGTAAAATAAGGATAATTGCACAGCCCTCCATCTGGCCTAAGTAAAGAAAGAAAGCTTCTTTATAAGTGCATAACTTCTAAGGCCATTCATTCTTTCCAGAAACACCTCCATTAAGGATTTGGAAAAATTAGTCCCAGGAACAAAGAGGGAAGAGAATGAAAATTGGGGATTCTAAATTGAGGGGGTGGTAAATGTTTTCATTAGGGGCATAGAGTAAGTATTGTAGGCTTTGCGGGTCTCTGTTGCAACCCCTCAATTCTGCAGACCTAAAGTAGCCAGAGACAGTATGTGAAGGAGTGACTATGTCCCCACAGCACTTTACTTCCAGAAACAGGTCAGGCCAGCCATGGGCTGGATTTGGCCCCAGGCCATAGTTTGCCAAATTCTGCTAAAACCAGCAAGGAAGGTATCTTCCCCATGCTGTCCAGGGTCCATCTGCCATAAAGTGAAGGTGTTATTGAAGGTAGTTCTGAGACGTAGGAATCAAATACTATCATCTTCACTCCTCTTGTTTTTTATTCTAGGGATGGATGAACAAAATAAGGTGACACTAATCGAAATGTTTGAACTCTGAAGAATGAAAGATCTCTAATTCACATAGTGAATGAGACTGGGGTTTTAAGCTTGAGCACAGAGAGTTCATGGATGTAAGTTTCTGGCATGGTTTACCGAATTATAATTGACAAAAGAAACAGTAAAAATAGATTAATGCTAACATGAGTGGTCAATTTCCCCCTGAAGTACCATGCAGGATTACTCTACACATTTACTTCATTTCTAAGGCTTCCTTCTGACAGTCTCAAATTCTCTACAGTAGGCACTGGGATTCCTTGTACTACATTGGGGTGACGATACCATGTTTCAAAGTTATTCAGAACCTGATTGGCCGTGTTCCTGCAATACATTTTCCTAACCTCAAGATAAAGATCCATGCATCTCTTTACCCTTTAAACAAAAAAGCTATTGTAATAGCATGTAGTCTGAGGCATGGTCTGAATACCAAAACCTGTACATGCACTGCTAAACTGTTTAAGTATGGAAGAAGTAGTGTCTAATAGCATCAGGAAATTGAAATTTAAAAATTTTTCTCACTCACTTATTTGATGAGAACTGGGTATGCTGACAGGTGAAGCAGAAAGCCATTTTTCAAGTTAAATGCCAAGTGGTTATATAGCATAATATTCAGTCAAAATTAACCACCTCACTGCTGCACTGACACCCAGTGTATTTCATGACAACTGTTCGTGCAAAGAAAACGGCAGACCTTTGGGAGTGCCTGCAGAAGGGGAAAGAAACTGTTACTAATACTTCAATTATTTAGTAGGTGCCCCAACTCTCTGAGCGGGAAAAATGGACTGGCAGCCGCACTGACTCTAGAATATGCCACGTGGACTGAAATCCCTGCCTTCCAGGCCCCTCTGGGCCCTCTAAGCCAAACCCCAGAAATTTCTGAATTTACACATGCCTCCGGCAGACTCTCTACTGGCAAACCCTTTCGAAAAAAGCAAGTAGACACCTGCCTGCTGGCAAAGGCGCCAGGGCTGTCGAGGAGACTGGTTTTCTGAGCTAGTTTCCTAGTGACTGGAAAGCAAGATTCCCCAGCCTCCAGGGAGCCAAAGATCCACGTACCAGAGCGCAGTGGTTGCAGAGCCCTGGGCAGCAGGCAGAAGGGAGTCGACGTTCAGCCAGGATTTATGTTCCAGGCAGAAGCTTGGGAACCCCCATCCGGGGATAGGCAGAAGGACAAAAACAGCCCCTTGTTGGAAATTCTGGCCACTCTCTTCCTGGACTGATTTTATTAGCTAACATGCCCTGATGCTCCAGCTAATGGCCCAGAAAGTATATCCCTCAGATTCCAACCACAAACACAAACAGGCTGTGGGATCTAGTTGAAGCTTCCAGAGGGGCTGCTTCTTCCCTCCCACAAAGGTGGGGACATTTGTCTGTAGAGTGCAATGACCCAGGGTGCCTCCTGGGTGTCCCAGGACATGCTGGAAACAAGAAGGGGACAGCCAGGTCCATTAGGCAATGATCAAATTCTTCCTGCCAGAAGGATGATATTGAAACACTTCATTTCTCCAGCTTTTCAATCCCCATGCAGTGCTTTATTGGCCTCTTAGAGCCACTTTGAGAAACAGGAAGGGAGAGGTAATTGGGGCCCTCAGGTACCCCAGAAAGGAATGCTGGTTGCCCCAACTCATGGCATCTATTGGTGGACAGGCCAGGCCTAGTATCCTGGTCTCTTGGCTCCAAGTCTTATGAGCCTTCCTTAAAAAGTCACTGACATTAAAAATATTTTTTTAAATGAAAACAAACTAAAGAAAAACTTTTCCTGTTAATGTTTATTTTTGTCAACTTGGATAATACAGAAAATTAAATTTAAAAACGACACTGCTTCGGGGCTTCCCTGGTGGCGCAGTGGTTGAGAGTCCGCCTGCCGATGCAGGGGACACGGGTTCGTGCCCCGGTCCGGGAAGATCCCACGTGCCATGGAGCAGCTGGGCCCGTGAGCCATGGACGCTGAGCCTGCGCGTCCGGAGCCTGTGCTCCGCAGTGGGAGAGGCCACAACAGTGAGAGGCCCACGTATTGAAAAAAAAAAAAAGACACTGCTTCTAATCCTACCACCTACTAACTAACTGGCAGCAATGCATAGGTCTATTTCTCTTGGTCTTTTTTCTGTGTGTAACTGTGGGGAGGGGAGGGGCATTTTTTTCACTGAATTTAAAATTACATACATTGTATATGTTAATAAAGTTACTTGCAGACATCTTTAAAATCCATAATATGTCATAATATATTTAGCCAATCTAGTAGCATTGACTATTTAGGCTTTTAATTTTGTTGTTGTTTCTATTGTTACTGCAATTTTGAGCGGCTCTAGGCATAATTCAGTATCAGCCACCCTGACCATTTCCTTGAGGGCAAACTTCTAGATGAGAAATTACCAGGTCACAGGGAAGGACCTGGTAATTGCTCACCTCACTGCCCTGGACTACCTCCCTGGGCCTACACTAGGCTCTCCCTCCCGGTAACTCAAGCCTGTCTCGCTGGCCTCATTTAGAGGGAGTCAGTCATGACTCAGGACTCTCTTGACCCACACCAGGGGTTCCCACCCTCAGCCTTGGCACTACTGAGATTTGGGGCCAGATAATCCTTTGTCATGGGGGCTGTCCTGGTCACTGCAAGGTGTTTAGAAGCATCCCTGGCCTCCACCCACTAGATGCCAGTAAGCACCCTCTCATTCATGTCAACCAAAAGTGTTTCCAGGAATTACCAAAGGTCTATGGAGGGCAGAATCGCCCTTGGGTGAGAACTACTGAGCTAGACCGTGGACTGGCAACACAACCAGGTGGATGAGTTAGCAACTGAGTGGCGGAAGAAAAATTTAATTCTAAGAAAAAAACCCCTAATTCTTCCCAAATCAATCCCTGTATATTACATGTAGCTCTACATATATATCAAAAAGTCATTCCTCAGGGCTTCCCTGGTGGCGCAGTGGTTGAGAGTCCGCCCGGTCCGGGAAGATTCCACATGCCGCGGAGCAGCTGGGCCCGTGAGCCGTGGCCACTGAGCCTGCGCGTCCGGAGCCTGTGCTCCGCAACGGGAGAGGCCACAACAGTGAGAGGCCGGCGTACCGCAAAAAAAAAAAAAAAGTCATTCCTCTACCATAGTAACTGTTCCTCCCTGTTCCCACAGCATTGTACACACATTTTTACACTGCTTGACGATTACTTAGATACCATTGTTATTTTATTACTTATTGTTTCCTTCTTCTTTGGAACCCTGAGTCTCTGGAGGCAGAGTGTTTCTTATCCATTTCTTTGTCTTTGGCATAGAATGGTGTTAGTACAGAGTAGATTACATTGAATGTATGGATGAATGAATTAGTTAATTAATCTAAAATGAGACCAAGACACATATGCACTCACACATGCACACATATAGAACATGTGTTGTCCACATGCATGCTGTGTGTGCACACACATGCACCAACCGTAGTTATGGAGAAAAGCAAGTGCTACCAACTATAAAAGTGCTACCATCTTTTGTTTTTGACTACACAGTGATTTCAGATGGCAAAATTTCTCTGTGGAAGCACTAAAAACTTCCTAAGTCTGCATAGAATAACATCTGGGGAGTCAGGAGCAATGTATTTTCCACTGAGGTAGGACCCCTACTTTTAAATAAGGGTACTTAGGGTTGTCAAAGGAGAGGGAAACTTTCTCTATTGCCTTAAGAGACAATTTACTGCATCATTAACACACGTCGTTTAATGGAAAGTCCTGTTATTTTTGGAGGAAGAAATTCATATTCCATACTACATATAATAACAACATAAACCTTTAATAAATAATTGTAACAGTTTATACATATTTAAATAGTAAATCTAAAAGTCCTAAGGGACTAGAGAAGGCAAGAAGGGAAGATCTGACTTGTAAAGCACTAAAAATAGGTTCTGACACATACACTTTGAGATTTTTTTTTTTTTGCAGGCAGGAAAATGTATATTGGGGACTTTTTGCAAAAACAATGGTTAGGGCAAAGTGACCTTCCTAGAGTCATTAAGTAAAGAAACTGTTGAGGGTGAAATTGATCAAAGGGCTCAACCAAAGAGAGAGAAACCCCCAAACCTTCCATGTTCTGCCTCTCACTTTGGCTACAGACATCTGAAACATTCATGCTCAACACTGGGTGGGCAGAGGCAATCCACGCTGGAGCAGGCAGACCCAGAGGAGCTTCAGGACATGCCAGGAAAGTCCTACTACTTGTTTCTGAGAAATATTGTGTGCCAGGGCGGGTGGTGTTTCACAGGGATCTCTCCACTGATATTTGCAAGCTTTTATAAACAAGATCTATTATTATCCCTTTGATTACAGATGACAAAATTGCGACCCAGAGAGGTTAAGAAATGCCACCAGAGGCCACCTGCTACTGAGTAATGGAGTAGGGATTTGAGCCTAGGTTTGGTGGAATGGAAGCACTTCCATATCAGTAGTAGGTGGTTTTCCCCAGACCTGCCCCAATGCAGAGAAGCTACACTTCATTTGTACCTAGTCAGCAGGTACAAATTTTATTATTTTATCCAACTAGGTGCAATAGTGGCCAACATCCATTCCGGCCACAATGTTTTAATTTTTTTTTTTTTTTTTTTAAGGTACGTGGGCCTCTCACTGTTGTGGCCTCTCCCGTTGCGGAGCACAGGCTCCGGACACGCAGGCTCAGCGGCCATGGCTCACGGGCCCAGCCGCTCTGCAGCATGTGGGATCTTCCCAGACTGGGGCACTAACCCGTGTCCCCTGCATCGGCAGGTGGACTCTCAACCACTGCGCCACCAGGGAAGCCCACAACGTTTTAAATTTAAGTCAGTCCCATGTATCTTCTAATTCTGGCCAATGAACCATGAGTGGGAGTCTCTCAGTGAGGGCGGTACTTTGGGAAAATGTCCTCTCTCCCAAGAGAGAACCGTGAGACATGGCTTCTCCTTGTTCCTCTACTTATCACATCTGCTGCTGCAACAGCCACCTTGTAAATATAAGGGGAATCAGCCTTCAGATGAAACAGATACTGAGGACAGGAGAGAAGAGAGATGGGAGCAACCTGGGCCATCGGTGACTACTGAGGCCATCTCCTGGGCACACCCTACCTCTGAATGTGACATAATATATTCTTTTATTATTTAATGTAGCTGGAGTCAGGATTTTCTGTTACTTGCAGCCAGAAGCATTCTAACTGATCTAGGGACACACACAAGGGAGCAGTTATGGTGTGTGTATACAAGTAGTACTTCAGAAGTGATGGTTGATTGGATAGGATTCCACATGGGGTCAAACTTCTGATAATAGTCAGCTCCTGATTGCCTCCCCAGCATCCAGTTTAAACCTTTTTTTAACTGAAAATTCTGTCCTTTCCCCCTGTAGAATTTCCCCTCCTTCATTCTGTATCAGATGTGTAGCTGGGAATTGACCAGTCCCCCTGCTCCTGGTGGGGGGCACTGATTGGTAAGACAAGCAGTAAAGCCCAGCCCCCCAGCCATCGTGATTGGCTCAAGGATGGTCTTGGGTCCCATTTCATGCCAGTGAGATATGTAAAGAGGTTTTCTTAGAACTCCTATAAAAGGAGATTTCTCACTGTTCTAGGACAGAAACCCTCCTCTCCTCTCTCTTTTCCCTGGGTTTGGTCAAGAAAACACATCACCCCAGGATTTGCTGGCAGCTGTCTTTCTCTCAAAGTGAGGTGCTAGCCATGAGACGAAGCTGGGGCCACGAGCTGCAGGACAGAGAGGCAGAAAGGAAAGCACTGAACTGGCCCTAAAGTCCTTCCTACATTTGGACTTCCCCATTACCTGAGCCAATAAATCCCTTTTACAGTTCTTACTAGTTTGAGTTAGAGTTCCCATTACTTGAAAACAAAGGCATAGCAACTGGTACATATACATCTATCTGTTCGACTTTCTAACAGAACCCCCAAGGCAAGTGTTTCAGGATTTGCTCCCAGAGACCTGGGCCAGATGTGTCCAGTCATCACAGGGTGAGTGGACCAAAGGCTGGAGGAGAGAGCACTGGTGGTACGTGTTGGAGGTTGGAGCGCCTAACGTGGCATATGGCGAGGAAGGACGGAGAACCAACATAAGGTGTCTGAGAAGGTCTTTCCAGATTCGGAGGGTCCTTGCTCAATCCACTGAACTTAGGGCAACCCCTCAGAACAGCCCTTCCGGCAGTGTGGACGTGGCTGTCCAGGCTCATAAGTGACTGAAGCAGAAGAGAGCAGATACCCCCTGAGAGTGATGAGGTCCTCTGATTCTTAGACCCTAACAGCATCCCTACTGAGACAAGAGGTCAGAAAACTTGGTCTTTTAATCATTATTTTAAAAGTTACTATAACAGCTGTCTACTCTGTTTTCCTGAAAATGAAGTTCATGAGAATGAAAGAAAAGTTTCCCCAGGAGTGTCCAGCTACCTCCTGTGGCCTTTATGGGACAGAAGCTATATCTCCCTCCCTTATCCAAGCATCTCACTCATTTTCCTATGCCCCATGGTATCAACCATTAGATTTCTGTTCCTTTTTATGATCACTGACGTTAAAATCATACGTGACGGGGCTTCCCTGGTGGCGCAGTGGTTGAGAATCTGCCTGCCAATGCCGGGGACACGGATTCGAGCCCTGGTCTGGGAAGATCTCACATGCCGTGGAGCAACTAGGCCTGTGAGCCACAACTACTGAGCCTGCACATCTGGAGCTTGTGCTCCGCAACAAGAGAGGCCGCAGTAGTGAGAGGCCCGCGCACTGCAATGAAGAGTGGCCCCTGCTTGCCGCAACTAGAGAAAGCCCTCGCACAGAAACGAAGACCCAACACAGCCAAAAATAAATGAATAAATAAATAAATATTTTAAAAAATCGTACATGACAACGCGTCCTCTTTATCAGAACCCGAGGCACGGGTGAATTGTGAAGAAGTGGCAGATAAAGCTCACTTGCTTTAAGGTGGAATTGGCAGGGCTCCTTCCCACTCCCGCAAATCTTCTGCTCTTGGGATATTCTTGCCTCGAACTCACCACTTCTGAGCCTGGAGGAACTGGGTTCCTACTGCTCACTCTTGTTGGAGTGTGAGCTGGCACTGAGTGTTCTGTCTGAGGTGCTCTTGCCTGCGGGGTGCTGAGCCTGGGCAAACCCACAGGCTGGGGAGCAGGGCTAACACTCATCCAGGGCTCCACATCTGGGGCCATTTTTGAAGCTCACGGATGGCGCCTGCTCTATTATCAAGCTCCAATCATGTCCCAAGGTTCATTTACTAAAATACCATTTTCCTTAAGAAATTTCAATGGCTCCCAACTGCCTGAACAACCCTGGAGCCTGATCACATGACATTTATAGGCTTTCATTGCCATTCTGCAGCCCCTGGTTCCACATCATTTCCCACTCTTCCTGACTACAACTTACATCAGTACAGAGATTCACCAACTCCTCCAAAGAGGCCTCGTGCAGTTCTGCCCCAGTGCCTTTTTTCAGGCCATCCTCGTTGCTATCCAATACACCCTGCTTGAGTCCTCCAGCCTGTGTGGGATCTCCATGATCACCTGGCCCCCATGAGTCTCCCTCTAGGATCTCCCCAAGCACCTGCTAACTGTTCCTGTTACCAGCCAGGGTTCTTGGCCTCCTTAATCAATAGAAATTGATCAGAGGCCAGACAAGAAATTCAGGCAAGGTTTTACTGCCCCTGTTGCAGCAGGGGGGAGAGAGAACAAGTAGGAGTTTCCCCTGCCTGTTTGCCCCCCGAGGGGAGGCGAGCTGGTACCTTATATGGGGTGAGGGTAGGGGTGGGTCCCGGGGTCAGGCCATAGGGGTGGCTTAGGTGTTTTGCCCACCCCTTTGGTGGTGTTGTGTGCCGGGGACAGGCGCAGTACCCTGCTTTTGCTCCCAGCTTTTCAGAGGCGGCAGTTGGGTTTTTGTTCTCTTTTTATCTCTTTATCCATAATTTGCCCCAAATGCACATGCATGCAGTTATTTTTAGTCCCTTATAGTTTCTTTGTATTTTGTTGCTCGAGAAGATGTTTGTCCAGGTGCAAAGACTGCAGCAAAGGGTCCCAGGTCCCAGCCTGTCTCATTAGCACGCACTGCTGGGTGTGGTCACTTGTGTGCATGTGGGCCTGCCTTCTTTCCCTATCTAGACCTCATGCTCCAGGGACAGAGGGGCCAGGGTGCCCCCTCTCTCCTGCAGCACTTACTACAGAGATCTACGTGGAAGATGGAGTCCCGAGAGAGGCACTGACCATGCTGCCATCACCCTATGGTAGGCCAGGCACACACAGGTGGCAATCTCATCCCAGTGAGATTGGTCCTCCAGGACCATGACTCACTTCACAGTGACCTGGGAGATTCCAGGATGGAGCCTGAGACTGTCAACGTGAGCAGTGATAGGTGATGAAAGGGCAGACAGCCCGCTGAGCCTCAGCAAATCAGAAAAATCATTGTCTATCAGACCCAGAAGGGCCTTAGGAATTCTCTAGCTTTAGCCCTTTATTTTATAGGCAGATAAACTAAGTTCCATAGGAATGTGATTTCCCCTAAGTCACAGAGCTAATTAATGAAGAGTCTAGACCAGAATCCAGGTCTCCTGACCCCTGGCAGATGGTTCATTCTCTTGCCATGCCTCCTTTGATTAATAATCAGTTTCAGACTAGTTCTGCCCAATTAAGAGTTTTTCAAAACGGATTTTTCAAGTGTTTCATAGGTATGACAAGAAGACGGGGTACTGTGGTCCGATAAATTGGAAAAATGATGAACCAAAAATTAAATTGATTTATTGATTCAGAACATCTCAGAGCTTTTAGTATGTTAATCCAAGAGGGCAGTATTGTATGTAGCAGTTCCCAAATTTAATTGATTATGGAATTCTTTCTCAGCCATTGTCCAACAAAACGTCTTGAGACACAAAGGTACTAGGGCTCATAACTAGGGAAATGGGGGCCAATTAACATTTCAGAGAATGGCAGCTCATCATTTCCCCTTTGAAAGCCCAGCATTCACATGGCTATAAGCCTCTGCGTGCCACGACACAAGCACCCACCACCCCCAGGAATCATCTGGTCTTGCTGGCTTGGAGAATTCTAGGCTTTCACTCCTCGAGAATGTCTAGAGAGTGGGATTAGAGAGTGTGTGTGTGTGTGTGTGTGGGTGGGGGTGTTTTATGTTTTGTGAAATTTTAAATGAAAATTTAATTTTAAAAACTTAATATTTAAATCTCAAAAAGCATCCATTTCTAATTACCTCTAATGTGCGGCAGCCAAAGAGCCGTTGAACACGTGCGTGTGTGTCTCACCAGTTTAAAGACAGGCCCCTTTGAAGACTCCTAACTGGTCCCTCCAGAGCCATTGGAGACAGAATGGCACAGAGGGGACCTCAGTTGTACAACGGACCCATCAGATAAACTCCCTGGTTGGCTATGGCACAAGTTATCTTAAGAAAAGGCATTATCATTACTGCGTCTTACCACACATTTCCAATTGAGTTATCACAAGGGTATTACAAAAAAAAAATCATAGGAGTTGGCAGTAACTCAGTAAATAAAATCACCATTTTAATTGCTCTAGTGTAACAGGTCGATCATTATCAAGAAAGGTTTTGATATATTTTTTAATTAAATGGTGACTCTGTTGATCGATTTCTCTGATAATCGAGCAATCCCCTCCTCTTCCCCCACCCTCCAAAACAGTTTGCTTCATCAATAGGATGGTTACTTGGTGACAGAAACATGGGGACCTAATTAACCAGCTGTGCATCTTTAAGCAAGTGATTTCCTCTCTCTACACCTCAGGTCCCCAGTCTGCAAGGAGTGGAGAAAGAGCAAGTATTCTCAAAGCCCCTCCCCACTCTGGAACACTATGATGGGAATGCATGATATTATTTTACTGGACAGTATTTTTACAGAAATAGAAAAGGGCACTTTTATCATTCATTTCCAAGAGACCTACAAATATCAGGGCTCAGCATAGGCCAGCATATGTCCCTCTGAAAGGCCCCAGTACCTGCTCTCTCCACCTCCACTAGCAGGGGGACACTCCCTAAGCTAAGCCTGTTTCCTGGTTTACAAAGTGGGATGATGGTTTCTGGCTTACTCGTAAAATCAAACTATCCCTCCTTGTGGGTGTGGTAACCAGAATCCCAGGCACATACCTGAGGGTCATCAAAAGCCCCCTCTGCCTTGTCTCAGCCTCACCTCACGTGATCCCTGTCCTTTGAAGGCAGCACAGGGACAGCGCTTGCAGGCAGTACAGCGGGGGCAGGGGTGGGGGGTTGGTTAACACTCAGCTCCACTGGGTACTAGCTTAGTGACTTAGACTGGCTGCTTTGCCCCATTTTATAAGTGAGGAAGTTAAGGTACCAAAAGGTTAACATTAGTATCTGCCCGGCAGGGCACAGTGGGAATGGATGGTTATCACACACATAGAGTGTTTGTAGTGGGGCTTGGCACATGGCAAGCACACACTACATTTTAGCCCTGGTTGCTGCCAGCTTAATTCCACCTCACGATGACTTCCATAAAATCATCCATTTAACCATCCGATGAATTCATGAAATAGTGATTTTAGTGATGTTTTGGATGGTCGCTTGACTGTGGTACTCTTGCTAGCCCCCCACCCCAATGGTCTCCTTCCCACCTGCCAAAGCCACACTCCAGATGCAGGGGCCTCCGCTCTGTGGGCAGCCTGGCAAAGGAGGTCCTGCAGCCCAGCCACCTGTCCTAGCTCAGCCCTCCCTGTCCCTTTCTGCAGTGAAAACAGTGTTTCCCTCCCTTTGTTACTTTTGCTTCTCCTGGATGCTCTGATGACAAAGAGTCTCAGCAAAAAGTGAAAGTACTTGTTATTTAGTGGGGTGACCCTGAGAGGGCCAACTGATAGTATCCCTCTTAAGTAACTAACTCTCGATTTGTTAAAGAGGCTGTAGTCGATGCTGAGGTGCTTTGCCCAGACCCAGCCTTCAGGTGCCCATGCCTTGGCTCACAGCCCACTTCTCACTGGGATGGGCTCCCTCTGAAGGTTATGCCCTTCCCAGGGGAGGGCCCACAGCAGTGACCAGTCAACGCGAGGGTGCAAAAGTCCAGACTTGTGCTCAATCTGGAACAGCTCTGCGGTCCCTCCCAGCCCCCAAGCCAGCACCCTGTGGGACCAGTTGAGGTCTCAGTTGTGAGGTATTGGGGTCAGCTTCTGCCTCTGCCCACTCCTGCCCTGCGTAAGGCTTTCCCCCAGTAAACCTCTCTCCACCTGTGCCTCTCCAGGGAACCCAGCCTGAGACAGAGACTCAACTACAAACACTTTCCTCTCCCTGCTCTTCCAGGAGGCTAGCTGGAGGACAAAGGCCTTCTCATCCCAGGACTAGCACATCAGGAGAAGGGAAACCCCAGAGGCTGCTGAGCATATAAAGGGACCAAGCGGTGGAAGGCCAAGCCAAGGGCCTGGCATAGTGGCCCGTGGGATGGGCTGAATCATGCCCTGCCTGCTGGGAGGATGTGTTCATTCCCTAACCCTCCCAGAGACCCAGAACGAACATGGAGTAACAGGACCTCCTCCACCTCCCTGGGCCCTTGGGCAAGGTGTCCAGGGTCCGCCAACCTCTGCGGATCCCCGTGCACTGCCCCTCCTTCCCTGCCATTTCCAGGTCCCATTTACTACCAGGAGGTAATCCTGCTCTATCCACATCACAGGACATAAGGAGTGCTGCGATCTCTCCCTGAGTCACTGGGGAGAGGGCTAAATTTAGATGTGGCAGGAATGGATGGGAGGGGAGGGAATCCAGAGGCCTAAGGCTGGGTTGGATGCAGGACACAGAGCAGGATATTTCCAGCTGCTTGCAGCCTTTGTGGGGGTAGCTCCCACTTAAATCATCCATTTTGTTTCTAGACTCAAGGAGCTTTCTAGAAAACTGAAGAGGGAAGTAATCATAATTCTAATGGGAAAAGTGGATCTACAGAAAAATGATCTCAGAGAAACACTGTGGCAGCCTGGGCTCTGCCAAATGGTCTGGGGTCAGACACGTACTCAGCTAGCGGGGCAGCATCTGGTAGTGAGGATCCTGCACAGAGAAGGCTTTCTGCCTCTTTTTCACCCTTCACTCTCCTCCTTCTCCAGGTGAGCAGGTTAAATAAAAAGAAAGGAAAAGGGGCAGATCCCTCTAGATAAGGTTTTTGACTTTGGCAATATTTACGTTTGAGATCTGTCTGACCTTTACCCACTAGAGGCCAGTAGCAACCCCCCTCCAGCTGTGACAACCAAAAATGCCTCCAGATGCTGCCAAATGTCTTGTAGGGGGCAAAATCCCACCCTCTCCCCACAAAGAACAACTGGTCTAAATGCACCCATCAGTGTCATACTGGGTGGCGATAAGGGGAGGGTCTTTGTAGTTACCTAATAGTTTATAATTCACAAAGCAGTTTCCCCTACCTCTGCTCACCTTTTCCACATTACTATTATTATGGGCTGCTATCTATAACCCTCAGATTCGTATGTTGAAGTCTTAACTCCCAGCACCTCAGAATGTGATTGTATTGGGGTCTTTATAGAGGTAATTAAGTTAAAATGAGGACTTTGGGGGGGTTCTAATCCAATATGAGTGGCATCATTATAAGACAAAACAAGACACAGACGCACACAGAGGGAAGACCATGGGGAGACACAGGGAGAAGGCAGCCACCTGTGAACCAAGGGGGGCCTCAGGAGAAACCAGCCCTGCTGACACGTTGATCTCGGACTTCTGGCCTCCAGATCTGTGAGACAATAAATGCGTCTTATTTAAACTACCCAGTTTTGGGCACGTTGTTATTGAAACAGAGCAGGACCCTGTGGTCCTTCCCCACCACATCCTCCACCTGCCTTCTGTCTGTGGAAAAACTTTAGCCAAAGAATAAGTTTAATTAGAGAAGTGAGAAAATGCAGAAGCAAAGGAAAACAGTCAAAGGAGACCAAAGAGTTTAGTCGGTAAGCATAGTCAAAGACCTTTAGTTCCTCCTCAAGGGCTATAGATAATATTCTGAGCCATATCCTGTGAGCTGTCTTGTAGATACTGAGACCACACCAGGTGGAAGAAGTTAACTATATGATGACAAGACTGTAGCCATGACATCAGCTGCTACAATTCTGAGAACTGGCCTCAAGGAAACGGGAACAAACCCACCCTGGAACTGAAGATCAACTGTGCTTGAAAACAGTCAAGACGATGCCGGTCAGACCACCAGTGACCAATTTCAAGACGACTGTCAGAGCTGCCTGGGCTGTTTCTTCACGTAGCCCCCTCCCTCCGTCTATAAAAGCTCTTGCCCACTGGTTGTCGGGGGAGGGGGACTTGGCCTTTGGACAGGAGTCCACCTTCCCCCACTACCCCCTGGTTGCCAGCAGCCAAAATAAAGCAAACTTTCCTTTCCACCTACATTGCCTCTTTATGGGCTTTTGAGGGGCAAGCTACTGGAGCCAACTAATACATTATTCCATGAGTCTGGCAAGATAGCATTCCCATCGCAGAGGGAGTAAACAATGCCTGCCTGGAAGCTCTGAGCTGTCCCCAGGGTGGGGGTCCACACAGAAAACATGGCATGCTAGGCTCCCGCCATACAGCCTCTTCATATTTGTCAACCTGTATTTAGTAAGGCCACATAGGATTTGCTACTGAGAGAAACTGTAGGCTTCTGTCTCTATGATCAGCATAAAGGAAGCAGTACCTGCTCCGAACAAAGCATTTTAATTTATCTGGAATTGTCTCTTACTTCATTTTCCGGGTTTTTTAAATTATTATTATTGGTCATAAACCTGGATTCTATTAACCATTCTCTCACCCTACTAAAGATAAAAGAAACTTACATGGATGTGATTAAAACACTTTGCTAAAAACTTTTAATCATTTTTTTTCTGGCTTTTATTTCAGAAAAAATTCTCCCTTATCTTCTATTGTCTACTTTTTTAAAAGTTTCTGTTTGTTTCAATTTCCAGAGATTCCTGGGGGCCTAATGCAGGTTTGTAAATTTAGGTAAAAATACATCACTTGTCCTTGGTAAATAACACTCTACAATGCATTGCTTAGCTGATTATTTCAGTGGCTACACCACCCACCTCAGTTGACTGGTCTGAGGATCGAAGACATGGGACTTGTGTGCATGCATCACAAAAACATGAACAAGAATGACTTACAAGGGCAAGGCCTCGTAAGACATTCTGTTGTAAGGAGTTTCCTACTTCAGGAACAGTGCGACAAAATTCCAGTTGGCCATTGGGGTAAAGATTTGTGGCCTGGGGTAACTAGATCCTTTCCAGAAATATCCCTACAAAGGTTGAACAGCAATTAACAAAAGGTGGTCCTGGTAGCTGCCTGGCTGTCCCTCCCTTCATCTTGTTCTGCTTCTATGACAGAATGAAGTCACTTCCTGTATGTAGATTTCATCCACAGCTCCTCAAACTGGGGTGCCCCCTCTCTTCCATGGGAAAGTTCTGAGCTCATGCAAAGACAGGGATGACCACAGACTACCCCTTGTCTTACCCATCCCCCACAAGATCTGTGTAAAAGGACTTGGAAAAAATCCTCCAGAATCAAAAATCACTAAAATTTCACCTGACTCAGATTTCCTGGCAACATGATATTTTTGCATATGGAATGGTTTTCAGGTTTTGTTCCTCGGGCATTAAAAAAAAATAGGCTAACAGTAATAGGCACGTGAACTACCTTTAGAATTTATGGTATATGGGAAAAAACAGAAAGTATCATAGATTTATATAATTTTTTTCCCCAGAAAAGATATATTGTTCTGGTACTAGCAGTAAGATGAAGAAAAACCATGAAATTTTTCATGGTATTATATGAAAATTGTCAAACTGCTGGGCTGTCCTCCTTGCCCATGAGCCAGCCTCAAACATAGTATATTTATACACAAAATTCTTCAGTGTGTTTGGACAGTAGCTTTAGCCTTGTGCAGTTGTAAAGTCCCACAAAAGAGTATTACTTTATCTTGTCAGAAAATGTAGTCATAAAAGAATCATAAACGCCCTGTGTTTATCAGGCTGTCTCTGCATACTGGTTGTCACTGGAGACACAGCTTGTTCTTTTTGTTTTTGTTTTTCCCTTTCTCTCTCTTTCGCTCTAGAGAAAATGAAATGCCCATTGCTCTCTTTAACAAAAATACCAAGGACCCTAAGATATCAGAGCAAGCCTGTCTCCCCGTTCTGACTATGGTAGTGATAAACAATGTTTTATGCCCCATAATTAAGCTACAGGTAATGAGCAATTATGCAGATCATGAATTAATTATATTTAAAACAGAGGCCATTATAATCAATATTCACCACATTTCAACTGCATTCTGGAATTAATCTAATTAAAACTTTCAGTTGGCAGTGATCTGTTTATACCACCTTTGTGAAGAATCACGATTAACAGCTGTCTTTGATAACTACGTTTTATGTATACACATATACACCATGGATCAGGGGTGTGGGGCTGTCATGTTTGCTTAGGTAGATTGATTAAGACAAACTTTTGGTGGAGTGATTCCTCGCTCTCCCAGGCTGATCATCCCGGAGGACAGTTCAGACATCCTTATAGTGGGTACTGGAGCCTGGTCCTTCTGCTTTTAAGTCTCAGAACAGTCGTTTCAAAGTGAGGCTGGAGAGAACAGCCATTAGTTAGTGGTTGGTTGGTGTTGTGCCCTCCACCCAGCATTTGCTTTTGGCAGGACCACCATTTCCCCACTTTCAGTCCATGTTGTCAGTGTGGGCTGAGGTCTCAGTCTTGACCAATCACATCACCATGCTTCACTGGCCATAGCAATTTGGTCAGTCATGGGCCTCTGAGCTTATCATGGCTTAAGAGCCACAGTAACTGTGCCGTGACTCTTCAGAATGAAGTTCTCTTGGTTTCCACTGGACTTGAACCTAATAGGATGGAGATCTAGAGCTTTTGTTAACCTCCTTACCACCATGCAGAGCAGGGCTGAGCTGGGAGAGAGACCAAGTCCTAGTGACATCACGTATACCTTAAATCCGGCTGTGTCTGAAGCCATCTAACTCTGGAGTTTCCACTTATATATTCCAATGAGAAAATCCTCTTTCTTAGGTAAGCCTTTCTTTGGGTCTTTTGTCCCTTGCCCATGTATCTGATAAAACAATTCCCATGCTTGGCTGACTCATTATTTTATTTTGCTAAGTCATCCTCAAATAAAAGTCCTGGCCCGACTAAGGAGCTAAGAGTGACAGAAGGCTGGTGGACAGGGGGTTGGGGGTGCTGAGGAGAAAAGTCTCACTTTAAAATGGAACATCCATGGGTTAATATCTTCTTTTTATTAAGTATTCAAAATACATTTTCAGCTCATGGCAGGTACCCCTCTGAAAATATTGACATTATTTAAAACCTGGGCTGTGGTTTGGGATACCTCCTTCCCATTCCTCACATGTTCCTGATGACAAAGGACAACATGAGTCAGCTGTAGTCTTTAGATAACCGTCCCCCGCCCCGGCACTTGAAAATAAGTGCCTCCTTCTAAGTGATTCGGTGGGTGAGAAGGTTGCTATCCAAAAATATTTATTTATCTTCTATGGTATAAGGAATGTCTTAAGCAAATTGAACTCTTTTGTTAGAACTATTTTTGGTACAGCAACTTTCTATTTACAAAAGGCTTTTAGATCCATTATCTTGTTTGATCCTCACATCAAGAGTCATGGCACTCATCCATTAAACCATCTATCAGTTTATCAGAAACACCAGTTCTCTGAGCAAATATTCACTGGGGGCTAAGCAGTAGACACAAAGTTGTGTTGACATCCGAGAAAGATGGATCCTCTCTTCCATTTTTTTAGGACACTACTTCAAGAGATTGGGCCAAGGTCAATGGCTGCTACATTCCAATTCACAACTCTTAGCTTCATTTGAAAAGAAAAGAAAAAGTGTACCCCATTACAATCCATCCAGCAAGTACACCCATCTCCCCCTTCTCTAATATCCAAAATCACGCTGTGAAAAGAAGTGATTATACCTTGAAGCTGACACAGCTTAAATTCAGGGCACCTTCCCTGCACAACCTCCTGCAAGCCCTGAATGTGATCACACAGTCATGTGTTTTTGAAGATTTTAGAGGTTTTAACCACAGTTGGTTGAGAACACTGTCTCTTTCCACTTTAACTTTCCCTCTACCATAAGTCCTCTTGCATAGGTTAGAGGTGGAGTGGCCATGGGCATTTTGAGATCTGACTAAGGTGAAGTTGAGGTTGGTTACATTCATTTGGGGTTTGGAGAGATGCATTTATGTATGGATGTATAGTCACTTCTGTGTGTGGTCGTGTGCTTGCTCGTAGGAGTGACTTGAGGAATACTTCTGTTCTTTATACCAATCTACCCCATGCCAGCCATGAAACTGCAGGACCAGAGTCTCTATTGAAATATGCATGTTTCCTATGGCACCTACACAAGAAATATGTGGACTGTGGAGGATTAACAAGGTTTGGGGTGTATGGAGCCAGAAGCTCATCTCTGGAAATTCTTCCAATAATCAGACATGTAGGATTGTTATTGTAGGATCAATTATTGTTGATGCCTAGTCAAAGAAGAAGTCTTCTCTTATTAGAGATATATATATATAACAGAAACCATACTATTATAAACACACCACACTTCCTTTTCCTTTTCAATGAAGAATAAGAAAAACAGAACGTATGAGAAATCTTACGTTAGTAAGGCACAAATCTGCAGGATCACCTCATTCAGCAAATCCAACTGAGTGTGAATGTGAATGCTTTATGCATGCTAGAAGAATCTTTCTATTCCCACTCTAAAAGATGATGTTATAAAATTATTTATCAAAGAGAACTCAGACCAAAAAAAAAAAGAAGTAGGAAAAAATGTACTATAGGATTGTGTCAGAATGTTAATAAAAATTAGTTGATTAAATATGCTATTTTCTGAGATATTTGTTGGCTTCTTCAAATGTACTTTTTGACGATTTATTTTCTCTTAAGTAAATATTTATTTCTAATTCCATTTTTGTATGCAAAACGTATTCTTAAAGAGGGCCTCTAGAATTGTATAACTTTGTAAAATCTGGATCCAAGCCCAACTAAACCTCACTCCCCACATTGAATTCTAGTGTAAACCTCCAAGGTTATATCTGATGCCATAGATGCTTATAAAAGATAAAGTGAGGGATGAAAGGAGACAATAACCTGTGTACCTGATAAAGTTTTAATATAATTGAGAAAATAAGATTTATAGTCAAAAAAAAAGAAAAACAGGGAAAGAAGTGTTACAAGTCAAGAAGTGCGAGGTAGAAAAGTGTAGCTAAATAACACACAAGAGTTAAGAAGAATATCTATATGTCTATGTCTACATCTATCTACATAACAGGTCTGGATACCTTAGCAGTATATTAGAAGATCAAGATGGTGGTGGATGGTTCACACTGGATGGTCTGCACTTCCCCGTCCCTCTTCTCCTCTCACTCTATATGAGAAGACATACTACCTAACCCTCCTCCTTCCCAACCCCAGTTGTAGTTGGATGGTTGACCCAATCCAGGCCAATTAACTCCTTTCCTGAAAATTTAGAATTGGGATTAAGAGATCCTAGTCTCCTTCTGATTGGTCCCTTGTACAAAGGAAATTTAAATTCAGGAGCCGTGGAAGGTTATTTTCTCCTGTGTGGATTGTGGAGCAAAAAAAAAGCAAGCAAGCTGTTCACCAGGAGAGAAGGAAGCAGATGAGGGATGAAGGGAGTGAGGAGATACCCCTGAGAGCATCTTGTGCCAGCCCCATCATTCTTTTTTAATCCATAGTTCACGTATCATAAAGTATATCCTTTTAAAGTGTACAGTTCAGTGGTTCTTAGTATGTTCAGAGTTAAAAATTACTACTAATTTCAGAATATTTCCATCATCCCCAAAAGGAAATTCACACCCATTAGCCATCACCCCCCATCCCTTTCTTCCTCCAGACCTTGGCAATCACTCATCTACTTTGCGTCTCTATAGATTTGTCTACTCTGGACATTTCATATCAACGGAATTATATAATGTGCAGCCTTTTGTGACTGGCTACTTTCATTTAGCACACTGCTTTCAAGGTCCCCATCCCTGTGGTAGCATTATCAGTCCTTCCTTCCTTGTGTGGATATGATATAGTGTACCCATTCAGTTTACCCATTCAGTAGATCACACTGTGAGGCCTGGAAACACCTTTTCCCTTTGTTTCTTAGCAATATCTATGCATCCTTCTAATCCTATATAAGTTCCCCATTCTGCTTAAGTCCACAGGAATCAACCTTGGTTTCTTCCATTAGTCCTAATACAGGAAGAATGGCCTGATAATATTCCTGGAGTAGGTGGAGGCTTGAGCAGGGCCAAGAAAGACGGCAAAGTTTTGACAGCAGGAAAGAAGCGGGTAGAGGGTGGACAGGAAAGCCACCTAGGGCAGTAGGGACAGAACTGGCAAAAATGTGGGACATGTCCCCAAACATTGATGGAGAGCACGTTGGCTGAGGTATGGAGAGTTTATGGATATGGCAATAAGTGTGGAGAGATAGGATGGTGCCCAGTTAAGGAATTACTAGACAGGCTAAGGTTTAAAAGATACTTCTCTGTATCCCTGTCTGCCTAGAGGTGGCATTTCTGTGGCACCACAAAATATGTTGGCTTTGAGAATAACTGCCTTCTAAGGTCTCCTCTCTAGCCACAGGCTCCATCCATCCTGTTGCTTCTCAAAGCCCACAAGCCAGGGACAGAATATACGCTGACCTCACCCTCGGTTAAGCTACTCAAGTTCCCCAGCCCTTGAGGTGGGGTCTGCAGGGACATCCTCACAGTTTACCCACAGCACAAAAGATAAAGAAATCTGAACAGTGGGGTTGAGCCCTCTTTGCTAATTAATAGCTGAGTGACCCTTAACAATTGCTTGACCTCCAAGACTCGACCTATTCTTTTGTTGTTATATGTGGCTAGAACGTATTTTGTTGGGTGACGGAGGGAATCAGAGGAGATGTGACTTGTCTGTGAAAGGACTTGGCAGAATCTACTATATTACTCCCATGTACAATTCCATTCATCTATTGACCACAAACACCCATTGAATACTTACAAGCAGGACAGAGTTGTGATCCACTGACCAAAAACCAAAACAAAAGTCAACTCTGCATTTATTGACCAAATGACAACTTGTTTCTACAGATCTATCCATGTAATGGGTTATATTCTAAAATGGAGCAATCACTACCGATACATACAGGTCTTCCTCAACCCATTCATCAGCCACAGAGCACCCGTGACCCCTTGCAAACTCACACCTGCATCCGTCTACACTCCTTGGTTAGCTAGCTTGGTTACTGTGCACTGTCTTGGTCTCTGGAAGGCACCTTGGCAAGTAGGCAGGCCCGATGTTTGACTCCCAGCCTGGCCCTGTGATTTTACTCTTTGCCTGATGTGAACATGAAAAAGGCAGGTTAGAAGAGCCCAAAGTAATTGAGCGGATTCGCGCCACGACATGCCATGTTGCCCACAGCTACACCTTGCAATCACCCGATTCATATTTTAGGTTCTGACACCGGAGTTTGCAGTCTCTTACAATCCTCTGTTCCATGCCAGCAGCTCACTGTACAGTCCTATTTAAATCTGCAGGAAAATAGCTGCAGGTGACATAACCTTTCGTGTCGTACCACTGTGTACATACACAAATAATTGGGGCTCTTGACCCTGTCTGGGCCCATACAACTGTAAGTACAAACTTGACATTTTGATACTGCTGCTAGCCTTTCTCGTTGTTATTTTCTGTTTCAATAATCCATTGCAGGTAGAAAAATGAAAGAAGGAAACATGAATGATTAATGCTGTCAAGCTAAAATAATGTATTTAGAAAAATCTATAAATCTGTTATTTGTGGCATTTTAAAACTGAACACGACACTACTTGGTGCCGCCGCCTGTTTCCCGGCAGATGAATGGGAGTCCTTTGCAGGCCCCGGGGTGGCCAGGCGGCCTTTGGAGTCCTGGCTGAGCCGGGCTCCGGTCATCCTGGGACAGGCACAGTGGGAAACTTGGCTTCTTCCTGTTACCGAGGTCAGGAACAGAGACCTACAGGAGTCTTTGCAATGTGCTGTCAGTTTTGCATTTCACACCAGGGTGAGGGGGTGAGATTGGGCTTTTCTTCTCAAATGTTCCTTGTTTGCCACCCCCAGCGGCTGCATCCCACAGGCCCCAGGCAGCCAGCTGTCTCTTGCTCCAACCCAATCGCTATTGGATTTAGTTCAAGCTCAGGCTGAAAGTTGATCAAGTTAGGCTCCTAGGAGGCTCAGCGCAGCTCCAGGCAGCCTGCTGAATGCTGATCCCTGCACAGGTCTCTGAGGTTCCCAGAAGCCCCGAGATGCACTGGCCCAGACTCCAGGGTATATAGCAATCACAGAGCTCTCACCCAAAGGTCCCCAATTCTCAGAGGCAAACACTGCTCCTACCCATGGTACAAGTTCTCATGCTTTGACCTCTCCACTCTGGCCAGAGGAGCTCTGGTTAAGAGAGAATAGGCCTGCAAAAAACAGAAAAATGGCCAGAAATCAAAACTGCCAACGACACTTTGGCAGCCCCATTGATCTCATCAATATATTTGTTATATTTGCTCAGAGAGAAGGTCAAATGTCTGCAGACAACAGAATCAGCAATTCGTGGCAATGACCTGATCATCGGCAAGTTCGGAACTATTTAGGCCCTGGTCAGAGTGGTCACACACATCATCTTAGATGACACAGGGGACAGCGTGGGCAGGTAACTAGGAGTGTTGCTGCCCTGGCCGGGGTGGGGGAGGGGCAGAGGTAGGGGGTCAAGGAGAATGGGGGTTTCTTAGGGAAAACATGGACTGCAGGGAGAGGCGAGGGGTCTCCTGGGAGCATGGATGCCCCAGCAGAGTGTGGGAGCACAAGGAATGGACCCCACACTCAAGGAGAGAGGCAGCCCCAGACTGCTGGCTGGTGACCCACACCACTTATTCCCTGCAGGCAGGTAGAAAGGCAGTTCACCTGTTCTGATTGGCCAATTCTGTTGCCAATTTCTATCCAATGGCTACAAGTTTGATCTTAAAGCAATCTAGCAGGGGGATGGCGGGCACCCATAATGGTGAGGGGTGGTAGACACTTCGGGTCACGGGAGGCAGCATACCAGTGACTGCCCTTTAGAGAGTACTGGCCACGTTCAGCGTTAAGGACGCCTTGCAGATCCCGGAAGCCACTCTGACGTCAATGGACAACTGCCTGACGTCCTGCCTGTGGGCAGGTGGGAACGCGGGCGGGAAGCCTTGAGAAAACGAGCAATGGGCCTGCCTCCTTCTCCCGTCTTACTGTAACATGATTTTCATTTCTCTTGCTTGTCTCTGCCACTCAGGACTCCTTGAGGATGTGGCCTCCGTGCCTGGCATCGTGACTGGCAAAAAGGGACTAGGACCCATGAGGTCTCCCACTCCTTACCTGGGTCATGGGGACAGATTTCACCTGAAACTCACCCTTCTGGTTACCCAGCCGATTTCTGCCGAAAACCGGCTCTGGCAGAATTAACGGCAACACCAGGTCTCTCTGAGCACCATCGTATACGTGCATCTGGCCAGTGGAGGAGAAATGGATTTTAATCCAGTTTGTGTTTCTGCATTAGTGGAGCCCACAGATGCCCGATCTGTTTGAAGATGCTAGCTTCACTCAGGTGCTGGGCCTCAATCATTTAAAATTAACTCAACTCTTTCAGCATAAAAACTAATGGCTCTGTCAGAACCCGAGTGTGGGTTGCCTAATTTGGGGTTTTACATGCTAATCCTGAATAAATGGGCATGTCATGAGAAGGAAGGTTCTCTTTCTAAGTGCGTGAAGGCAGCCCATGAATCAGTGGAGACCATTAAAGTTACATCTTAGTGTCTTGCTCTCCATGAGTGCCAGGCTGGGAGCTGTTATACAAGCCTGATCCCCAAGGGCCCCCAGGGCACAGACTTCAGCCTCTCTATTAAAAAGACAGACAAATATTTCTTCCTGGAAGCCTCTGACTTTGGGGTTCAGAGTACCCTCCTTGAGATGGGCTGGAAGCCCAGAGTACCTTTCCAAGTCACACACATTCTGACAGCCAACCTTCAAAAAGACACTGATGGGTCCCAAAGACATCAGGCTGCAGGCACTCAACAGTGGAAGAATCTGGAGCTTCCCTGTTAACTTCCCCTCCAGGGTCTGCTTTGCAGAGAGGAATGCAGAAGGGGCTTGGGATCCAAGCAGAGTCACTGGCCCCCGTGTGTGATTCCGTGAATATCCTGGGTGCCCCAAGGTGACTGGGTGGAGACCACCACGTGTGCCCACTTCATGAAATGTTCCCACACTGTGTCCCATCGCCCTAAGACTGCTGAGTCTAGGACCATCCCTGGTCCACAGGATCCCTGAAGAAGCTTAGGATGGAGCCTTGGTTTCCCAGCTCTCCAACTCACCTGCACCGTTTGGCCTGGGCTGTTTGGGACAGAGACTTGGAAGTAAAGGTCGCATGCGCTCTGTGGCTTCTCTGTGGGAGCACAGGGGGCAAAGGGCTTGCTCTGAAGCTCGGCTAGTGTGTGCTATGAGACCCCAATTCACGGTTTTTTCTCCTCTGACTGTAGTCCCCAGGGGGGCCAGGCCAAGATGGGGTGGTGTCAGTGGTCAGCCAGGGCCTGACATCCAGCGTGAGCTCAGCCCGTGCTCCCCACAGCCCCCCTGGAGGCACCAGTCACGCCCGGCCCTCAGGGTCCTTCCTGCATCGCGTGCTCTGATGAAACACAGGGAGGGAGCTCAGGAGAGGAGGGGCTCTGTTCTCTGGGATTTCGTTCAACACTAAGCAGAATGAAAGCCATGAATTTATTTCCCTGCCCTAGTAAACCTAATAGTGCTTCCACATGTTCCCCACTGATACATCAAGTCCACAGGCTCTAACACACTCATGGACCCCTCGTTTCCCGCAGCCAAGTAGATAGGGCTCGTGCAGTTCCCAGGACCAGCTGTGGTGGGACCCAGTTCTCTCTCTGAGCTGCACGTCATACTGTCCCGTCCTCACACAGGGCAAAGCCTGCAGATAAAGGGCCGGTGGAGAGACCTGTCCCGGCTGCCTGACCCTCCTGCAGGGGCCGGATCGTCATTTGGAAGGTCATGAGACCTTGGCAGGTATGGAGGGCCCAGAGCATGGAGACTCAAGGGCCCTCACCTGCAATGTGGGACCCTGCACAGGTCACGGGGCGAGTGCGGGTTCGGGGGACCCTTCTGCATCCCCTCCGTTGCTAGGAGGGTCTGTATTAGATGAAAGCTGAGCTGCTCTGTAAACCCCCTGTGTCCGTGTCTGAGGTGCTGTACCGCTCTCACTTAATGCAGAAAGTGAAGGAGTCCTGTGCTTGTTAGCCAGGTTCTGGCCTTTTCTATGTATTCGCTTTAAGATGAAAAGGTGGAATCAGTGTTTAGAGCCCTTTTCACTTCCAACTAGACTCAGAGATCCTCTTTAACGTCTCAGATTTGACCAGGCCAGCGTGCTTGCATCTCTTTTCCCTAAAGTACTGAGCAGTAAGAAAGAATGATGAAGAGCAGAGGCCTCTGGGAATCTCTCTCCCCAACAGGGGCTGGTCTACCTCCCCCACCCCTGCCACTCCCTCAGACCCCGGTGCCGGCATCTGTCTTGGGCTGCTCACCACGGGGCCTCCTGGAACTGTGAACTCCTGGGGGACCGGGACCCTGACCCATCCTTCCCTGTGGTCAAGGGCTCTGCACAGTGCCGGGCCTGCTGTGGCCACTCTACACCTTTTATCTAACTGAATTCTTGACTAAATCAGTCCACACGTCACCTGGTTCCTGGGATGAGATGTATAATGTTTGCCTTCACTTCCATGGGAAGAACAAACCTTGGAATAACTGCTCTCTCAATGTTTCCCCAAGTCTTCTCTCTCAAAGGAGGTGGAAATTTAAAAATGCCTTTAGAGAAAACTGTTCCATCTTTTTGGTGAACCCACCTGAACGGCCCTGCAGGGTGTGACCAGAAACACTTACTCTCCCAGTGTGATCAGGGAAAGCAGAATTCACGACTGCCCTGAATGAAGGGACTGGGGTTTGGTCAGGGGAAGTAAATCGGCATTTGAGATTAATCCAGCACTGGATCTCAAATGCTGTTGTTGCCCTGGGAGGTGGGGAGGTAGCTTTTATAGTTCTGGACTCAGATAGGAGAGTACCTACAAATGGTAGCATGTCAGGGATAAGCAATCACTGTGGGTCGTAGTTGAGCACCCTCCAGCTGCAGGAAGGAGATGGCCAAAGAGGCTCCCTGTGACCAGACAGGGTGTGGACCAGGCTGCTCTGTGTTATTGTTGCCTCAGTGTGGGGAAGGTCAGTTCAAACAATGCAGCCTCTCGAGTGGATTCTGACACTCTTTGACAACTGATTTCCTGTAGCCATAATTCGAGGAGGGTGGAGGTGGGAGGGTTTCTCCTGAAAGGATTAGTCTCATCGACTGTCAGTCATCAGAGCAGAGGGAATCAAGGAACAGAAACTAAGACTGGACTCAAACTGGGGACCTTTTCCTTCTCCAGGCCTCTTTGCAGGCTGGATCTGGGTCCAGGGCAATGGAGGCACGTGAGTGGACACTGCCTTTGTCAAGGATAAGCCGCTCGCTGGTGCACAGAGGCTCGCTGGCAGGGAACTGCAGGCTGCGCCAGGCCCTGGACACACCTCGCGAGGCTGGCCCGGGCCTGTGGGCTATGGGGGAAGCCACGTCTATTGCTCTTCTAGGTCTGCATTTCCTGGTGCTATTCCAAGCCTTCAGTGAAGTCTTGCCAGGGTCACAGCCTGGCCTCAGCTGTGTTGGAGGTGACTAGTAAATGGACCCTCTCCCCATTCCTGCCTGGTGGCCAACACAGTGTCAACCCGGGGAGCTGGGTGGCCTCTGAGCTTCCAGGGGAGTCAGTGGGCAGAGCAGACATCCTCCCGTGGGACCAGGCGACAACAGCAGTAAGCAACGGGGTGTAGAGTGGTTGCAGCAACCCACGAGAGTTGCTGGCACCCTGGGAACTCACTAAGACAACCAAGGGAGATGGAAGGTGGAGACTGGAATCCCAGCATAAACTGATGTGGACTTAGAACAAGTGGGAATAAAACACGGATGTAGATACCACCTCCATGAGACTTCCGGCAGACCGCCCGGGGCATAAAGATCGCCCAGATTATGGCCCCGGTGGCCATTCCTGTGAGGCCAGAGCCCTCCTTCAACATTGACGTAAGCTTTAACAGATTCAGGGTGCTTGGCCCGCCCCAAAGACAAGGACCCTCTCTCCCAGGCCGTACATTCCCAGGAGCCTCCCAGCAAGGTTACCGACACCCTGCACTTCACCTCCCCCTGCACCCAGCACACGCGATCACAGTCACGCCACAGGCTCGTGCACGCACACCACGCTCCCACGCAACAGACCCCCACCCCGCCCAAGCCCTGAAACTAGGTCCCACACACACTCACTCACTCACGGCTCCCTCCTCCCTCTCACGTGGCCGCACCCACCTCCACCCGTTGGATGTGTTTTGCTGGCTTGTGCCGGGAGAATGAAGTTCTATATGTTACTTTTCAGGATCAATGCGGCAAGTTCCAAATAATGTGTGCAGTAAAAAAATCTCTGCCCTGTGTGCAGAGAATACAGACCATTATGCACTGAGAGAGGTGCACTTAGCCCCCTATTTGTTGTTTGTTGACTGCTGTCAAATATAATAAAATGAAATACATCTGTGGGAACAGAAAAATTAAGGCACCTAAATGTGCTATTGTTTTCATTCTGTCCTAGACTCATAAAATGGTACTTTTCTTCCCCTCCCGAGTAGTCAGATAAATAAATTAACTATAAGGTCTGAAAGAAAAACACATCCATGGAAAAGTGCTCTGTGGGGCCACAGACTCTGTTTTCCCTCCCCTGCCCCTCCTTGACCACAGGCTTCCTATTTCTCTGCAGGTCCCTGGGATGAGGTTCAGGGAAAGAGGCTGGTGGGCTCCCGGGAGAGGTAGCTCACTCCCTTGGCTCCAGAAGTTCTCCCTGCCCTGGGTTCTCCTCTCCCCAGTTTCAGTCTCATTTCCCACAAAGGCAGGATTTCATTGGTCTGCCCAGATCCCTGCAGATCCCATTTGATTGTTTTCTGTGAGCCGCTGACTTGGGTGTGTCAGAGCTAACAGCTCATTTGGGGAGGCCTGCCCCGGGGAGGCTGGAGCCATGCTTTGTCCCCTTTGAGTATGAAATGCGTGGAAATTTCCTCACTGCCCCAGGTAGGGTGAGGGTGAGTGTCATCCTTAACCCAAAGCTGACAAGTAGGAAAGCCACAGCCCCTTTGCCTGGGATTGAAAGATATTTCTCTTAACTAACGCTCCAGGGTCCCCTGTGAGATCAGGCATGCACGACCCTTGCTGAGACTTTGCCTAGCATTCCGCCTGTGCTTAGCTTTGTCCTCTTTTGCTTCTCCTTCTGCCTTCCCAGTTCCCCTGGAAGCACTGCCTTACCAAATCCACGCACACAAACCCTGGGCTTAGGATATGCTTCTGGCAGTGGGAGGAGAGGTGGGGGGTGGGGGGGCGTGCAGATGTCACTTGTGTGATCTGAGCACGAGCCTTACTCTTGGTCAAGGTTCAGCTTTCTCTCTGATATACCATTGAAAGAGAAGGCTCTAGGTTATGCCTCCACACAACTTCAGTCATGCATCCCCCAGTTGTTTCCTAATATCACATATTCTTCCCTATACTTGCAACAAGTAGAGGGATGCAGATGGAAAGCAGGCACAACGCCAGATTTACCAAAGCCATCCATGTAAAGATCTCCCGGAGATGGGAGTTAAGGGTAGCTGTTGTTTTGTTTTGTGTTTTGTTTTTTTGGATTCTTCTAACTGTCCAATGGGTTGAATCAAACACGCACACACGTACACACGCACAACTAACCCAAACCAGCATCCGTTCTCAAGAGAGTGCTGTCTAAACTATAAGGAAGAAAAACTTGCCGACCAGCTCCATCATTTGCGCACAAACTCTCTTACAGCCAAAGGTCAATGACTCACAACACCTTGAATGGCACTTCCGGTCCCTTCCTTCATCTTTCTGCTCTCGCTTTGGGCCCTTCTGGTCCTCCTGCCAGAAATAAGACAAAGATACATTGCTGAGCCACACTTCCCATGGTAGGCACTACTAGGTGGCAAAGCCCCAGCCTTTCCAACCCCCCTTTCCTTTCCTTCTCTCACCGTAGATTTCCAAGTTCCTTGTGCGTGGGGTGCCCAGGAGGCCCAGTTCTGACCAGTGAGTTATGAGGGAGGTCTGCTGGTAGACATCTGAGAATGACATTTTGCTTCTGACAAAAAGGACATGTACAAGAGGAGAGTGTGCCAACCCAGCAAGGCCTTCCTCCTTCTTCCCGCTTTGAACACAGATTTGATGCCTAGAGCTGCAATGGCCATTGTGCCATTGTGAGGCAAAAAACACTTATGAAAATCCAACAAGCTAAAGGTGAGAGAATGAAAAGATGGAGAAGTCCTGAAACCTTGATTACATTGCTGAGCTGACTGCCAACCTCCAGACTTCTTAACAATAAATGTCCTTGACGTTCAAGCACAGTTAATCTGGTTCTATGTTACTTAGAGTGAAAAGCTTTCTCAACTGATAGACACATCTTAATGGCCTCTCTCTTAGCCATGCAAAGGCCCAGCAGAAGCTTTGAAATGTATCCCCATAAATACTCTTTTATTTATTTATTTTTACATCTTTATTGGAGTATAATTGCTTTACAATGGTGTGTTAGTTTCTGCTTTATAACAAAGTGAATCAGTTATACATATACATATGTTCCCATATCTCTTCCCTCTTGCGTCTCCCTCCCTCCCACCCTCCCTATCCCACCCCTCCACGCGGTCACAAAGCACCGAGCTGATCTCTCTGTGCTATGTGGCTGCTTCCCACTAGCTATCTACCTTATGTTTAGTAGTGTATATATGTCCATGACACTCTCTCACTTTTTCACAGCCTACCCTTCCCCCTCCCCATATCCTCAAGTCCATTCTCTAGTAGGTCTGTGTGTTTATTCCTATCTTACCCCTAGGTTCTTCATGACATTTTTTTTCTTAGATTCCATATATATGTGTTAGCATATGGTATTTGTCTTTCTCTTTCTGACTTACTTCACTCTGTATGACAGACTCTAGGTCCATCCACCTCACTACAAATAACTGAATTTTGTTTCTTTTTATGGCTGAGTAATATTCCATTGTATACATGTGTCACATCTTCTTTATCCATTCATCCGATGATGGATACTTAGGTTGTTTCCATCTCTGGGCTATTGTAAATAGAGCTGCAATGAACATTTTGGTACATGACTCTTTTTGAATTATGGTTTTCTCAGGGTATATGCCCAGTGGTGGGATTGCTGGGTCATATGGTAGTTCTATTTGTAGTTTTTTAAGGAACCTCCATACTGTTCTCCATAGTGGCTGTACCAATTCACATTCCCATCAGCAGTGCAAGAGTGTTCCCTTTTCTCCACACCCTCTCCAGCATTTATTGTTTCTGGATTTTTTGGTGATGGCCATTCTGACCGGTGTGAGATGATATCTCATTGTAGTTTTGATTTGCATTTCTCTAATGATTAATGATGTTGAGCATCCTTTCATGTGTTTGTTGGCAGTCTGTATACTCCTTTAAACTAGCCAAGGGCCCTCCCTACCTCTGTCTGGAGTCAGGGAAAGACAAAGACAGCCCCCTTCTCTGCATATCCTGTCTCCTTAACTAAGCCCCTTAACAGGAAGAATGAGTTTTTTATGTTCTTTTGTCTCCCCAATAACACCTAAACTATATCTATACACAGAGAAGATGTTTAGAAAATTCCTGATAAATTGTGCTGAGCCAAGCGTTTGTTAGTTATTCTTCTAAACAATTGCAGTTGGCTTCCATTTAGGTTTTTTTTTTTTCTTTTCTTTTCTATGAACATGTCTCATTTCCCTATTATCTGAAACCCTCTTAGGGCAGAGTCTGTGTCTATTCATTTATCTAGCCTGGAATGCCTGACACCAAACATGGAGGCTATTCTCAGCATGTGACTGCTGAATATGGGAAGCTTGACCTGGGGGAACACGTTGGATATAATGGACTCTCCAATGCCAAGTCCACCTCTGGATGGCAAGTCTGAGCCAATCCTGGTCATTCCATCAAATTCACCAGTGACTGGTTCAGGAGGCAGCATCAGACCCAAATCCAGCCAACGAGATGTGAATGGAAATCTACAGGGCCCTCTGGGAAGGTGTTCTCACTCCTAAGAGGAAGGCATAGGGAGAGATGGGCCCATCCTTCTTCTTCTGTCTGCTGTGTCTGGATGTGACAGCTGCTGGGATGTGACAGCTACAGCCATCATGTGACTCAAGGGGCCCAGGCTTGTGACGAAGCAGCTTCTGAGGGTGGTAGAGTGGAGAGACGGAAAGAATCAGTGTCCTTGACTTCATGAGGTTATTATACTAGGCATGAAGGGTCCCACCCCACCACCTGCAGCTCTGGACCTGGTTTCATAAAATAATGAATTTCTACATTTTAAAGCCAGTGTAAGTCAAAATTTTCTGCTACTTGCAGCTAAATGCATCTTAACTGATGAATCCGATGGTGAGCAGCTAGTTCCCCATACTAGCTAGCCTTGTAGAAATCCCCTAGCCCTGGCCGTTTCTCAGGTCCCCAAGAAGTCAAACAGTTTCACGGTCAAAGAACATAATCTATGTGTCCAGGATGCTAAAGGGTGTGGGATGAGTCTTAGTCCTCAGCTGACTGGGCCTCTCTCTGCCCGAACTCAGATTTTCTCTGGGTCTGCTTGTCATTTCCAAAGAGCCCCATTAATTGCTTGATTTGCATCTTGAAAACCTCTGATGACTCACAGCAGTGAATAACCAACCAAGGGAACTTGTTAGGGCTTCTCCCAAGTCCCAGCCATTCTATTTTTTTGATTCCTCCAGCCTGGGTGAACCCCAGAGCAAGGAAAGTATAGAATCAGTCCAAAAGAATGGGATCCCAGAAAGGACCCAGAAAGTCTAGGAATGACCTGTCCTGGCCCATGACACTGCCTTCCATGGAACTGGGCAGTGTGCTAACAGTGATTTTGCCTAGGACAGAAGCCCTGATGAATTCTAAAGGACACACCACAAGTCAAAGGGAAGCGCCCCAGGTGTGATAGACAGAGCTCTGGTTTTGCCATCTAAAGATCTGAGTTCCTTCCTACCTTGATCATTTTGTGTGCACTTAGGCTAAAGGCTTTCAAGTCTCAATTTCCTCACTGGTAAAACGAGGCAGTTGTTTCCCATCATCTTCCAGAACATTCCTGGGACTAATGTTCTCTACAGCCATGGGTATTTCTGAGTCAGTTAATCTTCCAGCAGGGTGTGGGGCAGCTTAACAAAGCCTGGCCAATGGGACGTCTGTCTGCCTCCCCATACAGAAACATTTTAATAAAACATCACCCCAATGCTGTTTTCTGAGCTCACTTGCACAATCAAACAGGGTTGGCAGGAGGAGATGGAGGAAAAGTGTGGACATCACCCTTCCATTGATTTCCAATCAACACCACCTCCTGTAACAGATGTTGAGGTTCAGATATCCCTGGCTGGTTAACAAAAACTTTGTCTCACACACAAAGAGTGGTATGAGGCTAGGGGGAGGGGGAATAACATTTTGGGTAGAAATGATAGAAACATTTTCAGCTCTGGAGGACTTTTAAATTGACTCATATCTTAAAAGCTATGTTATTTTATATCCACACTGAAAGGGTAATATCAAACTTATGAAATATTTACTAACTTGGCAGCATAAACAACAAGTCACCCCTTTTCCATTAAATATCTTTGTGAAAGATATTTTAGTAAAATACTGCAGCTTGCAATTTAATTACAATGAGTAATTAAAACTTAGAGCATAATCATTTTTGGCAAAAAGTCAGTTTTTGTTAAAATTTTAAGATAGAAAAAAGATGCATCTTACGATCATAATACTGTTAGTAATTAAGATAAATGCATCAATTATTAAAGATGCAAACATGTCAAGCAAGCATAACTAATTATTTGAGCATGTTAACAGTTGTTTAATGTTAACAAGCAGTGAATTATTAAAGACCCCATGTGTCACATCCTGGACTGCATAAAATATAATGTTCTGGAACGTTTTATGATTTTCAGGTTTTCCTTAGATCTTCTCCATCGGATTAGTCATAAAGTTAAGATAGCTTGCCTTTAAAATGTATTTCTAAAATAATTAGCTGTGATCAGGCTAGGAGAGGCCACGTCTCTGAGATGGTGCAGCAGAGAAAAATAGAGCAGATTCAGAGACAAACTGCAGACCCAGCGCCGCATCTGCAGGGAAGTCTTATGGAATTGGGGGAAATGTTTCCCACTAAAGGTCCAGCACAGGGGCAGAAACTGGAAAATATGGTGTTGGTGCCAAAAAGCAGGGGGAAGGCATAGCTCACGGGGAGCTTCTTTACATACACGTTGCAGCTGTGTATTTCTTCTTTTTTCTATTTAGAGATACACCTTCTTGAAAACAGCACTTCATGCAATCATATAATCAAGATGCCAATTAAGATACTTGTATAAATCACATGCAAAGCAATGCTTGGATTATTTTTGACTGTCAAACTGCAAATCAACGCCGGCAACATTCTCACAGGAATTCAACCAGTCCTGGGTATTGCCTTCCCCCAGACACAGAGCAGGGCCCTCAGGGAACCCATCTGTTTGCGGGCCTGGAGAATCAGTTGGGAAACATCTTACTGGGGCCTCTGAGCCCCAACATTCTGCACTAACTTGGCCCCTCACCCTCCACACTCGATGCTTCTAAATGGGGAAAAGAGAGCTTCCCCAGAAGCTGGCTGAGCCTCTGGGGCCTAAATAAGGCTCTCAGGGGGGCTGGGTGTGGACAGAGGCCGGGAGGAGCAGAAACGGGTAGTGGGGGAGGCTGCTAGTCCTGGCCTTGCCTCGGGCCCACAAAGGTGGCCGGGGCACGCCCATGTCATCTGAGGGCCATAGGAGCTGCCTTCTGTAAGCCCACTTTTTCCTTGTGCACAGAGACCGCCACCTTTCCTGTGCCACACAAATGTCGACAGCAGCCCACTCAGTTCCTGCTGAGCCCTCTGCCAGGCATGAGGGGTCAACAATGATGATGCTCGCAGTTTATCCAAGTGAAAGATGAAGAGCCAAACACAGGAGAAACTGGAAGGCAATGTCTGATCCTCCCGCTAAATAAGAAGCTTCTAAGGATTTCCACCTGTTCATCCTTCCACACATCCAATCACCATCTTCTCAACACTTACTGCACACAGACCGTTCCTCACACCATTCCAGGTACAGGAGTGAGAGAACTTCCTGGGAAGATAATGTTATGTTTACCCTTGAGACTCCATGGTGGAAGCCATAAGCTCAGCTGAAAGCCTGTTACAAATCTCATTGAAAGGGGGGCTTGTAGCTCAGGAACGACCAGGGTAGGAAATGGTCAGTCTCCAGCTGGCAGGAGAAACAGAAAGAACGTCGGGTACCCTTCCCTTTCCTTCAACAGGTGCCATGTGCTGAGTTAACTTTGCAAGGGTGCAGCATCTATTCACTCAGCCTTTTGCCCCATCACAGAGCACGAGGGGCCCCTCTTCCAGAACGGCCTCCTTTACCTCCATCAGCTGCTCTCAGAAAGGCCTTGAGCCCCGGCGCCCTCCACTACCTCCTGTTTCCAGCCAGGCTAACTGGCTGGTGTGCACCACATAGACACACAGCCTGCCTTTCCCCACCCCTGGCTCCCCACGCAGACACAAGTCTGGGAGCAACATTAGCAATTTCATATCCATAATTTTATGTTCTTTTTCTTAAGGGTCTCCAAACTGTTTAAGCTTCAGGTCCCCCAAACCTGGATTTTCTTCCAGACTAGCCAGGCTAAGCAGGGGCCTATTCCCACATCCTTTTGGCCCTCCCTCCCGTTCACAGTGTCCCTGGTCACAGCACAGGGAGAGCACAGCAGACATCACAGGATGACATCAGAGCGGTCCAGCCTGTCTTCCTCTCCCAAATCCTCACGCAGGCATCCTAGGACCAGGCCTTGCAGAGACTAGAATTGCCTCCTTTCTGGACCAAGGAACACTAATGTCAGGAAGTAAATCCTCCTTTCCAGAAGGCCCTGTTCTGAGTGAGCGCTCATCTGCTCCTCTCACATGGCCTGGATTTGGGAAACAAAGAGCATTGGCCAGAGCTTGGAAAGAGAATCCTTAAAGGGGCACGGGTGGTCCAGGCTGAGCCTAAACTGAGAGGGCTGGTAGAGCTTGAGTCTTCCCTCATCCCCCAACAGGGGTTTCCAATTACCCATGTGATCTCCACACAAGTAAAGAGGAAAATGTTTCAACCTCAGTGCCTGGGGTCAGAGATAAAAAAGAACAAATGTTGAGCTTCCGCCAGCCCCACATGGCACCAGGGCTGAGCCCTGCAGAGGGATGGACGTTCTTCTCATTTTTTTATGAGAATCAGGTGAAGGAAATGGCTGAGGGGAATGCAGAACCCCTGGGCTCCTCTGGGCTTTGCAGACCTGCGAGGACGACGATACTCAGCGGGGATGGAAGATCAGAGGATACTGCGTTTTCTTGGGAGAGAAGAGAAAGCAGCAGTTGCAGGCAGGCCTGACTATGCAGAGTCCACGCAAGACACCCCTGGGGATGCCTGAGGCTCCTCCATCAGCTTCCCGCACTGCAGCTGACCCCACAGTCCCTCTCTCCGTATCCTGGGCACAAGGCAGCCAAGTGATTTGGCCAACAGAATATGAGGCAACGGGACATGTTTCTGAAGCACAGCTCTGAGGACAGCAGTGAAAGTGACAAGACCCCATTCAATGGTGGAGCTACAAGGTGGACGGAGCCTGGGTCCCCCCATGGAGGACAGCCTCCCAACACCTGGACTCCCTAGATGGCTCTATACGTGAAAAAGAAAAGTCTATTGTGTTGGTGTCGTTACATTTTGGGATCTGTTTGTAACAGAATTTTAGTCCGCCCTAATAGAGCAAGGCAGGAAGTATAGGTATTAATGTCACTGGGATATGATGATGGAAATTGTGTTAGGCTTTACTTGGAAAATGCAATACCCAGGAGAGGTTCCTTTGCGTGTATCGTGTCATCCAGTCGAGAGGGGCCACGTGTAAGACTGGTACCTCATGTCACTTCACTCCCACCTACGGTCATTCTCACTGACGTCTCTTTGTAGTGAAGAGTTTTTCCTTCGCTCAGCAGCCACTGGTGGCAGCTCTAGGTAAGAAGCAAATCCGAACTTAGTTAAAGGAAGCCCTAGCAAAGCTGGCAATTCTCCACTGTTGTTTCTATGAACCATTTAGAAAAGCCAGAGTGAGCGCCCTACTGGAGTTTGCGGCCACCCGAAACACTAAGAATGTGACCCCTGTTGGGCAGGACAGAGAGACCCTGGGAGCCTTGAACAGAGTTCTAAATCCTGGAGCTCCTGGCGCTCCAGATCCTGAAATTGTGGGTCTCCCATCTCAAGCTTGAGCACTCGCGGCTGAATTAGAGTGTACCGCTGGCGCCACGCCAAACGCATTCCTTCATGTGTCAGCCCTGAATCTCTTCATATGTTAGGGTGAGCTGCGTGTACACTAGTTTCTTCACTTCCAAGGCAGTTTCACCATCTGTTTCTATTATGGGAGTTTATGGCACAGAATACCTCAGACACCAGAGCCTCCATTTTTTTCCTGGCATGCAATGAAAGCACTTTATTGAACAGAATGATTAAAAGGTAGGGGCCTCCTTAATTTTTCCCCATTTTCTTGGCACATTGTGGAATTCGGAAGGATTTTTACAGTTCATTTTATGAAGACGAAAGGTGATTTGAAAGAAAATTAAGAAATTATCGGGGAATGTAAATGTGGCTGAAATTCAGCTTTTAAAAATCCTTTAATCTCATCATGATTAACTGGATTTTTCATATTGTCTCCAAACTGCAGGTCCTTGAGAAGGCAAAATTGAAGCATATTCTAAAATTTGCAAATAATTCTGGGGTTTGATATCATGGAGGCTCCTGTGTCTCTGTATTTTAATGCTAAATTAAGACAGCTGTACCATGAGGCTTGGAGTAAAAGGGTTTTAAGGTATATTCTGCATCACATACACAGGTGATCAAACTATATAGCTTTGAAGGTAAAACAGGAAAGTGTTGAAATCCCACGTAAAACTCTCACATCTCAGGGTCTCTCTTGAGCATGAAATATGTCCGCTGTGCACGTGTATACATATATACATGTGTGCATGCACACATTTTTCTGTGTTCTAAATAACCCAATGTGTTCTACAGAGCAGCCATAGAGACAGTGTTCACTCCAGCCCTTTTTTCTGTCTATTTGTGGAAACCTGTTGTTAGGTCCTTAGAGGACATTAAAGTGGTTGATGATGACCTATGACATCTTTGAAACTGGTAGTAAGAAAAAGCCAGAAGAATTCTGTGACTTGCATGTGGAAGTGATAAGTGTATCACATAAAATCCCCAAGAAAGCTTCTCTTTGTCTGTGGAAAGGCATTTACATAGGTAACACATCGGACTTGAATACGAGATTCTTCATTATTGATCAAGAAAGGGCCCCCACTTTTATGCTGTCCAGTAAATTTCTTCTTGCTTTAACTAGTCAAAGAAAACAATGATAAAGAAGGCAAAGACAGAGAGCCCACTAGACTACTAGACTCTTATAGTCTCGTCCTAATGTTTCCTCACTGATTTTCCTTATTAACATTTATTATGTAAAACCAAAGCCCACCTCCACGATATCACAATCAAGGCTAGCTTTAGTGTCAAAGCCTTGGTGCCGTCATGGTGATAGCGCAGAGTGAGAGCAGAAACTGGCCGTGTAGCCAGAACACGCAGAGCTGCACACAAATACCTCAGATGAACCCATTCTCCCCTCAACACTTCTGGAAAGTTCTTGGTAGAGAGTCCGCGTTAATCTCCCACTCTCCTTCTTCTTCTCTGAAAGTCCATTTACCTGACCTGCTCCATAATCCCAGGCTGTGCTGGCCATCAGCCGGTTCAGCCCCCTGCATCCCCTAGGGTGGGATCTTGCCATGGGCAGAACCGGATCCCACTGTTGCAGTCACTGCATGCCTGCTCTCTGCGCCAAGCCCTTTGTGGGTATGGGGTGAGCCCCGGAGATTGAGAGCCCTCCAGGCACCCTTTCTTTGCTGGAGTAAAGACTCTAGTCCAAGGCAGCCATGCGTAGACAACAGAAGTCCATCCTCAGCGGGCAAAGGAACATGATGGGCTTCTTCAGAAGCTTCTGTCTACAGGGTGCTTTAGTTCCCCTACCCTGTACAGACCCCTCTAATAGAAAGTGTGGTTTAAGGAAAAAGCATGTCCTTGAGACCAAAGAGCAGACACAAGCACATGGCTGTTTATTGATCACTTTGGCCTAGACTCACTGTAAGAAGAAATGTGAAAAATGGCCACTTTGTACTTCCTGAGCCTAAACCACAAAACGATGTCCTTGGCAAAGCCAGTGAGTTGGAACGCAATAGGTATTGCCAGGGCCATGCTAGATGTGTTGCTCCCCACAAAACCACCACATCACTGATTCAGGAATCTGCTGGGAATCTCACGGTTCTCTTCACAATGCAGAGCCTAGGGCTGTGTTGTCACGCTTCTTCCCAGCTGCCTGTCATTTCACCACCTATGAATTTGTCTCCTGAGTTTCTCCCAAGAGTCAAGATTAGCCAGAAAAGGACAGCTAGCCTATAGCAGAGCCTGAACAACAACAACAGCCTGAGGGTATAGACACACATTAGGACAAAGGACTAAAAGCGTCCTAATTATATTATAGTGAAGGGTGGCAGAATATTCTACCTCGAAATATCCCACTTTGGTGTAAGCATTACTCCCCTACTTGCCTAAGAGCAGGACATAAATTTACAAAGGTGTTCGTCCTCTTCTCTCTACCAGGAAGGACCAAGGTTAATCCCTGGACACAACTAAGGCCCTTATCAATGGAGAGAGCACCTCTGCATTTCCTAACCGGCTCCCCATAACTAACCTCTCCACACCTTTCTTTTGTCTTCAGCTGAAGATGGTATTTAAGACTGAGTTCTAATCCATGTCTGAGAGTTACTCATTTTCCCTGGGCATCTCCCATGTACACATGCGGTATACATGTTAATAAACTTCTGTTTCTTTTGCTCTTGCTAATATGTCTTTTGCTATGCGGGCAGCTGAGAACCTGGAAGGATACAGGGAAAATTATTTTTCCTCCCTTACAAGAGTATCCCCTGAGGTGCATGATGCAGTGATTCTTCACCTATTTCAAGACAAACTTCCCTGAAGCAGAATTATCACGAACTCCGCTGAAGGGGTTAAATTACATTGGCAGGTTTTCCTCTGCCTACCTGGTCCCCCAGAAGCATCAGGTAGCATTTGTCTCCTGGGATGTATTGAAGGATTTGACTCAGCCTAGCAGTGAGTCCCAGCGAGCACATGATCTTTGCCTACTCTAAGGTGCTATGTTAGGTGTCCTCACTCCTCATGGTTTTGTGGCCCACCCATGAAGGGAAGGGTTCCAAGTGTACTGGGAGCTTGAGGGGCACGGATACCAACTGATTCAGCAATACACATTTTCACTGGCCAGAAAGGTTACATCTGGTGTGGTAGGTAATTATATTAGGGGGTGTTCAAAAGGGAAATTTCAACCCCCTTAGTTCTGTGACTCTGCTGAGTTATCAGGAGGCAAAGGGCTGCAGAGAAGGGGCTTCTGTGGTGTCAGGTCACTCTGGAAGGCACACGACCAGCAGAGCATTGCAGCAGCATCCTCTCCTGTACCCCCAGCATGCCCCATTCTTCCCTTGACCCTAGGTTCGTCTCTCCATCTGCAACAAGTTCCCAGAGGACAGGACGTGTCAGAGACAATGCTTCATCCCCGAGCTTAGCACAGCACCAGACAAAATATATGTGTTCCATAGATGTGTGAGAAGCAGGGCTTATCTCATTAACACACACTTCCTTTTTCACTTGTCTCATGGAACAATTCAATAAAGAGAGTAATTTAATGAGATCCAATTTACACACCACCCAGCTCTGACAATGATCATCATGGCCTGTGCCCCCCTATTCACACACCTCACCATCACCACCACGGTGAACTCCTGTGACACACACAGATCCCAGGAAGTATTTCAGTTTGTATTTCCAAAAAATAGAAATCGATAAAAAATATTGATTTTCAGTTTAATCGATAAATATTTTCATTTGTATTTCTAAAAACAACATCCTCACACCTAAATAATGAGAATCGTTTCTTAACATCATCAAATATCCAGTCAGTTTTAAAACATTTAATAGACAATGGGGGATATGTTATTTACTTATTTGTTTGTAATTAGTTTATTCCATCTTTAATCTCTAAATTGTCTCTATTTTTTTCTCCCTATATTTTTTAATTGTTGAAGAAACCATGACATTTGTCCTAGAGACTTTTTTTACGCTGGATTTTGCTTTATGCTGAGTGAATCTCCAGTGTGTCCTTTAACATGTTTCTCTATTCCCTGTACTTCCTATAAACTAGCACTTAGATCTAGAAGCTGGCTATAATTCAGGCGTTTTAGTTTCTTTTTTGCAAGACCATTGCAGAGGTGACCCTGGGTACGGCATATGATGCCCAGTTGTCTCTTTTCTTGTGGTGTTAGAAGCCATTAAAAATCATTGTCTGAATCTTCTTTTTTTTTTTCAACACTGAAAATTCTGTCATTCTTTCTTCCTTGATTAGCTGTAATATTTCTATTAAGGCTAATTTTCTCTTATCAACTATTTGCCTGAAGTACAGTTCTTAAGGGAAAGGCAGGTTAAATGTTGGGTTCTTTCTCTCTATTTGCCAATTTTCAGAATGAGTAGATTTTCAGGCCTCCAGAGGTGACCAATCTGATTTTTTTAAGCATCACAATGAACAATCCACTTCAGTTAGTATTCATATCAACACTGTCTGGTCATCAGAATTTGTCACATTTCTGGGCAGTAAAAGCCTCACATTGGCTCCTATGTTCTTTCACATGACCCCAGTTTTCTTGCTTTCTGATATGACAAGATGTTCTAAGTCTGTCTTATACGGCTCTTGCCTTGTACAATCTTGAATCAGCCATTTTGGTGGAAAATGGTATTTAGAGACCACAGTCTGGTGGTAGAGATTCTCAGTACTACTGAGCTCATCATTGTATTCAGGGCTTTGCAGTGAACAGATAGGAGATAATTCTAGTTCCCCCAGAGAAAATATATTACAAATTCAAACTGACATTTTCAATTTCAAATTAGGTTTTAATTTTGATTTTATATTTGTATCTATTTTCTTATGATAATAACATTCTAATTGCATTAATATAATCACTTCACTGCTTTTTCTTAATACATACATGTCAGTGTGAGAGAGAGAGTGAGTTTCAAAATAGCAATACCAATGTTATTACCAACAGTATAATATTGAAAAGCATGTTTTCTGGGTTTGTGTGTGTTTCCTTAAGATACAAACCACTAAGAACTCTATTTTAAATTCAACTAAAGTAAATTTTCTCTGCAGATTACATAACCAACTTGACACACATTCAGTTTCATCTGTTTCATTTTGCTCTTGGTTTTTAGGAACTGCTTTTTTATTTTGAGTAAGTTGTGTTTGATAATTATGTAAAATATTTATCTGGCTCCAAAATCAATTTTTCAGACAAGTCTAGCTTCTATCTCTTTCCCTTCCACTCTTTTTCTTCCCTCCTCTTATAACTATACCTATGGCTTATAACTTCACTTATTTAATATGCAATCTATATTAGTATCCCCCTCCTCTTAAATATAGCATACCATATGCATTTTTTCTCTCTCTTGCTTTGTTTTACAAAACTGTAAATCATGGAGATCATCCATCACAGTATATGGAGATATACCTGAATCTTTTTTACAGCTGTAGAGTACTTCTTCTTGACATCCACCTCATTCTTAAGTACCAAGAAAGCCATCTAGAATGAAAAGTTACAAATCATGAAGTATATACAAGAGTCAGCCTTGTTGGTCGCATATTTAGATGAGGAAAGTTGAAACAAGTCTAGAGGTGGTCGTGATAGAAATAATAAACCAATTATTATTACTATTATGTACCAATTGCTTACTCTGTGCCTGGAACTAGGGTGAGTACTTTGCATCTATCACCTCGTATACTTTGATTTCTTGAAATATTTCACAACTTATAAATGAACCATGAGAAACATACCTTCTGCCACGTGGATTTAGCAGCCTATGGACACTACATCAATGTTCCAAGTCCAAATGATCCTTTTTTCAGTGATACCCAACACAGCCAAACTTTCCCAAGCATTTCTGTAAACTTATCTAGTAAATTCTAAGCCAGGATTTCACTGGAATTTAGGACTCTCTGAAACTTTTTGTGAAGCCTTGGAAAAATCAAGGGACCATAAAAATTCCCAACTGAAGACACTTAACTCAAAATGGCCCTTGGTGAGTGATGAGCACAGTTAGAGTATCACTGAAAACAGGTGCTGATAAGCCTGGGCAAGGTCAAGTTTCACCAAGACACTTCAGCATGCTCAGACAGGAGTTGATGTGTTGCAGCCGCTGATTCCAAGCTGTGCTAGTGCGTGGTATCGACCCCACGCCACCCCCACGTACCCTCTCTGTTCAGTGTCCTTAGTGTGGCCCACTGTGCACATGAGATGACTTGAGGTGAGTCTGTCTGATGCTGCTTAACAGGTATTTTGCATTTTTCCACTTCATTTTTATAGCCAGCAAGTCACGGTTCCAGTGCAAATGGGAGTTCTATAAAAGTCAATTTTCAGCTATGGTTATACCTATAGTATAAGTGTTTGGACTCCATGCCCTGACACTGGGAGCAATGAACATACTTCGCCACAGACTCCCCACAGACAGTCCCATAAGGGTGAATGTAAGTGGCTCCCTGTGGGGGCCTCACTGGCATTCCCAGTCAGGCAACTTCTGCCATCTTTAAAAATGCACCGGGACCCCACAGTTTTGCAAAGGACTTTTAGAGACAGTACTCTAGTAGGTACTTGCGCCTCTTGATTACTGGAGTCAACTGCAGCTCATATTTTTGAGCTCTGCTGGGCACCATGACTATTCCTACCAACACCTGAGATATCTGCGCTAAATCCTGCCATAGGAACGCCTCCCAGCTTATGAATCCTGGGAAGAAGGTGGTAGACGTTGATTTCTGCGGAATGCCCTTGGGCACTCACCCTGAACTGAGGGTTTGCTCATGCCTCAGAGGAGGGCAGACCATTCCATTGTCAAGATGTACCCAGGGGTGGCTTTGCCAAGACTACAGTTTTTCAACTCTCTTTTGGACTCCCGTCCTTGTCACAAAGATGTTGTGTACAAACAGGGCCCTGAGGTTTTCAACAACAATCTTTGGGCTGGCTCCACTGCAAATGGTGAAATAAATGAGCACAGACACTCAACATCCGTGAGGACCATGGCACCACATGGGCTGCTGGCTCAGGTTGCAATGTGATGCAGACTCAAGGACAAGAGAGCATCCTATTGAAGAGACCCAGATGCAACAAGGATGCTATCACACCCAAAACCACCTTATCTGGACCTCACAGCAACCTTGCATGTGGGGATGTTAGGGTGATGTGCTCAGAATGTGAACTTGAGTTTGAATCCTGCTCTGCCACTTCCTGTCTGAGCTGGGGCAGGTCACTAGGCATCCCTAGCCCTGGTTCCTTCACGTACAATGGAGATAACAGTGAGAGTACCTACTTCACAGGGTTGTAAACGAGGAAATTCACCAAAGAGCTCAGTGGTGTGCCTGGCATAACAGCAGTGCTCCCTAGTGTTGATGAGCAACGCGTGCCTGGATATATGGCTATATATGCCCCCGGGAGTTTGGGGTGGGGATGGTATTTTCTATTCCCATAAAGTACTGATGTGAGGAATTTTCTGCCCTTGCCTATCATATTTCCAAGACAATGCTAGCTTACTTCCTTCCCAACTCACATCTTCAAATCCTTGGTTCCCAAGCAGACCAGCTCTGCTCTAGAAAAAGTCTTGAGTAAAACAAGCATATTCCCATCTTCTGTCAAAATACATTACATTTTCTTTGAGGAGTAAGAGGCTAACCCTTACTTTTTAAAGTGAATCATATTGAAATTAGGGCCTGAAACTTAGGGCATTAATGTCAAATACATCTCCTTTCCCATGATTCCAAAACACTAGCGCAAGCCTGGGGAGGACCGTGATCCCCATACCAGGTGTTGCGGGGTCCCCATGCACAGCCCCTCAGTGGATGAAGTGAGCAGAAGCTCGATTTTAATTTATGGGGTTATACGTATGAGTCACACCTTATGCCATTCTCCTTTGTTTCTTGCTAAAGGACGAATGCATATTTTTTAAATGTCTTGCTAGCCACATTTGGCCAGCACAAGGAAACCAAACACAGAGAGGAACGGGATGACGAATAAGGGCAAAGACAGACCCTCAGGTTTCATTTCTAGCTCAGATTTAGAAACAAATTCAAGGATTTTATTCATATTGAGACTCCACTCCAGTCATGGCACTACAAAGCATTTTCTGGTCTGTATGTTCGGACTGAAAATCTTCCCCCGAATCTCACCTGGAGAGCAGACCTCCAACCAGCTGATTTATGTTAGTGTTTGACCAGACACAAGCTGTCATTTCCCGTTTTCTGGCGGGAGTGGAAAGTGGGCTGGTCCTGGGATTAGCTGTACCCAGTGGACGGTAACCTTTCACTGTCCACCTACCGCTTCTGCATTTGCACATATAACCACTAGGCAGCCCCCACCCCGGATCTTATCCATTCATTACCCATCGCCATCCTGAGAAGCACCACTCAGACGTCAGGGTCCTAAGAGTTAAATCGCCAACCCCTCCACTGGAGCCCTTCTCTTCTGCTCTCCCTGGGCTGGCTCCCTGTGATTTATGGAGGGCTCCATCCCTGAAGGGAACTGACAGTCACTCTCATTTTCTTGTGTTTCCCCCCCCTCACGGCCAAGGTCATGAGAGAGGGGGCCCCTCCAAGTTTTCTGCACTCGTCGTCCTCCACCCTTACTCCAGTGCGGCCTCATGAATCATCCCGTCTTCACATTGAACTCCTGACGCTTCCCTAGCACCAAACTGCCCGACTTCCGCAATTTTTCTTCATTCTCACTAACAATTTGGTAATGAAATATTGATTTTTAGTTAGATTCAAATAGATGTTATTAAGTTTGCATTGATAAATCGTTCCCTTTCTCAGGCTGGAAGTACCTCAGTCAAATTCTAACTGCGCTTTCATACCTGGTGATGTATTAATCTGACGTGTCTGTCAGCCAGGCTGCCGGGGCCCGAGCTGGGGGCACCAACCTAATTGCTGTTACCTCACATGGAGGGTAGAGCTCTAGCTGGTGCGTTGTAAGGGTTTTAGCCCTAAGACCCAAGGCATGGGCACATTTCCTCTGGGGTTCCTACTTTTTAAAACTGTTTCATTTTTTAACGGAAATTAGCCTTATATGGGATGAAGAGGTGGCCCATTAAATTTCATTTCCCCTCAGTGCTTTTTGTCAGTTAAATATCCAGGCCATATTATAAAATATTGAACCATCTAATGAGGGTGTGCCATTCCCTTCCTAAGATTGTTGGAGCAGATCTAAACACTCACGGGCACAGGGCAGAAGCTGTAGCATCCTCCAGCTTTGTGCAAGTCACCTGGGGAGGGTCTGCAGTGGGCGTGGTGGCCCACCTTCAACCACAAGCTGTTGAATGACCTGTGTGGGCAGGTAGGTAATGAACCATGGTTCCACTGGCTCAGCACTCACCCATGTTGTCACTTTCCCTGCCCCTCCCACATCCCTCCACATCTCTCCAGCCCTCCTCCCACAAATGTCACTCAGATCCAACAGCTCTCTCCTAGAGGATGCCCAGATCTATGAAGCAAATCACCTGGAATTCACAGCCCACAAGGACCTCCTCGGAGGCCAGCCCTGGGACATTTGCCACTCTAGGGAGTGTGGCTCTTTACTCTGGTAAGGCCTCCCCCTCCCTCCCTGGTCACTCCGTCTTGATTGAAAAGAATCACTTGATTCAAGCTGAGCTAATTATCGCTTCTCCATCCTGGTCTAAGTAATTGTTCAGAGTAGGCACAAGACCTAAGATAAGCCAGGCAACGTTCTCTCCAGAATGGTTTCAAACTGGAACACGGGGAAGAATCCTCTTCTCTCTTGTTCAAAACAAGAGCATGGGCCTGGAAACACCAAAGGCACGTCCCCCAACCCTGTGTGGAAGAAGCCAGCTGCTGCTGGTCAAGAGGAAGGCTGACCCTAGTCCCAGGGTCTCCAACCACACCACTTCCTTTCCTGACTGAGCACCAAATTTGGCTCTGGTTTGTCTTATTTGCATTCAGGACCCCAAGTACGTGCCCCAGTACCTTCTTCTCCCCAGGCCAGATTAATCTTCCCAAGGCCAACTCTGACATCACACTTCTGGACACACTCTCCAGTGGTTTCCCACTACCCATCACATAATGTCACAGGTCCTTAGACAAACATTCTAGCTTCTCCATGACTTTCTCAACCCACCACTCCCCACAGGCAGCTCTTGGCTCAAGGTAAGCACGTACTTTCCTCATTTCTCCAATTCTGCGTGTTTTCTTGGGCTGTTTTCTATTCTTAGAGTGACTCCATCTCTGCATCACTGATCGCTCTTCGTTCTCCTTCTAGATGACTTCCCTAGGCCTGAGCTGCAAGCCGTTCTCCCTCTACACCCATCTCCCATTATAAGTTATCTCAGGAATTACCTTCTCTGCTAGACAGGAAGCCTGCAGAGTGATGACCTATACATGACCCAACTTTTAATTGCCAGTGCCTTGCACTGTGCCCATGAATGTAGTAGATCACTGAATATAAATATGTGTTGCATTAAATTATTAATTTGTTTATGCATTCATTCTCTTCTTAGCAAAGTCCTATTTATTCTTCAAGGCCAACATTAAACACTACCCCCTCCTCTGAGGCTTCTTGGGTTTCTTCCATCAATTCTGAGATTAATTCTAATCTCTCACTTCCTTGTGTCCCCACCTCATATTGTTTTCAACTTCTAATTAGCGTGTATTAATGTGTGCCTTTGTATGCCCTCTTTTAACAAGAACTTTTGAGTATTTACTTCCTTAAATTGATAGTAGTTCCTAAGGTATCTCTTTTCCAGTCTTGACTGTAAGCCCCTTAAGGACAAAAATCAGATTTGTTTTCTTAACAAGTAGATCAAGTCTTGAAAAGAGCTGAGTAAATGTTTGTCAAATTGATTTAAATAGAATGAATTTAATTGAAATCAATAGATGAGAAAGATGACGGACCACCTTTGAGCCATAGGTATTTGTCTCATGCCAGCTGCAAATGATAAGAATACTGAAAATCAAGTTGGTTTAAGCAAAAAAAAAGAGAATTTGGACTTCCCTGGTGGTCCAGTGGTTAAGACTCCATGCTTCCAGTGCAGGGGGCTCAGGCTTGATCCATGGTCGGGGAACTAAGATCCCTCATGCTGCACAGCATGGCCAAAAAAAAAAAAAAGAGAGAGAGAGAGCATTTGAAAGCTCATCTGAGTCCAGGACTAGATCTGGCCTCAGGCCCTGCTGGACCCTTGATCCCAAATAATGTCATCCGACTCTGTCTGTCTCCATCTCTCCCTCTGTCTCCCTCTGCATTGGCTCCATTCTCAGGTAGGCCTTTTCCTCATGGTGCCAAGATGGCTGCCAGAAGTTCCAGGCTTACATCCACTCCTTTCAGTAACTGGAGGAGAGATGACTTCTCTCTTTCAAGTGTTTCTCCCTAAAAGGACTTAGATGTTCTGATTGGCTTGGCTTAGGTCATGTGACCATCATTTGAACTAGTCCAGTTGAACCACATGAACTGAAAGGGGAAGGAGTGCTCTCTAGAGTAAAGGAGGTACTGATGCCAAAAGAAGGGGTATGGATGCTGAGTAGGCAACTTCATCTCATTCCCTGAAGGAGGTGGCCTGATGCTCACAAGGGCACAACCCTGGTACCTCTCCAATTCACCAAGCACGGTTGCTTCCTTGGATGAGAACAGGAGACACTTGTAGGAGACACAGGCCTTTTCAACATACCCTATCTGGGTCTGTAAAGAGACTGTAAAGAATGGCCTAGCATAAGGAAGGAGTGGTCTCCCTCCTACCTGCCAGGAGCAGGGAAAATGGGATGAGACCAAGGCCACCATCCTCAAGCCAGAAATGGAAATCAGGTACCTGCTCCTTCAGACTTCTTCAGAACTTCTTGGTCTGAGTTTTAGCTCTGTCCAGCTTTACAGAGCCGTTGCAGGCTGAGGAAGGCCGTGTTCCAGATGTGTGAATGCCAGAGGTGGATAGTACCAGTAGATTTCAGGCTGGGAGATGCAGTGTCAACACAGGTCCCAGTTCCTGGTGGCAGGATTGACCCCAAGTCAGCCTAGAAAGGTCTGATGTCTAGACCCTTTTCCTCAATGTGGACAGTTTGGAGACAGAGAAAATGGCACCACCCAATGGCCAGAAGCCTTAGACAGCGCAGGAGAGCTGGATCCAGGCACTGCCATTCAGCCATCCACCTTCTGCTTCCAATTTCTTCCATTCAGTATCACCGAGGAAAACAAAAGGAACAGGTAAATTTATAACTGGTATTATTGTGCCCTCACCACCCCCTCACCTCTGCCAACACCATCCAGAAGACAAAGAAAGTGCATTTGGGAGCCTCTTCCTTCTCCACTAGCTGCAGCCCATCCTCCACCTGAACTTCTGAGTCAGGCCTGTGCCAGTTATTCCGAGAGGAGCCGGGCCTCTGCAGCTTCCACAGCCCGAGGGCCCGTGAGCCCCGCTGCTCTCACCTGCTCTCAGGCCGAGGTGGAGCCGGATGGGAAGGGAGGGAAAAGCCTCCCGTTGGCCCCTGCTGTTTGGGTTTCCCTCTCACGGCCACAATGAGTGCGGCTTAGATCTGATTGATTTTATCTGTGAAATGAGCTGAAAATCCCTCCCAGCGAGAAGTGCTCATCTCCTTCCACAGCCCAGACATTCCAGATAAATCAGATTGCCCACCACACAGAGCACGCATAGGCTGAGGGCTGGGGCAGAGCAGAGCAGAGGGTGGGAAGGTGGGAAGGTGGCTCAGGGTCCCGACCGGCGGTGTGGAGCCTGGAAGTGCAGGAGGCTGGTGCTCTCTGCTATCCGGTCAGAACTGTCTCATCTTCAAACACCAGCTACCATCCTTTCAGTTTCTACAAAAATAAATCCTGAGACAAGGAAATGGGGCAAGGCGTTGACTTGGGAGGTGATCCCAGAGGGTAGAGATGTAGGGAACAGAGCCAGGGAAGAGAAGAAATCCAACAAAGTGTGAGTTCTGGGGAAGCTTTCCTCCGTGGACACTCAGAGCCAATCCCACCAGGCATGCTCTAAGAGGCATGCATTGAGATTGTCCCACTGGGGGACGAGGCCCTGTGGTATTTATCCACTATGTCCTGTCCTTTATTCCTAGGCTGTTCTACAGCTCTGCACATTTGGCCTGCCCTGGGCCTGGGTCACTGTGCTCCCTTAGCCAGAGAATGCCCTCCACGGGCGACACAGGAAGCCATCAGCGTGCAGAGGGATTGTCTGCTAGTGATGTCCGTGGCAAGCCTGGGCGTCATAACGCCAGGCCAGAGGGGTCGGCTCCCTCTACCTCCTCAGCATGCCTCTCCCTTCTACCCACATCCTCTACAACCACTGAGATCCTCTTCCATGAGGTCTGCATGTCCACATTCACCTCAGAAAGGTTTTCCCAGTTCCTCTACCCAGAGGCAGGACATCCCTCTTTCCTAATGAAGAGACAGATGCATGGGCACACCTGGAGGGGCAGAGAGGGACACAGCTTTGGGGTCAGGATGTGAGCAGGTGGAGGGGAAGCTCATTCCCTGCACCAAGGGCCGGGGCTGCCTCCTCTCCTCCCTCCCCATCCTCCACAGGCCCTGTGCCTCGGCCTTCCATGTCTCACAGAACATTAATGAGAATTATTATCATTCCTCTCTTCATCGAAAGAGACTCTGGCGCAGTCGGTTGTCTAAGAGTCACCGATGAAGCTGACGTGAAAAATTCAGTAATTGGTTGCCAATATCCAATTACTCTGGGGTAATGTGAAAGTGATGGGGAAGCCAGCCAAGAGGCCGTGGCCTGGGACAGTCGGGCCCACGAGATAGGCCACGTGTGCAGGATTAGAGAGCAGATGGGGGGCACAGGGAGCCCCCTCCTCAGATTCCTCCCCTGGCTGGCCCTTCACTAGGAGAGCCTTTCCTTGGAGTTGTAAGGCTGCTCAGTCTCTGCCAGAGGCCACCAAGGAAATGGACCTGCCAGAGTAAGGGGAGAGAGAGTGGAGAGTGTTACGCCAGGGCCTCAGAGACCTGGGTCCCAGCTCCCCAGCCGGGGGCCAGAGGCCTCACTCCAGCAAGTCATGACAGCTCCCAGCAAGGCATGGAGTGGGAGCCCATCCCTGCCTGCTTTCACCCCCGGGCTGTTAACTAGGTGTGAGGAAATCACCGATGAGAAGACGTTTGCAAACTGAAGTGATGAAGGATTGAGGGTAAGGATGCGGCTCCTTTTTAGGCAAGATCTCAAAAGCTCAGGCCTGGGAGAATGGCCTCTGGGAACCTGGGAACAGGAGGAGAGGATGCATGGAACACACTCAGTAAATGCTTTTTTAAGCAGTTACAAGGGATCCCCCCACATACCCTAGCAACTTGCCAGACTCCTAAACCATCTCCCGAGGGTGGTCGCCCCAGCCTAGGGGAGGTAGCTCAGAGCTGTGATGCCCACGTCCAGGTCAGGGGTGAGGTCAGGGGCCGGGCAAGATGAGGATGCACCCTTCTGTTGTCCTGCACTGCATCATGTCTGCAAATAAATGGAATAATTCAGTTTCCAGGACTCTTAACCTTTTCACTTGGCATAAATTGTGATCACCCAAATAAATACAGGCAAATCACATTAAAAACATATATATACGAAGCTCATTTATTCAAGACATTTTCCAACTCTGAAAAATACCTGTATCTTACCAAGAGGGAAAAAAAAAAATTACAAGCTCTGTTCAGAGCTGCACGCATCCATTCCTGTCTCTGTTGGCTGCAGATGGGGGTGTTTGATTCTCCATGGCCCTGACGATCTAATGTCCCACCTCAAACAGGTCAAAGTTCAAAGAAACCGTTTTTCCTCCACCCAAAATTGGCGGAGAGAGGATGAGATGTATGAGCACATCGTAATGTGGGGCCAGGAATGTTTGAGCAATAATCAATTGCGAATTATATCTTACCAAGTTAAGAGTCAGATGGAGGGGGCTGTGGCTGAATATTTTATCAAAGCAATTTAATAAGAATGTGAACGACCATAAACCTTTAAAGAGAGGTTTTCGAGCATCCTAGAGAGCTTCACCTCCCAGGCAGCACTGGAAATGTGCTCCTCCATTTAAAAAGAGGCAGGGTTCGAGTGAGGCAGAGGCCTGGGGCCACAGCTTCCAGAAGGGTGCCCTCTCGGTGCTGGCAGTACCCCTGAGCCTTAGCCCCAAGCCAGGACCGCATTCCTCCTGGGACCTGATTCACCAGGACGTGGGATCCGCAGGTTTAGGGGCCTGGGCCACGGCTCTCCTTCGGGCACAGTGCCTCTGCTGAGACTGTGGCTTCCCATCCATCACAGCTGGCTCGTTCAGGTTAGAGAGAGGTCAGGCCTCACAAGAGGGCCACATAGAAGACAGGCCAGGGCCCAGCCTGAGGAAGCGGACTCTTTGGCCCTCAGCCCTTCAGAGTCCAGGCTCCCTCCTCCGTGAGCCTCTACAGATGCTGTCCTAGGCAGGCGTCCCATATTTCTGAGAGCAGAGCAGAAATATTGCTGCAAAATACTATTCCCTGATGCATGTCAGTTCTGAGAGGACACAGAAGTCACATTTAAAAGGTGTGGGGAGGCTGAAAGAACAGGTGACAGCCCCCAGGGCAGGCTTCCTCTTTGCCCCTGTGCCTTGTTCATGCCCGCCTCGGTTCCCAGGGAGAAGGATCGCACAGGTATGTTTGCACTTTCCCCACCTGAAGTACATTGCAATTTATAAAGACCTTTCACTCCTGCTAACTCCAGGTACTCGCAACAATGCCTCAGAGGAAGACAAGGCCGGCAGGTAGGAAGCTCACTCATCCCCTCTCACAGGTGAGATAGCGGGCCCGTGCAGGGGACTGCCCAAGGTCACAGTCCCAGAGCTGGGTCTGGAACCCAAGGGGGGATGGAAGACAAGATCAGCACACGGTGTGCATGAAGGGGCTGCGTGTATCTGAGGGCTTGGAAAGGCACGTTCCCTGCGAATGGCTGAGAGATGACGTCCTTGTGGATGGACCTGGGTGGTAGTGGCACAGGTGACAGAGAGCCCTCCAATGGGTCTCTGCTTGTCGTTTTGGGACCAGCATTGCACTTGTACCAGGACTTCGCTAGGGGGTCAGCCTGGGGCTGAGCTCAGGGAGACAGAGGGCTGGTGGTCACCCTGTGACTGGGGGAGACTCTGAGATGGGCCTCGAGCTGGGGTCAGCCTGTGGCTGGAATAAGCGAGACCTGGAGGCCGGCATGTGTGTCAGTCTGCCCAGGAATAGAAACTATTTTGTAATCTGTGGCTCAGAGGGGAAAACGATTTTAGCACGATGTCTTCAACTGTAGCTCATCAAGGACACACGCTCTCCACTATGCTCACCAACCAGTAGAGCATTCAGGGAGTTCGTGCCCAGGTAAGGAAAACAGAGAAGTCCCCCCAGCTTTCCACCTGACGGGTGGCTGTGAGGATGCAACTAAGTAATCCTTGTAAAAGCCCAACAAAGCGCCTACAGCTGCTGGTCGCCGTCAGATTATTTTCAGCTCTTTTATAACTTCTAAAAAGTCCAGCTCAGGGGGGACAGTAGTTGGCTGGGATGATGGGTGGGTGAGGTAGGAAGTCCTAGGGATCCCTGCAAAATTGCCTCTGCTCCATGCAAAAACAGAGCTTGTGCCCCAGCAGGGACATCAAACCTGAGAATATCCTTCCCAGTGTATTCTTTTTTTTTTTTTTTTTTTTTTTGCAGTACGTGGGCCTCTCACTGTTGTGGCCTCTCCCGTTGCGGAGCACAGGCTCCGGACACGCAGGCTCAGCGGCCATGGCTCACGGGCCCAGCTGCTCCGCGGCGTGTGAGATCTTCCCAGACCGGGGCACGAACCCGTGTCCCCTGCATCGGCAGGCGGACTCTCAACCACTGCGCCACTAGGGAAGCCCCTCCGGTGTATTCTTGAACGCTTTACTCATCCTCCCGCCCCAGAGATGGACAATTTCAGCATCAGCACTGAGGGAGTCCTATTTTGCCAAGATCACCCTTCACGGAGCTACTGTCTTCACAGACCCCACCACGCCAGCTGCACCTGCCGGGGCCCTGCCAGCAACCCATGTGATGGGGAACAGCCTTACCTTTGGGCATTAATTATGCTTGATTTCAGCTTCGGCTGAGTGATCACTCATCTTTCTCTAAGCCCCCATTTCTCCCAGAGCATTTCTTGATGTTATTAGAGCTGTCTATAAAATATGAATCCCAATTCCATGATAGTCATAAAAGCCATAAAATTCTATGTCCGCCATGAAAATATTACAGGATTTATTTTTGTGTAAAGTACATATTAAATCTTAGCACTAGAATAGGAGTATGGCTCTTCAACATCGTGAACTTTTAATAACACACACTTTGCCTTAAATTGGTATTATTTTAGGTTTCTTTCTTCGTTTTACAGTAGCCCCCAGTTCAAAATAGGATCAGAAAATAGTCCTGGTATTATTTATATGTTAGAGTTAGTATTCATGGTAGCTTACACTTTTCTCCCTCCTTATGGTGTTCATTTTGTTTTATATATGACACAGCTTGCACGTTTGACTTGTTTTTGTTTTTGCCAGGTGCCTTTGGAGAAATATCAGGTGATTAACCAAGCCCTCTGACAATGGGTACGATGCTGCCATCCCCAGGGTCACAGGGTGGGTCTGCATAAATCCACACAAGTAATCGTGTGGCTGGAATGGAGAGGGAGGGAACGGATTCGAAAGGGGGTAGAGAAAGAGGAGCAAATATTGAGAATATCTCTTTCCTTTTTCCAAAGCCCCTAAGCTAATCCTTAAGGATTTACCAACTTTCCAGAGTCTGGCAGTCAGCTAGACATTGATGGGGCACACAGAAGGAAGAGGCTCATTCGAGAGATGAGATTCACACACAAGGACCAGTTTGGAGGACCCTGCAAGGCAGGGCTAGGCTATGTGGTTCACATCTGCATGTGTTGGGGGCATCAGAATGGAATGCAAGAATCCGGTGGAGTCTGCTGTAGAATGCAGGAAGAACAAGGATAATTTGGAGAGGAGAGGAGGGATGAGGACAATCCTGCAGAGGAGGCTGGGATTAACAGAGGAGAAGCTAACGGGAACCCGAATAGGACGAAGGAAGATTAGTGCCCGGATAAGCACAGCATCAGTACAACCAAGCCCCAACTCAATCCCCAACTTGCCATTTTGTCAGCTTTTCTGCCCAAAGACCCACACTGCATTTCAAACAATATCAAGGGTGGAGGGAAGATGGATGTTCAGCCTGGAGGATACATATGACATTTGGAATGAGTTGAAACTGATCTAAGAGGTTTTCATTTCAAAAGATACCTGATATGATGTGTCGATAGGGTGTTTCACACACCTCATCAGAGTTCAAAGACTGCAGCCATGAGAATGGTGCTTCCAAGGTGGGAAGCAGATGTGTAGAGCTGGAGCAGGAGGGGGGTCATGGCCTCTTCAGACTTGGCCCACCCGCCATCTGACATACCATTGGGACAAAGCCATGTGTTTGATCCAGGCGGCCCTGGGGTCTGCAGCATCTTGGCCTAGGTACAAACAATGTATTGTTTTGTATCCCATTCCCTGACCCATTCTCTGAAATCTGCAAGCTCTTCCCAAGGCACCGCAGGGTATATAGTCATTCACCTAGAAGTTATCAGATGCTCCAATAAGATAGCTGACGAGAAATTGCCCAGCCCAGTCGTCCTGATTCTTTTGGGCATCCACTTGGCTGCCATCCCCACAGCACCTATGCCTTAGCCTGGGTTCCACATAAGGTATAACTTGGAGCAAAAGCACACGTGCTACCTACCCTCATTAGAGGACGCAGACCCAGGAAGCAGAAGTGAGGGCCAAGGGAATTGAGGGAAGAGGGAGGTAAAGCCAACAGGATCTGCACTGTTTAGCTACTCATCTCTGAGTGCAACTGATTACTTAGCCTTGTAGGATGGCCATCTGAGAAACCATATGCAGGGGTGGGATGAAAACAAAAGTGGAAGAAATTACCCACCCAGGGGTCAATGATATGCTCCATAGGACATTAAGTCTCCCATCCTCTTGGTTGCACAAACACGGGCACTGAGGCATGTCCCAAGGCATTCCACGACTTGGAATAAACAGGGAATAATTGGCCTGGGAGTTAGAGGCCAGTGCAACTGTGAGGTGCTGTCAGGTACTGCTGTGTGAAGACAGGGAGAAGCCCCAAAAATCTGGCCATGAAGCAGCAGCCAGGATAAGGCAGTGAGGCTAAGAGGATCTGAGTGGTGCATGGGAAGTGTCTGAAATTGGCCCTTGGGTCCTGGAGAGCCTGCTCTGCATCCACTCACCCCCAAACCCCAATTTAATGGCTATGGGGGCATGTCAGTCTCTCCCTGCAGATTCCTCCTGTGGGTTCACATTGGAGATCTTTTCTCCCTCAGGCCATGCTGCCTGGCAGAGGACGTCAGAGGAGCTGTGGGTGAAGTACCTGGAGCAGTTTTCAGAGTCTCCAGGCCCTGCACTTCAGGGAACAGTCAGCCAAGACAACACCTATGGTTTGCTTGCAGCACAGAAAGAGTCTCCAGAAAGCTGCCTAACCTACATGGCAAACTTTCTGGAATGCAAGAGAAAATTCCATCTCGCAATCATAACCAATGAGCCTTCTTTCAGTATGAAAGCATCTACCAAGTCAATCCCACAAATTAAGCAGATAAATCCTAATGCTCCTTTTCTTCATCATATACCATCGAATAACATATTTTATATTCTACAGAGAAGAGCCAACTAGATTCGAGGGGTTCTTTGCAAATTGGTTAGTGCCACCACTTCATTAAAGTAATAAAAATAACAGGAAGATAAAATAAGTTAAAATCGTACAAAGGAACTAGAGACTGAAGTAGAAAATACATATGCTTCTAGTCTGAATTTTTTCCAAAGAGCCATTCCTAAGTGAGTGGCAGTTGAAAGGACAAAAGGTAGAGGCATCTGGAAAAATATTAAGAGTTTTGTGAAAGAAAATCAATCAAGAAAGATACACAAACTTGTTTAGGAAAAGAAAAAAATGTATGTTGTAATATATGGAGCAGCCCGTGAACGGGTGGCTGGTTCCTGCAAGATGTGAGAAAACAACCTGAGGTTAGGGCTTCCTCTGCTTCCACTCTGTGCTTAGCCTCACCCACCTGGAAGATTCTTCCCTGGCTCCAAGCAATTTGCTGAGAAAGAATATTTTTGCTGCTAAATGATCTCGCTCCCCAGTGGCTCCAGCAGCCACTAGTTTTGAAACAAACGACCTCACTGGAAAACGGATGGATTGCGGCCTTGGCATTCAAAGAGGCCCTAGCACAGAGCCCACACCCCACCCCGCTGTCTGCTCCTGAGGTTTTGAAAAGGTTCTGGTTCTAAAACGGAAAGTCAAGGCAAGAATAAAGGTTCCAAGGCTGTGAGGCCCTCCTTTGGAGAGGAGGCCTGCTTTTGGTCCAAGCTGGGGGAGGAGATGTCTAGGTTAAAGCAGCTCATCGCTTAGCTTTGAAGCTGTAAATCAAGAAGGTGTTAGTGAAACAGCCTGCCAGGCCAAGAGGACAGAGAGGGTGCTGGTTTACAGGAAACCTGGGGCTGGTTGTTGGCTCTCAGGCCTGAAGGGCAGGAAGCAAGAGCAGACAGCAATTCCTCCAATCCCAACCACTCCAAGGCTAGCGGAGCACAGCCGCTGAAAAAAGCGCTCCTGATGAGATGGCTTCTGCCATTACAAGAGCCACCTGCTTCTAAATGCCAAGCGGCTAAGTCAGTGGGCGTGGGCAGGTATTCGGCCTGTCCAGCTAACCCTGCTCTGCTGTTGATGGATGCTTCAGTCCGCTTCTACTTTTGAGTCGGCCGAATTCCATGGTCCTTTTGCTTTAGAGTGGGATATTTTGATATTAAAATTCAATGAACAATACGAACAGATGTGGGAAATTAACAAAAGATGTTGACAACGACTTTTACCTTTGTTCAGCCAAAAACCGGAACACCCTTTCCTCTTTCATTTATTTTTTTATATTCATTAGTGTCCATGTAGGAAGTAATCTGATGGTTTGGTTTTGGTAACATGTTGATTTTTAAACTTGCATCCTTCTGCCCTGCATTCTTGCCTCTACCCTCTTGGGGTCTGGCTATAGTTACCCTGGTTAGAAAGGGGCCACTGTCCCCAGTGCCAGACTGGCTGGTGCAAAGCAGTGTCAACATGGACACAGGAGTTGAAGAGCTGCCTCTTACTCTCACAGTAAATTAAATGCATGTTAAAAGATTATCGCCTACATTTATCATAACGAGATTTGGTGTTTATGTCTTTCTCTCTTTTTAAATAGGAATGAAAATCTCATATACCTTTTCTAATTTACTATCTAGTATTTATTGTAGGAAGAGAGAGTTTTGTCTAATCACAACTCGTTAAAATCACATATTATTCACAATAACCCACCGCTAAAGACTCATCATGGTAGCAGGAAAGAATAAAAGAGTGTTTCTAAAATGAAACTTCATTTTAAGCATCTCTCTTTGGAGACAGTCCAACATGTTAAAGAAAAAAAGTGGAACGTGTGTAATAAAATACCTTGGCAAAGAAAATTTGCCAGGAAAAAAAAAAAAGAATAATTAATGCCAGGGAGAATCAAAATACTTTGCAAAAAATAAAGTAGGAACTCTGCGACCCAACTCATGTGCCTGCTTCTAAGTGTACTCTAGTGAAGAAAGAGAAAGAAAAAAATATCAGGCCAAGAATTTACCTACTCTCTCTCTCTTATTTTTAATCATGGTTCCTTTGCATCCTCCAGTGCTGGATTCTAGCTCACAGGTATCTTGTAAGCAGAGTGAAGCGGTTCTTTGCTTCCCTCACGTTCCAGCCAGAAGTGATTTTCAGGGGTTTATTATATGCACCGAGGCAACAGTGAGGCAGGTGTGGTTCTCCCAAATGTCACGCCATCCACAGCAGACCACTGTAATGGAGGTGACCAACACTCGGTTTGCTGAGTGAGAGGATTCTGGCATCAGCTCTGTGGCATTTTCCACGTGTTTAGCCTGAAAGAAGACATTTGTTTGGACTATATGCTTCTGTGTACTTTTTTAATGCAATAAAATTGACAGATGACTCTCTTTTGCAACAGGTTTGGAGAAGGGAAATGTGGTGGTGCTACCCTCCCCTTTCTTCTTGATGGCTGTTTAGACAGCAGTCTTAAAAAAATCACTAGTCACTAAAATCCCTCATGCCCATTTCATATTGTGTTGATTCATATTAAATTCATGACAACAAAAAAGCAACTTGAGGCACTTTTGGAAATGACCGCTCTTTAGTGCTATTCCTTCCTCCGGGCTCGGTGGGCCCAGCGCCCATAAAGCTGCCTGCTGTCTTGTGTCATGAAAAGAAACAGCTTTGCCTGGGAATGCCATTACTGTGTAATGAGGCATGCAGCAAAATATACCTTCAGCAGCCTCTTGATGAAGGCTTGCTGACACACTAGACCAGACAGAAATGTTTTTTTGTATGTTCTTCCTTATTTTGTCCATCAATCACATCATTAGTCAAAGCAGACGAGCCTGTCAGCCGGGCCCAGATGCGGAGTGGCAGGCGATCAGCGGACAGGTGTTCCAGCTCCCCCAAAACAAAATCCTGAAATGAGAAAGGAGCCAAGACCTTGTTTCAAGGGCTGGAATGTCAATGAGAGAGAAAAGACACCAAGGGGAAGCGTTCAGAAGCGGACTTCTGAGGAGGTGACCGGCCTGGCTCCCTGGTGATGCCTGACTGAGCCACAGGGCAAGACCTCGATCTGGGAGAGGTTGAAGGAATCAAGAGCAAAGTCCATTCATTCCCTGTGGTCAGCGAGGTATTCAAATATAATATTCAAAGACAATAAGTAAATGAATCTTCCCTTGCGACCCTCTTCAATATCCCAAGTACATAAAATCAGGTTGGGTGGTTCAGATGCCTCGGGCCACCCAAACCCATCTGAGCTGTCTGTCTGATGCATTTGCAACGGCCTCGCTCATTTTCAGGGAAATCAGCCACCCTCTTGCAGTGACTACCCCTCCTTTCTGGTACATCCTAGACTTTCTTCCTCTGAGGCACTGTTTTTGCAATGCTTTCTTAACAGGTTAACGAAACCAACCATATGGAGTCATCTTCAACAGTTAATGTCTAGCTTTTCAAGCAAGCCCCGAAATGAATTTGTGTAATGAGCTCATTGCTCGGTTACCTCCTGGTTACCAAGAAGGACTAGCTAATCAGTCCCCCACCCCCACCTGGCCAGTTCAGCCGCAGTGGCCAAGGTGATGCTTTGTGATAGGCCAGCTGAGTTGTGGTTTTAGCATGCACCATTTTTGTTTTTGGTTTTAAAAATAGACTATATTTTTAAAGTTTTAGATTTACAGAAAAGTTGAGAAGCTAATACAGAGAGTTCTCATATACGCTGTAACCAGTTTCCCCTATTATTAACATTGTAAATTAGTATGGTACTTTTGTTATAATTAATGAACCAATATTGATACACTATCATTAAGTGAAGTCCATACTTTATTCAGATTTTCATAGTTTTTCCCTAAAATCCTTTGTCTGTTACAGGATCTCATCCAGGATACCACATGACACTTGGTTGTCATGTCTCCTTAGGTTTCTCAGATTTTCCTTGGTTTTCGATGACCTTGACAGTTTTGAGGAGTATTAGCATGTTCCATTTTTGATAAGTTATTTGTGTTTTCAAATGGGGAATTTGTGTGTATATGTGCTTGTGTGAATACAACATCCTTTACACTTCAATGAATAAGAGCCCTTACAAAGAAAGGGCGGAGGGGAAGTATTAGGAGGGAAGGAAGGGAAGGAATTAAGAGCACCGAAAGGTCAGAAATCTTTATACAGCACCAGGGAGAAGATTCCGACACTCCAATCTTTCCCAGAGTTGACCTTTCTGAAGAAATGCTGAGCAGTAAGGGGATGAAACCTAATACAAGATTCAAACCTACACTCCCACCTTTAACTGAGAATTAAATCTGCAGATACTCCTCTGGGATTTCCGAATGGAAAGCAAGCACACCGTTAACCTAACCAGCTCTTAGATGCCACCATGGCCTGCTTCCATTTATCTGGACCAATGTTCGGGTTCAGTGGGCACTGTGGAGGCATCAGGTTGGGGTGACATGAGGGGATGGGACCAAGAGGACCAGGGCTGTGGCTGAATGTACCCATTCAGGGGGACCTGAATGTACCCAGCCTCCCGGGACAAGGACAAAAGGTCAGTGTGCAAAGCCATCCCTTTGCAGAGGCTTCTCAGGCCCTCTTCCTCTCTGCCACTTCTTTCTCTCCTCTAGCTTTTTCCATCTTTCTCCATAAAGCTCAGAAGGTCAGGGAAGGAAGAGGTAGTCAGGTTGGGAAATGTGTGGTCCCTTTTGATGACTGTGAAAGACCATTCATTTTTTTCCTCTGTCTCAATATCTTGGCTAGGGAAGAAATAGTGTCTCTTAAAAGACCTGCAATTGCCAAGGCACCAGAACCCACAGCAGCTTGGTACCCACCGTATCCTACCAAGAGCCCAGATTCTATATATAAGTAATGTTAAATTATACTTTACAATTCATCTTTGCAAGTACCCCAAGTTTTCCAGCTCATACACGTTTTATGAGCCTGCCTTTCACCCAGAAGTTCTACATAAAGCAAAATAAATGAATTCAACACTCTATTCAGCCTGATTATCTGACATTTATTCTTAAATGGGACAAGAGACAATTTGAAAGCTATGTTCACACTGTAGGAATTTTCAAGCCTGATGTGCAGTATATGATAGGTCAGTCAATCAATCAATCAATCAGTCAATCAATTTTACCCAATTCTACTGGGTGCCAGGCCGAGTGGAAAGACTAGTGGCTGCCCTCCACGACCTTCAGATAGTTGGGAAAGCAGGACTGCATCTTCCCCACTTTTGACTGTTGATTAGATAGAGCAGCTCCCTTGACTCAGTGAGGGTCAACCCTGAGAATAGGCTGAACTTTTTCTTGCGAATTCTTTTTCTTGGGAATTCAGAATTGGAACACAGGATGTCTAAGTCAGGTCTCTATGGCTCCTGGTTGTAAGGACAAGCAAGGTGAGGGCTGGATTGGGCCTTGAGAATAGAGAAGAGGGTGAGATGGTAAGATGAGAAAGAGACAGAGAGAGAGAGAGAATACAGACATGTGGAGAGGCTGAAATAAATACAAGACAAGACTAGGTGGTCTCAGAGAACAGGTGGCTGTGTTTCCTGATTCCAGTCCCTCCTGCTGCCCAGGAGCCCACGGACTCCAGGGAAATAGCCCTATAACCTTCCAACTAACCCCTCTTCTTGCTTAAGCAAGCCTTGGAAAGACTCAGATAATCAGAAAAGAATGGGTTATTTCACATTCAGTAGACTAAACATATAATAAGTGTGATGTCAATTCTGCCTTCAAAAGATACTATAGGAAAAATGGTAAAAATCCTGTAAAATCAAAGAAATGAAGTGAATATCTCAACTTCTTCACTAAAATCTAGAGAAGTCTCCTAGCTTCCCCCAACCCCATAGGCAGGCAGGCACCCCTCCATTCAGGAGAGGTGCCTGTAAGATTCAGTCCTCTGGACCTAATTCATGTCCTCCTTGCCTCTCAGTATAAGGCTAGAGATGTGTGATAGTAAAAGACTTTATCCTCAAATGCAACATCACTGCCTTCACCCCAGCCAGAACATAGTTTAGGAACAAAAATGTCATTTTCAATAAAATTGTATATAAATGATACTAATATTAAAAATATACAGTTCTCATGAACGGGTTTTTTTTGTGGGTTTTTTTTGTTGTTGTTAATTGGTTTGTTGGGGGTGCCTAAGAGCCTGGAAACCTCCAGCTGGGCAAGTTCATTGGACTGAAACATTTTGTAGCTTTTAGAAGCCCCTGTTGATAACTCTCAGATGAAAAATCATGCTTGCTCAGATTGTTTGGGTCTTCCATCCTAATGCCCCGACCTGGACCATGGGAGGAGGCCCAACGGTGCAAGTAGTAGCCCTGGGGATGATGCCATATTAAGCTACGGTTTATTGGGTCTTCAAAGAGCCAGGTGATGCCGGCACCTTCTGAATGCTGTCTCTCGTCTGAATGCCAGCTATGCAAAGTGGGAATTAGTATCCCCACTTTCATAAGAGGCTCAGAAAGGCTATATGATTTCCATGACCCAAGAGTCTGCAAGTGGCAGAGCACTGGTCTCAAGGGCTCCAGGGCCCCTGACTGCCATGATGTCATGCTGTGCCCCTGAAGGGTCAAGACCCGGCAATGGGTAGAATTCACGCATCCAAAACCATCTGGAGATTCTAGAGATTCTAGCAAAGCAGCTCCTTGATTTACAAATGCCTTATCAGTGAGCTTTTGCAACAAGTTTCTGTGTAACAAGGTACACTTTTATTTTTTGCTGACAGCAAATAAAAAGACTTACTGTGACAATAACTGGAGAGTAGAACTTGAGTAAGATTCAGATAGGTGCTAAGGTCAGAAATACGGTTTTATTCATTCTATTGTCGAAACTCATTATGAGGTGTGACTGTTAACAATTGCCAGGCTGCTGGAGAAAATGCCAGTGCAACACATCTGTGGTCGCTGAAACCGTCCCGCACTCAAATACCAGTGAATGGGCATGGAAGCCTGGTGCTCTCGAGAAAGACAGTGTTTAAAGCGTTCAGAAAATGCAGTCTGCACCTTGGTGCTCTGCAGAACAGTGGCATCCCAGCTCCTTTAATGACACAGGCTATAAAGGACAGCCAGCAGCTTTCAGCTGTGTCAGTCTGCACTGCTAGAGGCTCTAGGATGGCACAGGGCTCAAGGCTGGGACCCATGTGAAGCAGGGGCTCCTCCAATATGCCAGGCCAAGTGCTGTCATTGATCTCTCCACTCAGCTAACCCCCAGGCACGCTGTGGATAGCTCCAAAGGTTATGCCAACATTGCATTTATAGAGAGGCTGACACAGCCACCCCACAGGGGCTGAGTGGTAGGGAGGGGCACCTCTCACACGTGACTCCTGGAATGTACTACTTTTCCTCAGTCAACAAAAAGATGTTTTCCACTATGGTGCCTCCCTGTGTTCCCAGCGTGCCCAGAGCTGGGACACCCTGGGCCACTGAGAGCGCATGAAACATTGTCTTGTGAGTGTCGCGTGAGCATATGTGTTCCCATGTGTTTGTCTGCAGCTGCAGAAGCCCGATGCCCCCCAAGGCTCAAGTCTGCCCTCATACATCTCTCCTGCCCCACCTGGAGGCACTCAGATGGGAGAAGGGCAGATGGAGACACACAGGTGCCCTCAGCAAGTCAATAATTAAGGATCCCTTCACACTGATATATTTAAATATTTGTTCAGCATTTATTTAGTGAAGGTGGGGAAAAAATGGTATTTATAATAAAATTGTACCCCTTTATTTTAAAATTTTATCTCAATAATACATCAACATAAAATTGTAAAAAATTCAAATATCACTGATATACATAGAATAAATGTGTGAATCCCAAATATACCCACCCTAAAAACCACTCCCCCAAATGTAAGCACTTGAAACAATTAGATGTACATTTTTCTAGTCAATTTTTATCCATTTCCATACATATAAAACATATATATGTATTATATAGAAGTATATTGTATATTAATATTTATATATCAATATTAATATATTAATAAATAATATAAATTCATTTATAATATACTTCTATGTAATACATATATTTTTTTTATGTATGGATTTTCACATAAGTGAAGATATGCTTTAGATATTATCCTGTACCCTATTTTTCATTTATTTCTTTTCAAAGATCTTTCAAAACTAAAGCACATTACTCTTTTTAACAGCTGTTTAGTATTCTATAGTATGGGCATACCATAATTTATTATAAAATATTTAAGGTTCTTCTAATTTTTTTCATTATTACAAATAAGACTTTGTTGTACAATCTTGTACATAAGTTTTTGAACACTCATGGAAATGTTTCTATAAACTAGAGTTCTAGAATTAAAATTACTTGTTTGAAGGGTATGTACATTTAAATTCAGATGCCTTCACCAAATTGCCCTTTTAAAAGGACTAGTTGATGGTAGACGGCATGGTATTATTTTTTACATCTTTGCGTGGTCTTGATACATCAGTCACTGAAAATTTTAATTTTCTAAGGTATAAAAAGAGATAATCTTGTTTTCATTTGGATTTCTCTGTTTATTAGAAAGTTTGAATGTTTTAAAATCTATTTATTGGCTGATTGTATTTCCTGTTCTCTGAATTGTACAGTCATCTTCTTTGTCTAATTTTCTATTGAGTTATTTTTATTTTTCTTACAGATTTCAAGAAGTGTATTACAAATTTTAGATAGTAATTCTTTGTTATATATGTTATAGATATTTCTCCCAGTACATCATTTGTCTCTTGCTCAGAAGACCTTTGTTTTAATGTAGTCAAATATGACAACCTATTTGTTCAGAGACTCTGGACTTCATATTTTATTGAGGAATACTTTTTATATTTCCTTTTAATTATTTTATAATTATTTTTATGAACTCTTTGATCAATGTTGAAATTTTGTGTATTATGAACTAGAGGTCTAATTTTCCAAATGAATAGCCAACCATCTTCATCATTGGTTAATTGGACCATTCTTTCCCCTCCAAACCAGAGTGCTGCCTTTGTCATAAATTCAACTCTCAATTTCATGATTCTATTTCTTCCCTCTTTAGTTTATCCCATTGATCTCTTTCTTTCCTAAGACCACACAGTTGTAATTGCTATACACTTGGGTTGTGTGGAAATTTGGTGGAGAAATTAGTCCTCCACACAAATTTTCTTTTTTCAAAACTGTCTTCATGATTCCTCTGCAGCGTCTCTCCCATGTGATTTTAGAATCTGCTTATCACATTTTTTTCTTTAAATCCTTTACTGAGATTTGGTTTGGATATTTGCCAGTGATCATTGTGCCCTAAACACACCCCTCAGCAACCCCCTTTATTCCAGAACCTGCTATATAATTTTGTAAAATAAACTCTCTGCAGGTAAGTCTTGGTCTCAGATTTGCTTCCTGGGGAAAAAGCCCCCAGCTCAAGACAGCAGATCATTAAATATTGAATAGACAGTTTATTTGGGGAGATCTGACATTATTGAATCTTCCTATCTATGAGGATACTTCAGTTATATAATCTCTTTCATGTCCTTTATAAACTTTTATAGTTTTATTTATACAAGTCCCACACACTTTCTGTTAACTTTATCTCCAGAGGTTATATCAAACAGGATATTTTCACAGTGTACTTCCTAGTTGTTGTTGTTTAGAAATGTTATTTTTGTTTATTTATGTTGTATTGAACTACCTTCAAATAATAATTCTAAGAAATTTACTTAGATATGTGAGGTATGCAAACATATTAGCTATGAATAGTGATAATTTTGTTTCTTCTATTACAATATTTTATCTGCTCAATTTTATTTCTGTATTTAGTGGCTGAGATTTCAATGGGTGTCTTGTCTAATCTCTTAACAAAATCAAATAAAATAGTTCTAATTTTACATCATTAATTTGGATTTCTTAACCTTTATATTGGGATAAGAAGTTTTCTTCCTTTCTTATCTTACCATGGCTTTTAAAATCATGAATGAGATTAATTTTATTTAACACATGTTCATATTGCACTTCTATTTTAATCTGTTAATTTCATCAATTATAGCAATAGATTTCTGAAGGTTTAACTATCCTTTAATTCCTAATTCCTTTAATTCAACCTAGCAACAAGCAACATGATTATATCTTATTCAGAGTTTTTGTATTTGTGCTCATACATGAAAATTTCAGTTTTGTTTTATATGCTTCTCTTGTCTTCTTTTACCGTCAGGGAAATATTACCATTATAGAATGAGTTGGGGAGGTTTCTGTGCAATACAAGAATTTTCTGTTTTATTGAAGGCTTAGTACAACTTATCTACAGATGGTCTAGATCCGGTAGCATTTTTAAGAAAGATTTTTTACTACTTTAAAATTTTTCTTCTACAAATTCTAGTGTTTTAAGGTTGTTAACTTGAGTCAATCTTGGTGAATTTATTTACAAGAAAAATTTCCATTTTGTCTACACTTTAGAATGCAATAACATTCATTTAATTTTTTAATCTCCTCATTATCTAAAGTTATATTCTTTTCCTCATTTCTAATACTAGCTATCTTTGTATATATTATTATTTTTTTACCATACTAACCAGACATTTTTGTCTTTTCAAAGAACCAGATATTAAAGCTAATGGTGTTTTTCCTATTTCATTAATTTTGGGTTTGTCATTATCAACAATTTTGTCCTAATGTCTTTGGGTTTATATTATTATCCTTTCAGTTTCTTGCATGATTAGTTCATTTGATTTCAACCATTTTGTTTTCTAGTATATACACTTAAGGTTCTTGTGGTTGTCATTTGTTTTTAAAAAAATATAAATGTGGCTTGTCATCATGAATTTATGGTTTTATTTTAACCTCTTTAACTCAAGGGTTATTTTAGAAGTCTGGGTTTTTAATGTGATCTGTCTTTATGATTTCTGACTTGAGAGATTTATAGAAATTTCCTTTGTGACTTAATACATGGTAAATTTTATACATATTTCATGTGTGTTTTAAAATAGTGTGAGTTTTCTATTTGCTTAGAAAAAGTGTATGCATATATATACACACATATACATATAGCTCTTCTATAACTAACTCATTTTTCCTTTAACCTCTGTGCTCTTAATTTATTGAGTTCTGAGAGAGGTCAGGCAAATATCTTCCAGTATAAGTGAGGATTTATTACATTCTTCCTATTTTCTATTACTTTTAAAGCTATGGTGTTGGGTATATAAAGACACCTTTTATAAAGTGGACAAATTGGCTCTTGTCCAACACGTTACTTTTACCTGGAGGACAGAGAATAGTTTGATGCAACCTTAATGGAGGCATTGGCCAAGAGAAAAGTTTGGTAAATTAGGTAAGAGATTATTAAGGCCTTTTAGTGCCATGCTGTAGGTCTTGGCTTTTGTTCTCTATGTAATGGAGTCAGCAAAGAGTTTCATCATGGTTGTGACATGGTCAAATTTTATTTTAGAAAGATCACTCTAGCTGAATTATGAGAATGATGGTGTGAGAGAGTAGACAGACTGAGAGCCAGAGAGGGGTCAGTAGGTACCAGAGAAGTTTAATATAGAAGATGAATGGGAATAGAAAAGAAAGCACACACGTTTGAAAACATACTCTTCACCAACAATTAGCATCCACACAGCCACTTCACAGAGTAGCAGATCCTGCAGGCTAACTGGCCATGGAGGCTGTGGGCAAAGATGCTAAGAGACCTCAGGTATTCAGTATTGAATATGAAAGACTTTCACTGAAAAGGAAGGGATTATGAAACTCTCAGCCTGGAGGGGCAGTTCAGTCTGAAAACATGGAGAAACTCCAAAATGACACAACAGGTTCATAAATGATGAACCCACACTTGGTGATTAGGAAAGACAAAATATATCCGAGGCACTGCCCCAAAACAGACAATGAGATAGGCGAGCAGTGTCGATATCACATCTGAGGGGATGGATGGGTCAAGTGGGTGGCCCATACAGAACTCTCAGCTTCCTTTTGACCCATAAGAAATGCAAGTGGCACAAAAATACCAGATATAGTCTCTCCATGCTCTCACTGGCCCCACCTCTCCCCTCTGCAGTAGGGCACAAGTGGACAGACCTGGATCTGAAACACCAAACGACCCTAGCATTTTGTTAAGGTTTGTCCGAGTAGCTGTCTTCTTAGAGGCATGCTGGTCCCTCAGATTCAAGGATAAGTCGGCTCTCCTATGACTCAAAACAATAACAACAAAATGTCCAGGCCACTCTGATGTGCAGTACAAGGCACTAGCAGGTGCATCTCTGAAATGGCCTCCTCAGAATCACACTTACCTACAACACCCTGGCAAAGAGGCAGAGCAAATGAAGCTATATTTCTCTGACAGAAACTAACAAAACATGGAATGGTCTTGGGAGGGAGAAGGATAAAAAACAACAGAATACATTAAACTCGGAGTTTCAGTGTTGACCTTGAGTATTCTGTCTGTTTTCAGAACTTGGGGGTCAAGCAACGTCTGTTTCTAATTAATTTTATTCTTCATCATTTTCCTTAAAGGAAAACACAGTTTTGGAGTCAAAAGCTTCTCTGTATTTAAAAAAATAAATAAAATACTAAGAAAAATGCCATCATCTAGAATTTGCTTTTCCACCGAGAAATGTACACATTGTAACAAAGAAGTTTCAAGAAAACTGTAAGTGTCTAGTATTGTTTTATAGAATGGTTTTCTTTCTCAGAAAAGTCATGTAACTAGAAATTTTGAAAAAGCAATCATCAAATCATATTTAGTAAACTAATGAAATATATGACTATATTTTTTGACCAGAAAACATTTTTTTTTAACTTTTGAATTCTTTCATAGTGCCAACATTTTAAAATCAGGAAATTTCACAAAAAGACCCAAACTCCTTTTTTTATTTTGAAAGATATAGAGACCTGACAATACTTCACAAAACTCAGCTGGCATCGAGTGACAGCTGTCCCTTCGATGGAGGCATCCTATTTCACCAGGGTCTCCGCCTCTCAGGACCTTGGGGGCAGTTGCCACTTAGCATTAAGTCTGCATGACGGTTCTCCTTAGAGTAGAATTAAAAAGAAAGTGATACCCAGGTTGCTACCAAAGTGGAAAAATAAAAGCTATGCCATGAAGTCTGAGGATTTCAAAATAATTGGTATGGTTTACACCCAGCTGGGGTTTTTTATTCATTTACATTACTCACCTGGCCTGTCAGCCTGGTGTTCACGGTCACTTCCAGACCACTTCCAAGCACAGCGCAACACGCTCTAGGCTCTACGCTTGGGGGAGGCTCAGGATTGCACTAGTGGGAAGAATTCATCCTGGGAACGTCTGGGAATGTCGTATTCCCTGAGGTTCCCAGCAGCCCGAAAGGTCAACAATGGGGGGCTGATGGAGAACTTCAGGTAGCATGACATCTCTCTCACTATACAGGAAGAGAGACATTGGATAAGAGTTAACAACCAAAAAATATTAAACATACAAAACTGAGCTTGAAGAAAGGAAATCCTCAAGGGTCAGAAGTGAAGAGGGAACTGACAACAAGAGTGGTAAGCACAGCATTATTGTTGTGGCCACCTTAGGGGTGTGGGCAGGGATAGGGGAAGTCTGATACCGACCAGGGTTCTTGGCCTTCCTTAATCAATATAAACTGATAAGAGGCCAGACAAGAAATTCAGGCAAGGCTTTATGGGGACCCCTGCTGAGGAAGCAAAGACAAGTAACAGGTTCCCTTGCTCGCTCCCCAAGCCTGGGGAGTGGAGGTGGTGGGGGGGGCGAGCTGGTACGTTTTATGGGGTGAAGGTAGGGGTATGCCCAGGGGTCAGGCCAGAGGGGGCACTTAGCTAGTTTGCCCACCCTTTTGGTGATAGCGAGTGCCCTGTGCTTTTGCTCCTGACACTTTGTTTTCTCTTCCAGCTCTTCAAAAGTGGCAGTTGGGTTTTTTTGGTCTTTTTTGTCTCTTGTCCATAATTTGCCCCAACTGTACATGCATGCAGTCATTTTTAGTCCCTTATACTTTCTTTGTATTTTGTTGCTCCAGGAGATGTTTGTCCAGGTGCAAGCACTGCAGCAAAGGGTCCCAGGTCCCCAGGTCCCAGCCTGTCTCAGCTCCATCCTCTGTCTTCACATTGTGTTTTCCCTGTGTGTCTTCACATTGCCTTCCCTCTGTGCATGTGTATCTCTGTGTCCAGATTTCCCCTTTTTACAAGGACACCAGTCAGATTAGGGCCCACCCTCATGATGTATTTTAACTTGATTTCCTCTGTAAAGACACTTCTTCCAAATAAGGTCCCATTTTTCAGGTGCTGGAGTTTGGGCTTCAACATATCTTTTTTAAATGGATATCATTCAAACCAGTAACAACACTCCTTGGGACAATCCGGGGCTGGGGTTTTAAAGGCTATGTGGAGACTGAAGATGGAGCCTTAGCCAGTGTGGAGAGGAGTTGGAACAGGATGCCTCCCTCAAGAAAGGACCCTGAAAAAGCTGCACCCTCAGTGAAATGGGAGGCTCTGTGAAAAAATTCAGACCATCATGGGAAAAGGAGGTAGAAGGCTTCTCAATGGTCTGGGTCTAAACAGTTGCTTGAGAATTCAAAATCCCAGTCAAAAACTATTTAGGGTTTGAATTTGCAATCTCTAAAGGGTCAAGAAAAATTTCAGTGCCCAAAAATAAGTATAAAATTTGTCTTGGGCTGGTAATAATCCTGGAGCATCAGAAGAAGCAAAGGACAGAAAAATCTCTGCAGGAAGATGACCCCATAACATGGTCCACTTGGATTTCTGACAGGTGAAACCAGGCTCCATGACAATGGGCTCACAATCCAAAATTACCAAGCAGATAAGAAAGCTGCAGATTAGGAATAAAAGTAAAGAGAAACAATAAACAGGTGTGCTAGAGCACCAGCTTTGAGAAGTGGAATGTCAATTTTAAAGGCATTATCTGAAACTTGTTTAAATGATATTTAACACAAGATATTTTTTAAAGGATTGAACTTCTGAGGGTGGGGAGGTGAAACAAGACACTTTGAAAACAGAACACATGGATTTTTTTTAAATGAACCAAATTGATAGATCATCTAGAAATGAGCAAGATAGTCAGTGAGGTTCATGGATAGTTTGAGGAATGAATTAGACATAGTTTAAAACATCAAAAGTTTAAAGTATGAAGCTATGAGTTATAAAGTAGAAATTATATTTCTTTATTTCTCACCATGTGTATCTTTAAAAGGAAGATGGAGAAAGCAATAAGTATTATTGATGACTCAGTCATGTGCACCAAAGCAGGCTTGCCCCATATATGCAACACACACCCATAGCACCATTATCAAACCCAAGACACTGAATATGGTAATATTTTGTAATATATAGCCCATATTTATATTTACCCATTTGTCCTAAAAATAGCCCTTGTGGCTTTTTATTTTTCAGGGTCCACTCAAGGACCTTACATTTGCATTTGTCTGTGTACCTTATATAACACTTCTTCCACCTTTTTTTTTTCTTACTTTAATAGCACTGACACTTTTGAAGAATCCAAGCCAGTTATCCTGTGAAACATTGCCAAATTTAGATTTTTCTAACATTTCCTCATGATTGGATTTAGGTTAAACATATTGGTAAGACAACTACAAAGATGCAAGCCTACTGCAATGATATTTTGAACTTTAGTTAGCAGGTTGGTGTCAGCTGTGGCATCAATAATCAGTAATTCTGAAATTATTGTGTGTACACTGGTAGCTCAGAGCAAAAATATAAATATACTAGTGTTCCTGGGAACTCGAATTTTCACTGAGAAAGGAGATGCTAATGTGGGCTAGGGGAAAGTGAGGAAAATGACTGTTGTATTGGAATTAATTTGAAAGGATCAGCATGAACTCATGAGTTTGTTAAAGAAAGAAAATAAATAAGAAAGAAACACTACATTTTCTAGCTCTGTCCACTGAAATGGCCTAGAAGCAATGACCCTCCACTAGCAAGGAGAACATCCAAAAGTCCGATCTTGGTTTCCAAACACCATTCTTCACTACATGGAACGAGGGCTCCTGGGAGAAATGGCTGATTCTAGGTCTGGAGCAGGAAGGGGAAAGTTGAAGCTGGAACAGCTTGTGACAGAAAGCAAGAAAGTTCTAGAAGCTGAAGGGTTTCCTACTGGTCAAAGTTGACACAATCTGGGCATCAAAAAGAATGATGGTAATGGATTATAGCATACGGATGAAAAAAAGAATCCGTGGTGATAGATTATTTACATATCAACACCAGCTAATAATTGTAGAAGTAATGACTGAATTAGAGAATCACTATTTTGCAAACACAAATGTAATAACTGACTCAGTCATGGATTGTTCTAAAATCTTTGGTTGAAAAATCCTTAGGAAATGGAACATGTACATGATTTCCAAGTATGCACGCACAGACTATTTACTAATTACAAAAAGCACAGGGCGTTTCTTTGATAGAGAGACTCAGCAGTCACCACCTTAACCTGGTGAACAGCCTTAGCATCACTAATTAATGGAACAAATTGACGTCCCCTTCCTCCTGATGTGATGCCGTAGGAAGTGCATATCATCACCTGAGTAATTATCCTTATGGGAGGGGTTGTGGGAGATTCTATTTGTACACAAAAGATGATGTAGCCTGGTAAAACACACAGGAAGGAAATAGTACAACTGCAGAATGAAGGTAGAAGAGCATCCCCATGCTTCTCTAGGGCTGAAATTTAGTATGAGGCACGCTGCTTCTCTCTCTCAAGATTCCTCCTAAATGGTACTAATTGTCAGGCTGATGCTACTTCCCCTTGCAGCTTTCAGTATAAGGCAGCAGGGTTTTGGCTGTAGCTATTATTTAAACCTGTGATAGCAGGGACTAGTCTGACATAAGAACAGTTCATTCACACCCAAAAAGCAGGTCCTGAGCTACTTTGAATTTGATGGAGGTGGTTGGAACCAAGCACAAATGAGTTGGTATGCTTTGTTTCTCTTCATGTCCCCACACCCAGGAAAAGCAAACCCAGCTTCACCTGAGGGATCAGGGCTTAAGAACTGTGCCTGGAGCCCCTCCGCTGGATGACTTGCTGCATCATCTCTCCTCAGATCCCATGTTTAGCCTGAATGGTTCCTGAACCTCAGTGAGACAATGGTTCCTGGACCTCAGCAGCCTCAGAGGTCGAGGTGGCTGAACGTCAGGCCAGCCACGGCAGCTGTCAACAGCAGGGAGAGGGGTTCTATGCCCTTCTGGTTGTCCTATTTTACCTTTCACAGGGTCTTTTTTGGCAGGCTGTAAAATACATACTATCTCCCCCAGAGATTCTCTTCTGTGCTGCAATTCATCTAAACAAATATGTATTTACAACGGGTTCTTTTTGAAAACATGCATTATGTGCCTAACAGATGGAAATGACTCTTTGGGGGAAATGTGGCCTAGAACCTGGCAATTTTTTGTTGTCTATAACATTCACCTCTTTTATATGGAGGAGGGAAACTCATATACCCACATAGGACCTGCAATATATAAAACCAAGAAATTGGGCATATAGTCCTAATGATCTTTGAGGCAGATGTGAATTTGAGCTCTGTAATGAAAAAAGTCAAAAAGAAAAAAAGAGACTTTCATCCTGGCTGTGAGTTACTTTATATGTTTAAAGTTTGGGGGGAATTCTTGTATCAGAATGCTCTTCGCTATTGAGTGAAGGGAAACCTCACGCCAATGGCTTAAGCAGTAGAAGAACCCTGTTTTCTCAGTTATCAACAAGCCTAAGGCCAAGACATCTCCAGGGCTGGTTAATCCTACAGCTCAACTGTGTCGACCAGGATCCAAGCAATTTTCTTTCCTTCTCTGAATCAGCTGACACCCGAACACGAAGTCTGCCTTACTTCTAGCTGTCACATGAACACCTAAAAATGGTCAGTAGAGGAAAAGAGACCATCCTTTCTTTTCACACACTTTAAAAGTAACACGACCTTTCCTCTTAGCAGAATTTCTATCGTATCTCATTACAGGCCCATGACTAAAGCAATCATCAGGAAGCAAAATAGAACCACGAGGGTTAGCCCTGACCAGAGGTTTTCAAGCTTTTGTTTACATAGATAATATCTATCAGTATATATCCTATTAAAAACCAAGAAAATTTAAAATATTAATTCCTTACCAAAAAAACCCCATTATATCTTAACATAAATAACATAGAGTTATGAAGAATAACTATATTTTCCAAAATGAAAAAAATAGTGACAAGATTATTTTAAATTATTTTATATTTCTGTACAGTTTTTAATGCCTGGCTCAGTAGAAGACAGCTGGATTCTCATGTCTGCTTTTACATTAAGTGTATTGGGATATGTTGTTTGGTTGAAGTATATGAAGAAATCTGGCCTCACACAGATATGTAGTTGCAAAAGGGAGGAATATTTCAATAATCTCTTCAGATAATTGTGGATATTCTTCTTTGATACTTTATGAAAACTCAACAAGTGGTAGCGCTTTAAAGATTAAGTGCAGTGTGGACTCTGAAGCCACATCAAAGAACTTTTCATATTCTATTACATTAATATCCATCGGTCTACTCTTACTTTTCTAATGGATTTGAACCCAGGCATTATTTTGTAATGCCAGGCATTGATCATTTGGAAAATATCAGTTCACTGAATTATGCAGATCTTCTAATGTTAACAGGTTTTATTATACAAAATTGAAAAATTATATTCCTTAATATCTCCACTGATCTCATCAGAAAATTCTTAAAATATTGGGAAGCTGTCAAGCTTATAGTGGCAAATACAACCTTTCTAAAAATTGTAATATTTGTTTGAAAGTTTACATTTCATCATTGGTAACAAATACTGTTAGCTGTTTTCCCTTGTTCATTTTTTGAGAGAATATCTGTCAAATACCCGTGTCAGAATTACCATAGTTGGTCAGACATTCTATAAAGTGAAAATGGTGTTCCGTGAAAAAAGCCAGCTTGTTTAGCTTACAACTCAAACTGTTGCCCAAGGGCATTACCTTGAGTTGTCCATGTTCATTGCACTTTGGTAAGCAACAGCAGGGATTGATGCAAACTTTCCATTTCTTCAGTCAGAATAATAAAATGGCATGTACTTAAGAGTAGAGATTTAATTTTTAAAAACACATAATTTTTACTGTCTTATCAAGGATATTCTCAAATAAAATGAATTCCTTCCTTCCTCCTTTCCTTCTTTCTTTCTTTCCTTCCTCCCTTCCTCCCTCCCTCCCTCCCTCCCTCCCTTCCTTCCTTCCTTCCTTCCTTCCTTCCTTCTCTCCTTTCCTTTACTGTGAGTATTGGCAGTGAAGTACACGATATCTACTAGTACAGTTTGGTGCCACTGCTTTAATTCTTGCTAAGGCAGCAGGAGTTTTACTCATCGTTGTGTTTTTACCATCAGAACAAACGTCAGCATGGAAAAAAGCAAATAATGTCTTAGTATTATCATGAAAATAATTTTGACCTTAAGAACTCCCTCAAAGGGTCTCTGGGACCTCAGGGGTTTTGTAGACCACACTTTGAGAACTGTTAGTTTACCAACTGAGATTTTTCTCTGGAGCTGGGATAACTTTATTCTGTTAAAAACATGTAACATGATTACATGAGGGGCTGGGTATAGAAACAAACATAGTCCCTGACAGCAGGAAGGAAGTGGGAAATAGCTGTTGGTTAGGCAACCAAAAATGTTTGCCACAATCCTACTGGATAGAACTCTATATGTCAAATAAACAGCAAATGAAGTGTTACCCTTCTAAGACTTCCTCAATAGATCTCAGAATGAGCACTTGCAGCATTCTACCCCTTCAAATACTTCTAGGAGGACTGGGGGATAGTGCTAATGAGATCAAGCTTCTGGATTTGACCAGTGAGTCAGCCAGACAGACCTGGTCAAGGTGCCCTAGGCAGAGATGAGAATGTTAACAAAACAATCTCAGCACAAATGGACCTTAAAATTTATGAGGGAACGAATAGCCAAAGCAATCTTGAGAAAGAAAAACGGAACTGGAGGGATCAGGCTCCCTGACTTCAGACTATGCTACAAAGCTACAGTAATCAAGACAGTATGCTACTGACACAAAAACAGAAATATAGATCAATGGAACAGTATAGAAAGCCCAGAGGTAAACCCACACACATATAGTCACCTTATCTTTGATAAAGGAGGCAAGAATATGCAGTGGAGAAAAGACAGCCTATTCAATAAATGGTGCTGGGAAAACTGGACGGCTACAGGTAAAAGAATGAAATTAGAACACTCCATAACACCATACACAAAAATAAACTCAAAATGGATTAAAGACCTAAATGTAAGGCCAGACACAATCAAACTCTTAGAGGAAAACATAGGCAGAACACTCTATGACATAAATCACAGCAAGATCCTTTTTGACCCACCTCCTAGAGAAATGGAAATAAAAATAAACAAATGGGACCTAATGAAACTTCAAAGCTTTTGCACAGCAAAGGAAACCATAAACAAGACCAAAAGACAACCCTCAGAATGGGAGAAAATATTTGCAAATGAAGCAACTGACAAAGGATTAATCTCCAAAATTTACAAGCAGCTCATCAGCTCAATATCAAAAAAACAAACAAATCCAAAAATGGGCAGAAGACCTAAATAGACATTTCTCCAAAGAAGATATACAGATTGCCAACAAACACATGAAAGAATGCTCAACATTGTTAATCATTAGAGAAATGCAAATCAAAACTACAATGAGGTATCACCTCACACCAGTCAGAATGGCCGTCATCAAAAAATCTACAAACAATAAATGCTGGAGAGGGTGTGGAGAAAAGGGAATCCTTTGCCCTGTTGGTGGGAATGTAAATTGATAGAACCACTATGGAGAACAGTATGGAGGTTCCTTAAAAAACTACAAATAGAACTACCATATGACCCAGCAATCCCATTACTGGGCATACACCCTGATAAAACCATAATTCAAAAAGAGTCATGTACCAAAATGTTCATTGCAGCTCTATTTACAATAGCCAGGACATGGAAGCGACCTAAGTGTCCATCAACAGAGGAATAGATAAAGAAGATGTGGCACATATATACAATGGAATATTACTCAGCCATAAAAAGAAACGAAATTGAGTTATTTGTAGTAAAGTGGATGGACGTAGAGTCTGTCATACAAAGCGAAGTAAGTCACTCTGAAGAAAGAGAAAAACAAATACCATATGCTAACACATATATATGGAATCTAAAAAAAAGAAGAAAAAACGGTCATAAAGAACCTAGGGGCAAGACGGGAATAAAGACACAAACCTACTAGGGAATGGACTTGAGGATACGGGGAGGAGGAAGGGTAAGCTGGAACAAAGTGAGAGAGTGACATGGACATATACACACTACCAAATGTAAAATAGATAGCTAGTGAGAAGCAGCCGCATAGCACAGGGAGATGAGCTCGGTGCTTTGTGACCACCTCGAGGGGTGAGATAGGGAGGGTGGGAGGGAGGGAGATGCAAGAGGGAAGAGATATGGGGACATATGTATATGTATAACTGATTCACTTTGTTATAAAGTAGAAACTAACACACCATTGTAAAGCAATTATACTCCAATAAAAATGTTAAAAAAAAAGAAAAAAAATTTATGGGGGAAGACAAGAAACATTCATTCATTCTTTCATTCATTCACTAGAGGAATGTTTGTTGAATACCATTGAACCAGCCCTGGAGACATTGATGTGAATAAGACATGGTACAGTTGTCATGGGACTCACATCCATGTTAAGAAAACATTTCTTTTTTGTCTGACTGTTTGGTCAATGTCTGGGTAGACTTTTGACAAGGACTTTGAAGAAAAAGCAAGGGTTTGGCAATGGTGTGACTGCTGCAACCAGTCTGGGAGAACTTTCCAGAGGAAAGACAGAAATGGTGTGGAGAGAGCCAGGTGAAAAGCTGGGTGAGAGAGAATTAGAGGGAGAGATGGAAACAGCCAAGAGTGAGAGATCCAGAGTTGGGAAGAAGCTCAAAGGCAGAGCTCCTGAACAGTGGAGTGGGAGGGGAGAGTGGCTTGAAATGAAGCTGGGCTGGGCCGGGATCATGAAGAACCTAATTGGCCAGGTTAAGCTTTGTCCTAAGGGAAATGGGAAGCCATTAACAGGTTTAACAGAAGAGTGACATGATCAGATTTTCATTTTTAAAAGGTTTGCTGGCTTCAGTGTGGAAAATAGCCAAAAGAGAGTAAGAGTGACTATGGGGAAATTGTTGGAGGACCGCTGGAGTAACCTCTTGAGGAAACATATCCAAAAAGCATCTTGTACTGTTTGCTTGCTAGCCTGGCGAATTGTGGGTGGAGCCAGCCTCAGCCCTCACCGCAGGGCTCAAAAGACAAGGGACACTGCAGAGTCCCTGAGCACCAACCACAGTCTGACAGGGCTTGGGGAAGCGACACCCACTGGGAGGCAATGGGTGGAAACAACCCCATCAAGTTCTCTTCTTGTGAAAAGTAAATACAAATCAAACAGCGAATGGTCCGAGGAGGTGGCCCCAGAGTCAGCAGTTAAAGGACATATATGGTGAATCTGAGACTTGAGACTTCACGATGAGCCAGCATAATAAGTTTTAACTGACCATTGACCAGGAGTCTGTTTATGCTCTCAAGGAATGGGTGATTCTATTCTGAAACAGGATCAGAAAGCCAACTGCTAACCTTGCCTCTAGAAAGCAGTGTCTCCCCGTGCCGAGCTGACTTTCCCTAGGGATAGTAAGAATAGAGTTCTCCCATTTTGGAATCATTGGCTGAAGTCACTTCTACTAGGATTTTGTCCCATTGCCAGCAAATCCTATCCAAGTGATTGAAACAGCTGGAGCTCTGCTGGGATTGCCCTCACTTGTCTGCTCAACAGAGATTATGGGAAGGTGATTTTTTAGTGACGTAATACTGACACTAGAGAAAATTTTCTGTGATGACCCTGAACGGGGGTGATGATCATGGCAAATGCCGCAAATAAATCATAAAGTATACCTGGGCAGGTCAGGACTGCAGAAGCTGTCTGGCTGCTGGCATTACACACAAGGGCTTAACCATGTCACTATGATGAAACACCTGCAATTAACCTTAAGCTGGCAGAGGCTCCCATTGGCAAAATGTCTCTTGGCCCAGGTAAGGATCTCACCTGACTCCAACTCTCCGTTGGGGGTGACCACTAAGGGCAAATTATTGACACTGACCTCAGAAAACAGCTGCCATGTTGGCCTCCTCTTCTTTAAGAAATGGTGATTTAAAACAATCACAGAACAAAGTGATTGGGCAGGCCAGCCTCGCACTGTGCTTCCACCAGGGTGAAGTGAGCCCCACCGTACTATGAGGAAAAGGGACCACAGATATTTTAAACCAAGTTTTATGACCAGCTGATGACCTGAGTCATGGAAATCATTAGAGTACCTCAGGCCACATTAAGGTGGAGAGTAAAATCCACTGCTCACAGCAGGAAGCTCTGCAGAGACCATGCCTGCTCATTACAAATAAACCATGCAATTTGCTTTTGTTACATCTCCAGCCTATCTTAGCTCAGAAATAAAACTCTTAATAGAATAAATGCACTGCCTATAAATGTCAACACATCCTGCATTATTAGTAAAACTTTTTAAAATTCATAACTGATTAAGTCATAAACTCTTTTGATGAATAAGATCCCACATACCAAGTGGTGAAATACTATGAGACCTGGTAAAAGAATAAACCTGTTGAATAAATCTGCTGTGCAAAACTGTATCTCAATGTTGTATATAATGAACCCTCCTTAGACAGAAGCTGATAAATAATAAACCTGCTCATAGATTAAATTCGCTGCAATCCGGGGTCATATTTCTCACCTGTTTGTGGGGCTCCCAGACGACTCAACTGTTTAACCTCTGTAGTCCCTTTTTTACACCAAGTTTTGCTGTTCTGTTTCAATCATTTCTATAGCTGCAAAATCTAAGGAATTTCCTATAGATATGGGACACAATCCTATTAAATTACTACCAGTGACAATGTTAATAAAGAGGAAGTTTACCTTCTCTCCACTTTAGACGCTGCTTTCTTTCCCAGACACCCCAACGCATGCCTGCTTTCATTTTAAAAATTCTTCTCTATATGCTTGATAAGCTGTGCTTCCTACATTCAGGAAAGGGTGCTGGCCTCCTGCCCCCTCTATCTCTCTCACCTCTAGAAAAAGATGATGGGGGAAGAGAAAAGAGGTGGAGAGAGGAAATGAGGAGAAGCTTTGACTTGAGGCACTTGGGAAGTAGGGCCCCTGATGGAAATAACCAAGCAGATTCAGGAGCTCTCCCTTCACTCTTATCAAAATATCAGAGGGCGGGAAGGAAGGACCAAGATGGTAAATCAGAACTCTGACCAATAGTAACTAGCAGCATAGGCAGACACAACCCTAGCACAGAAAGACTAGCCATGGTCCTTACCAAAGCTCTTTCCTCCAAGACCAATAATAAGGGAAGGAAAATACGAAAAAAGTCTCAAAGAGGAATAAAATTTGAGGATGGTTTTTAAATTACATTTTGTTCTCACCTTCTTTGCCAACTCTTACATATTATCTGGAAAAGTATTAAAAACATTATAAAAAACAGACACCATACAAGAGTTGAATTTCACAGTAGTACCCTTGGGAAGCTCGATGCTGATTTCAGCAATGTATCCATTGCAGAAGCGATTTCTAGAATTCATCTCAGGAAAGTTCCTTCAAAACTGGTTTTGCTAGCCTCTCCAGAAATAACACTGTTGAACTCAAGTTTGAGTGCCTGACACAGAGGCCAAACAAACCGAAAAGTCGGAGTTTGGAGCAGAGAAAGCTTTATTGCAGGGCCAAGCACGGAAAAAGCGGAAGCTCATGCCGTAAAGAGAAGAACTCCCTGATGATTTTTGGAGAACAGTTTTTATAGGCAAAATTTGTGGGGAGGCCTGCTGGCTGTGTGACCTTCGTCTTATTGGATGGTGGTAAGGTAACAGGGTGGTGTTCCAGGAATCTCAATCATCAGCCTTCTTGCTCCTACCAGATCCACGTGCTAGTGCTCAGCCTGAACTTACCACCCTCCACCTGAATGGGGTCCTTAGCTCCTGGAGAAGAACTCAGAGGTATGTATCAGATTGCTGTGCACATGCCCCAGGAGGAACCAGGGCCTTGTCCCACCTCTACACTGTTGTTTCTTGTTGCCTTTACTTTGTTCCTGCATCCCGTCACTCCTCTAATTAGTAACTGAATCTGCCCTTTGGAACTCAGGGAAGGTCTAGGAAGCTGAAACCTTTTTCCTACAAGCAAACTATGGGGGATAGAGAAAGGCTTTTATACTTGGGAGAACCCCACAGGGTCCTGCTCAGTTTCAATACTACTGTTATCATCATCAACATCATCACGTCACAGTTCTTCTTCAGAATTTGCATTCATTTACTGGTTAATCAATGTATTCACCTTTTATTTATTGAGGTCCTTATATTATTAAGACTCTGTGGCAGGTACCGGGAGTGGGGCAATGGTGGAGGACATAGAGGTGAGTGAGGCAGCCCTGCCTTTTACAAGCTGCCACACTCACTGGGAAGGTGGAACGAGCTTCCCACCATGGCAAGGACAGTTATAACAGCACACAAAAGGAAACAGCTAGGTTTCTTGACCTTCAGGATGGATACATAAAAATATTTCTGTTTTTGTTTGTTTGTTTTTTACTCTCTCTGAGTCTGATGATGTTACAAAAAGCAAATTGATAGGGGACTGTCTTTTTCCTCTTTATCATCATACGTATTAAATAACATCTTTATTGAAGTATAATCCGCATATCATAAAATTCACCTTTTTAAACAATTAAGTGGATTTTAGTATATTCACAGAGTTATGCAACTACCACCAATATCTCATGTTAGAACCTTTTCATCAACCCAAAAAGAACCCCTGCACCCATTAGCAGTCACTCTCCCCTCCTCTAGCCCCAGCCCCTGACAATCATTAATATACTTTCTGTCTCTATGGATTTGCCTGTTCTGGATATCACATATAAATGGGATCATTACATATGAATGTAATTATACAATATGTGACCAGTTTTTTTCACTTAGCATAATGTTTCAAGGTTCACCATTTGCAATATGTATCAGTAATTCATTCCTTTTCTTGCCGTTTCACTGTATGGATATACCACATTTTATTTATCCATTCATTAATTGATAATTGGGTTGTTGATAATTGGGTTGTTTCCACATTTTGTCTATTACAAATAATGCTGCTATTAACATTTGTGGACAAGTTTTGGTGTGGACATCTGATTTTATTTCTCTTCAATATATACCAACGGGTAGAATTGCTGAGTCACATGGTAACTCTCAGTTTATATTTTTGATGAACTGCCAAACTGTTTTCCAAAGTGCCCGCATGCACCATTTTACAATCCACCAGTAATATAGGAGATTTCTATTTCCCTACAGTCTTGCAAATACTCAGATTGTCTGTCTCTTTACTTTTAGCCATCCTAAAGGGTGGAAAGTGGTACCACATTGCAGTTTTGATTTGCATTTCCCTAATGACTAATGATGCTGAGCAGATTTTCATGAGCTACTGGCCATTTGCATATCTTTTTGGAGAAATGTCTATTTTAATATTTTCTCCATTTTAATTGTGTTATCTTTTCATTATAAAATTTTAAGAGTACTTATATATTCTGTATATAAGATCCTTACAAGGTATGTGATTTGCAAATACTTTCTCCCATTCTGTGGGTTGTTTCTTGATGGAATCCTTTGAAGTTTTTAATTTGGATGAAGTTTAATTTATCTATCAATACTTTTTTATTTGGTTGCTTCTGCTTTTGGTAGAAGAATACCTAAGAATCCATTGCCTAACTCAAGGTCATAAAAATTTATTCCTGTTTTCTTCTGATAGTTTTATAATTTTAACTCTTACATTTATGACTACAATCCACTTTGAATTAAATTTTCTGTATGGTGTATTGTGTTGGCATCTTTGTGAAAAATCAGTTGATGATGAATCATAAATATAAGAGTTTATTTTTCTATTGAAGTATAGTTAATTTACAATATTATGTTAGTTTCAGGTGTACAGTATAATGATTCAGTATTTTTGCAGATTATACTCCATTATAGCTTATTACAAGATAATGGCTATAATTCCCTGTGCTATAGAGTATATCCTTGTTGCTTATCTATTTTATTTATAATAGTTTGTGTCTGTTAATCCCAGATACCCCTAATTTGTCCCTCTCTACTTCCCTCTCCACTTGGGTAACCATGATTTTGCTTTCTATATCTGTGAGCCTGCCTCTGTTTTACACACATTTATTTGTATTGTTTTTTAAATTCCACATACATCATACAGTATTTGTCTTTCTCTATCTGACTTGTTTCACCAAGTATAATATTCTCTAGGTCCAATCACGTTGCTGCAAATGGCAGTATTTCATTCTTTTTTATGGCTGAGTAATATTTCATTGTACTTATATATATACCACCTCTGTTGATGGGCACTTGAGTTGCTTCCATGTCTTGGCTATTTTAAATAGTGCTGAATGTAGGGGTGCATGTATCTTTTCAAATTAGTGTTTACATTTTTTCTGGATATATACCCAGGAGTGGGATTTCTGGATCATATGGTAGATCGATTTTTAGTTTTTTAAGGAAACTCCATACTGTTTTCCACAGTGGCTGCACCAATTTACATTCCCACCAACAGTGTAGGAGATTTCCCTTCTCTCAACATCCTCACCAACGTTTTTTATTTGTAGACTTTTTGATGATAGCCATTCTGACAGGTATGAGGTGATATCTCATTTCAATTTGCATTTCTCTAAAAATTACTGATGTTGAGCATGTTTTCACATGCCTGTTAGCCATCTGTATCTCTTCTTTGGAAAAATGCCTATTCAGGTTTTCTGCCCATGTTTTGATTGGGTTGTTTGTTTTTTAATATTGAGTTGTATGACCTGTTTGTATACTTTGGATATATATCCCTTTTTGGTCACATCTTTTGTAAATGTTTTCTCCCATTCAGTTAGTAGATTGTCTTTTCATTTTGTCGATGGTTTTCTTTGCTGTGTAAAACCTTTTAAGTTTCATTAGGTCCCATTGTTTATTTTTGCTTTTATTTCTTTTGCCTTGGGAGACTTATCCAAAAAAATATATTGCTATGATTTGTGTCAAACAGTGTTCTGCCTATGTTCTCTTCTAGGAGTTTTATGGTTTCTGTTCTTACATTTAGGACTTTAAATCATTTCGAGTTTATTTTTGCATATAGTGTGAGGGAATGTTCTAATCTTATTGTTTTACATGCAGCTGTCCAGTTTTCCCTGCACCACTTATTGAAGAGACTGTCTTTTCTCCATTGTATATTCTTGCCTCCTTTGTTGTAGATTGACCATTGGTTGGTGGGTTTATTTTTGGACTCTCTGTTCTGATCTATGTGTCTGTCTTTGTGCCAATACTATGCTGTTTTGATTACTGTCACTTTATGGTATAGTCTGAAGTCTGGGTGGGTTATACCTCCAGCTTCGTTCTGTTTTTCTCAAGATTGCTTTGGCATTTTCGGGTCTTTTGTGGTTTCATATGAATTTTAGGATTATTTGTTCTAGTTATGTGAAAAATGTTGTGGGTATTTTGATAGAGATAGCATTAAATCTGTAGATTGCTATAGGTAGTATGGCCATTTTAACAATATTAATTCTTCCAACACCAGAGCACAGGATATCTTCCCATTTATTTGCATCATATTCAGTTTCCTTCATCAATGTTTTATAGTTTTCAGTGTATAGATCTTTCACCTCCTTGGTTAAGTTTATTCCTAGGTATTTTATTCTTTTTGATACAATTTTAAATGGGATTTTTTTTTTTGCTTTCTCTATGTTATTTCATTATTAGTATATAGAAGTACAACAGATATCTGTATATTAACCTTGTTGATGTATTTATTAGTTCTATTAAACTAATTTATTAGTTCTAATTTATTATTAGACTTTAAGTTTCTCTCTATAAAGTATCATGTCATCTGCAAACAGTTTTACCTCTTGCTTTCCAATTTGGATACCTTTTTCTTGTCTGATTGCTATGGCTAGGACAGCCATTTCTATGCTAAATGGAAGTGGTGTGAGTGAGCATCCTTGTCTTACTCCTGAATTTAGCAAGGAGGTTTTCAGCTTTTCACCTTTCAGTATTATGTTGGCTGTAGGATTGTTGTAAATGACCTTTATTATGTTGAGATATTTTCCCTCTATACCCACTTTGATGAGAGTTTTTATAAAGAATGGATGTTGCATTTTGTCAAATGCTTTTCCTGCATCTATTGAGATGATCATGTGATTTTTATCCTTTGAATTGCAATTGTTGAGCCATCCTTGTGACCCTGGAATAAATCCAACTTGATCATGGTGTATGATCCTTTTTACGTATTGTTGGAATTGGTTTGCTAATATTTTGTTGAAAATATTTGCATCTATATTCATCAAAGATAATGCCTGTAATTTTCTTTTTCCATAGTTTCTTTGTCTGGTTTTAGTATCAGGGTAATGTGGCCTTGTAGAATGAATTTGGGATTATTCCATCCTCTTAAGTTTTTTGGAATGGTTTGAGAAGGATTGATATTAGTTCTTCTTGATATATTTAGTAGAATTCCTCTCTGAAGCCATTCAGTCCTGGACTTTTTTTTGCTGGGAGATTTTTACTACCTATTCAATTGCACATTTAGTGATTGTCTTGTTCAAATTGTCTGTTTCTTTTTGATTCAGTCTTGGCAGCCTGTATATTTCTAAAAATGTGTCCATTTATTCTAGGTTATTCAATTTAGTGGCATATAACTGTTCATAGTATTCTCTTATGATTCTTTTGTATCTCTGTGGTATCGGTTATTTCTCATCTTTCAATTCTTATTTTGTTTATTTGGGTCTTCTGTCTTTTCTTTTTGGTGAGCCTGGGTCAAAGTTTATCAATTTTATATCTTTTCAAAAACCAGGTTTTAATTTCACTGACCTATCCCATTGCTTTTTTAATCTCTGTTTTGTTTATTTCCTCTCTGATCTTTACTATTTTCTTTGCTCTTCTGACTTTGAATTTTATTTGTTATTTTTCTACCTCTTCTAGGTGGTAGATTAGGTTGTTTGTTTGAGATTTTTGTTTGTTTTTTTCTTGAGGAAGACCTGTATTGCTATGATCTTCCCTCTCAGAACTGCTTTTGCTGCATCCCATAGATTTTGGAAAGTTGTGTCTCCATTTTCATTTGTCTTATGAATTTTCTGATTTCCAGTTCGATTTCATCATTGACCCACTGGTTTTTTAGTAGCATGTTGTTTAGTCTCTGTGTGTTTATTCTTTTCCCATTTTCTTTCTGTAGTTGCTTACTAGTTTCATACTGTTGTGGTCCAAAAAAATGCTTGATATAACTTCTATCCTCTTAACTTTGATAACGCTTGTTTTATGACCTAGTATGTGATCTATCCTGGAAAACATTCCATGTACACTTGAAAATAATGTGTATTCTGCTGTTTATGGAGGTAAGATCCTGTAGATACCAATTAAGTCCAACTGGTCTGTTGTGTCATTTAAGACCACTGTTGCCTTATTGATTTTATGTCTGGATGATCTGTCCATTGATGTTAGTGGGGTGTAAAAGTCCCCTGCTATTATTGTATTATTACCAATTTCTCCCTTTATATCTGTTAGTACTTACTTTATACATTTAGTTTCTCTTGTATTGGGTACCTATATGTTAATGAGTCTATTATCCTCTTCTTCTACTGATCCCTTTATCATTATATAATACCCTTCTTTGTCTGTTGTTATAGCTTTTGCTTTGAAGTCTATTTTGTCTGATATGATTGTTGGTACCCTCACTTTCTTGTCATTTCCATTTGCATGAAAACATTTTCCATCCTCTCACTTATAGTCTGTGTGTGTCTTTAGTCCTGAAGTGACTCTCTTGTTGGAAGCATATTGAAGGGTATTTTTCTTTTATCCAATCAGCCACCTTATGTCTTTTGATGAGAGCATTTAATCCATTGACATTAAAGCAATTATTGATACATATGTACTTATTGCCATTTTATAACTTGTTTTCCAGTTGTTTTTGTACTTCTTCTCTGTTCATTTCTTCCTTTTTTTTCTCCCATTGTTTGATGGTTTTTCTTTTGTAGTATGCTTGGTTTCCTTTCTTTTGCATTTTTGTGTATCTGTTGTATGTTTTTGATTTGTGATTACCGTGGGGTTCATGTATGTTGACATATAATTCTATTTACTTGATTTAAACTGATAGTCATTTAAGCTCAAATACATTCTAAAAGATCTACTTCTTTTTATTATTCTCCCCCACATTTTGTGATCTTTATGTCATATTTTATATCTTCATGTTTATCCTTGTTTATTGAAGTTATAGTTGCTTTTACAAATTTTTGGTTTTTTTAATCTACCTACTGGCTTATTTAAATGATCTTGAATATTTACTATATATTTGTGTTTCCTATTGGGATTTTCCCTTTCCTATACATTCTTACTTCTGTTGCATTTAGAGAAGACCCTTTAACATTTATTTTAGGGTAGGTTTATTATTGCTGAATTCTTTTACTTTTTGCTTGTCTGAGAAATTCTTTATCACTCCTTCTATTCTAAATTATACTCTTCCTAATTGGAGTATCCTAGGTTGCAAGTTTTTCCCTTTCAGCACTTTAAATATATTATGTCTCTCCCTTCTGGCCTGCAAAGTTTCTGCAGAGCAATCAGCAGATAGCCTAATGGAGATTCCCTTATGTATGTCTCTTTGCTTTCCTTTTGCTTCCTTTAGAATTCTCTATCTTTAACTTTGGCCATTTTAATTATGATATGTCTTGTGTGTGTCTGTTTGGGATCCCCTGTGCTTCCTGTATTTGGATATTTTTTACCATCTTTAGGTTTGGGAAGTTTTCATCCATAATTTCTTCAACATATTTTTGATACACTTCTCTCTCTCTTCTCCTTCTGGAACCCCTATAATGTGAATGTTGGCACACTTGATGGTAACCTAGAGATCTCATATATTGCACTCTATTTTTTTTTTTTAATTTCTGTCTACTGTTCTAATTGGGCGATTTCCATTGTTCTGTCTTCCAGATCACTTATGCATTCTTCTGTGTCATTTAGTCTGCTATTCATTGCTGCTGGATTGTTTTCTATCTCAGATATTGAATTATCTACTTTTGAACATTTTATTTATATTTTATAGTTCTTTATTAAAATGATCTATGTTTAAATCAATTCTCTTCCCTAATTCGGTTAGCATTTTTATTACCAATGCTTTGGATTCTTTGTCTGGTAGATTGTTTATTTCTGTTTCTTTATTTTTTCAGGGTTTTTCTCTTGCTCTTTCAATTGAGAGTAGTTTTTCTGCCTTTTCATTTTATTTAACTTTCTCTGTCTCTATGAATTTAGGTGAAACAGTTAACTATTGTGGTCTTGAAGGGGTGTTCTTATGTGGGAGTATCCCTATGAAGACTGTGTATGCCCAGTGCTTTTGGTGGGAGAGCTGGATTTCATGTGGACACCAGTCATATCTTTGCTCAGGGTGTGCTGACAGCTATCACTTTGGTAGGCAGGTCTTGCTGGTGATGGAGAAGCTAGAGCCTGTGCAGGATGTGAGACATGACTTCCTCTCTATTCAGTGACTGTCACTGCCCTGTCAGGGGTGGAGGTGGCTCCCAAGTTGCTGGAGCTGAAGCCCTGAGTGTCAAGCTCTAGCTGGCTCTGTTCCCTTTAAGTGTTGTTTTTCCTTCTTCCTGTGCTGAGGTCTTTGCCCCAAAGGAGGGGTGTGCTGAAGCAAGTAGGGTTTGTGCACCTACAGAGGTCTGATGCTCTGCCTCTATAGGCACCTGTAGCCCATGGTCAGATCTTTTCCTCTGCTGTGTCCACCCCAGATCTAGTTCTAGGCTGTGGTGTGGAGTAAGCACATGGCAAGGTGGTGATGAGAATTCAGGTGTTTATGCTGCCATCAGAAGTCTGGCCTGCTTCTGGGGCACTGCTTGAGTAATCGCTAGCAATGACTACCACCACCCCACCTGCGCTATGGCCTCAGGTCCCCAGGTCACCTCTGCATCTCTGGGTTGAGAGTTTTCACAGGTCCTGGCTGCCCTAGATCCAGTGTCAAATTGTGGTGTGTAGTGAGCAGGCCAGATTGTTCACTCAGCTTGGACTGGGGAGCATGGTGAGGTAGCAGGCACTAGAGAAGACCTCTCCACCCTGCCTGGGGGCAAACCACACACTTCTCAGGAGAGAGGCCTAGGCTTCTCCAGCCTTTATATCTGTCCCAGCAGTTCTTCTAATAGCCAAGGGGGCTTGTCTCCTACACGTAGGAGCCCAGGACTGGGATTCCTAGTCTATGGCTCAACCTGCTCACTCACAGGGTGGATATCCACTCATGCAATCTCCCTTTTCCTCTTAGCAGCCTCCCAGGGGCACAGGTCCCAACCCAATGCTTTTTTTCTCATCCTACCCAGTTACGTGTGTATCTTTCTTACAGCATTTGTTGTATAGGAGTCCTTCTGCCAGTTTCTATTTAGTTTTCCATAAGTCTTGTACCACATGTAGATGCATTTTTGATGTCTTTGTAAGGGGACGTGAGCTCCACATTCTCTTACTCTGCCATCTTGATCTCCCTCATAAGGGTTTATTTCTTGACTTTCCATTCTATTACATTTATCTATCTATTTATCCTATGTTAGTATCATGCTTTATTGATTACTATAGTTTTGTTGTAAGTTGTGAAATTGAGAAATATTATACCTTCAACTTCATTTTCTTTCAAGAACATTTTGGCTATTCTGGGTTCCTTGCATTTCCATATGAATTTTAGGATTAGCTTGCCAATTTATTCCAGAAGGCAGCTGGGATTTTGATAAGGGCTGTATTAAGTCTGTAGATCAATTTGAGAACTGTTGCCTAATCCAACTGTTTTCTTATTCATTCCATTTACTTAGATATACTTTAATTTCTTTCAATAATGTTTTATAGTTTTAAGTATACAAGTCTCTCAATAACTTGTTAAATTGATTTTTAAGTGTTTTTTCCTTTTTGTTTCTATTATAGATGAAATTGCTTTTTTAGTTTTATTGTTTAGTTTTTCGTTGCTACTGTATAGAAATATAATTGATCTTGTAACATACAACCTCACTGAACGTGTTTATTAGTTCTAATAGTTTTTTTTTAGTGGATTCCTTGAGATTTCCTAAATACAAGATCTTATCATCTATAACTTGAAATCAATTTACTTCTTCTTTTCAATCTGGATGTCTTTTATTTATTTTCTTACCTAACCTGCTAGAATCTCCAGTAAAATGTTGAGTAGAAATTACAAAAGTAGACATTCTTGTCTCGTTCCTGATCTGAAGAGGAAAGCATTTAGTCTTTCACCACTCTAACATCACCTTGGGTTTGTATAGATACTCTATCAGGTTGACAGTTCTATTATATTTCTAGTTTGTTCTCGTGAATGGGTGTTGGATTTTTTCAAATGCTATTTTTTTTAATTACCTGAGTCTGTTGACATAATCCTGTGGTTTTGCCCTTTATTCCATTAATATGATGTATTACACTGATTAACTTTCGGATGTTAAACTAATCTTTCATCCTAGGAATAAATTCCACTTAGTCATCATGTATAATCCATATATATATATATGCACATATATTGCTGGATTTGGCTTGCTAGTATTTTTTGAGGAATTTTTATGTCTATATTCATAAGGGTTAGTATTAATCTGTCTTTGAACATTTGGTAGAATCAACCAGTTAAGCCATCTGGGCCTGGGCTTTACATTGTGGGATGTTTTTTAATTGCCAGTTCAATCATTTTTACTTATTATAGGTCTATTCAGACTTTCTATTTCTTCTTGAGTCAGTTTTCATATATCTTTACATCTTTCTAGGAATGCTTCCATGTCATCTAAGCTATCTAATTTGTTGGCATGCAGATGATCAAAGTATACCTGTGTAATCCTTTTTATTTCTGTAAAGTCAGTAGTGATAGCCCTTCTTTCATTCCTGATTTTAGTCATTTGAGTCTTCTCTGTTGTTTTGGTATTTTTTTCTAGGTGAGTTTAGTTTTGTCTTGGTGAGTTTGTCAATTCTGATTTTTTCAAAGAGCCAAGTTTGGGTATCATTTATTTTCTCTATTCTTTTTTTTTCATGGTACACAGGCCTCTCACTGTTGTGGCCTCTCCCGTTGTGGAGCACAGGCTCTGGATGCACAGGCTCAGCGGCCATGGCTCACGGGCCCAGCTGCTCCACAGCATGTGGGATCTTCCCAGACCAGGGCACGAACCTGTGTCCCCTGTATCGGCAGGTGGACTCTCAACCACTGCACCACCAGGGAAGCCCTCTATTATTTTTTATTTACTTATTCTATTTATTTATGCTCTAATTTTTATGAGGCATAATTTTCTGTTTCTTTGCATGTCTCTTTTGTTCTTGTTGAAAAATGGACATTTAAAATATTATAATGTGGCAACTCTGAATATCAGATTTTCCCCCTTCCAAGGTTTGTTTATGGTAATTATTTTTGTTTGTTTAGTGACTTCCCTGAATTAGTCCTGTAAAGTTTGTATTCTTTATTATGTGCAGCCATTGAAGTCTCTGCTTGGCTGGCTTCATGATCAGCTAGTGTGAACAGAGATTTCCTTAAATGCCTTGAACCAATATGTCTCCCTCCCTTTACCAAGGCACTGTGTGTGTGTGTGTGTGTGTGTGTGTGTGTGTGTGTGTGTGTTGAGGCACTCCGTCAATGCTCCAGCAGCTTATAAGTCTGCCTTAGTCTTCACTTCCTGCTCGTGCAGAGCCGCAGGGACAGCCAAGGTGAGTGACCAGGGTTTTCTCAGGTCTTTCCTGGCCATGCCACAACTCTGGAAACATGCACATCCCTCTGAATGCACATGGTCTTCTAGAGCCCCAGGAATAAGCTAGAGCTTTTCAAAGATTCCTATGGTTATCTCATTCCCAGATATTGCTTGTAAGTTTTTTGGTCGGCTTCTTGTTTGCCCCAACTGGTATCACTGCCCCAGACCACTGTAATGTTGGATAATTCCTGCTGATTGTTTTCAACAAACAGCCCTGGAGATAGAGCTTTTCCCACTAAAGGAGTTCTGAGTCAGATAGAGGCAGTGGGAACTTTCTGGGAATCTGCCAAACAGGTAAAACACCGACAGTTGTCAGGTGGGGGCTTTTGGTGCAGCTCCACATCCACCCTGCCCCCTCTAGTGGCTGCTACTCTGTTGGCTTTCACATTTACTGTGGCTCTGAGACCACCACAGCGCTCGGGAGAGGGGGTGGAAATAGGCCCATTTAAAAGGTCTTCATGCTTGTCATTCTTACCAAGACCCAGCTGTTTATCTTGAATGGATGCTACTCAGATTTTTGGAGGCCTTTGGTTAATTTCCAGAGTTCTGAAAAAAATGGATTTTGACAATTTTTGCCAGTGTTCTCATTGCCTTTATGGAAGAGCAGATTTTCAGAGATCCACACTCCACCATTCTGGAAGTGCTTCTGTCATAATTACCTTGTCTTCTTTTGTCCCTTCTTTGTTGTTCTTACCCCAAGCCAGTCACAAAATGGAACCACAAACATCTTAATCAGATTATCTCTAAGAGTCAAATGATTTACTGCATGCAAGTAAGAAGTTCCCCTCACAACCCCTAAGACGAAAGTGTCTTCAAATCTTCCTGGAGCAGCCTGTAGTGAGGTCAAATCAACATCTTTGACTTAAAATTAAAATGATAGCATCAAATAAGACTAATTGATATTTGACTAAAAGTACAGCTTAGATGAAATTCCATCAGTGAGAAAAATGTTTTTTTAAAAGATATCAGTGATGTGATATCTAAGAGGCGTTTTGATCTCTGACACATAAGAAGGTTGTTAATAAGAAATAAATATTAAAATGTGATGTTAGAATTATCAAGAGCCATTAACAATAATTATATCTCTAAGCCTCCAAAGCAATTAGGGAGTGACCCGGACCCAAAGAGCAGCTCACAAGCTTCTCCCACACACCTGCGCCTCTCAATGGGAGCTCTTCTGAGGCTGGCTTTGCTGTTCACCTTACGTTTGTTTTTATTTTCTTCCCAAACAGTAACTGGCCTCGGCTCAGATGCCGTGATCCGCTATCTCACAGCCATTTTTCTGAACATAAGCAGCCTGCATTTAAAACTCTCCAGCTCATCTGTCTTCATTTGAAGAGCGAGTTAAAAAATAAAATTAATGATTGCTATCAGGGGGAAGACGAGAAGCATCTTTGGTGAAAAGTAGATCTGCCACGTTTGGCCAAGGCTGACATCTTTCACCAGCTGGAAATGGCTGGATATACTTGTAAACATTATTAAAAATAATAACTTAATGTTTCCTTCCTGTGACTCGCTAGCATTAGCAAGGTAGTTCCAATTAGTATTTCCTCTGAGTGAGGTGGGCCTCTGACTCCGTTTCATTTAAAAGGGGATTTGTTTTCTAATTTTTACTTCTGCTGTTGCCAATAACAGACCGGAGCAGAATGACGGCTGCCGTCCTCCCATCACTTACATTTTGCAGAGCCCCAGCAAAGGAATATGCATCTTTGATTTTATTTGTTTTAGCTGTGCTTGTTCAGTGGGAGAGAAGACACATTTACGTCTCTGTGATCTGGATGGTGTGACATGGAATTTCAAAATACAAAGTAAATCACATCAAGAGACTAAATCATTTTGTAGGATTTTGAGGGTGAAGGCAAATAATTCAATGATACATTAATGTGAATGGTCTGGAATAGAATGCTTTTCCTTGAAAAATTCAGCCTCAAGTCCCCACCGATGGTGCGCAGTGCGGCTAGAAGGAAGGAAGGAAGGGAGAGAGGTCGGGGGAAGGGAGGGGACAGCGGGCACCTCTTTGCCCAGCTGCCTCTCCTTTGGGTGGTTAATCCCTTCTTGTCGGATCTTCCTTCCATTCTGGCGAGTATCTCTTTAATAGACTCATCTTGCTTTATTAAAGTCAAAAGTATGTTTTTAAATGCTAAATGAGACATGCATTATTGCAAATGCAAAGCTACAAAATGTGTTTGGCAGCCTCAAGGTAATAATTTCTTCCAATTTCAACACAAAGTTGGTGAATATTTCAGCTGATTATGTTGGGCGATCCAGTAGTCATTTAATCATATTAACATATAGCTTGAATATGCAACATAATCTCACTCGCTTGTTTATCTACCACAGAAAGTCTCACAAGGCGGCAGGCGTGCACAGGCACACGTGTTTGCGCGTGCGCACACACTCATTTCCTGGGGTAGGCTTTTAACCAAAGTTCTATTTAATGTCTAGGCTGTGTAAAGTGACTGTCTCTGTGAACTGACGTAATGGAACTTTTTAATAGCATAACAGAGCAAATCATTATGCAGAAGATAGGAGGCAGTATTTACAACATTAATTAAGTCCAGCGGAAAAAAAGGACCATATCAACGCATTTCACTTTAAGTGATTTAGCTTGGGAACCTATGTCTTGTTCTTCTACTTATTTCAACATTCAAGTAGAGTTCAGGATGCTGAACTTTTTAACTTCTTGTGTGTTGTGGGGTGCTTTGGGTCTGTAACTTTTTGTAACGTGGTGACATGCCCGAGGTGCCAGGCATTACCAAGGATCATAGGAAGCAGAGAGCTGAAACCCACCTAAGAAGAAAGGGCTTCTCACGTGTGTGGTGGGAAGTTGAGTCCACATGCCCCAGGCCCTGAGAGGAAGGGGGCTCCGTGGGAAGGAATGTGCTCTCGACCCTGGAAGACTCTCCATCACACAACCTCTTATGACCCTGCCACCCACCCGAATTTCCTACCCACTTTGTGCCCAAGTTAAAAAGTGGTTGACTTGTCCACTGGCGAATGCTGAAGTCTCTGTCAAAATCATGTACACGGGATGGCAGAGGATTCTGAAGGGTGAAAGGAAAAACTCTATTTTATTCAGACTCTGACACCATTCACACATTAGGTACCGGATTAGGAGTTCATTCTGTGCTTTATTTGTCGCCATGAACCCATGTAGCACAGGTGCCCCTGTGCACTCCATCAGACCAATGTTGGAGTGAGCTCTAGGAGCAGGAGGGAAGCTGGGGGGTGACCAGGCCCCTTACATATCAGATAATTTGAGGGAGGTGAGAGCAGGCAAGGTGAGGAGAGGAAGGAACTGTGTTTTATTTGAAGTAAAAATGCAATCTAGCATGAACCTAGGCTTGTTTCATTCCGACCAAGTAATATTTTTCTGAGGGAGGAGTGGCTAGAAGGTTTGTCAAGTTCCCCTGAGACACGTAGGAAAGATGACAGAGGGGTCTGAGTTTGAGGTTCACAGCTGACTCCAGCACAACTCCCAGGAAAAAAGATTTTTACCTGAACTCCAGAAATTCACAAAACAACATAACTGAAAAAAGGCAAGGCAGAAGTTTACTTCCTGGTCTTCTTTAGAGGGCCAGCAGGATATGGGAGAGAGAAAAATTATGGAGAGAGCCATAGTTTTGAGCAGCCCCAAATATGCCAGATTTACCAGGACTTACAGCTGATTACCCAGCTAATTTGTATCAAGCCAAACCATAATTAAAGCAGGGACCCTGAGGAGTGGTATCACCAATAGGGTAGTAGACTCAGTTGAGATCTTTATATTCCTCTGGAATTAATATAATAGCATGGCTTAAACACACACATTTTTAAAATTCAGATCTGGTCCAAATTCTGATTTTGAATATCCTGAATCCCTGCTAGACCTTCTTGCTGAATTGGCGTCGGGAGGAGAAGGTCACTGGATCCATGCAGCCTGGCCGATGGGGCCGACGGGGCCAGGACAATTCCGTGGGCAGAAGGAAGGAAGTTGAGAGCTCTAAGGGCTCAAAGTCCCAGCAGATGGAAGGTGACAGACAGAGAAAAGATTGCATGAGAACATGTCCTACTGTGCCTGTTGATTTGTTGGGTATCTCAGTGTTTGTTCTGTGACAAGTTGGACTTTGGTACAAGGTCAGCTCCTGAATCCTGATTATGTGTTTTTCCCCCTTGAGCCAAGAGACATTGATCTGTACATCTAGTTTACCTTGTTTTCTTAGCCATTTGTGACACAGTACAACAGTTCCCATCGAAAAAAGTGTCATGTAAACAAATTACAACTTAGGACGTATACATTAAATAATTTTATAAATGAACTTTAAAAATGAAGGAATACAAAATGCCAAGCCTGGCTTGTAGAGCAATAGTGATTATTCTGATCATGTTGTCATGTGTAATGAAGCACAGGCCCATCATTAATCAAAAGAGCCAATCAGATAAGTAATTTAGGCAATATTCTTTACCGCAGGACACATTGGTCAGTAAAAATGCATTAAAATAGCAAAAGATCAATAGCAGACACCAGGGACTGTGTTTACAAACTGGTCTTAAACTTTAGGGTATTAAATTCTCAGTCATATTGGGTATCTGTTTGGGAAAGATAAAGAAAAACTTCAGAGAAATGAAAGTTTTATTTAAGTTAATAGTGCAGTCATAATGTATACTGTAATAAATGTACAGAATGTTGCATTGTTTTGCATTGTTTTGTGATGAATGGCAAAAGTGTCCCTGTCTCCTTTCAGAAGCATTATCAAGGCTCAAAATAAAAAGAACCATGGAATGAGCGGTGATTGACGAATTGGCCCAAAGATGGCAGTGGGTGGCCGGCAGGTCCTGGGTGTTTAAAGCCGATTTATGTTCTGAGCAGCCGGGGTTGGAACGTGGTGGTCAGCCCCAGCAAGTGGCAGGTAGTGACCATTATCTCTCTGGACAGTGGGCTCAGCTTTCCTGCCGCTGGTCCCCTTGCCAGAAGCCTCTATTTGGTCACTTTTTATAATGAAAAGTTTCACTCATACTCCAGGCACACAAAGTGCATCTCAAAAAGTTCAAAATAGCCACCTCCTTTTTCTTTCCTAACAAATTTTGGAAATAAATCTCGATGCCGATTCTACAAACTCAGCACAGCTGTTGAAGAGAAACGCTTAAGCAACAGAGGGTAGAGGTGGCGATCACACGGTGGGACAGAGGCCGCAGGAACGGCCATCCCTCAGCTGGTGTCAGCTCTGAATAAATGTCACAGCAACAGGCTAAAGGCCACCAGAGAAAGCCAGGTGCTTCTCTCGGCCCTCAGGTCCAATGTCTCGGTGTCTTTAGTTTGTGAGTCAAGGGAAGGTGGTACTTGGGGCAAGGACAGTCGCTGAAATGTTTCTCTCCCGTGGTGGTCACTGCGCTGAGTACTGAGGATTCCCACACTCTTGCAAGGGCTTGTCACACATTCTCCCATCAGGAAATAACTCTGCCAGGAAGATACACTTCATTCCTTGATTCATTCAGGCTTTATCTATAGAGTGCCTGCTATGCACCACTGTGCAGACATTGTCATTATTCCAACTGGAAACCCAGAAAGAGACACTGAGAAGTTGTGGTTTGACTAATGCCACACATAAAGTGGTATCTCCGAACTGGAAGAAAGAATGAAAGAAGGAAGAATGAAATAAAGGGAGGGAGGAGAAAGAAAGAAAGAAAGGAAATGTCTTCTCCCCTGACCCCACTTCCTCCTGCAATCGTTGCTCCTACTTTCCTGCTCATTTTCACAGCAACCTTTCTAGAAAGACAAAAAGATGGCTACACTTGCCGAACACTTCTTCCTCTCCTAGTCACTCTTCAACCCATTCTTCCTTGCTTTTCATGCTTACTGTTCCATTGAGACAGCTTTGACAAGTCACCAGTGAGTTCCATGTTTCCACATCCAATGGATATTTCTAGGGCTTAAACTTGAACTTCTCAGCAGTGTTCAAATATTTGGCCCCTTTCACTTTCCTCAATACCCTCATCCCTTGGCCTCCAGAATTCTGCACATTCCTATTTGTCCTCCTCTCCAGGATACTCTATCTCAGGATACTTTGGTGGTCATATTCTCATGACCTCTACACGACCTCTAGATGCTGGCAGGCAATAGAACACAAGTAAAAGCAACCTAAATGTCCATTGATAAGGGAAATGTGAAGTAAGCCATAGCACTTTCATTCTATGGAAGCAAAGAGCTGTTTAAAAAACAAATTAAATCTATATGTATATATATATATAGACCTGTGAAAATCTCTAAGACATATACTAAGGGAAAATAAAAGACATCACTGCAGAGAATGATACTATTTAAGTATATTTCTGTGTATACATATAAATGTATGTAATGCATTTTAAAAGATCTGAAAGATGGGTATACACAATGCTGGGTATGAGAAATAAATTGGAGGAAATGACAGGGATTTAGGGCGCTCAAAAGGAGCATACATTTTATCACTATTGATAAATATTTTGAAAATGAACCATGTCTCCTGTAATTAAAGACTAAAAAATCATTATAAATAACTACTATGCACATTTAGGCTTACTCTATAGCCCTCCTCCCTCTTGTCACTTTCTCCAGTGGTGATTGCAGGCAGTTCAAGGACTTAAAACTCATCTATTTGAAAGTGTCTCTAGACCTAGAAATCAGATCTTTCTTCTGAGCTCCAGATGTATTTCTATAACCACCTATTTGGATTGGATTCTCTACTGAAAGTATCACTGTCAGCTACACAAATCTTCCCTAACCAACTGGAACACTAATTTCCCCCCTAAACCCATCCTTGCCCAGTTTCCCCATCTCAGTAAAGGACATTATCATTCATTCTGTTGGTCAATTGAAAATGACCAACACTTGACTCCTACCCTCCCCTCATACCCTACACCTAGTACACTTGACTCCTACCTTCCTCTCATACCCGACACCTAGTACACTTGACTCCTACCCTCCCCTCATACCCTCCACCTAGTACACTTGACTCCTACCCTCCCCTCATACCCTCCACCTAGTACACTTGACTCCTACCCTCCCCTCATACCCTCCACCTAGTCAATTCTATATACCCTTTATACTTCCAAAGTCAGCCTTGAATCATCCTTCTCCTTCTCTCCAAAATCTCCACTATCACTCCGGGTCAAGCCACCACAATCTCTCCCCTGTGCTACTCCCACAGCCTCCTCCTTGACTTCTCTGCTTCTTCTCTTGCTACTGTCCACTTGGTTATCCTCCTAGCCATCACAGTGACCTTTTCCAGCATAGGTGGGGTCAGTCACCCCAGCCCAGATCACTGCTCCTCACTGCACCTTGCTTATGCTTCTAGAGACGGGCGGGATAGAGCAGTGCTGTGGCTCTGAATACTCTTCAGAAGAGCCCACCCATGGTAAGTGCCTTGCTCAGTCTCCCTTTCTGGGAGGAGGTTAGGAGAACCTGTTGGGCAAAGGGAGAGAAGAGGGAAAACGTAGATGCAGCCTCAGTGTCCTCAGTGAAAACACTGGATGAAGAGCTTCCTTTGGCCTAGAGAAGCGTGGCTGTCTGAGCTGCTCTCAGCATTGCCACTGGCATCAGACAATGTGTTTCCAAGTCTCGGCCCCACATGGCCAGAGTTGCCCATCTTCCAAATCAAATTCACAAGGTGCTCAGTGTTTGTTCCAATACTCCAATGGCACTAGGGGAAAAAATACAGAATCACATTCTCTAGAATTTTGATACTATTGTTCCTTGGAATCCTTATTCTGGAATGAGATTCAAAACCAGATAGAAGGAGACCAAACTTGAGCTGGCTTTTCCAGAATGCAATATCTAGGTAACTGACTTGGTTTTAAAAATTACAATTTTAGCACAGTTTTCTCGGAGAAAAATTGATAAGACAAATCCGGAAAGGAGACTAGGGTAAGGATTTGTGAAAATAATATTACAATTATATCACGCTAACTGCAAATGAGAAATGAATGTATTTCATCACAGGATTTTTGTAATGTTCTTGTAAGGAGAATTTATTAAGCTTTATGTAGGTGAGATGTTAGAGGTTGGAAGTTTAAAATTCTAAGAGTAAGATGTGCATGGGTACTATTGAGTCACTGTATATCTTATTTAAGCCTCATTTGGTATTAATATTGGGCTATATATGTTGTAAGAGCTCCAAACAAAAATAAAAAAGAAAATTATACCAAGAAAAGAGCATTCTTTAACACTCTGGGTATTTAACATTCTGGGGAATCCAAATAGTATGACTTCTGATGGGCTAGCCAGATCCCATGCATCCTTCAGCCAGCAACGGTTAAGCCATATGAAATATGTGAAAGTATGTACCAGAGGCCCACCAAAAGCCCACAGTCACAATCTCTTAGGAAGCCAGAAGTCATTTATTAATAAAGCTATTGACATGTTTTAATATTTATAGTTATTTACCTTGCAAAGGAACTGAATCAGGGAGTACAGACATCAAGTCAGTCCTTGGGAGAGTGAGTATTTACCTAGGCTAATAGCTTCTCTTTGGAGGACGGGCAAAGAAGAGCAGGGGCTGAGGGAGACCCCATAGCCCTTTTCAAGGATTCGTGGGAAATCTGAGAGCAGGTGTGCGCACAGCACTTCCAGCAACAATGACATTCATTCCTAGGGCCATACCCTGCTCTTGCCCTGCCTCCTGTCATCAGCCTCCCCACCCCCACCCCTGCAACCCCCGTAAAGGGAGACACAGAGTCACACTGCAGCTCACTGTCTTCTGGATTGGGCATCCCTATGATTGACAGTTGGAGTCAGGTCCTAATTTTCTCCTTCTTCTTGCACCTTATCCACAGTATCCTTCTTCAAAGACCACCAACATGGAAGACCAAGGAAAGAACGACTACCAGCTCAGGCTAGAGGAGAGATACAGAGGAAGCAGGACCATGGGGCAGGAGTGGGGGGCGGGGAGCACTGAGGGTCTCTGGAAACAGAAAGGGACACAGGACTGACAGAAGATAGCCCCATGACACTCCTTGAGGGTCTACTCTGCAGCCTCTGACTCAGTCCAGTTGGGCTGAGTTAGGCTTCAGTGACAACCACAACCACAAAAATACATGTCTTGGGCTTCCCTGGTGGCGCAGTGGTTGAGAGTCCGCCTGCCGATGCAGGGGACACGGGTTCGTGCCCCGGTCCGGGAAGATCCCATATGCGGCGGAGCGGCTGGACCCGTGAGCCATGGCCGCTGAGCCTGCGCGTCCGGAGCCGTGCTCCACAATGGGAGAGGCCACAACAGTGAGATGCCCGCGTACCACAAAAAAACAAAACAAAACAAAACAAAAAAAACATGTCTTGCTCTTAAGACGTATCCATGCACATTGGCAGGGACTCTGCCCTCACAGAGGACCCTGGCTGATGGGGGCTCCATCTCAATGTGTGTCTCCATGAGTGTCATGGCACAAGACAGCTGGATGTGGACTCCTACCGGACATACAGTGCTCCGGGGCCACAGCCCATTGATCAGGAACAGTCACACAGCCACCCCTAAATTCAAGGGGGAAGGAAAGTATAATTCCCCCATGAGCCCAGCAGGAGAGAACAGGGGATCGCTGAGCAGGAGAAATGTCTGCTCCATGCAGGGAGCTCAGGGAAATTTAGATCAATGACAGAAGTAACAGGATCTCTGCCTTCATCTGGACTTGAAATGGTTTGAAATACTTGGCTTGAACTTAAAGGAAAACACTAACATGCCTTCTCTAGGACTCCATGGAGGTGGCCTGGAGAGGAGTGAGACCATTTTGTTACAGACTGGGCCACCCTCCCTTCCACCAGAGATAGCAAAGGGCCATGCTGGCATGTTCCTGGCATTTACTGTCATTTATTCAACAGGCCTCTCTTAGACACTTCAGCAAAAATAAATTTTGTGATACAGTAGCAGTTAACTGACTAGTCAAATATAGTAGGATATCAAGGAGTAGGGGAGGCCCAGCTGAGGCTGTCATGCAGCACCTGTTATGCTGAGACGCCATCTAATTTTGTGATTTTCCCAAGCAGGATTCACTGTTCTTTTAAGAGAGAGAAACACTAACATTTGGGTCCTTCTGGTATAAGGGTTTTTCCAGATAAATGAGATAAAGGGCCAAAGGGCCAAAGGAGCTAAAGGCAATTCAAGAAAATGAGGGAATGATAAACTCTGAGATTGAAGTTGGGGGAGGGTGAGATAACTGGGGTGGGGGGAGGGAGTGATAGAAAGAGAGGAAGGAATCAGTAGGTTGGAGACCCTCGTAAGGTCTGATCACAATAAAGGTGGAATGGTGAAGCAAATCAATTAGGAAGTCAAGAGGCTGTGGTTGGAGTTGTAGGTAAGGACTGTGTGTGTGGCGGGGGGGGGGGGGGGGGGATTGGCGGCTGGAGAGTGAGTGGAAGGGATGGCCACAGTTGTTTAGCATGTTGAGGAACTGAAAGTCCCAAGTATTGAAATGAGCATCCCTACAGAATGCCAAATTCACGTGGATCCTGGGAAGGATTGGAGTGACAAGGACACAATGAATCAAGAGCTGAAATCTACAATGACAGAGAAAGCAGAGACAGTGACAAGCAGGGGATCAGGGTGGTATTGCTGGAAGGCAGAGCCATCCATAGAATAAGGTTTTGGTTTTATAAACAGAGGGATGGGGTTGTAATTTTCTGGAGGTGGTGATGGTGATCAACAAGGTCCACACACCCATCTCCCATAACTGAGATTCGTAGGTAATGAAAGAACACAGAGCCAGCACTGAAAAGGGCTGCAAGGGGACTTCCCTGGTGGCGCAGTGGTTAAGAATCCGCCTGCCAATGCAGGGGATATGGGTTCAGGCCCTCGTCGGGGAAGATCCCACACGTCGCAGAGCAACTAAACCTGTGCACCACAAGTACTGAGCCTGCGTCTGCACACCTAAAGCCCGTGTTCCGCAACGAAGAGTAGCCCCCACTTGCGGCAACTAAAGAAAGCTCGCACGCAGCAACAAAGACCCAACGCAGCCAAAAATAAAAATATATATTAATTAATTAATTAACTTTTTTAAAAGGAGGGGCTGCAAGGGAAGTAGTGTGTTCCAGAAGACCCTGGTCTCAGTCCTCAGGGTATAAAAGCCTCAGGAAGAGAGGCTGGCCATGCAGACCGGCTCCTGGAAGATGGCTTGCTGATCACTGAACCCATCAGTCAGTTATCTGGTGGGTTGGCTTGACAAAAAACATGTGGAAACAGAGAACATGAAACTACAGGACAAAATCCAGGGAGATGATTCAGAAATCGGTGTGTCCGAAGTGTTTTTTGTTCTGAGTGGTCCCTGCTGTGGGACAGCTGCAGTGCAGACAGCAGGAGCAGCTTACAGACAGGCTCTCTTCACGCCACTTCGGGACACCCAAGGCCCTCGACCAGTTTATGCTGGCTGTGTGGGAGGGAAACGGGAATAGCTGTGGACTTCTGAACAAGATAGATGGAGAGAAAGAGATAGAAAAAAGGGGCAGTTTCCCCAAGTCTAGGGAGGGTTGGCGCCTAGCCTATTCCCTTGCAGCAGCTTCTGGAAAAGTCCCAAAGTCTCACTTGGAGTGTAGAGACCATGGAGCTGTCAGACTCAATGTTTGCAAACTGGGGCAAGCGGCACTTCAGCACAAACCAGGGAGGGCCAGGGACAGGCTGGATGCCCCAAACGCCCAGGACAGGGTTATGAGGGCTCTTCCCCTGTGGGTCTGCAGGGCGCAAAGCTTAGTGGTACTCCTATGGCTCTTGGTTCGGGCCTCACCTTTCTGCTCAAATCAAGAAACCAGAAAAATCCATTCCAGTCCCTCTTTACTGATGGAAATCATCAAGGTATGTGAAATTGTCTCCATAGGCACAGCCTCATTTATGCTGATGGAGTGAGGAAGCTGGCCATGTGATGAAGCCCAGGAAGAAGAGCCCTTGGTACTGACTCTTACTTTGATTACCACTGAAAATTTGGAAATTCTGTCATCAACTGGAGTACTTCTCACTACCACCCTCCCCAGGAGCCTGTGGGTGAAGAGCACATGACCTTTGGTTTTTTGTTTTTTTAGCTTTAGCAATTTATTTTTAATTATGTGCAGAAATAACCCAAGAAGGGCAGGGACAAATATATCAAAACACTTGATCACAAAAGACCTGTGGTTACATAGACACGACAAATATTCCGTTAAATTCTGCACTGTTGGTTACATATGTTGATCTTTTGCTTTGAGTGATGTTGAAAGCTCTTTGGTTAAGAACGAAAGCTTCCGAGAAACTTGAACGTTACATTTTTCTTAAGTTTTACTTATTTTTACTTTTTACTGAAGTATAGTTGATTTAATTTCTGCTATACAGCAAAGTGACTCAAATATACACATATATACTTTCCTTTTTATATTATTTTCCCTTATGGATCATCCCAGTATACTGAATATAATTCCCTGGGCTATACAGTAGGACCTTGTTGTTTGTCCATCCTATATATAATAGTTTGCATATACTAACCCCCAACTCCCAGTCCATCCCTCCCCCACCCCCCTCCCTCTTGGCAACCACAGGTCTGTTCTCTATGTCTGTGAGTCTGTTTCTGTTTCATAGGTTCATTTGTGCCATATTTTAGATCCCACATATAAGTGATATATGGTATTTGACTTTCTCTTTCTGACTTATTTCAATTACTATGATAGTCTCTAGGTCCATCCATGTTGTTGCAAATGGCAGGCCTCCTCCTTCCCTCCTGGCCACGCTCTACCAGCCCTTCTAGTCCCCTTTCTGCAAACCCTCCTGGCAGGTACCCTCTTCCTTGGAACCCATTTTCTCCCTCTCATTCATTGGATGAAGCCTTCCAGAGGTCTCTGGCTCTGAGGCTTTGAAATCCCTTTGTTTCTTTGTGTTGTTAACAAAAATTTTCATCCCAGGGACTTCCCTGGCAATCCAGTGGTTAAGAATCCACCTTCCCAGCTGCATAGCACAGGGAGATCAGCTCCTGCTTTATGACCACCTAGAGGAATGAGATGGAGAGGATGGGAGGGAGAGGAAAGAGGGAGGAGATATGGGGATATATGTATATGTATAGCTGACTCACTTTGTTATACAGCAGAAACTAACACACCATCGTAAAGCAATTATACTCCAATAAAAATGTTAAAAAAAAAAAAAAAAAAAGAATCCACCTTCCAATGCAGGGGACACAGGTTTGATCCCTGGTTGGGGAACTAAGATTCCACATGCTGAGGGGCAATTAAGCCGGCGCATCCTCTAGAGCCTGCATGCCACAACTAGAGAGAAGCCCACGCGCCGCCACGAAAGATCCCTTGTGCCGAAACTAAGACCAGACGCTGCCAAATAAATAAATATTAAAAAAAAAAGCGTTTCCTCCCAGGTACATTTTATCTTATTAAGTAGCTTGCAAGTTCCAGGAAGGATGAAGGTCCTTACTCTTTGCCTCTGTGATCTCCTAGCCCCCATACATGGCCTTAGTCCAGTCAAGGCTCTCAACAAATACTGGTTGCATTATTAAAGGCTTGCTGACCACAGATTAAGGCAAAGTTAGGGGAAGCGCAGCCAGTGATGGTGAGGGGTCCAGTCTCCTGCTGGAGACAACGCCGAGGCACAGGGCAGTGCTCACATCCCCAGATGTAAAGGGGCCTCTCTGTCACCCTACGTGTATGTATCCTCCTGGTTGGCGAGAACTGAAAGAAGGAGGATCAAAGTTTGACAGGTGGGTTAGAGCCTAGTTCCTGAGAAATATGCAGCACCCATCATGCACAGTCTCAAGAACTAGACTTTACCAGCTATTACCTGAGCCAGATCGGAGGTCATGAATTTTGCCATGTAGGCTAAAACCAAAGTAGTGAATATCTCTATTTCTAACCAGACACAACTTGTCTATATTTTTTTTTCCTCAAAGAATGTGGAAACTTACTTTTATTGGATGTAATTCAATTACTTTTTTCTATCCCATAAAAAAAATAGCTCATTCAAATCAAACCAGGACTCCTTCCCATTTTTGGCCTGTTGACAGCATCTTTTGTACCCAGCTAAGCAGTCTTTGCAGCCTGTGGCACTGCTGCTGTTCTGAGGGCAGGACTTAGAACAGATGCCGACTTCCTTGAGTCAGGACGCTGCCAAGTTCTCTGCTGATTAGTGGGCTGCATAATGAGATGTGACAGCCTAGAGATTCCTGGCCACAAACCATTCCTAATGGGGGAAGCCGCTCTGCTACTCTTGGAAGGCACCCCTTTGCCGAAGTTCCACATGTTGGAAGTTCCTCTGTTAACCCCATAATTCCTCCAGCGCAGCTGGCCACAGATCTGGGGGTTCAGGAAAGCTGACCCAAGGTTGGTAGCCTGAAGTTGCTAAGCACAGGAACTCAGCATCCATTGGTGTAGCCTGGCGAGATGTCTTTGTGAGGACCCACGTTTGCTGCAGTGAGCTCAGTGAAATAGATGACAGCAATTGATAGAGCAGAGCTGGGCGGGCAAACAGTGATCATGGTGGAGGGCCCACTGAGCCAAGCTCAGACCACACATAGCTGGTGGGTCCAGGGCAAAGGCTCTAGCTCTCCTTTGGTACAGAAAGTGTGCCTCTATTCCAGGAGCACAGATGTGCTTGACCACAGCCACTGTCCGCTCTTTGGGTCCCACTGGCTACAAAGCCAGCTAGGGTACAGAAGAGGGCGGGATCTGCTCTCATTCCCAGAAAGGAGCCTGTTAAACAGAACAGGGAGTCCAGAGCTTCATAGCTTCAGCAATCAAAAGAGCCTTCTAGACCTCAAGCCATGTCCAAGTCACCAGATCCAGCCCAGGTGTAGAGGGGTGGCCAGCAGGCTCAGGGGACTGGAACAAAGCCACAACATTTCATCCCTGCAGGGAGCTCAAGGGCCAGCTTGGATAGCGCAGCCTCCCCTGAAGCCAAACCAAGAGAGTAAGGATTGCCCAAAGGCAACAGTTACACAACATGTGTCTCCCCTTAAAGTACAAAGGACTCTTTCTGAAATGTAGTAGGTGCTGCAGAGTCAACTATTTACTTATTTACCTAGAAATTTCAAGGGGGAAAAAAAAGCCTTAGTCAATAGCCTCACCCAGATAATTACTCGGCTATAGGTTGAAATGCTCACAATAGTAGCAAGTATTTGCTTCCTCTTGACACCAAATTTCAAAAAGAGATTATTTTCCCAGTACACGGCAGTGTCTCTCCATCTGTCTTTTCTTGGGCACACGTTTCCTCCTCAACCCCAAGCTTTCGCAGGGAGATGACCCCCCGGCCTTCCTTGGTCAGGATGCAGTCAGTTACCCGGTGCTCACTTCCTCCCAGGGAGCCCGGCACACTTCCTTTTTAAATCAGAGAGTAATAAAATACTCAGTGGGTAATGTGCAGCAGCATTATTTTTATTCATCTATACATTTCTAGTTAAAATTACACCATTCTTAACAATTGCAACACAATACACTCAAGCCGTTCATTTCGTACGCAAAGCAGTTGAGAGTCTGCAGTCCCTGTGAGGTGGTAATTTCAAAAGGAAAAGGAATGGTAAGCCAACAAAAGAAAAAAAGTGAAGCCATAAGTAATTTCTTTTAAGAAAATGTATAGGATACACTAATTTGAAAGAAAAGCGATTTTGAAATATAAAAGGAAATCTAGAAAAACGATGCATTCAGCCCTTTTATTGCATGGTGTCGCCAATAATATTGTATATGTGATTAAAGATTCTTTCCCCAGCCGCTTAAGCCAATAGAAATTGAACTTGCCAGAGTACAGCCTCCTTCCAGCACCCCTGCCTCAGCTACTGGAGGGAGTGGGAAGGCCTCATGGTTATTGGTATTCAAATCCCATCATATTTAAAGAGGTGACTACAAACGTATTTAAGGGCTGCACGGTCCACCTGCATATTGAAGCCTGGCTATCTCCAAAATGGTTACATCACAAAGGAAAAGTGTAAGGCGCCTGTGCCCTGTGCTCCAGCTGCAAGAGGAACGGAGGGTCCAGTAGGAACAGATGTTTCCTGCAAGTTGCTGTCTCCATCCCACGCGTAGTTTATACAATATTCAAATTCCACTTGGCACGTATCCTGAAGCTTTTATTTCCCCCTCTCTCTTTTAACAGTTGTAAGAAAATTGATCTCCGTTATCTCAAAGCAGTAAAGGCAGTGGTGGTTTTTAACTGTGCCCTGAATCGGAGGGCCAAAGACCTGGGCCCTGGCTTTCTGCAAATGCTTTTTCAACCCTGGTGCCTTGGGAAAACGCACCTGCCTGTGTGAGCCTGGGATCCAGTGGGCAAGGGAATGCAAACCTCTTGGCTCTGATTAGCACTGCTTGGGGTCTGCCCCCAAGGCCTTCCCCCTGGACATGACTTTGCAAGGAACTTCTTTAACTTGAAATTTTCACTGAACTCTCGGGATGACGTTAGCCATCATATGGTTTTGATAATGTAAAGCCAATATGCAAATTTTCTGCTGTGTCAGAAACCAAGTTGGGAGGGGCAGATGACCTTGGTACAACTTGCGCGGAGTCTGTCCAGCTCTGGTAGGGCGACCACAATGCTTCTGGGTCTGGCCAGGCAACCTGGGGCACCAAACACCAAGGAGATAGAGACGGACACCCCAGCAGGGCAGCTCCTTCATGTGTGAGGTGCTGGAGTGCAGCTTCCAAGATAAGAGTCAAGGGTACACATACACTCTCAAGCTCAAACCGGAAGAGGCACGCGTCTCTCGTCCTCACCCAGCGCAGGCATGTATGCTGTGTGTGCTCCTGGCCACACGTATGACCGCACGTGTGCCTGTGCACAGAATGCACACCAAATTTAATAACCCTGCTCTAGCTCCAAATTAATTCAAATCTTATACTCACATTAAAAATGAACTCTATTTTATGTTGATCATTAACTAAGAATATTTCACACTAGAGATTTGTCATATTAAGGAGAATTGAAACCACTTATGTCAATTAAAGGTACAGCGTTACACTTAGTCTCAGCAGAGATTACCAAAACACTCTAAGCATGATTTTACAGAAATGTAAAATATAAATCAGACAAGAGAATATTGGCCTCCACACACACACGCCCCTTGCCCACCTCTGGCTCTCCTCGAAATATGGCTGCCTGCACGCTGATGGGGCTGGGGATGGTGAGCAATATTTCAGCAAGAAACTCCTGCCGTCCCTGGCACCATAAAAATCAAGGCCAGAGTAAGTGCTGGCACAGATGGGAGAAAGAAAGTCAGTTTTAGCTTTGGGGGATTAAAGTACACACTGACTGAGAAAGGACATAGCAATGAAGAAAAGAAGAATTTTCTAAAAGGCTTTGCAGAAGTACCACAGAGAGGGACTCAGGCGGGGCCTCAAGCGAGAAATGCTGGTGCAGAAGGCTATTCACCACCTGCTACTGCTGACACAGGCCAAAAGCACTGCTGTCTGAGAGCTAAAACCTGGCACACAAGGACCAAGCCATTCCCAGCACAGTGCAGGCTCTCAGGGATTATACCAGCTCCTGAGAGATGCAACCCAGGCCTGACACTCATAGAGACATGCTCCACTATTGTGTGCTGAGCCAGGGAGACCTAGCCTTTTATTCATCTCGTTTTCATTCTAAATTCTAATTTCATCTCAGGGGTCACCACCTCCAAGAAGTCTTCCATGCTGCTCCAGGCTGAGTGTGAGTCCCTTCTTGTTGCTTCCCCAGCCTTTATCACTACCTAACTTCACTGCATTCTCTCACCTTCCTTAAACTGTGGACTACCTGAAGGCAAGAATGGAGCCTTATTCCAGGGGCCCGGTGCAGGCCTTAGAGCAGAGTGGGCAATGACTGTCATGGGATGAAGCAAAGGACACCTGCCTGTGGGTTCTCTACCCTGTCCTGAAAATCCCCTCCCTAGGAGTCTGAAGGGAGGGCAGCAATGAGTACTAAGGGGGAGCACCTTCCCGTAGGCCTGAGTATCAGGGCCCACGTAGTGGTGGAGGCTGCCCAAGATGGCAGGCCTGGGGACAAACTTGGCCCCAGTCTCACAAAGACAAGATGCTGTTGGCCCCTCCCTGGGGTGAGGAGCTCCCCATGTGTCTGTGGCGGGGACACCCTGTACCTTCAGCCCCAATTCCATACCAGGGCAAAAACTGGCCAGTTACCTCTCCAGCACCCACTTCCCTCCAGGCACCGCCATGAGCACCTCCAGGTCACTGTCTGATGGACTTCTGTGCTCTGTCTCTGTGAGAAAAGCAATAAATGAGGACACAAACTCAGGAGCAGAAACATGTCAGAGCTTGGTAAGTGCTGAAAGAAAGTGTAAAAGGGTGATTGACAGTCTCGAACAAACAAACAAACAAAAATGGCTGATGTGGCTGGAGTGGCACAGCCAGGGAGAGCAGTTAAGGGGAGACCAGGGAGGGCCAGGCTGGCACACACAGCTTAGGCCAGGGCAAGGCCGTCTGTCTGTCCTGAGTGAGAACAGAGATCAGTGCAGGCCTCACAGCCTTCCTCTGCAGGGCCCCTGGCTGGGGACTGTCACCTCCCCTGGTTGAGCCAGGGCAGCCAGGCCACAAGACAGCTAGACAGGGCTCGGGAAGGAACCTGCGGTAACTCTCCAGAGACCATCTCTCTTCACCCAGCTACTCCATCTGCACGTGTGCACATAAGTGTGTGTGTACCCAGCAAAGTGAGTCAGATATATATATATTCTTATATATATATATTCTATTTCAGATTCTTTTCCATTCTAGGTTATTGCAAGATATTGAATATATTTCCCTGTGCTATACAGTAGGACCTTGTTGTTGATCTATTTTACATAAAGTAGTATGTATCTGTTAATCCCAAACTCCTAATTTATCTTTCATCCCCCCTTTCCCCTTTGGTAAACGTTAAGTTTGTTTTCTACGTCTGTGAGTCTGTTTCTGATCTGTAAATAAGTTCATTTGTGTCATTTGTTTAGAATCCACATGTAAGTGCTATCATAGGATATTTGTCTTTGACTGACTTCACTTAGTATGATAAACTCTAGGTCCATCCACGTTGCTGCAAATGGCATTATTTCAGTCTTTTTATGGCTGAGTAGTATTCCATCGTATACCAGATCTTCTTTATCTGTTCATCTATCAGTGGACACTTAGGTTGCTTCCATGTCTTGGCTATTATAAATAGTGCTGCTACGAACATTGGGGTGCATGTTATCTTTTCGAATTAGACTTTTCGTCTTTTCCAGATATATTCCCAGGAGTGGGATGGCCCGGTCATATGGTAGTTCTATTTTTAGTGTTGTAAGAACCTCCATACTGTTCTCCACAGTGGCTGCTCCAATTTACATTCCTACCAACAGTGTAGGAGGGTCCCCTTTTCACCAGCATTAATCATTTGTAGGCTTTTTGATGATTGTCGCCTCATGGGTGTGAGGTGATACCTCATTGTGGTTTTGATTTGCATTTCTCTAATAATTAGTGAAGTTGGGCATCTTTTCATGTGCCTGTTGGCCATCACACTTGAATCTTGACATGCATAGTTTAACAGCCATGCTCCTTCATGGACGGTGAAGTCTAGACACTGAGCTGGGTGTGGAATGAGGGGAAGAGGAAAGAGACCCATGTCAAAGTCCTGGGCTCCCCTGAGGCCCTGCCTCTAGGCCCTGAGTGCTCTTGGGGGTTCTTCAGGTCCATAGCATCTGCTTCCTCTCCACACACTGCTTGGCCTATGTCAGCCTCTCTTAGCTTTGGGGAAAGATGGACAACTGGCCACCACGCTCAGGCCAAGGCTGCCATATGCACATCCCTGTAAAGGGGGCCCAAGTGCGGATGGGGGATGGCTGTGCATCTGAGCTGCTGCATGCCTCAGGCTCCACGACACTTATTCACTTAACTATGTCACCGGTGAGATGCGATAGGGGAGGGGTGAGTCTGTGTCACTTTATTGGCATTGTCCACCTTAGACGTTTTAAAATATATTTTTACTGGAAAAATCTCTTTCACCGAGGTGCTGCTGTTGGATTTTACCAAAAAGTATGTATTTCTGATATGTAAAATTACGAAATAATCTTCCACAACATATAAAAATCTGCATTTTTAATGCATGATATCAGGCTATTATTTCATCCCGGGGTGTGTGCTTTTGAGCCCACAGATCCAGTAGTAAGTGAGGTTTAGGAACAAACAGGTGATTTGGGTAAGAGGCTTCGACAGCATTTGTGGGAAGGCGGTTTCTGTACAAACCTTTCCTCCCTTTGTCCTCTCCTATCTGCAGGGTATTGACAGCCCTGACAAGACTTTGATTATCTAGTCAGCATGAGCCTGAGACTTGTCACTTGTCAGGTTTGAGCTGACAGCCCCAATGCTGATGAAACAATTGGAGGGAGATTGGCTGTGCGTGAGGAAGGCTGGGGTCAGCCACCCAAAGTTTTCTCTGCATGGTGGGGGGCGTCTCAACCCTCGCTAGCAGCTCACAGAAGTCAGCTGCAGGAGCCAGGTGGGGCTCCGGCCAGCTGGACATGGGGACGTGGGGACGTGGGGACTGGGGCTAACAACCCTTCCTTCCCCATCCCCTCCTCCAACAGGGATGGTTGGAGTCAGGCCCCCTCCACTGCTGCCCCGTCCCCTCCCCACATCAGATGAACTGGATTATTTCCACATCCAGCCTAAAGCTGATATTAGATTTCCCCTCATTAGGAGGAGAAAATGAGGCAAAGAGCTAGCAGCTGGCTGCAGCTGATGCAAGGCAGAGGAATGAGGCCACTGAAGAGCACGGTGTTTATTGGTCCCTAGCAAAGCGCAGTGTTATCAATTATTATGCATCAGACATTAAGCCCCTTATTAGTGTGAGGTATCTTACATGCATCACGTGTGTGTGATGGTTCCCTGTGACGATGCTACACAGGTTCTACTACTGTTGCATTTTGCAGGTGAATAAACTGAGGCTCCTCTGGGAGGCTGAGTGCTTGCCAACGACACTTACAAAGGGCATCAGCTATCAAGCCCAGGGTTTCCAAACTCAGCTCTGTGCCCTTCACTGACTCTCAGTACCCTGAGAAGTTAGGCTCATGACGTATTTGTGGACCACAGTGGTTGACAACTCTTTGCCATGTGTGTATTGAGATGGTGTATACGCACACCTGTTTGATGCAATCTCTGCCACTCTCCGAGGTGCTTCACTTGCTAGCATCAGTTGTCTGTCCCAAGTGCCTTTGAGTTAGTGACTCTGAAAGAAGGCAGGACACCAGGTGGTCATGAGCCCAAGCCTAGGTCCAGAAGCACAAGAGCCACTCCCAAGGATTTTGCTCCAAGAAAGAGGGTTTCGCTGAGTGCTAGAGTGGCTGCGAGGTCCCCCATTGGGCAACTATGTGGATCTGCTATAAAGCAGGGTCTCTGGCTGGTGGAAATGATGCCTGCCTTAGCCGGAAGGAGAGCTGCCACTCCATCCCTGGCTGCCCCCGGCTCCCAGCCCAGCATCCCCACCTCTCCAACAAGGACCCATCTAAAGGTCCAATGCCACCTCCCCTGTAGGGGCCCTCCTGGCGACTCCTACCTTACATAACCTGCCATCCCAACTAATCCACGCTTTTAAGGGAGAGGTGCTCTGAGGAGGACACTAGGAGCAGCTTCTGGGCATGAAGAGCCCAAAGACAAGCCCTGCCCTGGGGAACCGGCGAACCAGCAGAGAGAGGGGCCTGGAGTCTGGGCTGCCAAGGAGCAGCCATCTGGAACCTGGAACCTGCCGTGACTCTCTGCCCCTACTTCCTGTGTCCGAATCTTGGTTCCTTCACTCAACTGTTTGCTCCTGCAGAGCAATGGCTGGACTTGCCCCGTCTCCTCCACAGCATATCCATTCACAGCTGATGCTATACAAATGGTCGCTGCTACCCGTGGTCCTCTGTGGGATGGGACAAAGGCTCGGCGTGTGTAAAGGAAACACACAAATGACCTGAAGACGGACTGAACTCCTTCTACTCTCACAGAGTGCTGGATTTCCCAAGGTGGGAGGCATACTTCTCGTTTTTAGAAAGGGATGCTAGGGTCTAAAGCTCCTTTGTCCATCTCTGCAATCTGTTCCTCTTTTTCCTAAAATAATGTCTGCTAGTATAAGTTGGTGCCTATTCTCATAGGACTTTCTGTAATCATTCACATGTATGTTCTTGTGGAAATGTTTGATGTCTTTTAACATAAATTTGATCAAACCAGTACAGGTTTCCATAGCAAACTTTTTTTATTCAACATATATCTTGGAGCCTTATCCATGTGAGAACACATAGCTCTGTCTCAGCCTTGCTAACTGCTGCATCGCATTCTTCAGTATGGCTGCATCCAATTTTATTTGGCTGTTCCCATGTTAATGGACATGTAGACTGTTTTCAGTTTTTCACCACTGCAAATACATTGCAATAAATATTCTTGTACTTACCTTCATATGTCCAAGAAAGTATATGAGAGATGCCAAAAAGTGGATTTACTGGGTCACAAAGTTATGTATATTTTCAATTTTAAATCCAGTCCCACATTCTCCTCCAAAAGACCCCAAGCACCCTCCACACCCACCAGCAGGTGTTGAAGCATCTTTCCACCAAGCCCGATGGTCTGACTTTGGAAATGAAGTTAGAGAATGCCACAGCCAACTCAGGTAAAAATAGCCTCGCTGATGCCGTGTGTGAGCAAAAGGGAGTCCTCTGTGATTGGAGGGATTGTCTCTGGTTAAGGCAAGGCTGAAGTCAAGTGCATGCAGCTCCATTAAGACGTCCAGTCATGGATGAACAACCGTCCTACAGGTGGGTGATGTGCCCAAGGCCAGACCTGGAGGAGAGGACCCTCTTGCCCGGCTCTGCTCAGACACCCAGGGGCTGGCACACTGTGGAGGGCACTGTGAACACGGGGAGGACTTCACAAAAGGCATCCATCCCAGCTAAGACCTGGATGTATCCTTATAAATGGGGAGCCATTCATCCCACAAATATTTTCAATGTGTACCTTCACAGAGCTGACATCTAGTGGGGAAGACTGACAATATGAAGTTTGCAGTAGGTAATGATTCCCATAACTCCTTTTCTGTCTGGACTGGTCCAAGTCTAGCTCTTCCACAGTAGATTAAGGACTGTCGTGGAGAAGGGGCTGTGCTACTCCTTGGATGTGGCACCCAGCTACGAAACTGTGGCCAAGGGTTCTGAGTTCAGATCCCACACCAGTATAAAGACAGATTAAAAACCAGGCATGGGCACACAGGCCCTTACTCTCAGTGATTCCCACATGCTGCCACCATGGAGACTACCATTGACCAAAGTCCCTTCTGGACACACCCAGCCACCTTGCCATGAATGGCTCTGTGCTCAAGAACACTCTGTACCCTGAATTACCAAGTCGCCCGGTACTTTGGGAGGATTCGTAATCAGAATTCCCTTAAGCCAGGCTTATCCCAAGCATCTGACTATCCCAAGCAGGTGTCCCAAAGATTAACTATGTCTGACTATGCATATCAATGAAGGAAAAAATTAATGTCTCATTAAGATCCAAAGCAATGAAAATCCACAGCACCTAGACATTGAAAATTGGACCAAAAGACGACATCCACTTTTCAGCACAGCCGTCCATGTGGCTCGGAATATGCTGACACAACTTTCGCAGTAAGACACAATGCACTTGCTGCACAGAAGTGGTTGTGAGCAAAAGGTGAGCAGTAGTTTGTTGTATGTGTGCTCACACTTGCATACGTATACCACATGTATGCATGATATTTTATATTTATAATCTATCTATATATATACTTGGTTAAAACAAAAGCTGTAGAAGCACACATGTTCTGCTTGAGGCGTGAGCAGAGGGCCCGGTAGGGTCCCCTTCACTTCCATTTCCAATCTGGTACCCTCTGAGGCCCCCCAGAGGCTCCCTAGAGCCCAAGAATCAGAAAACAAAGACCATTGGCTCTACATTCTGACCTTTCTAAGTTACCCCTCTAAGGCTGCCCAGCTCTTGGCCACTGTAGCATGAAGAATGGCCTGGAAAGGCTCAAAGGCTATGGCAGAGCCAGGCCTCTTAAAGCCATGCTGCTCCCCCAAGCGATCCTCATTCCCTCGGTCACCTCAATCATTTCAGATCCACCCAACCTTCAGCCCTCAGGAGCATAAGGTTCTCTGGTCTGTGTAGGGCTTACTGCCCACTGACCCAGCTTTCCTCTTCAGTGTAAGAGAGGGAAGAGGTCTTCCCTCTCTTACACAGAAGGACATAGGACAAGCCAATCTGTTCATACCCTAGGACCACACCCAAAATTAAACCCAGAGATCTCTAGGTTAGGGGTAAAATGATGTAGGTGCAGAAATGTGACTGGATGCAATATGTTACCTTGTATCCCCAAACCCAAGGTGCTATATGAGGCCCCAGATTGGGAACCAGGCATAAATTGGTGAGAAAGTTGTGGTCTCTGTCCCCAAGAGGATGGTAAGGAAGGCAGTCCATTAACCAATTAGAGAGTGATGGAACCAGGTGGAATTGAGTTGATGGTAGCTGGGAGGATGAGGCATTCCAAGAAGGCTTCCAGGAAGAAGTGTTGTCTAAGCTGACACCCGAAAGATGAGTAGGAATCACACAGGTGAAAGGATGGCTGGGGGAGAGAAGAGGAGAACAGAGCCAGACAGACGTTCCCCCAGGTTGGGAGTCTGATACTGCAGTCATCAGTCAAGTCTTGGCCAGACACACGTGGGGTATGTGCAGTGTGAATGGCGTCTCACAGGGGCGTGGAAGGCACAAGCCTGGCCCACAAGGAGCGCCCTTGTGGTGCTAAGGAAAACACTCCCTCTAAAAAAGGTAGAAGAGGTAGGACAGATTTTTTGCTGCCTTGAGAATTCTAAAAAGCATGAATGAAGGTTTCTGCCCCATTGTCTCTAACTCAAAACTACAGTCACCACCACCATCGTCCACCCCAGCCTTTGCTCCACTTATCTGGCCCCACTGCTACTACTTCTCAAATATCTCCTCTGCCTCAGGAGCCAAATGAGGTGACAGTTTTCCAGTGAGGAGTCTGCTCGCTCCCTGCCCACCACACTGACTGTGCCTTCTCCTCACCCAGACCTCCTCCAACCCAACTTGAGGGTGGCAAGCAAGCAGATGGAGGACCCAAAAGTGACACCAGAAAGGGGCTGACACCCCATGCTCTAGAATTGAGATACCCTGTTCTCTAGAATTGAGATCCTCCAGATAACGCACAATGATTGTGGAAAGAGCTGGCAAATTAAAGATGGTTGGTATTGATTCCAAAAATACTTTTGCTTTCAGCAAAATACATCTTTAATTACTTTCCTACTAGCTGTCATTTCTCATAAAACAGTCTAGACGTCTCGTGCCAAATCATGCAAAGACTGTTTTCAATGAAATGCCTTTTCTTAATATCAAAGATCATACAGGGTTTAAAAAAATCTCTTCCTATGTGACGCTTAACAAATGTCTAGCAAACATGTCACGCGTGCAGAATGGACAAACTCCCAGGCTCCATTTCTAATAACAGGTGGTGAAGACACTACCTGTGGTTCCCTCGGCCATTTCCCTATCTCTGTAAGCTCTTCTGTGCCACGGTCTGGGCAAAATATACATATCTATGCAAATAGCATGCACATTATATTTTTTCTTTTTTGCCTTTGTTGGTAATTTATTATCCATAGAGTCAAACTCCCTTTTCCCCAAAGCCATTTAATACGGAGATCAAATGAGCACATGTACACCTAAGGTAGTAGAAAATATATATTACTGAAAGGGTTCTTCTTACCTTTATTTATCTGAAGCCAGCTGCAACAGAGTGAGGGAAAGGAAATAATTTGAGCATGTTCCCTCTTATAAGTTTGATTGGAAATGACGAAGACAAGTTGAGAATCGGAGAAAGGAACTGTGGCAAAAATGCAGATTTATCTTTCAGCATCAGAATCAATGTCCAAATCTAAAATTGATATAACTGACTGTTAATTAATTCCCTTGATATTTTTATTAACACTTGGGAGCAGCAAGTATTCTATGTAGCACTTCTGAATTATTCAGGAGGCCCTCAGATTCCCTGGCAAAGGCGTCAAATGATTGATGCCACTGGAGGATGGAGTTAAACCCAAGGGTTCCACCCAAGGTGGAGAACTGACAGGAGAAGGGGCCTCAACAGACAGGGCAGAGGCACCTGGAGTGAGGCTGCAGCTCCCTGCCCAGAGCCCCCTTCACAGCACACAGCATTCTGGGGCAGGTCCTGGCCACTGCTCTTTTTTTTTTCTGGTCACCACTCTTAAACCTTCAGGCTCCTCTGATGATTACCAAGATTGGCAAGAAATCCCCACTGAATTCTGGGTGCAAAATATATCAAAATCACTATAACTTGAACATTTTAAAAGCTTAGAACCTAAAGCTTTGGAGGTGGGGAGCGGTAAGATAAAACGGAGTGCTACACAAGCTTGCAGAAGGACTGCCCAAGGCACAGAATCAACAGCCCAGGGTACAGAATCAACATTGCTGCAGTGGGTTTGAAGCTCTCCCAGAAGCTGTCACCCACTAAGGCTCCTCCTGTCCTCTGCGTCACCGCTTGTCTTCCTTAGAAGCGAGTGGGGAATACGCATGCTCTCAGCTGCTTCTTCCGCCTTCCCTGCACGTTATTCTCTTCTACTTTTTACCTCCCACTGCCTGGGAGCTCCTAGAGGGTCCTCTGCCTGACTTGTAGAGTGAACATCAAGATGCAAAGCCATGATCTGTGTGTAATTCTAACTGGTCAATCCACTTCCATGAACGTGTTCTAACTCTTTGCCCAGGGGAGCCGTTCATTCCATACACTCAGGAGCAGTAAAGAGATGAGCAACCAGAGAACAGAGCCAACACCCCCGCCCTGAAGGGGGTCTCTAAGCAACAGCTTATGGGCTGGTGTGTGCCCACTGAAGAGTCACTTTTTCCCACTTCTCCTGAGCCACGCTCTGTGCTTGGGATTATAGAGAGCACCGGATCTTGGCAGACAACGTCTAACTAAGCTGCAGAAAGACTTCCTGGCTTCTGGTCCTGCCTCGGGGTCCAGGAACCAAGGTTTCCACTCAAACTGACCCCAGTTCCCAGGAAGGCATGAGCCACACCAGGCAAGACCTCCACCAGTACCTGCCCTTTATCTGCTAGTGAGACAAATACTGTAATTTGTGATGAAGAACATGGGACAACAACCCCCAACGTTTTGTCATTTAAAACCAAAAGGCACGAATCTCTGCACTATAAAAATAAAACAAAAAAATTAAAATAGGGGGCTTCCCTGGTGGCACGGTGGTTAAGAATCCGCCTACCAATGCAGGGAACACGGATTCGAGCCCTGGTCCTGGAAGATCCCACATGCCGCGGAGCAACTAAGCCCATGCGCCACAACTACTGAAGCCCGCGCTCTAGAGCCCGTGCTCCGCAGCAAGAGAAGCCACCGCAATGAGAAGCCTGCGCCCCAAAGAAAAGCAGCCCTCACTCGCCGCAACTAGAGAAAGCCCGCGGGCAACAACGAAGACCCAACACAGCCAAAAATAAATAAATAAAATAGATACAACATTACAGAAATAAACAATGTTTAAAAATATTTAAAATATAAAACAAAGAAAGGCCATGAGGATGTGAGAGCAATAAATAGGGCTATGACTCTGAGGGTGCTATCTTCTCTTCAAAGAATTTCCCATTTAGGATTCAGGACAGAGCCCTAGTGTGTGCTCTCAATGCCTAAGCAAAACAGGGGTTGTAGAGTCTACTCTGCCTGGAAACTTCTCCAGGCTTCTAGACGGGTGCAGCCCTCAGAAAGGACTCCTGCCTCTCCTCCTCTCATGGTGTCTGCCAGGCAGCGGTGCCAGAGAAGAAAGGCAGAGGGGAAGACATCTTTTGCTAGAGAAAGAAATCACATTCCCTGATCCCAATTGTTTATTGGAACTTAAAAAATAAGTTTAAGAAGCAGACTCAACAAAATAAATTGAATAAAGTAAAACAAAATTCAGTTCAAGCCAGGGAAGTGCTTGTGAGTTAACGTCATAAACACTCCTTTGACAAGTTGCTTTCCATCACCCAGCAGCTCCATCGATGGCCTCGAGACGGTGGCCTGATTGTCAGCTGGCAGATGAGGGACGATCCGCTTGTCGGGATGCCAGCGTATTGCCCTCAAGTCGTTTGTAATGATAGGCGACAAAGGATGGCTGCTCAGAGTGATCTCTCGTTTCACAAGCTCAGCATCAGGGCGGGCCCTGCATCGGGGAACACACTCAGCAGGACGCCCCTCTGAGACAGACCACTCTCCTTAGGCCATGCTCCACCTTTGGCCATTTATACACCAGGCCAGTTGGTTCACTGTCATCTGAGTTCCAATAGATACTGTCGTAAAAATGATGAATACTTTTTTCCTTATGACTCACCACACTCTCTGCTCTGAGATTTCCGTCTTTTATCGTTGCACTGAAACCATTTCCAATCATTTTTTGCATTTGATCTTGATTGTCTTAAAAAATTAATCAGACACATGTTCACTATATTTTTTATCCAACTGTCTCCAGAATGTTTTTTGACAATTTAGAAAAATGTTTTGAAAAATAGTAAAGGGAAATATTTAAGTAATTATGATCCTCACATTGCGAGGCCAAGTGAAGTAAACTAATGCAATGGAAACAAGATTTACAGATTTGTTTAATTATTTTGAAGTACAGTGAAATTACATTACTCTGAGAGGGAGGCTTATAATCTTGACCTCTCCATCCATACCTTTGCAGGGCTCTGTGTCTCACCAGAAGGACGATGGTCAGGCTAAGGGGTGGCCTGGGCTGGACTGGACTTGAGCACCCCCCCACCCCAAGACTTGTCAAACAAACATACAAAGTCAAAACCATCTGCCTACTATGCAAAAGCATTTTGAAGATGCCTCAGAACCAGGTTGTGGTCCCAAGGACCTCCCAAACAGAAGTCCTGGTGCTGCCTTTGCAGAAGTGGAGCTGTGTTTATAGTTCACATGTGCCTTTCCAAAGAACCGTGAACTCGGAGCAGACGGCCCTGCCATGAACTCGTGCCACCATCATCTTTGGCCAGGAGACGTGATGAGGGCACAAAACAAGCGGGCCATAACAAAGACTGTGTTCCACCGGGTTACAGGGCCAGCGGAACAGAGGATTGTTTCCTTCAAGGTTGCAGTTTGAGTGTTTACCAAATGGTATGACCTAACTGGTGTGCTACAATCCAGTTCTGAAGCCAACCACCTGGAGTTAGCAGAGACCCTACGGGTTAAAGGCACAGACCCCAACAAGACACCCTCGCTTCAGACACCAGCCAGAGGTTCAGGGGTCTCCACATCACTGGTACTTCTGACCAACTGGCCACAAGTTTGGGGGAGTCCCATGACCTCCTCACGTTTGATAATTCCCTAGAACAACTCATTAAACTCAAGAAAACACTATACTTATGATTACAATTTTATTATGAACGATACAAACCAGAACCAGCCAAATATAGACACATTGGGTGAGGTCTAGGATCGTCCCCAACATGGAGCTTCTATGCCCTCTCCCTGTGGACTCAGTCACATCACCTTGGTAGCACATCATGTGTTCAACAACCAGGAAAGCCATTGAGCTTTGGTGTGCAGAGTTTCTACTGAGGTTTCCATCCATAGGCATGAGTGATTGAGTCATTGGCCAGGTGACTGAACTCAGTCAGACAGGCTCAAAGACCATAGCTGGTCTTTCTGGTGACCAGCTCCCATCCTGAGTCATCTCATTAGCATAAACTCAGGGGCTCATGAAGAACAAAGACACTCATTACTTGGGAAATTCCAAGAACTTAGAGTCTCTCTTCCAAGGACTAGGGACAAAGGCCAATGAAGTTCTTTATTATGCAACAATATCAAAACCAGAGACAACAGCCCCCACCCCACCCCCGCACCAGGGATGCTCCTGTCCCTTGGACATCTAGCCATCCTTGACTCATATCTTCACTCTGCTTCCACAGACTCTGAAAGTCCAAAACACACCCCATGATTTGTGAGCTTAGGGGGGCTTATGCTCTCAGAGCGCCCTATGGCCCTGGCTCCCTCTGAGTCAAATCTGAGTTTGGAGTATGACTTTATTTATGGCTTCCTCCACTCCACTCACACCAGATATTTTGTGGGTTTAGTCATCTTTGCTGAGGACCTGGGGTCATGGTGTGGGGTCATTTTAAGCAGTACCCAACCTTTGCCAACCATCCTGTTCCATTTGCTGCATTTGGTCTGGGGACCACAGAACACCATTTCCCTTGTCTCACTCAGAGCAAGCCTGGGACCAGCTTTGCTTCTCTGCAGGCCCTTGGGATCCTGCCCTTAAGGTCACAAGACCAACTAGTATTTTCTCTCTAATTAATACAGAGCTCTCCCCTCCAGGAAGTATTCTTGTGACCCCTTTCACCCCATTTCTCACATGCTTCTCAAGACACAGTCCCTACACCACACTGGATACGTAAAAAAATTTGCACTGGGCGCCTGTCACCAGAGGTGGGGACAGGTGTGTAGCAAAAGCAGATATGTTACCCATTCCAATGTTCTGCCACTGCACCTGTGTGAGCTGGGATGTGAGAGACCCTGCCTCAGCCCTGGGTGAACCCCATCCTGAAACAAGACTCCTTGGGATGACTCTTGGAGCAGTTGCTGTGTAGGCCGCAGGCATGCAGCACTGCCAGGGGAGAAGCCCTGGGGATGAAGGGAAGCAGCTAAAGAGGCCATGTTTTAGTTCAGTGCTGGTCCGGGGAGCCTGGCCAGGGTCGAACAAGTTCTCCCAAGGGCTTTCTCAGTACTTTTAATGCCACAGCTCTCTGCAAAGACCTGGAAAACACTGACACATCTTCTCTCTCCCTTCCTGCTTTTCTCCCCCAAGGGGGCCCTCAGCCAGGCACACGGCTCCCTAGGCTCCACAGGGGGCAGGGCAGGGCAGGACCTCCCCTCTCAGGCCCAGGCTACTGTCCCAAAGGGCCTCCGACTTGCTTTCCTGCTCCCAGGGGCCAGCCCAGAGCAGTGTGACCTCCAGACACTCAACCAACTTAGGTGGGGAAAAAAACACAGCGTGACACTTTAACAAATGTACTCCAGAGCCCCGAACTTTTAATTTTTTATTACTATTTCTGTCATTTCAACAGGTTTTGAGCTGTGGATCTAGAACAAGTTGCCTTAGCAGAGTTCATCCACTGATAACAGCAGTCACAACGGCTCCTAATTTGGAGCCCCTGCTCTGCTGCTGGATACAAAACACCGTGCCAGGCCCTCCCCTCTGCTCCATCATCTAATTCTTGTGATAGAGCTGTAAGATCCAGGGGACAGGGAGAGCGGGGAGGACCCCATTTAGGATGGAGAAACTGAGCTCAGAGAGGACCAGAACTTTTCCACAGGCCACAGCCAGCCAATGGGAAGGCCTGCTCCAAAGCCCTGGGGATTTCCATTTGACCTCCTTGCCCAGCTCCATGAACTGGAAGAACCAGCAGTAAGGCTTCTGGTGGACCCACCTTCAGCCAGGAAGTGGCGGCACCCCATACGGGTTCCAATGCAGCTGATTTTCTTCATCAGTAGAGGAGCAGCTCAGGCTGGTGCCACCCCTGAAGGAACAGGTTCACCCAGGACAGCTCCTCATTTCCTGGGCCATCCAGACTGAGTTTCTCCCAGAAACAGCTTGTGCACAGCAGGACATGGGCCAGCCAGTGTGAGGTGGAACTAGAGTCTGTATTTCCCAGCAGCCAGTGTTACTGAATTGGGTCACAACTGGCTCCGGGGCAGAGGGATGTTTTCACATCTTTCTTTCTGAGGTCTTGATTAGATGGGAGAGAAGCAGTTAGCTCCCTACAGATCCCCATGGGCACCAGGGACGGGGGACCCCAAGACAGAAGCCCACGTCCCACAGAAGCAAATCGATAAACTGTCCTCTAGTGGATCCCAGAGGGTAGGCAGCGTGGTCAGTGAGGGGTGGAGGCCTCCATGGCCATTCCGACCCTCTTCCCAGGTGCCCAGGGGTACACTTAGCCTGGGGGGTGCTTCTCAGGGAGTTTCTGCACCTCACAAAGGGGATCAAGGGTCTAGAGAAGAGCATTTGTCCCACCTCAGCCCCCCCACGGGATTTCCCTACATGGCTATAAGGGTAACACAAGCACGAATGATGTCAGTCATTGAGGAGCCCACAGTCTAGTAGAGAAGACAGGCTCCCACCCCCCACCCACCCCCACACACATACATTAAATAAACTAGCTTCAAATTGTGATATGTGTTCTGAAGGAGATAACCAGCGTTGCCAGGTTGAGGGGAAGAGGATATGAAATTAGTCTGTAAAAACAGGCAGAAGCCAGGCCATGGAGAATTTGGTAGGATGCAGTGAGAAGCTCAGATGTTCCTTGATGGGTAGCAGGAAGCTGCTAATGGATTTTAACTAGGGGGGCCGGCATGAGTCTATTGATGCTTTCCGAAGAGCGCTCTGGCTGCTGTGTCAGAAATGACGGGCGCTGCGGGGATAGGGTGAAAGCCTGCTGGAATCAAGAGGCGAAGTGTCCCGGGGCCTGGAGTAGGGTGGCTGCAGCAAAGGGGGGACAAGGAGAGAGGTTCAAGACGTATTCTGAAGGTAGAAGAGGGAAGACTCACTGACATCTTGGATGTGGGCACAAGGGAAAGAAAGGACTTGAGTTCTAGTTTAGTCCAATCAGTGGTTGGGTGATGGTGATGTCTACTGAGCTGGAAAGACTGTATGAAGAGTGTTAGTTTGTATCCCAGACTTTACAGCTTAAAACAACACAGAGTTACCATCTCACAGTTTCTATAGGTTAGTAATCTGGGCACACAGCTGGGTTCTTGGCACGGGGTCTCACAGAGCTTTAATCAAGGTGAAACTGAGCCGTAGTTCTTGTCTGGAGCTCAGAGCTCTCTTGCAAGCTCACTGGTTCAGCTTTTTGTGGTTGTTGGACTAAAGTCCCAGTCTAGTTGCTGCTCACAGCCAGAGATCACTCTTAGCTTCTCAAGGCTGAGCTCAGCCCTCAGGTCTTTGCCTGGTGGCCCCGTCTACCTCCAAGCCAGCAACAGAGAACCCGCTTCAAGTGGAATTCCTCCGAACCCCTCTTCTGCCACCAACTAGAGAAATCTCTTTGCTTTTAAAGGGCTCATGTGACTAAGTTAGTCCCACCTGAAAAAGCTCCCTTTCATTGGTGCCATATTACCATAACCTATCATGGAAATGAAATCCATTATACTCACAATCCCAGGGACGACACTGGCAGGGTGGGAAATCTTGGGCAGTATCTTTGAATTCTGCCTATCACATGGGTTGTTTGGGGCTGGGTTAAGAATTCAAGTTTGGATATAGTCACTTTGATATGATGTGGAGCAGTGAACAGTCAAGACGTGAAAAGTCAAGTTTGGGTTGCATGAGTGAGGTCTGGGCTGAAGACATACATTTGGTAGCAATTATTATGTTAAGACTCTGAGACTGGGTAGGATTGCCTGAGAATGCATGTGGGCAGAAAAGAGAAGATGCCCAGGGACTGAGCCCTTAAGACCCAACACTTGAAGTTGGGGGTGCGGCTGGGGGACTGAGTCAACAGGGTTAAGAAGGAGCTGCAGTGAGATGGGATGAAAATCAGAAAAGTGTGGGGGCACAGAAGCTGAGGGGAGAGAGAGAGAGAGACTGTGTGTGTGTGTGTGTGTGCGTGTGCGTGTGTGTTAACATGGAGAAGACATCTTCATCTAAAGCTGCTGAGCCTTCTAGTAAGATAACAAATTAAAAACCTCCATTGCCTTTGGCTACTTCACAGAGGTCACTGGTAACCTTACAGAATAAATTTTGACAGTGTTGGGGAATGGAAACTGGATTAGAGTAGGTTGGAGGGTGAAGACTTTTATAGATGTGTAGGAATGTTCCAAGAGGGAAGAAAACAGCAATGCAAGGTGGGAGAGGGGTTAACTGATGAGGTGGTGACCTTGGGAAAGTGAGAAGGGGTGGGGTCAAGGGCACATGGAAGGGGATTGGCATTTGATGGGAAGAAGGACACTTCCTCCAAAGGGAAAGGAGTCACATTAGACAACACGGATGCTGAGACGGGTCCTTCGCCATTTGGTGGTAGGAAGAAAAATGTGATCCATACGATGTCTTTGCTTCTCCCAGCCGGGTGTGAGAGACACCTTCATGGGCTGCGCAGGGCAGGTGGGAGGGGAGGGGAGTGTGCGTGAAGTAGAGCTGTGGGCAACAGGAAGCGGGGCTTCCCTGGAGCAGGTATGCTGAGGCAGAGCTGAAGACTCCCTTGAGGAAGCCTTCCTGACCTTGGCCAGAGGGGCTGGATGGTGCAGGGGACCTCCTTTGGCGCCCAGCCCTACGCTCCATGGCAGAGCCTACGGCACACCATGGTAAGCACAGCTGTCTCTCATCTCCTCACATGACTGGGACCTTCTGTAACATAAAACTGTGCGTTCTTCATCCTGGGCAGAGCACCAGGTCTGGCCACAGGAGTTGCTCAGTCAATGTTTCCCGACCTGAATTGAGGAGGACACAGGAGGAGAGCAAACACTGACAACTGTGGATGGGTCTGGAGGTTGCTGATAACAAACATGGCTCCATCATGGCTTTGCTTTGGCCAGGACACTACATGCTGGTTTCTTCAAAGGGCACCTAGTTCTGTTATAGGGAGGCTGGGCTGTAATCGTAATTTTTAGATCCCCGCATTCTGTGCTTAGATCCGGTTTTGTACTTAACCCAAATGAGCAAAAACACCTGGGGAGGAATATCTAAAATATGAGCTTGTTATTAAGAGTAAATAAACACACACAAACCCCTACCGAACGGCTGTCTCTCCAAGTCAGTGGGAAGCAGGATGCGACAGGAAGGAACACCAGCTGAGCCTGCTCCATGGAGCTGGGCCATGGAATTCTGTCAGCTCCCAGTGCTGGGGAGCCATCTGTGGGCCCTGCCGCCTGATGGCCATTCATGCAGCACCCAGCCTGGTTTCTTACGCACAGCCTCCTCCAGAGCCCCCGCAGGCCCCAGTAGAGCTGCCCCACGCAGGTCTAAATGAAGGGGTCCATTTAGCTTGGTCAGAGGAGAGGGAGGGTGTAGGGGGCTTAGGGAGATGCATGGATGAGACACAGAGAAAGACAGCAAAGAACTAAGCAATAGGAGAGAGCTCCGAGTGGGCAGCGGAGGACCCGGGTTCTCCTCCTGGCTCTGCCTTTTCTGTGCACCATGAGCAAGTCTCCAGGTCACCTCCTCCCTCTAAACTTCACTTACTCAGCCATAGAGTCAGGGGTAAGACAAGACGAAGGTTAAGGCTGCTCCTGGCTCCAGCAGCTTACCACTCTGAGGAGAGGAAGGCAGTCGAACGAGAGAGAGAATAAACAGGGCAATTCTTGCAGTGATTTCCCTGCCTTGCAATGTGGGATAAAGGCAGGTGGTCACTCACCTGGACCCCATGGGGAGGAACCAGTCAGAGCAATTCAAGTATCAAGTCAGAGGAACCCATTTCTGACGGGCTTAAACAATATGTGTATCATGTATGAGGAGAAGCCCAGAAACAGTGAGAATCCTGGAGCTGGATGATTTAGTAACTCAGCATCATCACCACCCCAGGGTCTCTTCATCTCACCAATCTGTTGTCTCTGCGCAAACAGTTTTTGATTCAAGATGGCTGCCCCCAAAGTAGCAAAATGGCACCTCAAAACAATAAGGTCTAGAGGAAGAAAAGGTTTGCCTTCTTCTCACATCTCCATTTAAGAGTGGGGAAACCTCATTTAGAAGCCCTTTACCCCCCACTCCGCTCCTGGCAGAGACTCGCTTACACCATATCCGCCAGAAGGGAGTCTTACTTCCATGTCTAAGACAACCAACGACTGGTGAACTGAGGTTATTAGCATGATTGGCTTAGATAAATCAGATCAAGGGGGATGAATGATGGAAGTTAACCATCCAGACCACTACAGAAGAGAACCATGTTTGTAGCAAAGCATTTTTGGAACAAAGAAGGCATGATTTGATGAGATCTACCTGAGCATCAGAAGCCCATGGGCGAGGTAATGCCCTGCAGTCCGTGCTGCCCTCAGAAGTCTTCTTCCGCTGTGGACTTTCCACGTGACCCTGAGAAACTTCCTCCTTCTAGACCTCAGTTTCTCCTCTAACAGCAAGGACAAGGGCAAGCGTATCTCTAAGGCTGATAATAGCCAATATGAAGTAAGTGTGTGACTGATATACCCATCCTTTTCATTCACGCTCATCAGAACAGCCAGAAGGAAGAAGACACTTTTCATGTGTTGGGTGGCTCAGTGCACAGTCTCCCTGCCTCTAAAGGCTTGGGGAAGAAGAGCAAAGGTGATAAAAGAAACACTTCCCCTCATCCTTCTTTTCTTTTTTTTTTTTTTTTTTTTTTGTGGTACTTGGACCTCTCACTGTTGTGGCCTCTTCCGTTGCGGAGCACAGGCTCCACAAGCGCAGGCTCAGCAGTCATGGCTCACGGGCCCAGCCGCTCCGCGGCATGTGGGATCTTCCCGGACCGGGGCACGAACCCGCGTTCCCTGCATCGGCAGGCGGACTCTCAACCACTAGCACCACCAGGGAAGCCCCCTCATCCTTCTTTACTAGAGCTTCTTTCCTCACGCACAGGAATGATGGGGAAGTCCAGACCTGTGTGAAAGGGGTCAGAGGGCTTGGAGCAACCTAGGCTCGTGGCTCTAACAGATAGGTGAGCAAGGGAGAGTTATTTCAGTAAAAAAGAGAATTATTGGGTCATATAACCATCGGATATGAAAGTCAAGGGACCATCGTTCCCCCAAAGGAAATACAGCATTCTTTTACCTAAAGAAAGAGAATATGCGTGAGATGGGAAGAAAACAATCCGCAAACATCCAAATAATAGGACTCCAGTTGCTCCAAAATTTACCCCCAGGAGGCGGTGTTTAGGCATAATTTTGCCCTTACCTCCCAACCTCTCACCTAGAGACAAGGAAAGTACCCTTGATCCTGGCTTTTAGCACGAGGCACAAGTGTGCCGAGGCTGCCTGGACAATAATGTGAGCCGCTGCTGGGGCCAGCCCCAACTGTCAAGGACTGAAGCCAGGGCTGACAGCCTGCCTGTTTTCTGAAATTCTCCCATGAGAATTCTCTCCAATGGGAGATTCAGACCTAGCAATAGATGAAAGTCACCCCAGCAGTGTGGAGAAATGACGGAGAAAACGCCAAAGACCATGTGCAACAGGAAGTTCATTTATGAGGCTTTGTCTGCCCCACCCCAACACAGCCCCCAGTACATAAGGCCAGGCTGCCTCTGCCCCAGGACTCCCCCCACACCTCCAGCAGGAACGAGACATAAGCTCGTCAAGTGAGGGGGTGGCTGGCATGGAGGCTCCCCCGAGGGGCCAGCCTCCCTCCTCAGACTCCGGACCAAGCCTTGCTTTGGCTGCAGCTGGACTCTTGGGGCCGGGACAAAGTCTGGCAAAGTGGCAATGTGCGTGGGGGCTGGATGTGGATGGGAAGGACACAGAACGCTTTGTAAGCACATCTGGGCCGCTCTGCAAGGAGAAGCTGCTGACAGACTGTTTGCCAATAAAGAAAGTCACGCAGCCTAATGACAGTCAGATGGCTCTGCAGCCCGTCTTCATCTTGGCTGGGCTTTGCAGGATGGACCTAGGCGGATCCAGGCAGCTCTTCTCCTGGGGGACCCAGTGCAGTGGAGTCTTGTGGCTCCTTCCATCAGCCAAGAGCCAAGAAGGCTCTGTCCCTTTCCTGAGTCAGGAGTCTGCGCTTTAGCCCAAGTCATTCGGAAGCACCACCTCCAAAGCTCTGGCCCATAGGGAGCCCCCTCCGATTGGCTTCTATTGATCTATCCGTTGATTAGGACATTGATAAACAGGGCCTGAGTCTCTGATGCCCAGAGCCTGCCAGCTCCTTCTCTCACGGTGTCTTCTTCCCAAGGTGACTCCTAGGAATTGATATGTCTTCTCAGCAAAAACATACTTGCAGCTCCCTGGAGGTGGGGCCTCCGTCTTGTATTTTCTCCCCTGCGTGGTGGCGGGACTGGCCACAGAAGAGGTATCCAATGTCTGGGTTCATCTACAGCTCCAGCGATCTGAGAGTGGGCATGGAACCCCATAGCACAAAGAGGAGAGAAAAGCCAAGAAGCAGGCCGCTGAATAACTGGGTCAGCCAGCTCCAAAACTGGACTGAAGGGAAAGGGATGGGAAGCTGCTCGAAACTCGTGACTCTCAAACTTTAACTACAGAAAACTTTTAGAGTCAAAATCTTACCTGAAGGCTCAGAGGAGGGGCTGCTGGGATGGGACAAGGGGCCTGGGATATTAGTCAGTTCACTCTCTCCCTTGGCATCTCCATCCTTTCTCCCGTGGAATGCCCAGAAAAACCAATGGGGATTCCTAAAACTTCTCTGGGAACAGTTTGAAAATATCTCCATTAGCCCCTCTGCCAGCCTCCTGGTAGACCTTCCTCGCAGCAATGCCAGATGAGCAGATGCCGCTCCTAGCCTTCTCTGAAATTAGGAAATAGGGAAGCATCCTCTATGGTAGAGACATCCCTGGACCTCAGTTCAGAAACCTTGGGTTCCAGTTCTAGCCCAGGCACCTCCTAGCTGAGTAACCTTGGACTTAACATCTCTGAACTTCAAGTCCTTTCTTTTAAAGCCGGGGTGAAGCTGCCTGTCTTGTGATGAAGTAGCTCTTGCTGAAATTCCCAGGATAGGCCTGGCACTTGACAGGCACTGCTTTTGTGAATCCGACTGTGCTATTGCCACACTATATCTTTGCAGAAGTAGGAGGACAGAGGGCCCTCACTGGATCAAACCTCAATCTAAGAGGCCGTCCTAGAGTCTCATAGGCACACGGAGCCAGGACGGGGGAGAGCATCATGGGGTATTGTTCTCTGGACACATTTGTGAGGCTGCTGCAAGACATCCTGTACATTCTATTATTAGGAAAGGAACCCAGCCCAGGACACAATCATCACAAACCTCAAACTGCTGTTTACAAACGGAGGGAGTTTGGTGAGACCTAAAATGCTCTTCCCCAAATGCATTCTCCCCCGCCCCCTTGGTTTTTAAACCCATGTGGATTCCAAGGGAAATCGAATCCATATGTTTCTGGTTCATTTACACTGAACTCATCAAAATGTAATTTTGCAACATCTAGTTGACGTCCAGGATGTCTTTAGAAGCCTCATTTTTATGCCTTTTTATAAGCCCCTCTCCCTTGGAGACAGGAAGTTATGCCTTGCCAAGAGTGGGTGGAATTCCAGCCAAGCAGGAGTTCTACTAAGAAGACCCAAGAGGCTGAAAGGGCCTCTTATCTCAGTTTCGGGGACCTTTACCCATGTCTCCATTCTCAGGGTAGGAGCTACAAGAAGTACCCAAAAGGAGGTGCTCCAGGACAGAGTGGAGTCCAGACTACCTCCACTTCAACTCTGCATCTTCTCACCTCCTTGATGGTCAAAGAGATTTTAAAAAAAAGAAAAAAAAAAAAGCCAACTTGTTCCACTTTTTTGGTGGGGATGCTGAGGCCCAAGGTGGTGAAGTGACTTGTCCAGGTCAACAGCATCACTGGGACTAACCAGCAAGATTTTTTTAAAAGTCTTTCCAGGCTGAGGAGTGAGGACATGCCTTGGACATCCAAGGGATAAAATGGAGAGAAGTAGATCTGGCCTCTGACCTGGTTCATTCCTAGACCTGACAGGATGCTGTGGTGTTACATTATCAGTGCACTCCCAGTTTCCGAGTAGGTTAATGGTCCATTTAAAAGTAAGATTTTGACCAGCTAATAAGGCTTCTGTCACAGGCTGCAGTTTACACATAAATTCGAATGCAAGGAAGGAGAGGGATGCCTCAGGGTCGCGTGGTGGAAGTGGATAAGTGGGGCATTTGGATTCGGGTCCTGAGTCCAGCAGGCAGTGGCATCCTCAAATACCTGCTCTAATTAATTAGAGCATCTTCTCTGACTCCCTTCTCAACAATTACACAGGCAGAGAAAAATAGCATGTCTTCCAAGGGTTTGCAGAGGTCCCGCCTATTTTGCATTGGTCATCTGGAGGGTAGTGACTGCCAGCTAGCCGCCCTCAGAGCCAGGCCCGAATGCAAGATGCGGGTTGGAAAGCGGCCTGCTACAGAAAGAGGAGGCCTCTCAACCCCTTTTAGCAGAAGTTTGGAGGAAGACGGGGGCACTCAGACGAGGCAGACCTGGAAGGATGCAGCCAAACCCACTTTTGGTCATCTCTACCCCAATCCCTGGTAATAGCATAATTAGCAGGGCATGGAATCCAGTCATGCCCTAGTGCCAGACTATCCACATTTGCTGCTTTGGGGATTGGCAGACTTTGACAGGAGGAGGCTGTGTGGGTCTGCAGCACTCTGGCCCACAGCCTCTCCCAGGTTACCACGAAGATGAGCCTGCCTTCCACTAACATCAGTCCCCTTCTTCCCTGAAAAGCCTAAGACTGGGTCTGGCACTCAGTGGGTTGTTGCCCTGAACCTGACACAAGCGGGCTGGTCAATAAAAATTCAGACGACACATGGGCGGTCCCCAGCAATCTTAGCCAGTGGAGAGAAGACTGCCAGTTTTTCCCAGACAAATAGAAAAATTGCAATTGATACTGCCCTTCTTTCATTTTTGCTTCTTTGAATGAAGATATGATGCCTGAAGGTTTAGCAACCATCTTGCAACCAACCAGCGAGGCTGAGCACTGAAACCAACGAGCTAAGGAGAATGGGATAGAAAAACAGAGTGCTGGTGACATTGTTGACACACTGAAGGATCTAGATCTAGAATAATTGCTACCTGAGAAAAATAAGCCCCCTGTGTTTCTGCACCTGTTGCTGGGTTTTGTTCTTTGCAGCTGGAAGCACTCTTAAGTTAGCGAAAGTAGGGACTCAAGTCAAAGCCCCATGTAAACGAACGCCTAAGTCCTATGTTGTAGGCAGACAGGGAAGCTGTGAGTTAGCCCAGGAGGCTGGTCTGCAGACAGCAGCCTGCCGGAAGCAGTGGGCCTGTGGATCCATGCGACCCAGGCCCTTGGAGAAGGGAGGAGGGACCAAGAACGGGTTCTGTCCCAGCCCAGCCCCAGGAACTCGAGCTGAGTCCTATGGAGAGGCACCTCTATCACTTCTGCACACACCACAGCATGTTGCTGGCGTTCTGCAACCCCAGGAGCTCCAGAGACACTCCCTTGGGCAGGGTGACATTCCCTGACGATGTCCCCTCAGGTCACTGGGTTCAGCAAGGAGCATCCAGGAGCCGGGCCCTAGGGTGGGAGCCATGCCCTGACACCCTGACCACACCCTAGGGGCTGGAGCAGCTCCTCCCTGGGTCCTGCCATGTCAGATGTCATACCTGATAGAAGCTGGCTAGACATGACAGGTGTCCAGTGGACACGGCCGTCCCCTACATTGGTGAAGTGGGAGAGGGACAGAGCCAGGCACAGGTGGACTGTGTGAGCTCAAGCAAGGCAGCCACTGAAGATGCCAGAAACACTCGGGAAAATCTGCAGGGGGCTGAAATCTAGAGGGCCGGTTGGCACAGTGAGAGATGAGCCTTTTCATTATGGCATTAGAAGCCCTTCCTTCATCTCTACCCAAAGCCTGGGGACACTTGGGGACATCTGGATTGCAGAGGTCCCAGTGGATAAAAAGGTTAGCCCTCACGTGGGGGATCTGACATGTTTATCTTTGGGGTCTGCCCAGGTACCTTGCCTGAGCCCATATTTTCCCTTCCTTCTTGTAGAAACTTCTCCCCTCCCTAGGAACCAAAAGTGTCCTGGAGCCAGCTGGGAGTGGGGAGCCGTGCAGACAAAGCAGGCCTTTGCCTCCTCTTCACCAGAACCTCTTGTTCCTTCTGGGCCCTGCCATCCTAGCAGCCTAATAATGGGACTAGCCATAGACTTCCCTCTAATCCCAAAGGGGGGCACTAAAGGTGGTCTTCATGAGCTGTGGGGAGGCTGGAAGCACTCCTCTATTCATGTCTGCGTGCATTCAGGATATCTCAGACCCTCTTCATCCTGCGAAGCTCCCCTGCTGAGCCACTCACGGCAGGGATGAGGCAGAGAGAGGCCCAGAAGATGCACACAGAGCAGCCAGATGTGACTTCTCTACTGGGCAACACGCCCCGGTACCCTTTCTTCTCTAGAAGGACCTCAGTTCTACAGAACTGAGACCACTGTTCCCCTGGACAACTTGAATTTCCCTACCAGGAGAAGAAAGCCCAATGGCCTAGTGCCCCTCTCTCTCTTCCTCCCATCCAAGTGTATCATTGACTTGATGCCCATTTCCACTGCCTAGATATTTGGTCCATAAAGAGAACTGAATTAGTTCCATTATCAATTCTCCTGGTACAATGGGCCCAGCAAGGTGACTGGCTTTCCTGCCCACAAGAGAAGTAATAGTCAGAAATGAAGCAGAGGCCAAAGTTATTTTGAATTAACTACTAATGAACAGGATTTCTATAGCTATTTCTCAATACCTGTACAATCTGATGAAAATCAGACACAAGAGGAGCTCAATTTTGTTTTTCATTAATATTCTCTTTGCTAACAGGAACAGATGATTTCTGGGAGCTGTCCCTGCCCTTTTAATTTGTCTCCCTATAATGCAGTGGAGATATCCTCCATTATTAAACTGATCAGCTAGTGGCATGAATCTTTTCTCATAGATTTCTTCATTATCACTTATGCAGGACAATGTGTTTGGTTATTGTGAACCAAAAGGCTGGGTATAGGAGTGATGAAGAGGAGGGGTAGAGCTGGGCTTTTGAAAATCCCAAAAAGTACTAAAAACCAACAGCAAACCTATCATAAAACAACACACTTTTAATTCTTTAATGGGAGGGTATTGCACAGATCACAGACGGAAATACACATTCTTGAGGATCGAGGGAGTAGGCAGATCTGACCATAGCATCCAAAATCAGTCAGGTCCTGAGCTTCTCTCTGGAGAGGAAGGAAATAGAACTCTCCATAGCCCCTATGACAGATATTTATTTAGATGCTTGAATTCTCCTTGAGATGGAGAGCTCACTACCTCATAGGGAAGCCAGGACCAATTTATGATCTATTGCCTTATCCTAGATTTATTGGAATTGAAGCCAACTTCCTCGTCAAGGTGACCCAGAGCAGGGACAGAGCTCTTTGGAAGCAGGAAGCTTCATTTTCCCATGAAGCACTTGGAGACCAAGTCCGCAGTGTGACAGACAGGACTCGGGGAAGGAGAACAGAGGCACCCTGAGCAGCTCTCAAGGAACTTTCCCTTGGACTGGCTGAACTCATCTTATTCACAAAGTCCATTCACAGAGAGTACTTCATTTAAAAGTCAAAGAATCGGGTCAGCTAAGTAGGTCAGGCATTAATACTTAAAAAAAAAAAAAAAAAAAACTTTGAGATCTCTGAGGAAACTAAGGCCAAGAAGCCAAATGACTTGTCCCAAGGTTCCCACAGCTAGTAAAGGCAAGGCATAGGTGGGATTAAAGCCTGAATCTTTGCTCTGCCCAAGTTCTAAATGGAAATGTTGGCTTTTCCAGGGTGCCTGAGAAGAGTCCACCGTCCCAGCACCTGGTGCAAGATTTGGTCACTTAGGAAACTACTACAGCAGAATCAGAGGAACCAATGGATAACTCACTCCTTACTTTAAGGGATCTCTGCTCCATTCTCTACACAAGGTTTGATACCAGCTCAACTGGCATCCTTTGAAATAAATCCTGATGCTGCATTAGCCCAGCTCAGGTATCGTCTCATTTCTTTGTCTGAAGAAAAAATTCAAATGTCATGGCCTGGTAGAACAGATAGTCCAAGATCTCATGGAACTCTATTCTTAAGACTTCACTTCTCATTACTCCCACAAAATCGCCTCTGCTCTAAGGACCTCAGTGTCTCCTCTGCCATCTCCAAAAGTTTCAGGCTCATTCTCAGCTTCTTCCCATTACTATATTACTTCTCCTCTTAGCCACCCTGGTACCAGTCTGGGCTGGTGAAAGAAATTCAATTTATGCCGATCTAAGCACAAAAGAGATTTTATTGATATACACAAATGTAAAGGCTAAAAAAGTAGTTGACTTCTGTCATGGCTGAATCTAGAGTCTCAAATAACATCTTTAATACTCTGTCTCTCCCCATCTCCTTGGCTCCAGGTGCTGCTGCATTGGCTCCACCCTCCAGAAGCTCTTCCCTCATATGGCAAAGATGACTACTGAGAACATTAGGCTTTTAATTTATGAACTTAATAGATGTTGTAGAAATATAAAGCTCCTCTTTCCCAACTGTTCCAGAATAAAAGGCTATGATTAGGTAGGCTTGAGTCATGTGGTCACCCCTGCACCAATCCCTATGACAAAGAGGATAAAATATGTCAATTTTCTAGTGAGTCTCCTGTTCACCCACAAGCTGGAGGATAGCACAGCCTCATGGAAATACAAGGATAGAATGTGTGGGTGGGATGGTTGAGTCAGATGTAACCAGGGGGCAAAAGGAGTGCCAGAAGCCATAAAAACAAGAGTTGGCTAACACAGCCTTACTCTTTCCCTATGTTAATAACTCCTGCTTAATCATTAGGTAGGACATGACTTGAGTCCCATCCATCTTACACAAGAATAATACCTTTATAACCCAGTCTCCTAAGGTCTCTTCCTTTACTGAGTTTCTAGAAGACATCTGCCACAGAATAGAAGAATGTCAGTGCAGGGAGATTTATCAGAGATAGTTTAAGTATAATTTTTTTTAAAAACTGAGATTTTTGAGATAGAAGTGGTATTGACTGAGGATTAAAGCCAAATGAATAATAGAATATAGACTTCCTGACCTCCAATCAAGAGATCTTGCTACCATAATTCACCTAGGAGTGAGCCAAAGCAGCTCATGGTTATCTGTACTTTAGCTTCTGTCCCACATCTCCAGACTGGATCTAGGCTTCTTGAACTGGCAAGAAGGTAGGTAGGTAGATTAGGAACATTGAAATAAGACAGAATAAAGGCTAAAACCTTAGTTCTGTTATTTAGTGCTATTGGGTTCTAGGGTGAAAGAAAACAGAAGAACACAAAGTAAAATTACCTTTCAGAAGATCAGTTTTCTCAGCTGTAAAATGGGAATAAGAAAAACTACTTGGGTTCCAGTTCTAGTTAACATGGGATAAGCATATTCCACCCTGTCTTTCTCACTGACTATAGCTAAAACCCTGAACAGGATAGTTAGAGCAGTGATCTTAGGATTTTGAAAAGATAATGATACCAGCCAAATTAGAGAAGAAAAAACGATATTAAAATGCCACCAAAATAGTAGGAAATATCCTTAATTTCCCTCCTGTACTTTGTTTTTTCCAGCCTGAACTCAAAGGCAGTCCAAAACTTGGAAGACTGCACCAGGTACAGTCAGAAAAAGGTCCAAGGTAAGTTCTGTATTTCTGATCAGAAAAGCCTAAAATAGGATCCTACAATCAAAGCCAGTGGGGAAATTTCCCCACTTTTCTTTGTTTGTTTGTGTTTCATTTCTTCTGCTCCAGTGCAAGGCAATCTTACAGTGACAGAGCAACAATGGTGGCTGGTAAGGTGAATAAAATTAGGAAGGAGGGAAAACTTCCTTCTCTGACCAGTGGAACTGTGGTCCCAAAAGCATGAGGAGAATCCACATTCTTTTTTCCTCTCTATCACCTTGCCACTGGACCCTTGAGGTAGATGCAGGTGCAGGAAGTGAACAGCAGAGCAAGGAAACTAGTCAGAAGACCAGGAGAGAAAGTCCCTGGGAGGAAGAAAGTGTTGAGGAGATTGTGGAGAGAAGAGAACTCAAGAACGTGATCCTATGAAGTTGTATATGCACTTCTGGACTTGCACGCAAGCTGCATATGCATGGATCTGACCTTAAGCAATATACCAAAGGCTTTGAGAACTACACTACAGAATAGATTACTTCCCAGGTCCCAGACTGGACACACATGGAGAGCAGATCTGAATAGGCCTATAAGAGCTTTAAAAACAGAATTTAAGTTGGAACCAGAACCCACAAACTATGGGCTTTCAGTCTGAAGATAACTGGCTTGATTGCCTTCTGAAACAAAATAAACCAGAACAAAAATAAACATTCTTCAAATGATTTAAACAAGAGTTGGAGTCTAGAGTAATATTTAAAATGCCCAAGATACATTCCAAAATTACTTGAAGATGAAGAATCAGGAAAATTTCTCTATTACTCAAGGGAAAAAAACAACAACATACACCGAACCTGAGGTGGCATAGTGTTGGAACTATCAGACAAAGATTTTAAAACAGCTATTATAACTATGTTCCATGAAATAATGAGAAACGCTCTTGAAATGAACGGAAAGCTATAAAGTCTCAGCACAGAAATAGAAGATATATAAAAGAATAAAATGAAATTTTTACAGCTAAAATAATACAAAAACAAAAAATCCAATTCATTGTATTAGCTTACTAGCCTGGAGATGACAGAGGAAAGATTCACTGAACTCAAAAGCAGATCAATAAAAATTAATGAGTATGAACAACAGAGAGAAAAATAACTGAAAAAAATAGAGACAGAGGGACAGTGGAAAAATACCAATGGTCTAATATTCATATTATTAAAGTTCCACAAGAATAAGAAAAAGAAGTCACTACAATAGATGATAGATAAATAGATAGACAGATAGATAGCTGAAAACTTCCCGAATTTGATGAAACACATAACTTTATAGATTCAAGAAACTCATGAAACCCAAAAGAATAAATTCAAAGGAATCCTTGCCCAGATACATCATTAAACTGTTAAAAGAAGTAAGGCAAAGAAAAAAATGTTGAAGGCACCCAAAAACTCTCTCTCTCTCTCTCTCTCTCTCTCTATATATATATATATATATATATATATAAATAATAGAGAAATACTTATTTGAAGGACTGCAGAGTTCAAATATATATATATATAGATAGATAGATAGAGAGAGAGAGAGAGAGAGAGAGAGAGAGAAAGAGAGAGAGAGAGACAGAGACAGAGAGAGAGAGAGAGAGAGAGAGACCAGAGGAACGTGGCACGATGTTTTAATGTTTTTAAGGGGTTGAAAAAGATGACTCTCAACCTACAATTCTATCCAGTGAAAATAATCCTTCAGGCATAAAGTAAAAGCAAAATAAAAACGTTCTCAGATTAAGGAAACCTAAGAGAGTTACAGGGACTAAACTGAACTAAAAGAAATGCTAAAGCAAGCATTTCAGGAAGAAGGGAAATGACATCAGGGGAAATTTGGGACATCATAAATAAAGGAGCAGTAATAGAAATGGTAAATACGTGAATAAATATAATAAGCTAGTTTTCTCCTCTTAAGTTCTTACAATATACATAAGTTGAGAGAAGAATATATAACATTGCCTGATGGCATTTCTAATGTATGTAAATGTAATACATATGAAAACAATATAAATGAGGGAAGGTTAAAGCTTCCATATCCCACTTCAAGTAACAAAATGTTATTTCGTTTTATAATTAAACAATGAGAATTTAAAACCTTAGAGCAATCACTAAATAAAACTGTAAAATATACACAGTCAAAACTAAATAGTTACGTTATTTGTCTTTTTGTTAAGTTGTATGAGTTTATTATATATTCTGTATACTAGACACTTGCTAGACCAAGATATATGATTTGCAAATATTATCCCTTCTGTAAGTTGATTTTTCACTTTCTTGATAATGCCTTTCTGTATTGTAATTTTTAAACTTCATATTTTCCTGATGCTTCAATATTCCCACCATCAGGCTATAAGCACCCAACCAGGAAACCAGATGCACCAGTGTGATAAGGCTAGCCCCTGCCACAAGTTCCCCTTATTACCCTCCCCTGACTGCAACCTAGTGACATTTGAACACACTAGTGGAATACCCTCATGTCTTTTGCTTGTATACTCCATGCTGACCCCAATAAAGGCACTTGCCCATAGGTCCTCACACTCTCTCTCTTGACTCCCCAGCTTCTTGGTTGAGCCTAGGGGGCTCCTCCCATATGGCCCCTGAATGGCATGCCATTTCTCCCTCTCCTAGGACCTGTGAATATAATAAAACTCTTTTACTTTTGTATGTCTTTCTGCAGTGTTATTTTATGGCTACACCTGACTGATGGTTAAAAAAAAAATTTTAAGTAATATAATTATCCCTTACAACACACCTTGTTACACAATGTATCTATTTTTTTCTTTTGTTGCTCATGCTTTTGGTGTCATATCTAAGAATCCTTTGTCAAATCCGAGGTCATGAAGATTTACCTCTATGTTGAATTCTAAGACTTTTATTGTTTTACTTCATATATTTAGGGCATTGATCAATTTTGAATTAACTTTTGTATATGGCATGAGCTACAGGTCCAACTTCATTCTATGTGGCTATCCAGTTGTCCCAGCACCCTTAGTTCAAGAGACCATTCTTCTTGCCACTAAATAATCTTGGCAACTTTGTTGAAAACAATTGGCCATTAAAATATGGGTTTATTTCTGGACTCTCAATGTTAGTCCACTTGTCCAAGTCTGTCCTGAAGCTAGTAACACTCTGTTTTGATTACTATAGCAAAATGTTAATTTTGTTATATAAATTTCATTTCAATTTTTTAAGTGTAAGAAAAAAGTAAAGTGAAATAAAAACACATATTCAAATATCCAAAGGAAGGCAGGGAAGGGGAAAGAGAAGAATGAAAAAAACTTAGGAAACATTCATTCTTTTCACGCTCTTCCAAAAACTTGCAGAGGAAGGACCTCTTGCTATCTCATTCGATGAGGCCAGCATTACTCCTATACTAAAGCTAGACAAAGATGCTACAAGAAAAGAAAGCTACAGACCAATTTCCCTTAAGAATATTGATACAAAATTCCTCAACAAAATACTATCAAATGGAATTTAGTAGCATGTTAAAAGGAATATACATGATGACTAAGTGGGATTTATTCCTGGAATGCAAGGATGTTTTGACATACATAAATCAATCAGTGTAATACACGATGTAAAAAGAAATAAAAGAAAATAATACACATGATCATATCAATTGATGCAGAAAGAGCATTCAACAAAATTCAAAATACTTTCATGATAAAGAAATTTAACAAACTAGTAATAGATGAAAACTTCTTCACTATGATATAGGCCATATATGAAAACCCCACAATTATCATGGTGAAAGGCTGAAAACTTTTCCCCTATAATCAGAAACAAGATAAGGATGCCAGCTTTCACTATTTCTATTCAACACTGTATTGGAAATCTTAACCAGAGCATTTAAGCAAGAAAAATAAATAAAAGGCATTCAAATTGGAAAAGAAGAATTAAAGTTATCTGTGTTCACAAATGACATAATATTACACAGAGAAAACCCTAAATATTCCACAAATAAATATGTTAGACTTAATAAATAAATTTAACAAAGTTACAAAATACAAATCAAACCCCCAAGTCAGTTGTATTTCTATATATTAATAATGAACAATCCAAAAAGGAAATTGAAATATTTTATTTACAATAGCATCAGAAAAAGAAAATACAGTTGACCCTTGAACAACACAGGGTTGAACTGTGTGAGTTCACATACATATGGATTTTTTTCAGTAAATTCTACAGCAGTACTACATGATCCATGGTTGGTCAAATCCGTGGATATGGAACTTTGGTTATGGAGGGCCAGTTATAAAGTTATACATGGATTTTTTTATTGTGTGGAGGGTTGGTGCACTAACCACCACATTGTTCAAGGGTCAACTGTACTTAGAAATAAATTTAAACAAAGAGGCAAAAGAGCTATATATGGAAAACAATAAAACATTTCTGAGGAAAATTAAAGAAGACATAAATAAGTGGAAAGATATCTTGTGTTCATGAATTAGAAGACTTAATATCATTAAGATAATAATACACCCAAAAACATCTAGAGAGTTCATGTAGTCCCCCTCAAAATCCCAATGATGCTTTTGGCAGAAGTAGAAACACTCATCTTAAAATTAATTTGCAATCTCAGAGGACCCCAAATAGTCAAAATAATCTTGAAAAGGTAGAACAGAGAGAACTCACACTTCCTGATTACCAAACTTAATACAAAGGTGCAGTAATCAATGCAGTGTGGTACTGGCATCAGGACAGACATACTGACCAATGGAATGGAATAGAGAGCCCAGAAATGAACCCTTATGTATAAGATCAAATGATTTGTGACAAGGGTACAAAGACTACTCAGTGGGGGAAAGGACAGTCTTTCCAACAAATGGTGCTGGGAAAACTGGATATCCACACACCAAAAAAATGAAATTCAAATGTTAAATTGACTGAAAATAAAGACTTAAACAAAAAAGCCAAAATTATACAACTTGTTGGAAAAAAATGACATTGCATTTGGCAATGATTTCTTAGATATGACATCAAATATATAGGCCAAAAAAGAAAAAAGATGACTTGGGCTTCATCAAAATTAAACACTTTTATGCATCAAAGAATACTATTTAGTGATTGTAAAGACAACCCAGAGAATGGGAGAAAATATTTTCAAATCATATATCTGATAAGAGTAATATCCAGAATATATAAAGAACTCCTACAACTCAACATCAACAAAAACAAACAACTCAGTTTAATAATGGGCAAAGGACTTGAATAGCTACTTCTCCAAAGAAGGTATACAAATGAACAATAAGCACATGAAAAGATGATCCATATCATTAGTTATTATGAAAAGCAAATCAAACCTACAATGAGATACCACTTCACATTCATCAGAACACAGAAAGTAAAAAGCATTGGCAAGGAGGTGGAGAAACTGGAACACTTCTGCATTGTGGTTGGGATGTAAATTAGTGCAGCCTCAGTGGAAAACAGTTTGGCATTTCCTCAAAGTTAAACATAGAATTACCCTATGATCCAAAAATTCCACTTCTAGGTATGTATCCAAAAGGACTGAAAGCAGGGACTCAAACAGGCACTTATACACCAAGTTTCATAGCAGCATTATTCATAATACCAAAATGTGGAAACAGGTCAAATGTTCATCAACAGAATAATGAATTTTAAAAATGTATTCTATATATATAATGGAATATTATTCAATGTTAAAAAGGAATGTAGGGTTTCCTTGGTGGTGCAGTGGTTGAGAGTCCGCCTGCCGATGCAGGGGACACGGGTTCATGCCCTGGTCCGGGAAGATCCCACATGCCGGGAAGTGCCTAGGCCCGTGAGCCATGGCTGCTGAGCCTGTGTGTCCAGAGCCTGTGCTCTGCAACGGGAGAGGACACAGCAGTGAGAGGCCCACGTACCACAAAAAAGAAAAAAAAAAAGGAATGGAATTCTGATACATGCTACAATATGGTTGAACCTTAAATATATTATGCTATGTAAAATAAGCCAGACTCAAAATAAGGAATACTGTATCACTTCACTTATATGACATACTTATAATAGGTAAATTCATAGAGACAAAAAGTACAGTAATGGTTATTGGGGCTGGGAATAGGGAGAAATGGGGTGTTATTATTTAATGGGTACAGAATTTCTTTAAGGTGGTGAAAAAGTAATGGAAATGGATAGTGGTGATGGTTATACAACACTGTGAATGTACTCAATACCACTAAATTGCACACTTAAAATGGTTAAAAAATGTTTTGCTGTGTATTTTACCACAATAAAAATAATACACACACAAATATATATGCATGTACATGTGTATATAAACTTTGCAAAAACTTAAGAAACAAACAAAAAATGGTGGACATACATCCAAACCTACCAATCAATTACATTAGATATAAATGTTTTAAAGACACCAATTAGGAGACAGAGGTTGTCAAAATGAATTTTTAAAAGACCCAACTATCTGGTATCAACAAAAAACCACTGTAAATGTATTGACATTGGAAGATTAAAGTAAAAGAATAGAAAATAATGTACCATGTAAACACTAATCAAAAGAAACCTGGAGGGCTCCCCTAGTGGTGCAGTAGTTGAGAATCTGCCTGCCAATGCAGGGGACACAGGTTCGAGCCCTGGTCTGGGAAGATCCCACATGCCGCGGAGCAACTAGGCCTGTGAGCCACAACTACTGAGCCTACGCATCTGGAGCCTGTGCCCCGCAACAAGAGAGGCCGTGACAGTGAAAGGCCCATGCATCGCAGTGAAGAGTGGCCCCCGCTTACCACAACTAGAGAAAGCCCTCGCACAGAAACGAAGACCCAACACAGCCAAAAATAAATAAATTTATTTTAAAAAAAGGAAACCTGGAATGCTTATATAAATATCATACAAAGTAAAAAAATAATAATAAAAGCAAGAAAAATTATCAGAAATAAAAAAGGGACAGTACGAATGGTAGAAAGTTCTGTTCACTAATAAGTCATTATAATTTTAAATATGTATGTACCTAACTATATAGCTTCAAAATACATGAAGCAAAAAATGATAGAACTGAAAGGAGAAATAGACTAATGCACAATTATAGTTGAATACTTCAACATATCCTTCCCAGTTAAAGATACAACAAACAGAAAATCATCAAAGAGACAGAAGAACTGAACACCATCAACCCACTGGATCTAATTAACACTTATGGAACACTTGCCACAATAGCAGCAGAATGCATATTCTTTGCAAGTTTACATGTAACAATCACCACCATAGACCATATCCTGGGTCAAAAAATTTGTTTTAATTGAAATCATACAAAGTATGTTCTCTGACCATACTATATCAATTACTTTTGCCCAAACCATCATGCTCAGCTTTCAACAAAAATTTACATTCATTCCAAAAATAAAATAAAATTAAAAAAAACACAGTCTAAAATGACAAAGCAAGCAGCAGAACCAGATTTAGATTTGGCAGAAATTTTGGATTTATCAGAGAATTTAAAACAACTATGATTAATATGCTAAAGACTTTGATGGAAAAAACAGACAACATGAAATAACAGATGGATAATGTAAACACAGAGATAGAAATTAAGAAAAAATCAAAAGGAAATGCTAGGAAACAAAAAACAGGGTAACAAATGGAAAATGCATTTGATGCGCTTATCACTAGACTAAACACAACCAAGCAAAGAACAATAAGCTTGAAGATATACTAATAGAAACTTCCATAATTGAAATGCAAAGAGAAAAAAATAATGAAAAATACGAAATGGGATATTCAAGAACTGTGGGACAATTGCAGGAAAGAAATAACACAAATGTAATGTGGATACCAGAAGAAAAAGAGAGAGAAAAGAAAACATTTGAAATAATAATGGCTGAGGATTTTCCAAAATTAATGACAGACACCAAGTTGCAGATTCAGGGGGCTCAAATAACACCAAATAAGATAAATACCAAAATTACACCAAGGAATATCATATTCAAACTGCAAAAACATCAATGACAAAGAAAATCTTGAAAAAACCTTACCTACAGAGGAAAAAAGATAAGACTTACATCAGACTTCTTTTCAGAAATGATGCAAGCAACAGGAGTGTGAAGTTAAACATTTAGAGTTGAAAGAAAATAACCACCAACTTAGATTCTGTATCCAATGAAATTATCCTTCAAAAATGACAGAGAGATACTTTCTCTGACAAACAAGAATTGAGGGAATTTGTCAACAGTAGACCTGCCCTGTAAGAAATGTGAAAAAATGTTCTTCAGAGAGAAGAAAAATGATATAGTTTAGAAATTTAGATCTACATTAAAAAAGGAATAAGTCAATTAGAGAAGAAATAAATGAAGATAAAGTAAAATCTTTTCTTTTTCTTTTTCTTACTTGATCTAATAGATAATACCTTGTTCAAAATAATAATAACAACAATGAATTCAATGAGTATAGTTTGGATAAGAGAAATGAATGACAGTAATATTATAAGGAATGGGAGGGAGGAATTGGAAATACTCTCTTGTAAGACACTTGCACTACCAGTGAAGCATTATAGTGTTATTTGAAAGTGGCCTTGGATTAGTTGTAAAAGCATACTGCAAACCCTAGGGCAACCACTTTAAAAAGTTTTAAGAGAAGGTATAATTGATATGCTAAAAAAGGAAAAAATAGAATTATATAAAATGGTCTGTGAACACCAGAGAAGCCAGAATGAAAGAGTAGAAGACAGGGAAAAAACAAAGTACAAGGACAATGAATTTTTTAAAAGCTAATAACTATGGTAATCCAATTATATCAATAATCACTTTAAATGTGAATGGTCTAACTACACCAACAAAAAGACAGAGACTAACATGGTGGATAAAAACAATCAAGACCCAAGTATATGTTGTTTATAAGAAACCCATTTTATATATAAAAGCACAGCTAGAATAAAAGTAAAGGGGTGGATGAAGATATACCATACTAACACTGATCAAAAAAAGTTGGAGTAGCTGTATTAATTTTAGACAGGTAGGACTTTAGAGCAAGGAATAGTATCAGTAATAAACAGAGGCATTACATAATGATAAGGGGGCAATTCTCCAAGAAGACATAACCATTCTTAATGTTCATATGCCTAACAGCAGAGCATCAAAATATGTGAGACAAAATCTAACAGAACTTCAAGAGACATAGACAAATCCATTATTATACTTGGAAGCTTTGACACCCCTCTACCAGTAACTGACAGATTCAGCAGGCAAAAAATCAGTGAGGATATGGTTGAATACACAGCACCATCAATCAGCTGGATCTAATTGACTTTTATAGACTACTTCATCCAACAATGGTAGAATACACATTCTTCTCAAGCCCACATGGAACATTCACCATGATAGAACACATTCTAAGATATAAAACATATTTTTAAAAATTTGAAGAAATAGATAGCATGCAAAGGATGCTCTCAGACCACAATGGAATAAACTAGAAATGAATAATAGAAAGAGAGCTGGAAATCCCCAAATATTTGAAGATTAAACACACTTCTAAATAACACATGGGTCAAAGAAGTCTCAGGGGAAATTTTTAAATATTTTGAACTAAAAGAAAATGAAAATGCAATCTATTAAAAATTGTGGGATGGAGTAAAGCTGTGATTTATAACACTGAATGCATATATTAGAAAAGAAGGAATATATAAGATCAATAATCTAAGCTTTCACCATAGGAAACTAGAAAATAAATGGCAAATTAAATCCATAGTAAGCAGAAGAAAAGAAATAACAGAACTCATAAAATAATTAAGTGATATAGAAATCGGAAAACAACAGAGAAAATCAGTGAAACCAAAAGCAGTTTCTTTGATAATATCAATAAAATTGAAAACACCCTAGCCAGGCTAACCAAGAAAAAAAGAGAAAAGGTACTGAACCACGGACATTAAAAGAATAATAAAGAATTATTATAAATAATTATATGCCCACAAATTTCATAACTTAAATGAAATGGATCAATTTCTTGAAAGACATACTAATTGTCTAGAACCTGTTCCAGAAAGCAGAAGCAAAGGGAACAATTCTTAATGCATTCTCTGAGGTCAGCATTACCTCATACCAGAACCAGAGAAAGACACAACAAGAAGGGTAAACTACAGACTAATATCTCTCATGAATACAGATGCAAAAATCCTCAACAGAACATTAGCAAATCAAACCCAACAAATGTATAAAAAGAATTATACACCATTGCCAAGAGAATTTATTCCAGGTTTGCAAGACTGGAATAAATCATATTCATAATCAAACATATCAACAGGCTAAAGAAGAAAATCATATAATCACACAAGTAGATCCATAAAAAGCATTTGAGAAACTTCAACACCTATTTATGATAAAAACTCTCAGGAAACTAGGAATAGAGAGGATTTTCTCAACGTGATAAAGGATATCTACAGAACCCCATAGCTAATATCATAGTTAATGGTGAGAAACTAGATACATTCCCCCTGTGACTAGGAATAAGGCAAGGATCCCTCTCATTATTGTTAACATTGTGCTAGAAATACTAGCTAAGCCAATAAGGGGAGAAATTCATTTTCCTATATAACAGCAATGAACAAGTGGAATTTGAAATTAAAAACACAACACCATTTACATTAGTGCCCTCCAAAATGAAATATCTAAGTATAAAATGTGTACAAGATCTATATGAGGAAAACTACCAAACTCTGATTAAAGAAATCAAAGAAAATGTGAAAAATGGAAAGATATTCCATGCTCATAAATAGGAAGACTCAATATTGTTAACATATTGATTATTCCCAACTTGATCTACAGATTCCATGAAAGCTAGATCAAAATCCCAGCAAGTTATTTTGTGGATATCAACCAACTAATTTCAAAGTTTATATGGAAAGGCAAAAGACCCCTAAGTAGTCAATACTATATTTAAGAAGAAGAACAAAGTCAAAGGACTGACACTACCCACCTTCCAGTCTTACTATAAAGCTGCAACAATCAAAACAATGTGGTATTGACAAAAGAATAAACAATAGATCAACAGAACAGATGTAGGCCCATACAACTGTAGTCAGCTGATCTTTCATAAAAGAATAAACACAATCACATGGAGAAAAGATAATCTTTTCAACAAATTTTTCTGGAACTACTGGACAGCCATGTGAAAAAAAAGAAAATTAATCTAGACACTGACATTATGCCTTCCCAAGAATTAATTCAAAATGGATCATAGACCTACATGTAAAATGAAAAGTTATAAAACTTTTAGGAGATAACATAGGAGAAAATGTAAGTGACCTGGGTTTAGCAATGAATTTTAAATATATCAAAAACATGATCCCTGGAAGAAAAGATTAGTAAGTTGGACTTAACTAAAATTAAATTAACTTCTCTGTGAAAGACACTGTTAAGGGAATAAAAAGACAAACCACAGACTGAGAAAAAACATTTGCAAACACATATGTGATAAAGAACTTTTATCCAAAATACACAAAGAACTCTTATAACTCTACAACAAAAATTGAACAACACAATTAAAAAGTGAACAAAAGATCTGAACAGATACTTGACCAAAGGAGATATACAGATGGCAGATAAGCATAGGAAGTATTCAACATCATGTGTTATTAGTGAATTACAAATTAAAACAATGAGATACCACTCCACACCTATTAAAATAGCTAAAATCCAATCCACTGACAACACCAGATGCTTCTGAGGATGTGGAGAAACTTTGATTTGTTGCTGGTGGAAATTCAAAATGGTACAGCCACTTTGGAAGACAATTTGGAAGTTTCTTACAGACTTAACCATAGACTAATAATAAGATTCAGCAGTTGTGCTCCTAGATATTTATCCAATGAGTTGAAAACTTATGTCCACACTTCACGTGAAAACCTGCACACAAATGTTTATAACAGTCATAATTGACAAAAATTGGAAGGAACCAAGATGTTGTTCAACACATGAATGGATAAACGAACAGTGGCACATACATACAATGAAATATTATTCAGTGATGCAAAGAAATGAGCTCTCAAGCCATGAAAGAACATAGATGAATCTTAAATGCCTATTTCTAAGTGAAAGAAGCCAGTCTGAAAAGAATACATATTGCGTGATTCCGACTATATGACATGTTGGAAAAGATAAAACTACAGAGACAGTAAAAAGATCAGTGGTTGTCAGGGGTTGAGGGGGTGAGATTGTGAAAGGATTAATAGGTGGAGCACAGGGGATCTTTTGTGTAATGTAATGGTTGTACATAACTTTATGTACTTGGCAAAAACTGTTACAATACAAAATGAACCCTGTTATAAACTATGGACTTTAATTAATAACAATATGCCAATTGGTTCAACAATTGTAACCCCAATGCAAGATATTAATAATAGGGGAAATTATGGGAGGGGAGGGAGAAGATTTGGGAAGTCTCTGTATTTTCCTTTTAATTTTTCTATAAACATAAAACCACTCTAAATATTCGATTAAAAATTATATGGATCAAGGAGAAATTTAGAAAATATTTTGAATTGAAAGAAATATAAAGACAGCATATAAAATCTGTGATAGACACTTAAATCAGTGCTTTGGAAAATTTATGAATTCTAAGTTTACATTAGAAGGAAGAAAGATGTCAAATCAGCAACCTAAGCTACCACATAAGACACTAGAAAAAGGGCAAAATAAAACCCAAGCAAACAGAAGGAAGGAAATAATAAAGAGAAAAGAAAACTAAAAATCAATAGAGAGAAAGCAAGGAAACAAAAGTTGATTCTTTGAAAAACAAATTAAAAGGAAAGATAAATCTTCAGTCCGGAAAAAAAAAAGACAGACAACATACATTACAAACAGCAGAAATGACAAGAGGGAAGATCCAGAGAGATATTAAAAGGCTCATAAGGGAATACTATGGGAAAACTATGCACATAAATTCAACAGCCTAGGCTAAATGAACGAATTCCTTGAAAACCATGAACAACCAAAATTTATCCAAGAAGAAACAGATAACCTGAATAGTCTTATAATTATTAAAGACCTTGAATTGATACTTTAAAAAGAAAAACTTCTGAAAAAGGAAACTACAGGCTCAGATGATCTCACTAAGTACTAACAAATATTTAAAGAAGAAACAACACCAATTCTATACAATCTCTTCCTGAAAATAGGGAGAACGCTTTCCAACTAGGTTATCACTGCCCTGATACCAAAAGCAATATAACAAAGGGAAAAAAAACTACAGATCAATATCCGTCATGACCCTAGATGCAAAATTCTTCAATATAATATTAGTAAATTAAATGCAGAAATATATATAAATAATAAAATACCATGATCAAGTGGGATTTATCTTGGGAATGTAGAGCTGGTTCAATGTTTGAAAATCAATCAATGTAATACACCTTATTAACAGGCTAAAGAAGGAAAAAAAACATAAACAATTAAATCTATGTAGAGGAAGTTTTGACAGAATTCAACACCAGTTTATATATATTTTTAAAACTCTCAGCAAATTAGAAATAGAATAGAAATTCCTCAACCTAATAACACTGTATAGAGGACAGGTACAAAAAACCTACAGCTGACATCATACTTAATGGTGAGAGACTGAATGCTTCCCCCAAGACAGGGAACAAGGCAAGAATGTTTACCTCCAGCAATCCTATCTAACATCGTACTGGATGTCTTAGGCAATGTCATAAGACAAGAAAAAGAAATAAAAGGCATACACATTGGAAAGGAAGAAACAAAATTGTCCTTATTCACAGAAAACCTGATTGTCTACTTAGAAAATTCCAAGAAATCTACAAAAAAGCTTTCCAGAACTAATAAGTGAGATTAACAAGGTCACAGGATAAAGTATCAACACAAAAATATTAATCCTACTTCTAGATACAAATAATGAATAACTGGAAACCAAAATTTTAAAACCAGTATCAATTATGAAAGCTCCAAAAATGAAATAGATATAAATCTAACATTTGTAAGTATCTGTATGTTGAAAATTTTTAAATGATGATAAAAGCAATCAATGATGATTTAAATAAATACTTATGCATGTTTGCCAACATTATCTGATTTTAAAACTTACTATGAAGGTAATCAAGACAATGTGTTTTGGGTAAGGGGATAGACACATAGATCAATGGAACGGCATAATTTCTAGAAATAGACCCACACCAGTATGGTCAAGGTACAAAGGCAAGTCAGTGGAAGAAGGAGGAGCCTGCCAAGGGTGAGCTGTCAGAGGGGAGGAGTCTGGACACACTGCAGACCTCCAGGAATCACTTGTAACTATGGTTACCATAAACTGAGCTCAGAAAAGTTAAGTAAGCTGTCTGCATTCTGACAGCCAGGAAGTGATCCAGTTCGCATTCCAACCTGATCACTCAGGCTCCAAAATGCATACCTAGCTCTCTAATCATCAAATTCTACATCTCAGAAAATGAGAATATCATCTACCTTGAAGGGTAGTTGTAGGGATTCTATAAGATTTCAAGTGTTTATCAAAGTGTCAGCAGGGGCACGATCAATGGAAGCCGTAGTTATGACTCTCTAGTCTAATAAGAATAGGATTAATATTTCTATTAGAAATACGGGCCCTGCAGTTGGAACATGAAAAAGTCACATTGTCAAAATGACCCTTAAAAATACTTGATATCGGGCTTCCCTGGTGGCGCAGTGGTTGAGAGTCCGCCTGCCGATGCAGGGGACGCGGGTTCGTGCCCCGGTCCGGGAGGATCCCACATGCCGCGGAGCGGCTGGGCCCGTGAGCCATGGCCGCTGGGCCTGCGCGTCCAGAGCCTGTGCTCCACAACGGGAGAGGCCACAACAGTGAGAGGCCCACGTAAAAAAAAAAAAAAAAAAAAATACTTGAAATCACTTGTAGTCTACCTGATTTTGTATATTCAATGTTATACACAGTTTATATATATATATATATATATATATATATATGTATATGCCATCTTTTTCAGGTTATAATGAACACCTACAATAAACAAAGTTCACAATTCACTATAAAATGCGGTCATTTCAGTCACTGGGCTTGGGCTGACGGCACATCTTTCAGCCCCAGAACTTTCTGCTCTAGGATTTTAGCAAGATTTCTTAAAAAGCGTGAGGTATAAAGAGAGGCACCCACACCTAACAGGATGAGCTGGGCAGAGAGGGCCTTCCTCTGCAAGGAGACCCCTGCACTCCCCCACTCCGAGTTGCTAAATCCTCGGTGGATATCTTTGGACACTGCCATGAAGCATGACCCTTCTTTGTGGGGCCTGCCACCAGGACGCTACAGGGCAGTGTGAGTGGGCTGAGCTCCACTGCCCAGGGACAATGTGACAGCTGTCTACAGTTTCTCTCCCGAGCACAGAAAACCAAGATACCAGCTCTAGGATTTGTCTGCCTGGCTCATCTGCTTCCTGTTCACCCTTGCTTTCTCTCAGGTGTCTCTGTGAGTGTGTTATCAGGGGGAGAAAGGGGCTGGAATGTCTGCACACTGGTGCAGAGGCCTGGGGCGGCAGAAAGAGCGCTGAGTCCCACGGACTGTCAAGCACTCAGCTCGGCCCGTTGGCTGTACACCCTTCAGCAATCTATTTGGCCTCTCTGATACCTGACTTCTGATTTAGAAAAACAAAACAAAACAAAAAACTCTCTTGCAGGGCAACTATAAAAATTTAAAATGCTACTCTTTTAAGAGCATTGCTTCAAAAAGAAAATCCTGTAGCCAAGCCTGAATAATCACGCAGGAACTGAATAAAAAAGTGACACTCATAGGTAGAAAAAATAGCATGCAAAAGGAGAACCAAAGAGGATGTGAGAGAGGTATGACCTCAACTGGATGGCAGCAAAGCCCCAGTCAGCCCAAGTAAGAGACAGGGTCCCGACCCAAAACCCAGAGCCCGGATGCCAGGGTACAGGCAGCTGCCCCCGAGGAAGTTTCGGCAGGATCTGCTCTGAACCTCACAACATCATTCCCATCCTCTTCACTCTTTTTCATTTACAAGATAAATAATTTTAAGATGTAATTAAAATTATTTTACAATCTTTTAATCACTAGAAATTGTGTATAATTATTTTACCTCCACTCTAGTGCCAAGAATTGCTGTGAATTACTTGACTTCTTGAAGTGTAGAAAGAAAATGCTTCAATTTTGCATTAATTAAAGAATTTTTTACCCATTCCTGTCCATTAGCTGCTACCACACAATGGCTAAGAATGGCCATTACAACAGACAGAAATAGGAACATCAATTTCCTGCTAATGAAAATGTCAGGGGGAGATGCCGTCTATCACAGATGGTTCTGATGTGGAGAGGGCTTTTTTCTGCCTTGCAACTTTCTCCAGTTTCTAGGAGACCTGCATGGAAGGGCAAGTGTCTTTTATTTATAGACACCTGGAAAGTATCGTTTGCAATAGATTGAGGACTATGCTCAGATCCTAGTAAATATTCCATTGATTTTTAAAATTGCTCCCTTTCTTATCAGGCCTCACAGGGTCTCTGCCCGGGAAACCTCGCTGACCTTCTCCCCTCCTGATGAGGCCACTTTTCTTGAGATCAGAGGCAGCACATGCCTCTGCTGCTGCCCACCTGCTCCCTCACCATTTATGAGATGAACATGACATCAGTCAGCTGTGCTCAGCCATCCCCACCTTCCTCATCCCCCTCAGGGTGGGGAGCTCCATCGCTCACAGTTTTGAGAGCTTATTCAGAAACACACTTATTCCGCCCCAAGCAGAAGGATGGATTTAGTTAGTGTTGGGTGGTGTCCAGCTCTGGCCATGGCCTACAGCTCTCTGGCTTCGCAGGGGCACAAGTGCAGATCTGAGTGCTGGGTCCTTGTACCCATACAGCCTCAGAGGCACAGTCCCAGAGCTCCCCAGCCAGGGTTTTTGGGGGAAAGCCATCTCCCTGCCAGGCTTGCAACTCAATTGGAAGCTGCTAAAGGCAATGTTGTTTCTCCCATAATAATCAAAGACCACGAGGCCCACTTTGGAAAACCCCAGTTTACTCATAGAGAAAAAATGGAGTCAGGAGGTATTTTTAAAAACCAAGCACTTTTGAAAACCTCATGTACATCAATCGCTACTTGGATCTGTGTTTGCCCCTAAATTCCCTTTGGCTAGCATGGCTGTCAAGAGGGCTTTAGTCATAGACTAACAAATATCTCTTCACACGGGACGGCCTTTCACACCCAGAGCCTCCTTTCGGGTATCGTGGTCAACAGGGCTTGTCCACTACAAAATCACACAAGCATTCAGTAGGTACTCAATAAAGCTTATTAGCAAAAAGGGGGCTAAGAGACAAATTGACTACTCATTAGTCTTTCTCTATGCAATTGTGCTGGCCTGGCTGTCAAAAGGATTCCAAAAATATCTGTTCTCCAGAAAACTTCCAGACGGGTTGTGTTGAATGACTGTTTTAGAAGTAGTATTCCAACATGTTAAAATGACTGTTACAAGCCACCATTTGGCTCCAGTTCAACTAAAGATGAATGAATGAAATCAATTTCCTGGATCAGAAGGTCTTTGGTTCTGGTGCCCAATAGCAACTGGCCCACCTCAGTTTCTTATATTGCACAGGAAGTAGAGATGGTCAAAAGATTGGACCACAAAGTACTGCAGAACTTCTCCCCCTTATTTAGCCCGTGTTTAATGAGTATTTACTACAGTCACCAAGACCCTCCCTTCTTTTCTATGGGCTACGTGTCTTCAGCTATACTATCTGTGGGAAGAAATAACTTGAAGGCACTAAGTAGCAAGATTTAAGAAGGAATGTGAAGGGTGAGAAAAGCCAGAGCCACACAGACATAGACCCGGGATCAGCCAGGGCAGAGATGCTGGAACCAGGAATGGAGGGCTGGGGCAGGCAGGCTGAGCAAACTATGGTCAGCTGGCTAGGGCCATGATGCTCATGAAGGCCCTGTTATTACCTCTAGGCCATATTGATATCTTACTTCTTTCTCATCCAAAGGAAAACTGAGTTCCATGTGTACATTGCCATGTTCTTAAAAAACAACAGTAATGCCAATAACCAGACATGTAGTGCTCTGCTCCTGTAGCCAAGGGTGACTCCTGCTACTGAAATAAGTAACCTAAAACCAAGAGTAACTAAAAATCTCAGAGTGTCTCAGGGAACACAGGCTTCTCTGCAGAATTTGTCTACACTCAGGAATGATGCCTGTAGCAGTTTTAATGTTATTTAGGGCTAGAATCTTCTCTGTAGAGCATTGCAGTGCCTTCTAAAAAGCCCATTCCCAAGGCCATCTCTTTCTTGAAATACCTCCATCATCTCAGAGTTCAGAAAGCACCAATATTTAACAGGAGCCACACCAAACAGCCATCTTTCAGCCTTAAGACACCCATCCAACCGCATGGTGAGAAGAAGCAATGGAGCAAGGTGAAACCCCATCAAGCCCCATCTCCTGTCATGGCCTAATAGAGTCGCCCAATGGATGCTAGTCACTAAAAGTTGAGAAAGATACCACATCCACCATTAGGGAGCTCACAGACTAATCAGAAAATAAAGTAGCCAAATGATGATGGCACAAACATAGAATATGGTGCCCAAAGTACTTTGCAAGATTTGGAGGTGACAAGGTTCTTCTACCGTTAAGCCAGGTGTAGGGCTTTCCATTCTCAGAGCATCTAAGTGCAAGATGCTTTACCACCTGGGTTTGCTGTGTAATATCCAAGACTTGGAGCTGTATCAGAAGGGCTCCCAGCCTTGGAGAAGATCTGGCCAATGGTGTGGTTTGAGACTGAGAGGCAGGGAGCGGCGTGTGGGGTTAAGGAAAGTCAATAGGAACATGAGGTTCCCCAAATCTTCAAAGAGCTTTTTATGAGATTTCCTGGGATTGCAACCATAATCCTCCCTCAACAAGGTGAGCACCGTGATGTCTGGATTTACCTATCCCAGAGGACCCAGTGGAGGTAGGTTTTCCATGCAATGAGCTAGAAACACTTACAGATGTGACTTACCCCACCAGGACTGCCCCCAGCTCCACCTTCCCTGGAGGCCAATGTTCAGCCTTTCAGGTAAGAGCTGAACAATTATAATAAATAATAACAGCTCACATTTATTGGTTGTTCTGTGCCAAGTACTGTGCTAAGTGTTTTACAGGCTATATATCAAGTTATCCTCATAACAACCCTGTGACATTTATTACTCATCTCACAGAAGCAAAGGCTGAGAGAAGTACAGTAACTTGCCAAGGTCACGGGGCTGGCAAGTGGAGGAGCCAGAGTGCTAGTCTGCCTCTGACTCCAGAGGCCTGTCTCTCTACATCCAGGCTCCTAGTTCAGGAATAGCATTGTTGCTTAACGAAGACCCCTGCCCTTTGTGCCAAACTTTTGTCAATATCATTATTTAAAGGGACACATCCCAATTTATTCCAGTATCAATTCTCTATATCGTTTACCTCAGCACTGATTGTATCGTTCGCAAATTAGCATTAGACAGCAATTTCTGGTTCCATATAAAACTATTTAGCAATCTAGCCAAGAAAATTGAAAGATGTAAAGCGAAAGCCTGGGTGCTGAACCTAATTCTCTTCCTTATCTTCTTGTTACATATTGACATATTTGAGGCCATTCAAAAGCATCTAACCTGTCTTGCTTGAGTGCAAATCAGATTATTGACAATGAAAGCCATTTAATAGGTTATTTAAATGTTGGAGTCCTATCTCTGTGGGATCTGCTTCTTGACCAGCTTCTACTGCAGAACGGTCAACTTTTGTTTGTAGGGAACAGAGATGTCTCCTGTTTCTGTGTCCCAAGTGTGGATGCTGTGGAATGTCTGCTCCAGTGCATGCAAATGTCTCTCTCCTGATCACCCCCACCCCGATGTTCTAATCCTGGCCACCCCAGATGCTGGCCTGCATCCCTGTGAGCCTGGTATGGCCACATTGCTGAGAAGGGACAAGCCAGATAGTAGGCCCAGGGCTGCCTGACTTGGCAGCCCCTGAATTCGCTGTTCAATCAACCACAATTCAGTGAGCCCCAACTATTACTCAACACAGAGCCAGTTTCCATAAAGCATGCTCCAGAAACATTCTACCTAGTTCCATTTATTTAACAATATTCATTACTGAGTGCCTGCTGTGTGCTTGGTATTGTCTGAAGGTCTGGGAGAGAGAAACAATCATACCAATAAAAGCAACCAAAACCTTTATTCTGGAGGACACTGTGGTGTGTCCAGATCTCCCTTCAATGAAGTATTTGTGCCCTAGAGGCTGGGAGTGTAGTCAGCAGATGGCTTTCATCTGTCAGCTGCTTCTGGAATTGCCTCACCCCAGGTCATGCCCCTTCGCAGGCATCCCACATTCAGTGACTGATGACCACAGGGGTAGGAAAGCCTGGCCATCCCAGTTCAACTCATAAGGGCTCTTGGAGCTCTGAAGATCCCCATGGGTTGCCATTCTGCCTGGCTGCAGCCTGACTTCTCCCGCTGCTTCATCATGCTTCCCCTCCCTTCCTTCTACAGGTGTTGAAACCAAATGCACACTTTCATAAACATCAGGCATACTAAACTCCATCTCAGTGTCTGATCCTCAGAAAACCCAACCTGTGACAACCAGAAACAGGAGGTCCAAGAGGAAACATGTGCTGAGGCGGGGTTTTGAAGCTGGATCACTCCGTCTCTACTCCACTGGCAAAAAAGACCCCATCACTCCTGGTAGGTGTTGGGCCAATTGATAAAACTTGCATAGGTGCCGATGGAGATGATATACTTACATAAGGGAGTACATTTGCTGGTGCAATGTATTTGTTAGTTGAAAAATATGAGGGAAATAACTGAAAGGATGATGGAATCCAGTTAAACTGGATTGTCATTTGGAAAAAGACAGTGAAAAAATAAGAGCAATCCATCACCACTTGAAAGTTACTGTGAAGCCAGTGGGCCTCTTTGGAAACATACACAAGGCCCTTATATCTTGCGGCAGGTGGACAGAGGAGCTGAGGACCAGGCCTTGGATGGAGTCATTAGAGTGGCTGAGCTCCCTAGAAGGTTAGACTCCCAATTCCCAATCTGGCAGGTCTGCTATGCCAAGCTGAGGCCCCAGCTGAGAAAAAATTAAACCCTGACACTGGGATGGAGACATCAGACGAATGCCTTGGAAAATCATAAATCTCCAGATTCCCCAGAACCCTCTGCACCTACAGGAATGCCCCACCTCTCCTTATCAAGAGGTAATTCCTCCTCTTGCTTGCAGGCAGTGCAAAGTTGTCTCCCAGATCAGGAGATACATGGCCTTCAACATTGACCTCTCCTTCCCCTATTCATACACTAAGAGTAAATTACAACAAAAGCCAGATGAGGTCATGCTGGGTCTGATAAGAGGAAACTTGTTGTACCTTAAAGACACTATAAGACCTATCCAGCATGTATCTGCTGGAGCCAGAAGATTACACACAAGCTTGGACACTGATAGTGCTTGAGCAAGAGAACCAAAACAAGAGGTTGAATTAGACAGTTTGTCAATTTGGGAGTACTCTTTCAGGGTACAAGATTTAAAACCTTGGCAAGGAGATAGAGAGATGTGCTACTAAGATGTCTCCTAGGAGCGTGGAAGAGACAAAGACCCACACTAAATGCCAGAATTGCCACAGAAGATAGCAGAAGAAGGAATTTAAAGGATCTCAGAAGTAGGCATGCCGGGATGGAAATACTCTGTAAGGCCAAAACCCCAGATGATTATATTCCATGGGAAAGTTTAGAGAATTCACAAAAAGCCTACAGAATGCACTGGTAAAAGGAGCACAGGATCATTGTGAAGTTCGACAACACCCCTCTGTAGACCACGGCTGGTGGTAGAGGAGACTGTCACAGACCTGGGCAATGGGGACAATGGAAAAAACACTGAAACCACAGGGGAAGAATCATTATGTGGTACTTAATTGTCAGAAGCCAAGAGGATGTAATCACCATGGTAAGAAGCAAGGTCAGAGGGCCACTGATGCGCAGAGAGTTATCAAGATGGTTAATAGAACACAGTGTCCCTGGAGGCAAAATAGAAGAGCAGCCAACAACGATACTACTCATTGTACCATGAAGAAAAAAACAGGGCTTCCCTGGTGGCACAGTGGTTGAGAGTCTGCCTGCCGATGCAGGGGACACGGGTTCGTGCCCCGGTCCGGGAAGATCCCACATGCCGCAGAGCGGCTGGGCCCGTGAGCCATGGCCACTGAGCCTGTGCGTCCGGAGCCTGTGCTCTGCAACGGGAGAGGCCACAACAGTGAGAGGCCCGGGTACCGCAAAAAACAAAAAACAAAAAAAACAAAACAAAACAAAAAAATAACAAACGTGGATGATAAAGAGATTGAGGACAGTTGCCCCAATAAAAAGCCATGATTCCTTGTCCACTTTTTAGACCTGTAATCCACTGAATGAAGAGAAAGCCATGCCCCTACAAGGGGGGATCCTGCAACACCATGGCAGGTATACACAATAATAGTTCCCTGAGTCCTTCCCCAGAGAGAATTGCACTGTGCCCTGTGGAAAGGGAAACATCCAAATATTTTGAAGACTGTTGGACATAGGATTTGAGTTGACATTGATACGCAGAGACCCAAAGAGTTATCATAGTCTCCTGGTAGATGGAGATATAAGGGAAAAGTGTGATCAGTGGAGTTCTGGCCAAAGTCTGCCTCACAGTGACTCAACTTGATGGGATGTCAGTATAGATATTCTGGGAAATTGACACACTGAGTCCTTGCCTCTGGAGTAAGAACTGTCCTAATGGGGACCAGCATCCAAGTGGAAATCTCCGTAATCACCCTGCCCCAACAAATCAAGATAGAAAATAAACAATAATATCGTATCCCAGGGAGAGAGAAAGTTCTGCTCCTTTTAAAGATCTAAGAGATGCAAGGGTAGTGGTTCTCATCACATCTCCATCTAATTCACTACTGTAGCCCCTGCACAAAATCAGATGGATCCTGGAAAATGACCATGGACTCCTCAAACTCAACCAAGCAGTTGCCCAAAATGCAGCTTCCTTATCAGATATAGTATCTTCACTAGAGTAGATTAATATGACCTCAAGAACATGGTTGCAGCCTTTGATTTAGTGAATGTATTCTTTTCTATCACAGTTAGGAAAAGGATCAGAAATAATTCTGGGAAGAACAGTGGTACATTTACAGGTCTTCCTTACTCCTCCTTTAACATTCCCACCCTTGGTCATAATATAGTCAAAGTGGTCTTAACCAGGAGATGTCACAGAACCTCCCATTGAGCTCCTATATCAATGGCATCATGCTAATCGCATCCAACAGGGCTTTGGAGGCTTTGGTAAGACACATGTGTTCCAAAGAGTGGGAGAAAAACTCCTTCAAAGACTCAGCACCCTTCCACATTAGTAACATTTTTAGGAGTTGAGCAGTAAAAGGGCACAACAGGACATCCCTTCCATTATAAAAGATAAATTTTGCCTCCCACTGAAAAGAATAAAGCACAATGCCTTGTTCTAGAATCTTTGCATTTTCCACATCTGGAAATACTGCTCTTACTGATATACCAAGTAACATAAAAATCTGCTAGCTTTGAATGGCGTCCAGAAGAGAAAAGGGCTCTGCAACAAGTCTAGCCTGTGATGCAATCAGCTCTGTTGCATGGGCCGTATAATCTGGCAGACCCTAAAGTTTAAGTTATCAGTGAAGGGAAACGATGCTAGGTGGAGTTTATGGCAAATCCCAAAGGAAGAATCACAATGTAGATCCTTGGGGGTTTGGGATCACGGTTTTACCATCTGCAGCAGAGAAAACAATTCACAGTGTAACTACTGGGCCCTGATAAAGATGGTGTGCCTGACCATGGGCCCCCAAGTGATAGGGCTCTGCCCTATACCACCATATCACAATGTCAGGGGGGCCCAGCTATAATCTCTGGAGTGTGGAAGTGGCTAATCCAGAATCAGGCATAGCAGGGCCAGAGGACAAAAGCAAGTTGCATGAGTGGGTAGCTCTGACCTCCACATCATTCACTACCATTGTACTCTTCTGTGCTCGCCCTGTGACTTTAGGGTATCCCTTATGGCCATCTGACAGAGGAAGAAAAAGCTCAGGCTTGCTTCACAGATGGTTCAGCTCAGTATGTGGAGTAAAGATGAAAATGGACAGCAGCTGCACTATAGCCCTACTCAGGAGTAGGAATAGTGACTTTGAAAGAGTCAGAAGTGATTTTGAAAGACAGTGGTGAGGGGAAATCCTCTCAATGGGCAGAGTTTAGGCAGTGCACCTGGTCAACTACTTTATATGGGCAAAGATCAGAATATATATGGACTCACGGGCAGTGGCAAATAGCCAGGCTAAATGGTCATGGGTCCAGAATGAGAGCCATTATTGTATTAGTATACATAGTTTTAAAATTTTCTGTACTTTATGTTGCTTTTACATCATGAGATGAGAGCTTTGCTCTTGCTGACCTGGAGAGACTGCCCTTCCCAGGGCTGGCTAATTCCTAGAAAGAGCAAACAATTGCCCTTTGAGCATGCTTTTCATATGCAAATCAACCAATCCAAAGCCTACCCCCAAACCCCTCCTTTACTGGGCTCTCACAGGTCTCTTACTCTCTGGGGCCAATATTCCCCTGCCCTAATCACCCCAGGGCCAGGTACCAAACAGGATACCGGCAGCCCCTACACCCTGGAGTTTGCTAAAATTATTCAAACTAGCCAATCACAAACCTGCTTCACCTGCTTACCCTGCCTCACAATTTGCTTCCTATGGAAACCATGATAAAGATTCTCACCCACACTTTCCCCTCACCTTCTGCCTCCTGACTGACCTTGGTGCTTCCCCGTGTAGCCCTGCATGGTGTGGCATGCCCCCTTCGCTTGGAACTGTGGGTAACAAACTATCTTTTCAATGGCAGTCATCTGATCTGCTGGCCTCACCATACCTGAATTAACAATAAAACTTACATTTAAAAACACTTAGAAGAATGGGACTTCCCTGATGGTCCAGTGATAAATTCCAATGCAGCGGAAGTGGTTTTCATCCCTGGTCAGGGAACCAAGATCCCACATGCCATGGGGCAACTAAGCTCACGCACCTCAACTAGAGAGATAAAGCCTGCATGCTGCAACTAGAGAGAAGCCCGTGTGCTGCAACGAAGACCCGACACAGCCAAAAAAATAAAGAAAATAAATAAATATTAAAAAAAAAAACCACTTAGAAGATCAGCGATAAGAGGTTTTGGGTAGAGGCATGTGGATTAACATGTGGGAGAGAATATGAAGACCTTCATACCACTTTAATGTTTGCTAGAGAGCTTCCACCATAGAAAGTACACTAAAGTCAAGCAGACAAAATGTATGGCCAGCTGGAATCAGCCAGCATCTCATCAGCCACTCCAGTGCTGTGCAAGTTGCCATATGAACAGCATAGGCACAATGGCAGAGATGGAGGTTACGCACGGTTTTCCACTTACCAAAGCTACTGCCACTGCCAAACTTCAACCTGACCGACAGCAATAGAAACAAACACTGACCCAGATATAGCACCACCCCCTAAGGAAACCAACCAGCTGGACAGTAGCAAGTTGACCACATTAGCCTACTTCTGTCCTGGAAAGTCTGGCGATTCCTTCTGACAGGAATAAACATGTATCTTGGGTATGGATTTGCCTTTTCTGCCCACAGAGCCTCAGCCACATCACTACTTGAGGGCATGCAGAGGGTTTGAGCTCTGGATGGAATCCGCATAACTGCTCAACAGACCATGGGGCCAATTTTATAACAAAAGAGAGGTGGTAATGGGCTCATGACCCTGGGACTCTCTGATTGTATCATAGTGTATCATCTGGAAGCTAGGAGCAAGCCTGCTGAAGGCACTGATGATGTGATAACTTAAGGGCAATAGTTTATGAGGAAGAGGGGCCATCCTACAGGATGCAGTATAGACTTTGGCTCGAAGACTTTGACACAAAGCTGTGTACCCAACATGAAAGATACATGGGTCCAGAAACCCAAGAGGTAGAGTAGGAGCAGTCTTACTTACCATTATCCTCAGTCACCCATTGGAGAATCTGTGCTTCTTGAACAAAGTGATCCTAAGCTCTGCAGTTTTGAAGATCTTGGTTCCCAAAGAAGGACACTCCCACCAGAAGACACAGAGAGAGTCTTTATTCTGGAGGGAAACTTAAAGGAGGAAGGTTAGTGCAATGAACTACATCCCCGTTTAATCACTAGCTGTGATTGCCCCCTGGTCACTTCAGACACCTATGCCAAGGGGCCAGCAGATAAGAAGAGCAGTCACCATCTTTGCAGGGTGATTAACCCTAATTATCAGGGGGATGTCAGGCTGTACTTACACAAGGAATGGAGAAGGAAATCTGCTTGGCAACCAGGTGATCTATTTGGGCACTTGTGGCATTCCCTTGCCCAATTATGATGGTAAATGAACAACTGCAATGACTCTGGCCTGAGAAAGATGTAGTGATCAGAAACTCAAACCCCCAGACCCTTAAGGGTGAAGTTCTGGGCAATGGCCCCAAGTAAGCCATTTAGCCCAGCACAGGTGCTGGCTGAGGCTGAGGGCAATCAAGGATGGATAGGAGGTAGATGATGGGTACCAGTTGGGACTCCAAGATGAGCTTCAGCAGCAGGGGCTACAGTTCATCTTCCTAACCTTCCTCCTCTAAGTTTCCCTCAGGAAAAAAGACCCACAAGATTCTGTGAGAGCTGCTTCCTGAACGTGTATGAAGAAGTGGATCTGAAGAGCTTGAGGGTAGATGGTGGTGGACAGAAGATGCCCTGCCCAGACCCCCTTCAATGAAGGGCTTGTTGCCCGGCTTCTGGGAGTTCAGCAGATGGCCTCCAGCTGTTGGTTCCTTCCAGAATGCTCTCAACTGCAGAGAGCCACCTCAATCAGGGTCATGCCCAGGGACTGCTGACAAAGGAGCATGAAGGTCCCACCATCTCAGCCCAACTCCAGGCAATTCTGAAAAGCCAGTCTGGCTCCAGAGTTCCCTGCATGGTCAGCCATGGATGTCCTTGGGCTCACGTGGCAGTCTGACTCTCTCACTGCCCCATCCTGCTTCCTTCCCCTCCCTTCCCAGGTGTTGACTCCCAGAACACTCCCCAGTATCACTCCTGCACGTGAACCCATCACAGAGCCAGCTTCCTGGGGACCCTACCTGCGACATGGGAGAGCCAGACACTCTTCTGCGTGCGCTACGAGTCCATGTCCATTTACTCCTCTAAGCAGCACTGCCCCAATGACAGGGATGCTTACAAAGGTTAAGGAACTTGCCTGTGGTCACAAAGCCAGTAGCAGGTGGACCTCTTTGATGAGCAGAGCCAGCCGGGCTCCAGAGCCCGCAGTCCTAGGCTCCCTGACCTCGGGAGCTCAGAGTCCAATGGGAGAGAAAGATGCAGACGCATGGCCCCTTTTAAGTGCGGAAGCAGGAGAGAATTCAGCTGAGCTGGGCAGAAAAGGAATGTCTGTCAACACCCCCTGGTAATTTTCATTTTGTGTCCCGACCAGTCCCAACTGTGAAGGGTGAATGCATCCCTCACTCAGCTCACGTGAAGCACCTGCCCCGCACCAGACCCTGGCACAGGGCTGTGTGGAGAACTCTTGTCCCCACTGTGGAATTGGAGCCTGGCTGCACGCGGCGTCCTCCCGCCAGCCTAACCTCCACTCAGGCCTCCAAGGCAAGTCACCAAGGCAAGGTGACTTCCTCAGGACCACCTGTGTAGAGGAGAGGCCAGCCCATGTCCCCTGCCACCCACCACCACCCCAACAACTAGTTGGATGGAGCTCCAAATCCTTACCACCTGCGTGCATGTCCCCTCAGGCAACCTGACACATCATACCTTTTAGAACTTTCAAGTCTCATCCGCACACTCCTGTGTGATGAATCTTGGCATGTATCTATTTTGATCAATTACCTATTAATTCACCCATTTTATGCTTCCTTTCTGCATTAAGCTGGTATTCAATGAGAGACAGCTCCCTCCCACCCAGAGTAAATGGCCCTGTATTGGAGACCGACTTTGAACAGAAAAATAACTATACAGGGTTGCTGTCCTCCTTCTAAATGCATGAGACCACTTTTCCAGACTGCTGGATTCTTCAGTATTCCAGGTCAACTTTCTTTTCCTTCCCTGTCCAGTAAAGTTCTCCAGTTGTCATTGTTTTGACGTGACCACCCTCCATCTTACCTTTTCTATGTTTCCTGTATCACTGTGCTCTTGTTCCTAAAGGAACCACCCCTCACTTGCCATTCCCCTCACCCCAGCGCCAACCCCACCCTCTGGACCTGACAGCTGTTCTCCTCCAGCTCCAGGTCCTTGAGACTGACTGCTGGTCCTTGGGGGAGGGGGCAGCTGTGCGATGTGGCCTACCTTGCTCATCCTGCCTGACCTCCCCTGGGACCCCTGCTCCAGCCCCCAGCTGCTCCCCAGCCCAGGCCCCACTCCTGGCCTTGGAGCTCTCACATCCTCAGGAGTCCAAAACAGGAGAAGAGCGTGAAGACGAGCCCCCCCTCCTGCCCCCCACCAACTCCTTCTCTAACATGATTCTAACCTGGGCATTTCTCTCCATACAACGGTCTGAGTCTGCCCATTCCAGCTCTCTCTCAGGAGGCAAATATTCAGGGTTCTGTTTTGTTTTGTTTGTTTGTTTCCCCTATTGGTCTTATTGTCTCACAAGGAATGGGGAAGGAGAAGAGGAGAGGGAGAGAAGCAAGAGAGACAGAGGCTGAGACTGTCTATCCAGTTGGCAGTATCCAGAAATCACTTAAATATTAAAAAAAAGAACTGGAAGTCAGAAGAATTTGATGAGCTGAATCATTTCAGAGACACCTGTGGACTCCTCCCCTCTTCTCCCAATCCTCTTGCCTGTTTATTGCAGCTACACCCACTTCGTCCCTCAACACCCCTCTGGGACTTTCTGGGGCCCCCAGGTATGCCCAGCCATCTCTGGCCACTCCACCTCAGGCTTGCACCTCGCAGGCCCTCCACCCGACCATCGTCTAGTCCCCAAGGCACTCAAACCACAACTGAGCTCCCATGGCTCCTACCACCCAGATCTGATACGGACCTCTTACCTCTCTATCGCCCTGGCCTCTGCTGAATTCCTGGCAATGACCATCTGTCTTGTCAATCTCATTACTGCAGAATCCATCAAACTCTCTTCCAGGCCAAACGTGATAGCTAAGGACATTGTATTAAATTGTCAGCCCCACTCAGCTTTTCCCAAAAGGCCTAGACTCTCCATTAATTTATTCTTTTACTCTATCATTTAAGAAAGAGGTAGGAAAAGCCCGTGATGTATCAGGCACTGTTTTTGGCATGAGGGATTCAGAGACCAAGGTGGATATGGCCCCTGTAGTCTGGGAGTCCATTACTAGAAAAATCGAATAAATCATTGTATGTGAATTAAGAGTTAGTCCAGAGGAAAAATAGGGTTCCTGAAAACTCAGTCTCTCTGCTTCTGAAGAAGCAAGCCCCCAGCATTTCCCAGCTCTGGGTGTGGGCATCCACCCACCCATGGGGCCAGCTTGGCCCCCGCTGAGGGAACCTGCCTCTTGGAGCAGAGAGGATGCTGAGCTCACTGGGAGAAGGCGAGAGAGGACAGCCAGTGATTGCAGCCGGAAGCAGGTACAGACACCACCGTGAGCGTGCTCCAGCAAGGAGGAGGCTGGCTTTTAGCCCAGAAGTAGCTTGGTGCTAGCACTCAACATCTCAAAGCAATTTAGTGGGTTGGTGAAAAGGGTGTCATTTTATTTGAGAGAAAGACGGAGGGTGCTCAAGAGGGAAGTTCCTTATTCCTCATCCCAGCATCCCCCTGGAGGTACATTCTAACCATGGCAATTCTCTGGAAAAAAAAAACAAAAATAAAATTAAAAAATAACTTTCTCAGTTCTTTGGTGCATCTGGTGAGGACCTGGGAGAATGTGGGCTCCAAGCAGGGTTTCTGCTCTCACCCACACTCACGAAGGGCCTCTCCAGAGCCCAGGGTGCACCTTGTCCCAACATGCCATAAAAAGCTGGAGCACAGGCAATTTCCTTTCAAATTAAGAAGTACAAATATTTCTGGCCGGAAGAAAACCCAAGTAGCAACTCAGAATGCATGCGGTTAAGTCCCTCTTATCAATTTACAATATAAAAACATCTCATGCATATAAAAGTGAATTTGGGTAGCAGAGGACACACAAGCATTCCTGGGTGCTTTTGTGCACCCAGGTTAGTACATATTTACACGTCGAATGCACACAGGATGATGCCAGGGCCAAATACTGAAAGAAAACATGCGGTAAACGGTTGCTTTAATAAGTCCTGTTCCATTGAAAGGGAATAAAACCTGAGTATTAATGAGATATAATTATATATTTAAAATCTTTTCCCTTGTGCGGTATATAGGATTAATGCCAGTAAACTCACAAACTGCAACATTCTACTCCATTACATCTGCAATGATTAGAGATAGTTTGAACATCTGGCATATAATCTGTGATAGAAAACAGCATTCTGCACTTTAATGGACGTCTGGAGGCTACACATATCTGATTTTATTTCTTTCTGTTAACTCTTTCGTGGGAGGGGAGGATTTTGTTGCCAGGATGCTTCTCCCCTCTTTCTTCCCTTCCTTGCAGTGTCCCCGACCTTTCCCAGGTTCCCGTCGGCCACTGCTCTTTCCATTTTCAACAGTGGACTCAGAACGGAAGCCACCAGATTTGTCAAAAGTCATTTATACACTGCACAACTGAGCAGCATCAATATTCAGATTTTAAAACCTTTAAGAACATCTACCAATGAAAACAAGGACAATTTCCTTGTTATCGGGGAAATCAAAAACATTAAAATGAAGCCGCGTCCACGTCTTCGTTGACATGTCGAAGGCACTCTGCACACTCTCTCTTAATTCGGTTCCCTTTTCTAATTCTGTACATGGTAACTTGCCTGTCGAGGCTGAGGATTCCAATATTTGTACATTTTTGATGCCTTTTAAGCGTGAGTAGCTAAGAATGTCTTTGACTGGCACAGGCTTTCATTGAAAAAATTAGATGATTTTTCTGCTTCGTGTAGGGTGTGTTTAGCCCCAAGCTAAACAAGGAAGGTTTTAGCCCTTCTGCGTTTCTATAGGGAAAAGAAAGATCCTTTGGTGAAATGGGAGAGAGTGACAGCACTAGCTTTTGCTTTATTTATTGAAATATTAGCGAATGCCTATACCTTAGGAAACCTAGAAATTGGACTCTCTAAGCAGTCATGAAGAATGATTGACAGGCAGCCTCAGTAAACAGGGTGTCATAGCACAGAGGCCCTGACATCTGGGAGGGCCTGTGACGGGCGTGCTCCTGAGGCTGGGTTTGGTATGAGAACATGCGTGGAGATGTGCCAATGGTAAGTGGATTTGGGTGTGAAATAATCATTTTCATGCCTCGAATTTAATGGCTGGTGCTGAATGCTGTAATAAAGGCCATAGTTACTGCTCATAACTACAGGTGTAATAAGGCAAGATACTGGGCCTTCAGACCCTTCCAGCAATAATTCATGTGGGAATTAAGAAGCCTTAATGAGTCGAATGTGTCACCTGGGACCTCAGAAATATAGTCCTTAGGAAAGAGGAAAGCAGAAAAGACTGGCTGGAAGTGCAATCACAGGGACAGTTATTAAAGTTCGCAGATGCAGGCGCTTCTCTCCCCGGGGTCCTCTGCCTTGTCGGCCTCTGAGCCTGGGCTCTGGCTTGCCTTTCATTGCAGATTTTAAGCCCTTTGAAGGCAGATTTTTATGAGTTGCCTCTGCCAGATCAATGATTCTCAACCATGGGGCAAATTTACCCCCCAAGGGATACTTGGCAACGTCTGGAGACATCTTTGGTTGTCACTCTAGCAGGGTGGGCGTGCTACTGGCATCTGATGGGTAGAGGCTGAGGCTGCAGGCACAATGCACCAGGCAGCCCCGAGGACAAAGAGATTATTGGGCCTGTAACGGCAACAGTGCCACTGCCGGGAAGCCCTGTGTAAATGCTCCTGCTGAATCACTCTTCCAGTTCTCAAGGACACTCCCTTGCAAAGGCAGGCTCTGTCTCTGGACTCCCTGGGGGACTGTAGAAACCAGAGCCAGCCTGAAGGCGCCAAGTTGAAGCACATCCCCATGCTGGATCTACCAGGTTGATTTGGGGGCCACAGGACTCCTGATACAGTTGTTTTATTAATATGCTCCGAATTAGTTTGGAATAAGTGGAAATTCAGATAAGGAGTAGACAGAGCGTACCTTGCCCTGTCTGCACAAAGGATTTGCTGAGCATGGGCCATGTGCACTGTGGGGCACCATTTTTAGAACCTTTTAAGACAAGCAGCTTTCAAGCGTCTCAGTCCCACCCTGGGGATGCCGGCACTCACCACGCTAGTACAAATGGTCCTGGTCCTTCAGGAAAGCGGTTCAGCAGGACACCCACTTGTCCATCCTTTTTAGCCATTAGCGCCAGTTGCTCAACCTACTCAGATTTAATGAAAGGTTTTGTTTAAAACAATCCTGGAATTCTGATTTTTCTCCCCTTTAAAATCTGACTAGTGTTCAGATTTTAAAACCTTTACGGTAGTAGTGTGAGTCCCACGTAGACAAGTAAAAAGGTTCTCCATCCCCAGTTCTCAACTTTAATGTAATCCAGATGGCACAGCAGCAGCAGCCCCAGCCCCAACCTCGTGACCTGGGGCGAGTCCAAAATCCTTCCCAAGAGTCCCAGGGCCGAGGACTCCAACTTCCAGCTTCAGCCAAATTCAGGAGCTTCTGGTGTCTCTTTATTTCTACCCGGCTTCTACTGTCAGCCAAACCCTCTGATTTCTCTTGAACTCCCTTCCACCTCCCATCTAAAGTATCATTTCCTGGCGGAAGCTCTACTAATGATGCAGGAGTAGTAGAGTTGCGGGGGGTGGGATGTCCAGAAGAGGGCATTGCACTTCCACATAGCAGAGAATTTAAAAATAAATAATAGATTTCTCTCTTCTTTAAAAGGCTCTCTCATCCTTTCAACAAACTTGGATTTCACGTGTTCCCTTATTACCAGAACACCTCTCTCTCCCTAGTTCATTGACACTCCAGCAACCCAAATAAATGAATTCATAATAAATCCCAGCACCTTATTACATGAAGCAAGTTAGCCCCTCTCCCGCTGACCCCAGACCCAGTGCCAGGCCCCACTGCCCACCATCTGCATACACACAGGCCTATTCTGAAATTCAGCAGCTGCACCATTGGCTAAGCCAACTTCTCCAAATTTTAGCTCCCAGAAAACGGGAAGTTATTTCCTTGCTCATATGAATTGCGCCATCCTACCCCTTACAAACACACATCCTCAGAAGGCAGAAGTGAACTCAGTCACTTTTATGTAATTTTCCTCTATTATACGGAAATATGGTTGGTCAGGCCTACTCTGACTTCTCTCCCTCCCACACCTGGATCAGGTGATATCCTATTATCTATTCTCCTCAATTCAAGGCCTTTTCTGTCCTTCCTAGCAAAGGTCCCCTCTTATTGGTGATGAGTGTGTGTCTCCATTATTTGATTGGTGTCTGCCTCTCCCACTAGGCTGTAAGTTCCATGAGGGCAGGGACAATGCTGCTTTTTTGCTGACCCTCGGCACAGTGTCTGACACGCAGTGTTCAGTTGTACATATGTGTGAGGGGGAGACAGGCAGGATGTTTTAAGAGAACAGGCCACATCATAGCTCTTCATCTTCTTCACAACCTTAGGGTATGTAGGTAAGGGTCTGTGTGTGGGTGTGTGTGTTTGTACAACCTGGGGAAAATGATACACTCTTGTCTGTTAAGATCCCTAGACACAGTGACCTTGCACATGCCCAGAAGATGATCATGGAGTAGGTGGCCTCTATTTGGATCCCTACCCAGCAGTGATCTGGAACCAGGCATTTTTATTGAAATGCACAAAACTTCCCCTCTGGAAACTTACCTCCTGTTCAACGCTCTCCCATCCCCTGGGACCTGACATCCCCAAGGTGTCCTCCCCTCACCCGAGCCCCCGATCTCAAGGGCCTATCTCCGGCACAGAAAAGCACTTCAAAAGTTCAAAGACCTTAAAGGCAAGGATCCAAAGTTGGAACACTACATGTAAAGAGTCTCTTTGGATGGTGTTTGGCCTGGGGTAGCTGTTCCCAGCATCTCCCAGTCTCACCAGCGACCGTCGTTCTGACCTTCTTGTCCGATTGGAAGACCAGCCCCGAGGACCGAGGTTCCTCTCACCCTCAGGGGACAGTGACTTTTTGCCTTGGCCTTTCCAGTAGTGCCTTTTCCCCATCCTCTTTTCTGGCTACTTTCTTCCACACACCGTCTGGGTCCACAGGCAAAAGCTTTGACATTGGACTTGTGTAGGACCGACCTCACTATGTTCTCTAGGGCAGTCAGTGGCATCTCAATATGCAAGAGGCTCTTCCGCTCCAGCTCCCAAAGATGGTGTCTACAGTTTATTTCATTCACCCACTCATTCAAAACCAAAAGAGTTATTGAACACCTAACTGTGCCAGGCCTTGGGCTGTGGGGCAAACACAGAGGAAGCCAGCTCAGCTATTGTGTCCCCTGGAAGGAAGGAGCATATACACAGCCAACATTACTCAAAGGGTAATTAGTGTCTAAGGAAGAAGTGCCAGAGACCCTAGGGTGCATTCTGGCTGGGGATCGGGAAAGGCTTCCTATAGGAGATGGCCCTTCTGTTGTCCCTAAAGGTCTTACAGGATTGAAAACGGAAGCTGGAGAAGGAAGCAAGCCAGGCAAAGTGAATCAGCTCAATCAGTTAATCAGACCTGTCACACCTTGACTTTGAGATTTATCCAGGTGATAAAGATCTCTTTATAGTCCCTTCTTTGTTTCCAATTAAACTATGGCATTTTCTCTTTTATTCAGTTGTTAAACATTAATCTTGAGCCAGTGAAGACCTGATTCTTCCAAGGATTGGGGAAGTGGTGGAAATGGTAGTGCTGACCAGGAAGAGAGGTGGGCAGGGTCAGGGTTGGGGTGAGGATGCTCTGGGGGGCCCTGAGGCTGTGGTGTGGATGGAGGCGAGGTCGAAGCTAAGGCCAAAGCTTGGAGGTCGGACTCAGCCCTGTGGGGAACATGCCCTAAGGCTGCTGTATGCTGATTTGCACCTTCTCCTCCATAACACTCATCCTGGGGTTTCGGGGACAGGACAAACTTCACTCTCTGGAAGCATCACTATTTCATAGTGGTTCCAGGTCCAGAGAGGAGAAAAGAGCCTCCTCTGTGTTGCTCATTAGAGCTAGATTTCTATTGAAAAATTACTTTATTGGTTTTTATTTTATACCCACCCTATTTCCAAAGGGATTTGAGGTAGCTTCTCATAAAAATTGGTATATCCATTTACACAGGCTCGTTAAAAACAAATAAATTGTAAAGCTCAGAAGCCAGATAAGGAGTGGGAAAGCTAATGGCCCAGTGAGCCGACCTCCACTGCCTCCACCCCCTCTCCACCCTTCGTGGGGTTTGGTGCTTTTGACTTTCCCGAGACCTCATGGCTGGTGGATCCCCTCTACAGATGAGCTGGGTGGGACACACCATGCCTATTTTCTGGCTGAGCCACCTGAGAAGTTAAGCAATGCTCTCGAGGTCCATTTAGGAGCACAACTGGGGCCAGTGCTCAGAACACGGGTTCTCTCTGTTCCTTCTACTACCTTCCAAGGGTGTTTGTCAACAGACACAGCGGTTCCCCTGTCTTCAAGATTCATGTGCCTCCCTGCACAGATATTCCAAAATGGCTGCACTTAATTTGGAGCAAGTCTGCCTGTGAGGAAGTGGGCATTCACGTAAGGGCTATTGGGGTCCTTGATTTAATTCCTGAGGACATACCTCTCTGCATCTGAGAAATGTAGCCGGATGAGGTGTGGGTACACAACGGCGGGTGTCCTCCACAGGCACTGCACTGCGATACATCTGGCCCTTTAAGAGCCAACATCTTCCTTCTGGTCCAGATTGCAGGTTTGAGAGTGGGATGCAGCTTTCTCCTCCATGTTATCTGTTCATCCTCCCTGGGCGTCCTTCTCTGCAATGGTCACTGGAAGTTCCACATATGGCCTCCTGCCGCAATCTGTTATGAGAATAACCGAGGATTCAATGTGACAAATATATCTTACTCTCCCCTTGGTCTGGCACAGGGCGAGAGCAGTGTGGGAATGGCTGTGCTGTTGTACCTTTTAGGTCCAGTTCAGCTCTCAGTCTATCCACATGGCAGAGAGACAAGCCAGTGTCTGCAGAGGGACGAGCAGACTGAGAAATACACCCAGCTTTAAGTACGCTATCATCCACATCACTTGTGAGTCATCCCATGGGGACTTTGGTCCATCACGTTGGTGACCAATAGACTGGGGTCCTGGGCTCCTAGGCACACTTGAGGAGCAGGACACCCTATCAGCACTGCATGAATTCAGTGCCCACTTATTGTCAGAAGAATCCCAGAAGAAACAGAAATGAACATTTGTGCATTTTTTCATGTACTGAAATTATCTTTTTTTTTTTTTCTTCTAGGGAAACAGCCCTCCCACACCTTAAGGGAGGGAGCCACGACGGAGTGATATGGAATGCAAATCCATTCTAAGAAGGCTGTGGGGGCCACCTGGTGTCCGATGCAGACAGGGCCTGCTGCTAGGTGGATGGGAGGGCGAGAGGCAGGGTTGGGGGTGAGGGGTGAGAGCCTGACGCCTTCTTATCCATATCAAAAACAGCCCATCAGGAGGATTTGCAGGGGTGGGGGGTGGGGAAATCACCTTATGTTGTGGGAAGCAGATCAAAGCAGAAGAGATAATGTCTCCACAAGAAAAGGGTGAACAGAAAGTGCAGTTGATGAAGAAAGCCTGGGAGAGGTACAGGCCCGGCCCTGGATGCCAGGCTAGACTTCACGACTGTCTGGGTAGGTGCCTTCAAAGAAAGGGCAAAACCCTTTCAGGCTTCGGGCACACTTAGATACTAACGCTTCCTGGGTGTTATCTCTCTAGGTTTACGTTTCCTGAAAAATGTAGACCCCATCACTGGCTTTCTATGCGGAGCTGAAATAATTCATCAGATATTTGGAATGTGTAATTAAATATCTAATGCCAATTAGCAAATTACTAATGAAATAATCAGGGGCTTTTATGGTTTATAGTTTGGCTCAAATTTTAATTCTAAGTGGTTATTGATTCTAAATAGAGTCTGAGTTGCAACACATTAGGTATATGAAATGAGAAGGGAAAAGAAGGTTTGGGGGCTGTGGTGGTGGGCGCTGAGGGGCACTAGTCCTCACGATGTTCCGCCAGCAGGTGCGGGAAGTGAAGGAATGTGTAGGGGGTGCCCTCTGTCCATCGTCAATAGTGGAATCGGGGAAGACACACAGAGGTTTGCCGTGGAGGCCCAGGGCCTGTGTCACACGCCTCCCATGGTCGTGTTACAGCCCATCGCTGTGTGATTACAGGCCAGTGAAATGCATGACACCACAACATGCTCCCTGGAGGCTCTGCCACACCAAACCCTAGGGATTAGCAGCTGTGGCTGGAATACGGAGCTTCTGAGGCTGCATCGCTCCTGTAGGCTGGGAGGTGACAGTGGCAGTCTTGGGAATTTCCATGTGTGAGAGAGCACACTGCAAAGAAACCGGCACTTGACTGTAGGTCTGGACTGGTGTGCAGGGGGACAGAGTTCCCTATGGGGTACAGGGGTACATGGTTACTTTGGGGGGCCAAGATACAAATCAATGTTTCTAGCAAAGTTGTTGAAAGAAGTGTAAGCCACTTTGACAGCAACTTTTTTCAAACGCCTTTCTCCTTTTGTATGGAAAATAAACTGCTAATCAAACGCTGAATTTAAATATTGAAGCAGGTTCCTTAAGATATCTTCTTGACAGATTATAAGAGAAGCGAAGGTTACTAGAAGGTATGAAAAATAATGCAATTTCATTTTTCTAAGAAATACCTTTTCACCAATCTTATTTCTCCCATTCTATATTTAATAAGATGTATCGTCACTGTTACAAAGAATAATCATCCCTGTGGCCCTTAATTATTTACTCTATGCACACCCTATTCCAGGAACTTCATCACACATGCTAGGTCACGTAATCTTCACAAACAATGCTTTGGGATATATTGTAGTATTAGCATTAGTAGTGGTAGTATTGTCTCTGTTTCATGGACAAGGAAATTGAGACTTAGAGACTTTTTTTTTTTTCTTTTCTTTTTTTTGTGGTACGCGGGCCTCTCACTGTTGTGGCCTCTCCCGTTGCAGAGCACAGGCTCCGGACGCGCAGGCTCAGCGGCCATGGCTCACGGGCCCAGCCGCTCCGCGGCATGCGGGATCTTCCCGGACCGGGGCACGAACCCGTGTCCCCTGCATCGGCAGGCGGACTCCCAACCACTGCGCCACCAGGGAAGCCCTGAGACTTAGAGACTTTTAACAACTAATTTTCTGCAGCTACTCAGTGCTGGGGTCAAGTCTAGAACCAACACTGTGACTTTCTCCATGCTGCCACTCACGGTAGTAGGTGGTCACTCAAAACAAACCAACAAACAGTGTGCGGATAGCCTCACCCAGGACTCAGACTTGTTCCTGGGCAGTTTTTCAATCAATACAAAAACAGCCAGTTGAGAGGTCATGTCTTGGGGCTCTTTTGAAGCCAGAAATACCCAAGGAAATGAGATGAAGCAGAGGCTGAGCTCCGAGGCAGGCCTGGACCCGAGATCCCCCGGCTACTCTGCTGTTCCTCCCTGGCTAACGATGAAGGAGGGGCCTGCCTCCTGGCTGGACCTGCTCCTGCCCGGGCCAGGCCAGAGAGGAAGACCTGGCTGCCCTTCCCCAGCCCTCTGCAGCATCTGGGAGCAGGAGGGAAGATGAGCCACATACAGCTCAGGAGTGATTTAAATACTCCTCCAGCACAAAGAGGAATCTTTGGATTTCATTAATTAATACATCAATAGAAGCCAATGGAGAAAAACATGTCTTGTTATCTGGCTTCTCAGATGCTAGACATGGGCTCATTAGCCTTAAGCATATCAGCCCGATAACACTATTTATTCCATACAGAATAATGATCTACTTTAGGGGATACTGCAGTGAACCGAAAGGCCGAGTCCATCCATTATCACGGCTCGCCCACACACGCGTGTGCGTCACTGCATCCTCCGTGAGCATGGCTGGCGCGTGGTGCACAGCTCCTCACAACAGACCTGCAGAGGTGAGGGTCAGCCACCTGGCCAAGGTCACACACTGATTATGAGGCAGAGTTGAGACTCAACACAAACTCCCACCTGGTAGAGAAGGGAAACCAAAAATAGGAAAGGAAAAAGCAGGCAGTCCACTCACATGGACTTATCACTGACCATTGTCTAATAAGGGTAAGGAAGTTAACAGACTGTGCCATTGCTGTTATTTCTGTTTTAAATTACATACTCTGTTTAATGACAGTGTCCTCAGAAGGGGCCTTTAGAATTACAATGCAATCCCTAAACCAGTCAGCCTCCTTAGCCAATATGCAAACATAAGCATAATGCACATTATTTGCTCAGGCCCACACAAGGCTATTTGAGATGCTAAGGGCCCCTCATATAGAATGCAGCCATCAGTTAAATGATGATCCTATTACCGGGCAAGGGGCTTTTCTAAACGGTGCTGATAGGTGGCTGGTGGGCAGGATTTACTGCTCTGTGTCACTAGGTCTGCGGTTCTGGGATTATAAACGTGGGGCACCACAGCTGCAGGGCAGGAGACCTGTAGGAAGATCTGCTTCCGTGGTGCCTGCAACTTCATCCTTCCCCTGCCCGTTTTGATCTTGGAAATTCCTAAAGAGCCCCCAGTTCACCAAACTACACAGACTGCGGGGCCAGTCAGCCATCTCTCTATCAACTGGTCAACCCCTCAGCAAGCACTTACTGATCCCTCCTCCCATGCTGGGTACCCCAAGGATACACAGGAAGAGTGAGTCAAGAGCCCGCTCCCTGGAGCTCTTTCGGTGCAGGGAGGCTGGTTAGAGCCAGGCCAGCTGTCACCAGGTGCTGAGCTAGCCATACTGCTCAGATCAGAAGCGACTTAGGAGCTCAGAGGAGCAGAGACCACTGAGGCCCACAGGAGGCAAGGCGGGTCCCCGGGAGAAGGGAAGGGTGTACACCGAATCTTGAAGGGCTGCTGGGGGGAGACAGCATAGACAAGAAAGAGTTTCTTGGGGTGGCTGGCTTTGAAGACACTGATTTGGGAGCAAATAAAGAAATTAAGCATGTGGGCCTGGGGACCCAGGTAATGAGGGCTGAGTCGTCAGGCCTTGCGTGGCAAAGAGCCCTCCCTACGGCAGGGATAGGAGCACCTCCACAACCACACAGACCACCCGCAGGGGAAAAGCCTCTTTTACAGAAAGGAAGGAAAGACATTCTAAGAAGAGAGTTTGTTGCCACCTTGGTAATGGGCCTTTAATGGTTCTGGCCAGTGGAACTGGTCAGTTCTGTGCAGGGCACCAGGGGCTGTTTGGGGGTCACTGAAAGTGCTATATATGGCCCAGTGATTACTCCCCAAATACTGATTCAGCCCAAGGGAGGCACCATGAGGTTTAGTTGCGACGCTCTGCAGCCCACGCTGCCCACAGAAGGCAGCCCTCACTTCTACTCTGGACAGTAAGAGGAACGCAAAGTGCCCTTCCCTGAGGGCGCAGCTGCGGGAGGGAGAATAAGTTATAGGAGACGTTAAAAATAATTTTTTTTTCAAATTAATAAAATGCAACAGTCCACACTCAAGACCAACAGCTTGTAAAATTGGATTTCTAAAAGATGTAAGGGAGAGGAGGCCAACACTGGTCAGAAGCAGCAAGCCAGAGTTCAGGAAGGAGGGGCACAGGCAGAGCTGGCCCACGAGGCATTCACGGTGTCTGCCAGGCCGACACCAAACCGGTCACTCTGCTGGGGACGACAGTTCCTAAATCCCGCCAACCAGAAGGTGCTGAGTGGTGTGAGGGAAGCGAGGGTCTCTGCTGCCCTCACCCCTTTGGGCCCTGATGTTGGAGGGTGGTGGGCAGAGCCTGAGGCCCTGTGTCTGGGGCCATCACAGTAAAATCACTGCAGTTCATTCTGGCCTTTGAATAGCCTTAAAACTGTTGATTTATTTCTCTATCTCCTCCAAGAATCTGAGCTTCCACACAGGAAGGAGCCCGAGGTAAATATCTATTACAGAGAAGGCTCTTTAGAGGACATTTGGAGATTGGACTAAGGTCAGTGTCCTTACTCTGTCACCTAACCCTGAGACACCAGGCACAGCAGCTCCTCATCGTGTCCCCTCCTCACCGAGACTCAGGGCTGGCAGGTTGCTCTGTCCAGCAAGCATACCCGGCCACAAAGAACAGCATCGCTGGGCTATAGCCAGTCCTGCTCTGGAGCACATGGCGGCCCCTGCAGAGCTCCCTGGGCACAGCTAAGCCTCCCCTCCCGAGAGGACCTGTGAGCCTGGCCCATAGAAAGTCTCCCCATCCGTGGCTGAACCCTGGCGTTGGTCACCATCCTCTACAAATTCACCCCCTTAGCTCCTGTCCTGTTCAAACCACAGGATTTGACTAGAGGGGCAACTCTGAGAAGAGTTCAATTTCTCAACGTAACGAGCAGGTTATGGGTTTCCTGAGAGGGGAAAGACAAGCATGGTGTCTGATAAATGTTGGTCGGGGTGCAGGCTGTGTAACTTGGGGGACCTTCTTTTTTTGTTGTTTTATTTTATTTTATTTTATTTTTGCGGTACGCGGGCCTCTCACTGTTGTGGCCTCTCCCATTGCGGAGCACAGGCTCCGGACACACAGGCTCAGCGGCCATGGCTCACGGGCCCAGCCGCTCTGCGGCATGTGGGATCTTCCCGGACCAGGGCACGAACCCGTGTCCCCTGCATCGGCAGGCGGACTCTCAACCACTGCGCCACCAGGGAAGCCCCGAGGGGCCTTCTTAATTGACAGCATTATTGAGGTAGATTAACCCCACGCAAGCAGCCCCCCCCCCCCAGCCTGTCCTCATGTTCCACTGACCCCAACCTTGACCTTACCTTCCACTGCCAAATTTCTGGAAGGAGCCCATCTACCTCCTACATCAGCCTTCCTCTCCCTCTTGGGCAGGATGCACCCCTGCCCAGCTTGTGCAGCCCTGTGGCCTGTTCCTCCACCCCAGCGAGCTGCCCCTGAGCGTTAACTACTGGCTTCACAGCACCAGCCCAGCAGTCTCCTGGGCAGCTCGGCTGCTCTGAGCCCAAGGACACTCCTCACTCTCTGGGCCCCGGCGCCGCCAAGCCTCCATCCTGCTTCTCCAGCCACACCCTGCTCAGCCTGGCGGCTCCCTCCTCACTCAGTTCGAGGTAACCTCTTCTGAGTTCCCTCCTCGGGCAACTTCTCTTCCCTGCCCCACCTGATGGCCCTGTCTCTCCAGGGAGCCTCCAAACTCTCCAAGGGTGGGGTTGTCCTCTCTCTCCCCTGTGTCCCTCAGCGCCACGCATAGACGATGCACACAATAGATGCTCAGTGCATACGTAGCAACCAGAATCACAGTGGCTGCAAAGTGACTGTGATAGCCCCCTGCAGGAAGGGAAGGCCATTTTCCTGCTACAAATGATGAACCATTTGCTCTCGAGAATGACTGCTCCGCCCACAGCTCCGGAGGTAGAGGGGGCAGAGGCACTCTGAGGCCACGGCACAGCCCAAGAAGGCAGAGTGGAGCTCCGCGCAGGAGCCCCCAGTGTTCGCGAGGCTCCTGCGCAGAGACTCTGTCCTCCCGGCTCTATTCTTAGCAGCGCTCACAGCCGGTACCCGGAGAAGCCTGGCTGCGCCGCAGCGTCTGGCTTTCTCCGTCCAGTCTTCGGCGGAGCCTTCTGTTTCCGCCTTCAGGTGCGTGCTGCGTTCCTGTCCTCGCATCAGAATGGACAGGGTGGGCAGGCGCCATCTGGGCGAGGTGCCCGATCCTCAACTCACTCTCCCAGCTCCTCCACCTCCCCCCGCCCCCCACCCAGTGATCTGGGCCTTTGTGTTATTTTTACAAGACTCGACTGCCTACACAGATCACCGAGGTCTCCTTTCCCTCTCCGAGGTGACTTGCCTCCATCATCGGGACTGGAGTTCCCTTGGGCTCCAGGTGGAATGGAGCAGAGACCGGCCACAACAAAGAACGTCCTGGAAGCCATGGTCAGAGCCAGTCGCCCACTAGGGTGCACCTGCTGGACACAGACGCCTCCTGGCACCTCATGGCAGTGCAGGGACAAGCCCACTGAGACAGTGCTGTCCACCCGAGTCTGTACTACAAGAAGGACCTACACAGCCTTCCTTCCATCCACTTGTTCTCAGCCCAGCTCAGGAAAGACGTGGAATGGGCACAGTTTGCTCTTGGATTCCTCCATCTCTCCATCATTTCACTCACTCACTTGTTCATTTATATTCCTTCCTTCATTCAACATCTGTATGTTTACGTATTTCGCTCCTGCCTTGGTTTGGGTTCCCTTAAAAAGCAGATTCTTGGTGAGACAAGGACATGAGCGCAGGTAGTTCATTAAGAGGATCCCAGGAAATACACTTGAGGAGTGGGGACGTGAAACAGGGAGGAGAGGAAAGCCAGTACCAGTGCAGTGATGGGCCAGTGATGGGCAGGTTACTGCTGCAGGCAACTGGGGCTCAGTCCAGGGGAAGGACGTTTGAGGACTATGGAGAGCCCAGTGCTGGTATTTATTCCCTGCCTCTCTTCTCCCATTGCCTGAAGGTTGTTTCTCTGAGGCATTAAATCCCCAGCACTGTCAGGAGTCCCTGCAGCTGGGCACACTCCTATGGTTCTTTATGCGGGGAAGCTGTCAGAGGCTGGGAACTGTCCCCCACACCACGGCTGCAGAGGGTGAGTCAAGGGAATGTGGGCAGGGCATTAACATGAGCTACGGCTCCACGGTGGTGCTTATTTTGCAGAACTTGATTGGATGCACACCGATGCCAGGCGCTGTGTTAAGGCTTTAAAAGATATGCCATTCTGGCTCTGAACCAACTTCATTACCGAATTGGTCAACCAGACCTGCGCCAGGGTCCTAGCCTGGGCAGAGACCCCACCTTGGCCACGGAGGTTCTTTTTCCAATCAGATTCACGCAGCCAATAACGAAACCGATTCTGAGACTGGAACAGCATAAGCTTTATTCAATGGCCAAAGAATAGAGAAGCGTGAACCTAGTTCACGAATCAGCTTCTCAACCCAATTCCGGCAGAGACACCAAATATATAGGAAGGTCGAGGTAAAAGTGAGGGAACTGGAAAGAGTGGAAGGAATGAATATTCATGAGTTATCTGAGAACAGGGGTGTGATTTGGACCTGGAAGTGATGCAACTCTCCCTTCAGGCCTTGTATGGGCTTTTCAGGTTGTTGTCATGGCAATCATCAACTGTCATGGTGCCTGTGGGTGTGTCATTTAGCATATGCTAATGTATTACAATGAGCATATAATGAGGCTCAAGGTCTACTGGAAGTTGAATCTTCCACCATCTTGGACCTAGTTGGTTCTAACCCTTCTTGTTTTTTTTCTTTGCAGTTTCCTTCTGAAATTTAGATGAGTTATTTGTTTCTATTCAAGGGAGGGGCAGGAGTATGGTTCTGGAGTGACAGCCTTGGTAACAGCTTGCCATTTATAGCCAACTATATTTTTGATGGTTTGAGTAGTTTCTTTCCAGAAACTTAAAATGGGAGAAGGTGTGGTTATGTTGAACCAAAATTCAGGAAGTCTGTCTTTTAAACCTGGGTCATTTACATGATGGAACCAGGAAGCAGACATGAGGCTTCCATCATGGTTCACCATGGATCCAGGAATGAACCAGCCCGGGCCTCTGCCCTCAAACGACCAAGTCCAGTTTAGGTGGAAGCAAACAGAACCCACCGTGACAGTACGTAACACTGCAGCGAGTCCTGAACTCTTTGTGCTTTGGGAGCCCAGAGAGAAATAATTGTCCCAGAGTTGGATAGGGAAGGCTTAGTGGAGGAGGTGAGATATTCAATTTTTGCCATTGTAGACTGTAGTCATCAACCACCTCAGAAGATTCCTTCTGTGGGCTACAATTTTAATTTTCATCTGTAAGTCTTCCTGGCGTGTAGCGTGATTTATTTCCTTACCAGCCAGCCTAACTTCTTTCAGCAACAGACTCTGTCAGTCCCGTCCTGATCTACATGACAATGAGAAATATTCGGAAAACACAGTGGGGCCATCCTATGCATACCTGCCTATAGACAGCTCATCCTTCAAGCCCTCGTCCTGCTCTTCTGGCTGTGGTCTTCCTGACCTGTTTTCTAGTTGCAGAACCCACCAGAAATCTTTGGATCTCTGCATTGGGGCTTATTGACCCTTCTTCCTAGAACCTCCCCCCCTCACTCTCCCTTAGCCCCTCACATCCAAATCCTATTCCTCATTCAAGGCCCATCGCCTCACCTCCTAATGCTTCCCCTAGAAGTGGTTGCGCTCTCTAATTCTCTGTTCCCACTGTTCTTATGCTCAATCACATCGACTTTGATGTGCATGACTGAATCCCTGAGGGTGGGATTGCAGACACAGATGAACAGGCCATCAAGAAGCTATCTGTGGAAGGAGACTTGTCCCAGCACTCAGACTAGTGCAGTGCACGTGTTACTGACTTGGGTCCTTTGTAAGGTCATCAAGCCGTTGTGAGTTTCCTGCAAGCAGGTGAGCCTGTCTGGCTCACAGTAGTACAGTGAATGCCTAGCACACACCTGAGACCCCATACATGATCACTGAACATTGAGTGAATAAAAGCTTCTCCCCAGATATGAGGCGACTAGTCCACATAAAACACTGTTACTATGCTTTGCCTGACCATAAGGGGTCATGGTATCACGTTCTGGAATCAATGAACTCTTCCCTCTGGGGTTACAAACCTACTTCAGTAATTACAAAACCACAACAACAATCTCTAGATATCGCTCTATAAATACTGCTTAGATAGCCCTTGGATACAACAGTGTGTTTACTTTCTCTGGGGCACAAAATCCTGCGCCTCTCCGAGCTCTCAGCTTTCTTGTCTCTTGAATGGGTATGCTGGACTCAATAACCTCTAAGATTTCTTCCTGCACTAAAGTGCAATGAGTCTAAATGTAAAATGTTGCTGGTTGATGACCTGAACTGAAACGTTAGTCTTGCTGCCCAACGGTTTCAGGGGAGACAAAAAATTTTAACTCTCTGGTATCATACAGTAGCATCCCTCACCCCTCTCAAGAAGAGCAGACGATGAATGGAAGGCAGGGTGCAGGTCAGGCCATCGTCTCTGCTGACAAGTGCCCTCCCACTGCCTCATCTGGCTCCTGGCTCCTGGCTCCGCCTGGCCGGACCTGAAGCTTCCCATTCCTTTCCTCAGGTTGGGAGGACCTAAGTGCTGGGGGAATAGGTCTTCTGAGAGGGAAATGATTCACACCCCAGCAGAGCAGGCTCCCAGCCACCTGCTCCCACCACCCTCTGGGCCCTGGGGGCACAGAGGCATGACCTGCAGGGGCTCAAGTCTCCCTGGGTGGATCTATTACATGCATTAAAATAATTTACGCTCAGCCCTATAAAGAGTTTAATTTGTCGTGCCATCATCTATTCCAGAAGTGTTCCTCTTCATCGTGAATTATTTTTGAAGTATTTATGTGGACCTCACCGAAAATCACCCCAGTCAGCAAACTGAGAAATGGAAAGACATTAAGAGGAGGCGTTGACCCCAGGGTCACAGGCATGAGCGTGGCCAGGGTCAACAGGGTGGGAGAGGGAGCTGGGGTGGCTGCAGCAGATGGTGACCAGGCTGTCGGGCTCTGTCCTCCCTGCCCACACCTTGGCATGGGCAGGGCACATGTATTTTTCATATGAGTGGCTGTGGTAATAACTGATGTGTGTAGCATTTCTGTTTGCAAAGCACTTCCCCATGTTCTCATGTGTGGGCAGGGAGGACAGTAAGCCTGCACAGCACATGTTAGCACCCTTTTTTACAGATGAGGAAACTGAGGCTCAGAGGGACAAAGACATGGGCACAGTTTAGCAGATACAGACTTGGAACCAATTTCCTGATTGCAGCTACCCACTTGGCAGCTGTGAGTCCTTTTGTAGAGCTTGGGATGCTGGTCTCAGATGAACCCAATGCACGGGGATATCAGACCAGTTTCATCAATGCAGTGGACTGCCTGCCCTTCCGCCCACCCACAGACACATACCCACACACTACAGGTAAGAAGGACCACAGCCGAGTTCTCAGGGACACTGCTGATCTGACATTGAGTTTAGTCAATATTCTTCTTTGTTTGGGGGTCTCATTTCTGGAGACTGCTGAAAGAACTTCCTTTTTAAAAGCTAACAAGATTTCCACAACACTCCAGTGATTATTATCAAAGATAATTGGGCTGGGAATTTTTATTTATTCAATAAATATTTATTTGAGGTCTTACTCTGTACCAGGTACTACTTGCACCACAGCTCTGACTGGTCCCTGAGCTCATGAAATTTACAATTCCAGCAAGGAAAGCAGGCCATAAGCATGTAAACCAAGGGGTAAACAAGGTACTTCTAGGGAGTAATTAATTACTGCCACAAGGAAGACAGAAATAAGATGATAGACTGTGGTGTGGTACAGAGGCCAGGAACACATGGATCCAGTGGTGACAGAAAGCTTCTCTGAGTGACATCTGAGTAGAAACCTAAGAAAGGGAAGGTGCCCAGCTTGGAAAGGGCAAGAGGAAACAAGTGCAAAGGCCCTGGGGCAGGAATCGTTTTGGCAAGCCTGAAGTACAAAGAGCCATGTTGACTGGAGAGGGAGGGTATTGAGGGAGAGATGGAGGATGAAGTTAGAGAGGTTGGCAAAGTCAGACCATGTAGGGCCTCAAAGGCCAAGGTAAGGAGTATGGATTTTATTCTAATGTAAGAGGAAGCCACTGGAGGGTTCTAAGCAGTGTAGTGACATGTGCTGATCTGTTGAATAAAAAGCTGATTGAGTTTCATGATTCCTCAAAACTTTAAACACAGAATTACCCACTGATCCAGCAGTTCCGCTCCCAGGTATATGCCCCAAATAATTGAAACCAGCTTCCCAAATACTTGTACACGAATGTTCAGAGCAATATTATGTGATATAGCCAAGAGGTGAAAACAACCCAAATGTCCATCAATGGATGAATAGAAAAACAAAATGTGGTATAAACATACAATGCAAGATTATTCGGTCATAGAAAGGAATGACATACTGATACACGCTACCAAGTGGATGAACTTTGAAAACATTGTGCTAAGTGAAACATGTCAGACGCAAAAGGTCATATATTGTATCATTCCATTTATATGAAATATCCAGAATTGGTAAATCCATGGAGACTTTGCATATTGCTGGGGAGAGGGGGGATAGAAAGTTACTGATTAATGGGTGTGGGGTTTTCTTTTGGAGTAATAAAGATGTTTGGGAACTTATGCAGCCAATGGTTGGGCAACATAGTGAAAGTACTTTCTAAATGTCACTGCATCATAGACTTTAAAACAGTTAATTTTATATAAGTGAATCTCACCTCAATAATATATATATTTTTTAATTTTTAAAACAGAAGTTGATATTCTTGGGCACATGGATCCTTCCATGTCATTCCAGACCAATGCCCTGGACACCAAAGCCCTGCAGGGCCCCTTCTTTGAATGCCTCTGAAACCTGGGCCCCCACACACCTCACTGCTGGTTCCCCCAGTTCAGGGCCATCTTTTTGAATAAGGCCCTGTCGACCTGCTGGCAGCCAGTAAATCCTCTGGCCCAAAGAAAGGACCTTCTCTGACCACTTATCTAAAGGGACAACCCCCCCAACCCCCCCCACACCAACCCCCCCCCCCCCACCACCACCACCACCACGCGCTTTCCAACAAATCACTGAGGGGGCGGGGTGAGAAGCCGGGGCAGGGACCCTCCTTGCGTCTCCTCTGCTGGGTCCCCAGAACCTGGCACAGATGGTGACCCGCTCTTCCGAGCAACGCCCCCACTCCACCCTCCAGTGCTACTGGGCCCCAATTTCTGGTAACAGCAATGATTCTGAGGAGGAAATGGGGAGCAATTTGGGAGGAAAACAGAGTTCAGGTGTCAATAATTTAAAAGGTACGCGGCATTGATCCCTGTCCGCGGTAATAACATGAGCAGCTGGCGCCGCGCAGGACCCGCGCGCCCTCCTTGGGACGCGATACCACAGCGAGCCCCGTTGGAGCTTTTGTCCACTTCCTCGCCAAAAGAGAAGCCCTGGGGACCGGGAGCTTGGAGCCCAAGCCTCGGGGCGGGGGGCCTTCTCCCCTCCGGCCAACGCTCCTTTGATCCCTCAGGGGCGAGGGGCTGAGTGAGAGGCCGGGTTGCGGGGTCCGCGCCGAAGAAACCAGCCCCCGACCCGCGGCGGCACGGAGACTCCGGGCGCTCCCACCTGGCGCCGCGCCCGCTCAGTGCCCGCCCGGCCCGGGCGCCCCTCTCCAGGCGCGCTGCCCAGTGACCTGCTCCATCAGTCCGCCAGGTCTCCCGGAGGAAGGAAAAAACATTGAAAATGAAACCCTACCCAGCGGAGAGCTTCCACGTTGGGCTAGTTTTCTGTTTGGGGGTTCCCGATGCTCCCCCCAGCTTGGGCTGGAGAGAAGCACAGTTGAGTGCAGGTCCCGGTCTCTCAGGCTGCGCTCCCTGCACCCCGAGAGAAAGGCCCACCAAGCCGGGTGAAGCCCACCGGGACCCGCAGTTACTTTTATTGATTTTCTGGAGATCTGGCAGCCAAAAGTAGAGGCGTGGTGCGCAGGGGAAAGAGGCCAGACATACCCAGACCGGGATGTCTAAGTTGGGTGCGCTCCTTTGTTCAGGAGGTTTCCAAGCCATTCGAGTGAACCTGCCACCAAAAATCGCTTGTAAACGAAGAAGAAGGCAGGGACTGACCCAAGGTATGAGGAGCAATTTGTGCGGGCTTCTGGTTTCGCTTTCTCAGTGTGCATCGTTTTTAAACAACGTGACTTCTAACCCTCAACTTTGCTATCCCTCTTTCTCCCACTGTCTGCCCTTTCTGGGAGAGGCAGTGAGGTTGACACACTTCAGACAAATCACAGCAGCCAACTTCCTGTCCGGCCCCATTTCTACCTAGAAACCCTCCCTCCACCTCTCCGGGGTACAGGTAACTGGATTGATGGAGCCTCCTTCACGGCCTCTCCCAGCCAAACTTCTCATAACCCAATGCATAAATAATCACCTGTTTTATAAATAGCCGTGGACAAGAGGCTGTAAAACAACGAAGATATATTTGTGCCTTTATGTCCTAGAAATATTTTCTAAAACGACTGTTTTATTTGGTGTGGGTTGAATGGGGGCGTGTGTATACATAACAATCCCCAAAGTTTTCCCCTCCTCCCCCCTCAGGTCAGACCAGCGCTATCGTTAGCAAATTGATAAGGTTCCATGGGCAAGCTTTATTCGTTCTGACACGAGCCTATGACACTTTATAAAAAGAAGTAATCCAGAACAATCTCTAGGTAATTAACACCTAGATAAACAAACATAAATTTCTATATTGCATTTATTTGGACTACCACTCAAATATGCGTGAACCATGCTTTTTTAATTAAAAGATAAATCCATGTGACACTTAGCCTCAAACTTAATTATTCAGCATAGTATAATAAAAAATAGAGCCCATTAAATGTGTCTTGCACTGTATTTCTATATTAACAGCAAAACAGTTCGGTCTGGGATCATTTAAATTTTCCCCCTCCTCTTTGCTTGTGATTTCCCTGTTCACAAAAGCCCTTCCTCTCCCTCCCTCCCTCCCTCCCTCCCTCCCTCCCTCCCTCCCTCCATCTTTCTCTTTTCTCTTAACACCAACAGGTGATGAGATTGAAACTCTTCACAAGCCCCTACATGGAATGCTCAGCTGGGCAACATTTTTAATATTGCATTACACTATGAATTTTTTTCCTTCCCCATGGAAACATACCTCTAGTTCTGTGGAACGGGACCAGCCCTTCTATCTTGAAAAGAAGATCACAATATTTAACATTAATTTCCTTGGGATTGTGCTTGCAATACACCAGGTGAGGTTTTCATAATATACTGTTACAATACAAATGTTCAACAGAGAAGGGGAAGTGTGCAAACCCCAAACTACAAGAGACAGCAGGGTTATCATCTTTATAAAAGTTTCAGCACAAAATGCTACCTTAACACAGTCTCAGCAGCTCAGCACTTTCCAGCTGCCAGGAAGAGAAATTCACATTTGAGGCATCCCCCACCTAGTTGAAGTAGAACTCAGCAAGGATATATAAACAATGACCACGTGCCAGGCATTGTGTGGAGTGCTGCGGGCACCTTGTCAACTTTCACCCTTACAGCAAAGGTGCTGTGGCAGAGAAGATTTGAACCCAAGTCTCGAGTTAGCAAAGCCCGTGCTCTGAGCCCCTTGGCTCCCCCGATTGGCCTCATACTGGCCTCCAGAGTTAAGGGCAGCAATAACTTGGTTCCGCAGAGACATGTGCCTTTAGAGGGAGTGGCCTTGGACCCAGGTTGACCAACCGTTCAGGTTTGTCCAGGACTGCCCTGCTTTTAGCACTGGAAGTTCCACGTACTGGGAAACCCTTTAGTCCAGGGAAATCAGGATGTTCACTATCCTATGTACACTCCTCCAGCAAATAGTGCCGCTGCCACGGTGGCCAAACCCATCGACAAAGGGATAGACTGGAGACATACAAAGACCTTGAATTGGGACCAGGAGACTCCCACCCACTCCTTCCCAGGAAACTGAGGTCCCTGGGTGTGACCTATGACTGATGGTTCTCTGGGATCCTGTAAATCTGTTGAAGAAGGCACTTGGGTCATGCTACATCGACTCCCATCTTGCTGACTTCTGAACAAGCCAGAAAGCCATGCATCTGCGGAATGCACTCTGTTTCAGTGCTCAAGTGGGTTCCTAGCCGGTGTCGGTTTCAATAACAGTCCTTGGAACCTGGTGGTACCTAGCTTGCTGTCTGTGCAGCTTGTAACATAGTTATCTACTACTATCTCATTTAATTCCAGTAAGAGCCTTGCTGTGGGCACCATTTTCCACTTCACAGATAAAGAAGCAGATCTGGGGAGGCGGAATGACCTGCTTGGATCCCACAGCTCAGAGAGGTGGAGACAGGCCTCCCAAGCCCCATTACACCCGCACGGCCTTTGCACATGCTTCTCCTCTAGCCGGCATGATCTCCTTCATATCTCAGTTCATTGTCACCTCTTAGGGAAGTCTTCTGTGACATGAAAAATCCATCTTATCCCTGAATCTCCTCTTCCAGATGTGTTATATTTATTTGTGTGATTATCAGATTGAAGTCTATTTTCTCCTTAGACCGTGATCTGTGGGCATGATCTCTGACTCACCTGTGTATCTCCAGCCCATAGCCTGATGCCTGGCACACAGTAGGTCCCCTGTAAACTTTCATCAGACAAGTGAGTGGAATAACATCTAACACCAAGACCAACTCTTTTCCCCCAGCATCCCACTCTTTCCCCATCAGCCCACAAGACACTGAGAATGGCAAGAAGGTGGTTAAAATACTGATTTTTCAAATGAGAAAATTGGAAAACAAAAAGTTTAAGACATTTGTCCGGGATCATTTTATCTGAAGGGGGTGAGTGTGGAGGAATCATGACCACCTGACCTCCAGGGAGACTCTTCCAAAACACAAGGGGGTTTAGTGTACAGTATTTTGTGTATGTGAAATTAATCTCAAATTTATCCATAACTTATTACACCAGAGTGGCGACAATATCTAGCAGTTGTAGAGTTCTTTATAAACCTACATATAATTTCCCCTACGTTATTGCATTTAACTTCATAACTTTACAGGTAACGATCAATGAACTCAGAACAGTTAAACTGTTCAAGATCAAGTAGCCAATAAGTAGTTCAGGGTTCAGATTTAAGTCAGGACACCTCAATCTTGTAATTCTTTACAACGGACTGATCTGCCAATTGTCTGTGACTATAGAAGAGCTCAAAATATTTTGATGGAAATACATGTTGAAGCTTCTTAAAAAGGCCTCCTTCCAGTTTTATTTTTATTTTGTAACAGCTTTATTGAGATATAATTCACATGCCATAAAATTCACCCTTTTAAAGTATACAACTCAGTGGTTTTTAATATATTCAGAGCTGGGCAACCAGCATCACTATCTAATTTTAGAGCGTCTGTATCTCTGGGAGAAGAGAGCTCCTCCCCCTCAGCCATCAGTCACCCCCATCCTCCCCTCCCCACAACCCCAGCAACCACAGGACTGGCTTCTTTAGTGACTGGCTTCATCAACCTAACGCAGTGTTTTCAAGGTTCATCCACGTTGCAGCCTGTGTCAGTGCTCCATCCCTTTCCACGGCAGAATAAGAGTCCATTCTTGACAAAACGCTAATTTGAAAAGATACATGCCCCCTAATGTTCATAGCAGCACCATTTACAGTAGCCAAGACATGGAAACAACCTAAATGCCCATCAACAGAGGCATGGATAAAGAAGATGCGGTGTGAGGGCTTCCCTGGTGGCGCAGTGGTTGAGAGTTCGCCTGCTGACGCAGGGGACACGGGTTCGTGCCCTGGTCTGGGAAGATCCCACGTGCCGCGGAGCGGCTGCGCCCGTGAGCCATGGCCACTGAGCCTGCGCGTCCGGAGCCTGTCGCTCCACAACGGGAGAGGTCACAACAGTGAGAGGCCCGCGTACCGCAAAAAAAAAAAAAAAAGAAAAAAAAGAAGATGCAGTGTGTATGCATATACAATGGAATATTACTCAGCCATAAAAAGGAATGAAATAATGCCATTTGCAGCAACATGGACGGACCTAGAGATGATCATACCAAGTGAAGTAAGTCAGACAGAGGAAGACAAAGATCATATGATATCACTTACGTGTGGCATCTAAAATATGACACAAACAAACCTATCTATGAAACAGAAACAGACTCACAGACATAGAGAACAGACTTGTGGCTGCCAAGGGGGAGGGATGGATTGGGAGTTTGGGGTTAGCTGATTCAAACTATTATGTATAGGATGGATAAACAATAAGGTTCTACTGCTTAGCACAGGAAACTATACTTAATATCCTGTGATAAATCATAATGGAAAAGAAAAAATATTCCTTCTGTGGATAAACCACATTTTGATCATCTATTTATCACACAGTTTTTAAATACACATTTTGAACCCATATGTGAAATTCAGAGGCTTCCCCCAAAATCCAGGTGTCCAGTGTCTCTTACAAAGTCAGAAGCCCTGATGCCGCCTTCTTCGTGGTGATGAGCAGCAGTGCTGGGATCCCCCATGGCCCCTGAGACCGCCCCCCTCCCAATTTCTACTCTCCTCCTCTGGCCACTGAGGCATCCTGCCTGGCCCCTGGAGGCATTTGGGATCAGGATCCATCATGTGCAGAGTTACAGCCCCTTAATCAACCTTCCTTCCCTGATGGGTTCATTTTCTGATGCTTCCCTAACTCCTCATAACTCACCTTTGTTGTTTCTAACAACGGACTCTCGGGACTGCCAAAGATTTCATTCAAGTCATCTGCTCCCTTCCAGGGACACCAACAGTCTGGCCTCCTGAAAGAAACCCGGTGACTTACAAATTCCTGTATCGTGGTGGATGTCTTTGTTTGCAACATTTCGGTGGGCCAACCTATTCCAGAGCTGCAGCATGCACCATGCAAGCTCGGTTTTGAAACCAGGCCACCACCGACAACAAAAAAACAAGTCAAAAAGCAAAGCTTCTCTGGTGGCGCAGTGGTTGAGAGTCTGCCTGCCGATGCAGGGGATACGGGTTTGTGCCCCGGTCCGGGAAGATCCCACATGCCGCGGAGCAGCTGGGCCCGTGAGCCATGGCCACGGAGCCTGTGCTCCGCAACCGGAGAGGCCACAACAGTGAGAGGCCCGCATACCACAAAAAAAAAAAAAAAAAAAGCAATCCTGTGCATCAAGTGTGGGGCACACACTCCAAACCTCCTCAGATCGGTGGCAGAGTTCTGTTTTTCAGCAGTCCAGATACCGTAGACTTTATTATTCTTTGTTCTTTTCCTTTGCTTCTGGAAAAAGAATTCATATTGTCCTCTGATCATTCAGAGGGAAAAGACTTCCTTGCATTTAATGATATTTTTAAAACTTGCTACCAGTAAAGGGAAATAATAGATCCCAATGCCTTAAGTGTCTTGTATAATTGCTAGTATATGAGGAGCATTGGTATTTGCATAGGTATTACCTCACTAAAACCCATGTCTGCAAGCTTTCAAAGAAACATAGTTCACAAATGCACATGGGTGTGCATACACACACACACACACACACACACAGAGAGAGATACACTTGCTATTCATACTGCACAGAGGTACTCTTCAGCTTGAAAAAGCACCAGGTTATGGGAACCATCCACCCAGGATACTGCAGGGCTTTTTGTAAGAAGTGGGGTTTGACCAAGTCTTATAAAAATCTGAAAAAGCTGCAAAAATATGTTTCCCTCCTCCTAGTAAACATATGTGAATAGGAAAAGATTTTTTTCCCCCAGAGGTAGAGGTTTTATTGCGTAAAACACTGGATAAAACTGAACTGCTTCAAAGACATTTTATTCTAACAGCAGAAAGAAAACAGTCATTGCTGAAAAAACAACTTTTAATACTTTCTATACCAGAATAAAGTTCTGTCAACTGATGTATTATAATAATAAATAATGACCAAGAATAAACTTTAAATACAAAGTTTTCTACTTGTTACAAGCATAGCAACAAAATCCTCTACTCTATTGATCTCAGATTTCCTCCAAGATAGATTTTTTTTCTTTGTGTAGGAATGTAGACAGTATTATGACCAGCATCACAGACTACAGAAGTTACAGGGGAAAAACTTGACATGTTTAGATATGAGAACCTGATGACATTCAGAAACTGACACTGCATCACTGCGGCTGTCACTTGTTTGTATTACAAGTTACAAATGTTCTGGAAAGAAGGCCTGTGTCAGGGGGGAAATAAGGACGGTAGCACTGGACAAAATGGAATCAACACACACGCCACAAAGAAGAGGGGATGTTCCCAGTGTCACAAACAGAATTATTGCCTGTCGCATCTGACGATGCTCAGAAGACACAAAAGGATACTGAAAGAGCGCCCAAAGTGCTAGAAATGGAATGTGGCTCTCGTTTTTTTTCCACTTTTTTTCCTCTTTTTTGCTCTTTTTACTTTTTTTTCTTCTTTTTTATATTTTTCTTTGCTAAGATACCAAAGGCAGGGCAAACACACAGAAAGCAAGCGACTGGCACAGTCACCAAACACAGTAGTGCATTTAAAATCCTAAAGCTTACTACAGTCGGAAAGTTTTCAATAACATTTCAGTCCTTTCTCTAGGATCATAGAAACAGTTGCATTAAGTTTATCAACTCGATTTAAGTAAGGCAGTGAGAACTATTCTAGAAAAACAAGAAAGCAGCTTGCTCTATGCCAGATGGGTCCACGTTGTACAGCGACCACGTTTACACTGAAACCCCGGGTGGATGTCACCCTCTTGACAGCATATGCAAACCGGATTCCTTATTAGCCTGAGATTCCTTCTGGTCTCAGGATAGCGAAGCATTTTATTTACATTGATTGCAGTTTAGTATTTTTGTAAACTGCTGTAGGCAGAGCTGAAGTTTTTAAGGCCCTGGGGTTTTATTCTGTGCTCCCAGCCTGCAAGGAGATATCTATCTTTTTTTTTTTTTTTTAAGTCTGAATGATTTTTTTAGAAGAAGTTAATACTTCAATATTTCTCCACCGTCACAAGCAACAGCACCAATTTCGTGTCACTCAAAGGAAGTATGTTAAGAGGCTGGACTTTGACACCACACTAGCAGATTCAGGAATAAACCATTAACTAGTCTTTGTAAATTGTTTTTTAAAAGAATGAGTTGTTTCATTATTGGCTCTCCAATCTCCCTCTGGGTGGTGCAGAACTTGATAAATTTGGAGTATCCAATCAGTAGAAAATCTAAAATCTACAAAAATATAGAACACATTTGTTTTACAAAAACAGACATTTTAACTTAAACAGCCTTCTTCATTAGTGATAGAGAGCAGGATGTTTAGATTCATATTTTAATACAAGCTATTTCATAAGAGCTTGCTGGAGAAGAAAATCTTGCTTCGTGTCTGTGAGACTTACAAAAACTAACACATGAAAAAAATCTGATAATAAGGACCAAAGCAGCCTTCTTTCAAGTAAAAATTTTAAAATCATAATAAAAACAATCTATTGTTGCATAAACTTCCATTCCTCACCAGCACCTTCTGTGGATAGGGTGGGCTAGTTTTTCTAAGCATTTTTATATCATGTACCCCTAAAAAATTTTTTATTAGCAAGCTTCTTGTAAATTCCTCCAAAAATTAAAAAAAAAAAAAAAAAGACAACCAAGAAAAAAGCATTTCCCTCCATACTGCAATTTGATCTAAACAAAAGGAATTACTCATCAAACCTGCACTGGACATTTGTCTGCAGATACTCCCTGACCATTGATTCATTTGGCTGTGGGTGTTTTTTAAATGCACGTTGAAGATGGCAATCCTCCGCAGTGCCGGTCAGCCCTGGCGCTGGCTGCGGGCCGGCTAAGGTTTCTCTAAGAGTGCAGTTACAACACCACGTGAATTGATTTTCTCTGCAGTGACCGCTCCAGTCAGACTGGCACCGCGGCCGCCTCCCAACACATCCCATTAGGGTGCGAGGCAGATGACAGCAGCTGGTGTCAGATTATAGAGGTGTTTTCAACAATGAAAACGCAGCCCCTCCATCTTCAAGGCAACACTAAATCATTTAGATGGTATCGTTTTTCAGTTAAGAGCATGATTTTTGAACAAAGACGACCCTAGCATTGGAAGGGCCCCCGGCTTTCTTGAGCTCGGAGGACACCAAGCATTTCTGAAATCCCTTTTCTCCCACCTGCATTGTTTGGAAATACTTGTTGCCGGGTAACAGTTTAGCAGCCATTTTCAAGGGCTGGGGATTTTTTTTTAATATATATATAGATATCTTTTTAAATTTTTTAAATGTTCTATACACTAGAGGGGAGGTTGTACATGATTTTTTCCCCTTGGAATGCAGTTAACAAACTCTTTTACCAGATGCATAATCTGAAAACTGTGTAAAATAATATTGCAATATCCGGGTTGGTTGGCTCAGTTGCGCTCCTCCTGGGCCTTGCTGCCCTCCTCCGTTAGCTCCGCTGAGCTTCCCGCCTTGACAGCTGTGGGGTCTTCGAAATTCCCAGAAGCCTCCGAGTCGACTCTGGAGCGCTTGAACCTGCGGTCGGGATACTGGCTGTTGTCAAAAGGCATGCGATGGACGCAGAGGACGTGGGTCTTCAGATTTCCCTTCTGAGAGGCACTGTAGGGACAGTAGCGGCACTGGAAAGGCCTGTGACCTGTGGGCAGAAAGAGTGGCCGGTCAGCTCTGCCGCTTACCCCCCTTCCCGGCCCCCAGCGCTCAAAGGACCATGATCATGATTACCAATATTATCAATATCATCGGTGTTATTGCCTTGCAAAAATCAAATGGCAAAGAATGAAGATGCAGCCCATATAGCTATTTGGGTAAGTAATAAGTTACTTGGATAAATAATGTTACCAAATAATAACTTGGACAGGGATTTCCATCATGGCCAGAGTTTTTAATTCAGAGTTTCTAGGCAACAGAAGAGAAAGTTCCCAACACCTGGAAATTCTTTTATAAAAAGTTAGGTAGCAAATATTTTAGCCTTTGCAGGCCAAGGTCAAAAATATGATGTAGGTACTAATATAGCAAGAGAGGAAATAAATTTCCAAATTTTTGTTGATGAAATTCAAAACTTTATTTATGGATACTGAAATCTGAATTTTATATAATTTTCACATGTGATGAAATATAATTCTTGTTGGGTTTTTTTTTCAACCATTTAAAAATGTAAAAACCGTTCTTAGCTTGCAGACCATACGAAAACAGACAGGAGACGGATTTGAGCCTTGGACTGTACTTTGCTGACCCTAGCTCCACACAAAAAAGCCATAAATCCCGCCATCTGAGATTCTGACTCAGGTCTCCAAGCCAGTTCACTTTCTCATCCTCCCACTAACTCTTTTTATCTTAACTCTTAAGATAAGCAAATCAAGAGTGACCAGGGAGGGTGTTTGGGGTGGGGTGAGAGAGGGATATTACCCAAGCCTTGCTCTTGGGTGGAGCGGAAGTGCCAAGCTGGAAGAATTTGGGAATCTCAGGATTTCAAGATGAGGCAGCAGAAGGTATCAGAGAGGAACCTGGACATTCAGATAATCAAGGACAACCTAGTTTTAAAGAAATCTGATTTTGAATAGTGACGCTTGGAATCAAACTTTACTAGAAAGGCTATAAATCAGAACAGAAGATGGATTGTGTGAAATCCATCTGCTCCTTCAGGCTTGATTTCTCTGTCCGGATGCACAGCAGGCGTGTACACATTTCTGCCATCTTAAGGAACCAGTAAAGCATCTGGTTTGGGAAGTTATAATGGAACAGTTGTATTCTGCCTTATACTGGGAAGCGGTAGATACGCCATTCCTGGAAGCTGTCCTACCCAGCACCCAGAGAGGTCAAGACCCAGGGCTGGGTTTCATTTGCTCAGAAAAATAAACAAGTAAATAAATGGGCCCAACCATTTACCCCAGAAAACATCTGAACAGCATATTCAGCACTTTTACTAGAATGGTGATAGCAGAAGTCCTGTGTATCTACTTAGCAAAACAGTTTTGTTCTTGAAGACCTGGAGGCCAAGCAAACGTTTGGAGCTGAAACTCATTTTCTCACCAAATTGCACACAGCGCTAGATCCTTGCTTCTTTCTTAGTGGGCTTCAGGAATTAGCTCTCTCCTTCTTCCCTCCTAGACAATTGGCCCCTGGGCAAATCCATTCTACCTGTTGAATCTTTCTCCTTCCAAAACCCCCCTTCTGAGCTTAGTCCAGTGTACACCAACTCTTGCTAGACTATGAACATGGCAGCCTGCAAGAGGACTTCCTGCTTCTAGCTTCCCCACTTCCTACCCGTCCTCTCCAGGGGTACCACAGTGAGTACCTAAAGCAGAAGCTCAGCTGTGATTTCCTTGCCCAAATTTTGATGGCCACCTACCCGCTCACCTTCATAGCTCAGTCCCAGCACCTCTCAAGTCTCCTGGGAGCATCCCCCCTTTGCCCACTCCAAACCAAACGATTAGATGGTCTCTGCAAAAAGGCTTCATTCCACAGGGTCCCCATACCCTGGCTGTGCTACTCTCTCCCTGAGTTACTTCTATTCTCTGCAGACCCAACCCCCATTCTTCTTTCAAGGCTCTGCCCAACTCGGACGCACGTTTTATGGGGCTGCTGTGTGTGTGTTGATCACCATGACTATCTATGTGTTCCTGAAGCAGGAGGCATAGCCATCTTAATATCACTGGTGCCAAGCCCACTACCTGGCACAGAGCAAGCAGGCATTAACTGTTTGTGGACTGTATTATTATCTTACTGCTTCACCTTGCCTTTTTTTTTAATACGAATTTTTGGATAGAGTTTTCTCTTGCTTCTGTTGTTGTACCTAACACAAGGCTGAAGTTGATCAACTTTCCCACTTGCAAAAGCCAATTTGCAAGTCCATGGAGGTAAGAACAAATGAAACCCAAGAAAAGCGCACTTGCTGTTGGACCTTCCACATAGCCTACCACAGCAAGAAGAGCACAGACAGTCAGCAGGAGGGGCCTGGACCACCACTGTCAAGTAAGAGAAGGATTCGTGAGCACCATTCACTTCTTACCTTCCTGCTACCCAACCCCACCCTTTGGGCTCGGTCGCCCCTCACACAGATGACAGGGAAGACCCTGGGATGGTGCTGGAGGAGAACTGAGACTCTACCTCTACTGGACTTAGCATATTTACGAAGAATATACATGGCCCTATTCTTCATCACGTTGGAGTTAGAGCATAGAGTGAAGGGAAGAATCGTGGTTCTGATCAGTGGCAGTGGGATAGGAAAAGCCGTGCCCGTTTTCCCCACCATATTCATGAATCTAAGTCAGCGCTAAGCTGGGCCTCAGTGAGTTTCCAACAGATCCCAAGACTCAATCACCTAGCTCATGAAGTCGTCATCCCTATGGACATGAAGCTATGCCCAGGGCTCAGTGAGGGAGGATTTGTGGTTCTCTGAAAGGGCAACTCTTGAGCAGGAGAAAGGAGGGCCCAAATCTGTAGCTGGAGGCATAGGAACCAACTGAGGGTCATTCAGAGAACCTGAGGAGTAGAGCTGAGACTTCTCTCAGGAGGCTTAAGAAATGTTTTTAAAGTTTTGTCCAAATCTTCTCAGAAATGGATTATATTTTCTGGGTTCCCCCCAAGGGCAGCCCTGTGGCAGCTCACAGAGGAGGGGTGACCACTATCCTAACCACCATGGCTCAGAAAAAGCTGGGGCTAACTTGTCAATTTATTTATTTCATGGCAGTAAGTGACTGATGGAGAAAATCATGGCGGTCTGACAAGTCTTTGGAGTTGAGGACTCCAAACAATAAATAAAAATAAATAAAGAGAGTCAAACTCTTGGTACCATGATCCAAAGAGGCTAGCAGAGCCATGAAGCAAAATTACCAAACCAAGGTATTTTTAACAAATTTACCTCAGGTCACCAGGATTCACACTGGTTCCTCCATTCTTCCATTGCTTTTTTTCCCCATCTATGAAAGCTGTTTATTGTATTTTATATTATTATTACTGAATAATACATTTCTGTATGAATCTATGCTACAACCTGTGGAAGCCACCCTCTCTGCCAATTGTGTCACCGTGGGACGCACATGCTTCTTAGCAAACCGAACGGAGAACGTCAAGTATCGCATTTATTCACAATAAGAGCTTTTTCGAATTGGCCAACTTGACATAAAAGCACTTAGTATATTTTTCCCACCAACTGATTTTAAAATATTAATCATGATTTTATCCTATGGTTATATCTGAATCTCTATTCCTTGGTAGAGTCAAAGATGTACAGTAATTCTGGCATATTTGGATACTTCAGTGGTCAAACCATTAGTACTGAAGTAGTTTTTATTTTAACTTAGGTGAGCTGAAGAGCTATATGTAAAGGTATAATGTTATGCATGTGTACATTTGTAGAAAGAAATCTATACAATACTGGAATCATCGTAAATCCTGATTTTGCAATATACCTTGTATAGAAGCACTGTAGATAATGGTAGCACCTGAAGATCCCAAAGACCTACGTCCCACAGGTTTTCACATACATTTTTGTATGTTTAACCTCACATTTGAGCTTTACGGCAGTTTTGTAAAGGATATCAACCCCATTGCACAGAGAAGTAACTTAAGATATAGCAAACTTGGACGGTTTGACTTTAAAACAAATTTCCAATGTATATAACATACTCAGATGTCCTAATTCTCCAATCCTTATGATAACCATGATTACAATGTGTTTTTGTAGGATACACACACACACACACACACACACACACACACACACACATCCTTGTGAGGGGTTAGTTGAAAGTTTCCCATGAGACTGCTGTAGAAGAAAATTATTTGAAGAAATGAGAGGTCCATCCTGAGGGAGGTGATTGTGAGGGGCTGAGACGAGTCGGGAAGAAAGCATTGTGCTCTCTCAAGAATCAAATGTAAGTGAAAGGTTGATCCTTTGGTGATGAGAACATTTATTCCCAAACAGAAAGCTGTTGGTATGCAAAGCACTTTTGGAAACTTGATACATTTCCCAGTCCAGCTAAATCTGGATGAAAAGTTTCATATTTCTCTATACCATTCATCCATTCGAAGTCCCTGGTATTGGCACAAACACAGTGATATGTTAGGTTTTGGTCAAAGAACATAAGCAAGGACTTCAGAACAAACCCCAAAGCTGAGAGCTCCACTAAATATTCTACTGTGATTTTCCGATATGCGTGACAGAACAAGGGACCCACCTGAAGGCAGAGACAGAGGGAGAGACCGTGGAAATCTGCGCTGACCTTTCTTACCTTCTTGCTGCAGTGGATGTGGGGCTCTGAGGAAATCAGATCTCCAGGTGGAGGCAGGTCAACTGTCCCCTGAGGAGAAGCCCTCAGGGTGACAAACTACAAACTTCCATCATCACATTTTAATGAAAGGAAAGACCAGCCTGTGCTGCCTGTGCCCACCTTGGTAAGCTGGAGATGGAGGCGGCCATTCACTTGGGTCTGTAGGTGGCGAGGAAGATGCTACTGTCCATCAGTTTCTAAGAAGTAGCAAAGGCTTTAAGACAGAGTTGAGTCTAACAGCTTTTCTTGGTGATCGAATTTAAGAGAATAAGTGTACTCACCCCTGCCAGCTCCCCATTTAAGGAGAGCATCAAAACACTGGCCTCTCTCAAGTTCAACCCCACAAAGAAGCACTGCCCTCCAGGGTGTCCTTTGGCCCCTCTGAACACAGCAGATCCTTTCCTGCACATGCCTGACCACAGAGAGCTCTCTCAGTTTTGCATCTTTGCTTTCAGGTGTCCTCCTGCCCTGCGGTAGCAGTATGAGTCCGACCAGGAGCTTGGGTTCAAGGCTTAGCTTTCCCTCTCTGTGAGGTTGGGAGGCTACTGACACCCAAGCTTCAGTTTCCCCTCTGTCTGACCTTGAGTGAGCACTTGATCTCTCAAGGCTTCAGTTTCCACACCTTGGAAATGGGGGGATAATACGAATACTGACACCATAAGCCTGTTGTGAGGATCAGATGAGACGGTGTGTCAAATCTGTAAATGACAAAGAGCTATACGAATGTCAGCAGTCTGTCATTGCTATGGTTGCTGATTTCATTGTCGTCATCGTGTTCCTTATCTAAGCCTGGTCAAGGGAGGCTATGCTTTGTTCTTCATCAAAAGCGCTGATTCGACCAGCATTTCGTGTGTCACTGTTTCACACTAGCCTGCCTGTTCCAGGTGGTCTTGTCCCAGGTGGTCTTGGGTTAAAGCCAGAGATATTGTCTCTCCTCCAGGCACCTGCCTTTGGAGGGGGCTTGGGGAACTGGAAGACCTCCAGAGTCCAAAGAAACAAGTTGTTAGCAGGGGCATTTCCCTTGGACGAAGTTCAGCAAACGTGGGCTGGGCTGGGCTGGGTTGTGGTCACAGGCCCATGCGAGAAGGATCTCGCATCTAGAGGGTCCTCTTCTGGTACAAGGCTGGCACTTTGAGGAAATGCAGTGTGGGAGATGGTAGAGGTGGCTGGGGGCCCCGAGAGCTCAGCTGAGAGGAACGTGAGCCCCTGCATGCCCTTCCACCCTCTTCGCCCTCAAAGCCCTGAGTTTGCTGCCTCTGGCCACAGGGACCTCTCTGCTCTCCAGATGCTTTATATAGTTTATACCCTTTCTCACCACAGGACCTTGGCCCAATCCTGTCCCATTCCCTCCACGCGAATGCTCCCTCACCTACTCCATCGAATTACTGTAATCCCGTCCTTCAGCGCAGCTGCCTCAGCCTCACGAAGGCCTCCCCTTGTGTGGGTCCCCTCAGACCCACTGAGGTTCATCATAGCAAACTCTTCTCTTCCACAGTAGAGCATCCAACAAGAGTAGCTCAACAAATAAACGATCATGTCGTCTTCCCCACAAGACCGACTCTTGGCTCCATGGCTCAGGGACTGTGGGGTTTTGTTCTTGGTTTGTTTTTTGGTTTTTCTGATTTCTGCTGTTTTTCACCACCTAGTACAGAGTTTGGGATGTCAAAGATATCCATCAAGTATTTTTCAAGCAAAACTATACGTGAATGGATGGATGGATGGATGAAGGAAAGAGGGAGGTAGCCAAGAGAAGGGAAGAAGAGAAGAATGCCACCCCCGACAGAGGATGTGCCTGACCCTAGAACAGGAAGGCTGGGTGGGTGCAGGGGCATGGAAGCAGGTCAGTATGGTGGAGGTGGAGCTCGGTGAAAGCTGGGCAGGGGAAAGGGCCACAGGACCCCCTGAGGAGCTTGGACCTCATTCCGTGGGAGAAGGGAAGGGAAAGAGCCTTTCCAGCTCTGCAGCGAGGCTGCTGCCCCGAATAGCCCCCATCCCCGTCTGCAGGCAGGGCCTCGGGCCCTGACGGTGCGGCTAGATGTGCACTCCCCCCGACCAGCCCACTTTCCACCCCTCTCTGTCTCTCACTTTGAGGCCATCAACATTTCCCATCACTGGCATGCGAAAAGTAAGTACATCATACGTTAATTTGTATTGTCACTGTGCCGTAGAGCCGTGGTAAAGAGCGCATTCATTTTTAATCCACTATGAATAATATATAAATATGTATACAGTGTGGAGGGTCAGGAGGAGTAAGGAGAAAGCAAGTCGTACATTGTTTATAACAAAAGTGGGAAAACGAGACATTTTTCTTACTTGCTATGATGGAAATATCTTCTCCTTCCCTGTACCTAAGGGGGAGAGGAAAATGCCCGACCTTGGGGGACCATCCATTAATTACAGCTCCACACTTGTGCGCATCTGGGTTTGGGGAAGAGCAGGAGCTGTGTCCACAAGGCTTCCAGACTTTCCATGCTGATGGTTTCTGCTCAGGTGAGGGATGGTGGAGAGGAGATGGGGAGAGGGGTAAGTGACCAACCTCTGTTGCTTAGGCCAGGGTGGTGAGCAAACAGTCTGACACCCAATCATGAGAGCACATTTATAGGAATTGCCTCAATGGTCCTCATGACCACCAGTGGGGATATATGGTGGAGAAACGTCTCCCCATTTTACAGATAAGAAAACTAAGATTAAAAAATTGTCCAGGGCTTCCCCAGTGGCGCAGGGGTTGAGAGTCTGCCTGCCGATGCAGGGGACACGGGTTCGTGCCCCGGTCAGGGAAGATCCCACATGCCGCGGAGCGGGCTCGCTGAGCCTATGCTCTGCAATGGGAGAGGCCACAACAGTGAGGGGCCCACGTACTGCAAAAAAAAAAAAAAAAAAAAATTGTCCAAAGTCAGGTAGACACAGCTAGCCAGTTCCTGATCAGGAATTCAACCTTAGGGTTTTCTCAGAACTCTCATCTCACCGTTCCCTCCTGTCACTCCTTGCAGACCACCTGTGGGAAGATTCTCTACAAAGAGCTTTCTTTGATCAGACCCAAGGATGCTCCAGGAGGGAATCCATGAACTTCCTGGAGGAGTGTGTGCTATAATGTGTGGTATTGTACACATGTCACATGCCACACCCCTTATGGACACAAGCACCACTGTGGCCTCCAGATGCACGTCAAAGACTGGTATTGAGCCCATGGCTGGCACCAAGCCACAGGGCTTTGTAAGTTCTCTGTCAAAGCTCGCATCACACATCTCCTGGACCCTAGCCCACTTCCATGAGCACACATTGAGCACCTGCTGCATGCATTGCCCTGAGCAGATTGCTGTTGGAATGATGCAGTACTTTTAGCACCGAGAGGGTGGGAAGGGCATCTATTCCACATGCCTGACACAGGCCCACCCAATACATTCTGAATGGCTGCCCACACATCTTAAGACTGCCTTTAGGGGTTGCAACCTACTGGAGACCCAAGTGGAGACAGGAAGGGGCCAATCGTTCATGAGGGAAGGACATCCAAGCTTCGAGCAAGACTCCAGTTTCTCGTTGAAAGATGGCTCAAAATGGGGGGTTATGAAAGGACCCCCAAGAGAGAAAGAACATTCTTGAGGAAAGACACATGTGCTGTTTGCCAGAGGGTCCATACATTGTGACAGAGGCACAACTCTGGATGTTGGAACAAGGGCATCCTAGCGTGGAGAGGACCAATCCCCAGAATCATGGTTCACGCTCCGTGGTCAACGCAAGGAAGAGGGTCCAGAAGAGGGTCATGTACGTAAGTGGTGGAGAGTAGGGTCCCTGGCCCAGGTAAACAGTGACAGGGACAATCTCCTTGTGTCCTCACACTGCCAAGCCATCTCTCAGACCAGGGCAAGCCTTTCAGATCAGTCACACTGGGGCCTTGCATTGTTCATAACTGGAAAAAGACAACAGTGGGTAAATGAAGAGGAACATTGCTGCTATGGCTTCTAGATCACACTTACGTAAGTGTGTGGCCACACTTACGTAAATAATGGGTGGGTGTAAACCCCTAAGAAGGCTGGAAAGCATGAGAGAGTCCAGGCTGGCCGAGGAAGAATCTTGGTGACCAGCAGCATTATGGATGCTTTCTGGGGCCTGCAGCAGCCCACAGTTGACCCCCCTGTGACACTCCCATTTTCCTTTCTGCAATATCGTCTTTGGAGCACAGGATTATGGAGTATTTCTAAGCTACCACAGAAGGGTCTCTCGCAGCCATGTTCTGTGGCATTGTTTTCTAGATGGGTCCTGGTGATGACCTGGAGAGAAGGAGCCCTCAGAGACAACTCGCATGTACAGGGCTATGAGGCTTGGGAAGTACCAACAAGACTCCTTAATAACAGCCTTCCCCCTACTGCACCCCAACCAGAGCCCTTTGGATTCCTTGAAACTAAGGACATTTGCAAACTGCATGCTGGTAGGTTAGAAAATGGCTCCACCTATAGGGCCAACTGGGTAAGTTGGAAACTCGGCGCCCCCCCCAGAGGTGGACCCCGCCCCACAGGCCTGGGATGAATCCAGGCTGGGTGGTACCAGTGGGCTGGCCAGCCAGTCAGGCCTCTCGGGCAGTGCCTGGTTTCCACTTGGCCCTCACCTGCTGTTCCCTCTGAGTGTCTGCTGCTCTGAACCTGAAGCTGCAAACTAGGAGGGTCCCAGCCCAGGACCCTGGCCATCCTTCAAGCTTCAACAGTCTCGGCAGGGACAATGAGATGGGTAAAAATATACACAAACATGCATTGAGCTGATAGTAAGAGTCTTTTCTCAGTATCACACATTACATATATATATATATATATATATATATATATATATATAAATTTCCCTAATTCTAAATAGGCAAGAACGGTTCTCATCAGGTACATAATTCATGTTTTCAGTTTTCAAAAAAATATTCATCCATCTAATCTAAGATGCTAAAACACTTTGGAATATCCTTAGTATAAATAATTTTAGGTTTTAAATTTCCTGTGATTTGGGTTTAAATTTAAAACACTATCGAAAAATATATTTTAGTATTTTTAAAGCAAATTTTGATCCATATGGTAATAGATTGGAGACATCAGTGTGAACTTGTGTTTAGCTTAATACATACTGTAGAGATGTGAGTATATGCAAGGGTTAATATACACACATATATTTCCTTTTTCTGTCAGCCGAGAGGGCCCAGAACCCATGATATTCCAGTGGCAGCGAGCACACTTAGCCCAGAGCTTGATTTCTAATACCATTCACAAGAAAAGGGAACCAGGGCTCCTTGGAGAAATGGCTGGTTCTAGGGCTGGAGCAGGACATACACAAGATGATCCTGGAGCACTTTGTGCCAGAAAGCAAGGAATTGCTCCAAACACATACATTGATGGGGGTATTGTAAAGCCCCACGCAGTCCAGTGAGAGAGCCCCCAGTGGCCAGCGCTGGAACAGCTTCAGCAACAAAGTCAACGATGAAGTGTAAAATAAGCATCCACAAGTCATACTGTCACAACTAAATGATTGAATCAATACCTACGTGGAAAAGTACAAATGCCCCACGCATTCCAAACTATTTACTACACAGGTGCTCCCCCTGGAGGAGGTGGCTGAAACTCCCACTCCTTTGTGCCGGCTGCACGGTGACCTCCTTCACAGGACTACAGTGTGGAAAGTGGGAAAGAGGAACCGTACAGGCAGACACCTGACAATCACGACCTCAGCCAGGTGACCAATGTCAGGGGGAGAGCACGTACCCTGATTTGATGGGATGAGAAGGCACTTCACCTCTGTGGCCTTCCTCCCTAAAACCCATGATCCAAGTCTAACCCTGAGAAATCCCAACTGAGGGATTTTCTACACAGTACGCCTCAAAACTGTCCAAGTCATCAAAAACGAGGAAAGACAGAGAAACTGTCACAGCCAGGAGGAGCCCTAGGAGACCTGACAACTAAATGTAACGTGGTACTCTGGAATAGAGAAAGGACATCAGGTAAAAACTAAGGAAATCTGAGTCAAATACAGGCTTTACTTAATAATAGTGTATCAGTATTGGGTCATTAATTGTAACAAATGTACCCTACCAATGTATGATGTTAATAATAGGGGCAAATGGGCATGAGATATATGAGAACTCTCTGTACAACCTATGCAACATTTTTGTAATTCTAAATCTATATTAAAATTAAATTTTTATTTTAAAATTTTCTTAAAAAGTGAATCTGGTTGATGTGCAGTGGACGGTGATAGCACAACACCCCAGATCAGGAGATGACACAGCTGAGAGTGTGGCCCCAATGAGGCGAAGCAGGTGACAGGGAAACTCTTCCTGCAGGAGGGGATGGGACACATCAGCACGCCGCTGGATACAGCCCTACCGATACACGGCGTTTGCGTTACCCAGGCACAGTGTGAAGAGCGTGGGCTCTCAAGCCAGACACCTGGATCCAAACCTCACCTGTCTCTACAGCTCACACACTCTTGGGCCGGCTAGTCAACTTTTCCAATTCTCAGGTTTTTCATCTTTAAAGTGGGTGTGGTAATAATAGCTCACTCATAGGGTTGCAGGGATTCAATGAGAAAAGGCCTGTAAAATGTTTAGCACAATGTGTGGCACATCAAAAGAGTTAAATCAACGTTTGCTAGATATGGTTTTGCATGTTCAAATACTCTGTTAAGTGCCTGTCACGCGGGAGTCTTGAACTGGAATGGTCATTCCAATGACGATGCTAGAGTCAGGTGTCAGGGTCTCCGCTTGCCAGCTAAATACACCAAGGCCCTGAGAGGCTCGGTGTGTGTCCAGAGCCACGAAGCCAGAGAAAAGCAGAAAACCCAGCTTTGCACCAGCTCCCTTTGAGCCTGCAGCCAGGGCTCAACCCACCGTCTTGCTGCCTCTCTGCAGCTTCAGGTTCAAGTTCAGTTAGTGTGAAAGCTGAGAAGATGAGGCTGGATTCCAGGAGATGTCTGCAGAAGAGAGCATCTGGCAGGGGTGTCGGAGTCCCCCAGATCCTCCCAGCTCAGCCCTCTCCCCACCTCTCCCCGCAGCCCAGGACCTCAGAAGTAGCAGCCTCAGGAGGTCCTGCCCTTCCCTCCCCCTGACCTCACCGTGGTCCCTTCCTCAGTGACTTCATTCCCATGCTCTGGCCCACGCCGTGCAGATCTTGCATTAAATCCTGTTTATTTCTTTGCCCCAGGCTGCCTATGTGCTCAGTGAGCCACCAGCCTGCCTGGGTGGTCAGGAGAGCCAGACTGTAGCGTAGGCCCAGCTACTGGCACTCACAGGCAACTATTGATCCAAGATCTTAAATCATCCCCCAGATTTTATGAAAGCATTTATGTTTATCATTAAATAACCTTCCAAGCGTCGATGGATGAACTTACGTTCCTTTTTTGGAGATTTTTAGATGTGTAATATAATAATCCCCTAACAATACCCAGTGTTTGTCGCTGGGTGAGCTCACTTAATCCTGAAAGAAATGCTGGGAGAGACCAAAATGAGAGGACACTGCCTTCAGTGCAAGGCGGGAGCCAGAGAACAGAGGGGCTGGAACCTCACTCAGTGTCACACAGCAAACCTCACCCTCCTGAAACTCTTCTCTCTCCCAGCATTTCTGGGAGAGAGAAATGCTGGAACACCACACTGACAGAGGTGATTTTAGATAGAACTGAGCTGACCACTTTTTAGGTTAACAGCCTTAGGAAAAAAAGAGGGAACTAAGGTTGGATAGTATTGCTAAAATAAATCTACCTTTTTTTAAAAGCTTTTAATGAATATTAAGTAAAATTATTAAGGTGGTACTCAAGAGATGACAAAAATAGGAAGGGTTCTAAAATTAGCCAATGCAGCACCTCCTATTCATACTTTTTTTTTTTTTTGCGGTACGCGGGCCTCTCACTGTTGCAGCCTCTCCCGGTGCGGAGCACAGGCTCCGGACGCGCAGGCTCAGCGGCCGTGGCTCACAGGCCCAGCGGCTCCGTGGCATGTGGGATCCTCCCGGACAGGGGCACGAACCCACGTCCCCTGCATCGGCAGGCGGACTCTCAACCTCTGCCTCACCAGGGAAGCCCCAAGGACTTTTTTTTTTTCCTATTCATACTTCTAATACCCATATCTTCACTCCTTAGGAATATTGGACTGACACACAGTTATCTGAAGCTCCTGTGGCAATAAGGTGGGCGGCAGGCATTTAGCAGATGCAGTAACAGCCAGTAACCTGCAGTAACCTGCTCCAGGTGAATCCACCTCTGGGCACCACCAGGCTCACTGGGCACCACCAGGCTCACTGGGTCAACAGCCCACCCCAGAAACAGCAAGGACTCTAGGAGCAGGAGAAAGACACCAGAAGGACCAAAAGGCAGTGGGCATGCTCTACACACCATGCCAGTCCCCAAATCCCCTCTGTACTTACGCCCTTCCCTGCTCTCCAGCCTTCAGTGGCTCCCTATTTCTTACCAGGGCATCTTGCCTCCTTAGCCTGGCTCTCCAACTTGCAACCCCTTCTTACCTAATATTTATTGCCACTGCCACCAGGAATTTGCCCACCCCAGCCCCCAAATCTCCTTCCAGTCGGACCCCACCAAGCCTCAACTCATCCTTGAAGCCTTCCTCAGGACCCAGCCGTCAGAGCCCCATGGGCACTTACCAAAGGCCTACATAAGTAAGCACTTCACTGTTCTGTCAGCCACTGCTCACTAATGGCTTCCTGTGACTCGGGCTTGGTGGGTCTCTCTCTCCCCTTAGGAGGCCTGCGATGTACAGAGTAGGGACTGGATGCAGGAGGCTGGGAGTTGTTCCCCTTGGGCAGCTTCTTAGGAAGGGCTCTGGCCCCTGCCTTGGGTGGGTGACCCTTCTGCCTAGCCCCACATTCTCGCCTTCACGGGGGCGTAGGGACACCCTGTGGGGGGGGGCACCCCTGACTTAAACAGTCTGGTCCCAGTTTCTGGTCTTGTGAGGACATATCCCGATCTTGCTTCCCTCCACCCTGCTTGGCATTCTTCCTCAGAGCCAGCCCCACCTCCCAACAGGTGACCCTGCGGAACCCTCCCCTGCACACTGCCCATGCCTGGGCTGGCTGCATACCTGGACCGTACCCTCTGCCCTGCTGTTTTCCCCACCAGGAAAACCCAAGCGCTGTGTGCTCTGGAGACCCCTTGGGACCCCAGTCTCCGCTGCCACAGTCCTCCTCCCAGAGTCCCCTAAGGGCACATGAGAGCTTGACCATTTTCCGGTGCACCTTGGGTCACCTTGGGTCTCAGTCTCCCAATCACAGCTCTACGAACAGGCCTTCTCCCCCCATGCCCCCTCCCCAGCATCCTCAACCATACCACTTCCTGTGCAGTGCTGGGACTGGACCGCCCTACCTGACCGGGAGCCAAGAGCCCAGGTGGCCACAGGGCCAGCTCCACGGATTCCATCACTACTATGGACATACACGCTTCCACCCTCCTCAGAAGTCACAACCTGGAGGCACACGTTTTTATTATTTTGTCCCCAGCGCTACATTTAAAAAGGTTTAAGGTATTGCCAATGTTTCAGAACAAAGAAATTTCATGTAAAAACATGGATTACCAGTTTATCTAGAAAAGTCAGAAGGTCTGGCAAGATCTTCCCAGAGGCAGCCACCTGCCTGGCACCAGGGGGCCTGAGTTCTCAACCTCTGCCTTGTACTGTCTTGAGGCTAACAACCAGAGCTTCACCTCCTTCCAGGTGAGGCAGGGTCACGGGGGTGAAGCCTTCCTGTGGTTTTGCATGTGGCAGATAAATTGCATTCCTGTACACACACACACACACACACAGTGAAATAAGCAAGTGGGTGGTCTCTGCTGGTTTGTTTCTTGTTTTCCATCGTGTCCCTTAAAATGAACACATCAGCCCTTAATTGTAGGTTCTGTTTTATTATACAATTTAACTATGGGAGGCGGGCCAATGTTGTAACTTGGCGTGTGCCAAGGGTGTGGTATGCACCATGCCTCACTAGAAAAGAAATGGGGGGAGGGGGCAAACCCACAAAATCACCCAACACAAAATGCTGTAAGTATATAGACAGCCGATCCACTAAAAGCTGGTATCCAAGGTTATCTGTGGATACTTCACTACCCACTCACATCTTTCGTAAACACAGTACATTTCTTGGGGTGGGAGCTCATATGGTTTGGGGGAGGGAAGCAGGTGGGCTCATGTGGATTGTAGAATATCTCACCAAAAACAATGCAGCGGGACCAGTCATATGCCATCAAATTTCAGTGCTGTGGTACTGTATTTATGTGAGTTTACGTGAGACAGAGAACCACACATCCCTCTTTTCGTAAATGGATCAGACACCTGCAATCCATACCCACAGTATATATCCATATAGATGGGCACACTGGATATATTTTAAATAGCTACATTTTATCATGCCCAATTCAACAAATTGGTACCGTGAACAATAGAAAATTACAAACTAAAACGGAGAGATGGAAACAAACTTTTCAACGTTCAGCGCTCTCTGAGTGCCACTAATGTTGTCACATGCCAAAAATAAAATAAAATAAATAAAGCACAGGAGAGAGGTGGCTTTTCCTATGAAGTCACAAAGGAAATGCTACTCCTTTCTTCTTTTTTTCTCCCCCTATAAAAGGCTGTCTCTAAAATCAAAGGTGTCAGACTTTGCTTTCTCTGGCTGGCATGATCCAGAATACGGCTGAGGAATGACAGATGTCGGCACCCAGCTGCAATGAAGCATGCTAAAGTTTCCGTCTAATCCACTTATTTCTCTGTAGTCACGTAAACCAAAACAAATGGGCAGGGCTTTACATTAGGAAAAAACCCCACAACAGCAGGACTTTGTTGCATAATGCAGTCGACACGCCATCTTGGTATCATTTTCCCTCTGCAGGGAAGGCACCTTGCGGTGAGATCCACTCTCAAGCGTGGTCCCCAAAGTGTCAAGTGTCGTCCCCCTTCACCCCAGGCAGAACAGGGTTTCCCCAGGAGAGGGAAGTCTAGGGGGAGAAGGGGTTGTCAGCTCGCAGGGAGACCCTCCCGGGACCTACGGCCGCCACCCATGTGCATGCACACTTACACACCTACACACTCCCAGGTTTTTGAGCTGCTAAACTAAGACCATCAGTTTAATCACCAGCACCATCGTTTTCAACTACTTGAATAAATCCAGTGGCATTATACACGGGGCCTGTGTGCAATTAAAGTGAGGGTTGTTAGACTCTTCATTTAATAAAACACTTGAAAAGAAAAGCCCTTGTAGGTTTAGCAATGCCACGGGGAGCAGAGGGTAAGTGAGTGCGGCTCTCGAGGCATCAGCACAGCCTCCTTGCAGCCTGCGGTGCGACTACCTCCTGAACCTGCTCCCCTTTCCGTCTTGTCTTGTAAGGAGCGGGTCAGGGTCAGGAGTCCTGGGGCTCTGTCACTGCCGGGCAGTCCCAACAGCTGCGAAGCACTCTTTCAGCACAAGTCACAAGAAAAAATGTGATGGATTTCGCCCATGGCAGAATGGCATTCCGTTTCTGGCCCTTCAGGCAAAAACAGTAAAGGCAAAGAGGAAAATTTGAGATTTCCCCCCTTCAACTTCCCACAACAACCTCAGCAAAACCACATGACTCGCCTTCTACAATCTCCCTGGTGTGTTCACTGCTACTTTGGCAGGAAATCAGAATTACTGTTATATAAATTCCATCTGATGCCAGAGCGACCATCTGTGAGTAAAACTGCTTCACCTACGTCTGCCTGCAAAGCCACTCTCCCAGAGACAAGGGAGAAGGGGAAAAAAATTTGATTAATTTGCAGAATGCCTGTGATTTGCTCATATATTATTATAACTGCTCATCAGCCATGACAAATTCCCAGCCCTCGGTGCAGGCACCCGTTCGGTTTCAGCAGTTTTTCAGCAGTTTCTTGTGTCGGCACCTGACAGACTGCAGGGCCTCTAATGACTTTCAGATGCTTACAAACAGTAATTCTATCTTCAGAATAAAAAAGAAAAATCCGTAGGAAGAAAAGAGGAGCGAGTTCGTCTATTTCATTTCCTTCCTGTAGATCAACATGATTTAGCTCTTAAGGGCGGCCGCAGCTCCAAGATGGGGCCTCCCAGGCCCCGCCACGGCCGCCTGCAGAGACAAAAGACCCCATCGCCCCAGCTCCCGGGCTCCCGGGGAAGGTGGGGGACCAGCCCCGGCGGGCGCGCCCTGGTGCCTCTGCCGCCGCGGCCTGGCTCTCCCTCTGCCCCTGCTCAGCAGAGTCCCTTTCATTTGTCCACTTTTAATACCCTAATAGCCTCTCGCCTTCTCTGCAAACACATCTGCCTCATAACTGCACTTGGATTTCTGGCTTTCCCCCTCCCCTTTGCTTTTAAAACTCTGATTATGCCTTCTGAAGCCCTGCCTCTGTGCTTGATTGCCTGTTTCAGATTAGAGATTTTAGCAAGGAGACAAAGACTTCAGTGCACATCAGTCCCACATATGAGGACCCACAGAAGGAAAAGCGATAAAACGTGATACACCATCTGTCCACAAACAATAACCTGCGTGTTTGGAGGCTCACAAATTATTTAGCACACAACCTTCCCAAATTACAGAGCCTTGAAACAGCAGAGTCTGGGAGTGAGACCCTCTTTGATGTCCTTTGGTATTTCCCACCCCCGTCCTCCCCACCTCCAAACTGATTGCTAACAGTTGAGGAATGTCTCAGTGACAAGAAGATTTTTACTGTCCGGATCTTCCTATTACACGTGGCCTGGGATCCGGGCAGAGGCGGGCTCATCCCCAGCCACAGACCTTTTGGGACAACTGGCCCAGATGCAAAGTCTGTCTCTGTCACATGTGTCTGTAGGGGGTTGGGCCACCAGGGAGGAAGAGGTGGTCCAGAGCAGACCCCACTCTTAATACAGAGGGATCCTGATCG